>NC_089684.1:43504925-44119448 GCF_031753505.1 Anomalospiza imberbis | reverse complement strand
GCATAAACGCTCCAAGCTGGTTTTCTCCATCAGGAGATGGCCACCATTCCAACTGGGAGGAACCACAACCTGACAAACAGAACACCAGAGGGCTGCAGCGAATAAACAGCCACTCACCAGGAACACAAGGCTTTCCCAAGGCTGTCACTGAATGAGGTAAGTACGTGTACACCTTCATCTCAGATTAATTCCTAAGAGGCAGCGAATCGCATCCACAGCCATCCTTGCCAAGCTGGAAACCACAACTCCAAAAAGCTCTTTTCCAGACAAAACACCGAACTGCATCTGACGTTTTTCCGCTTCATTTTCTCAAGTGTTTCATACCTTATTCTGATATCCAGAGAGCAAAGCACGGTTTCCTCTCGATAAAATATCTAGGACATTAACTAGGACATATTCACCTTTTACATGAAATGACAGTACTATTTTAGGGAAAAACTCCAAGCCTCCATAAAGAATCTTTCCTCAGGGAAATGCAGAGACGGTGCCTCATCCATCATGCTCTGGAAAGACAGCTAACTGCTCACCCCTGATCCACAATGAGGATGGCACGACGCAGCACCAAGGCTTGCTTCAAAGCTTCCTATGTGGGCCAAGCAGCCTGGAGGAGAACTGCTGGAGCTCCACCACACAAGGGAACTGGATCCATGTTTTAATAAATCCTGCAATGGGGCGTGGTTGTTGAGCTCTCCTACAAGAGCCAGGAAAAGCCTTCCAACTGGTAGTAGATCAGAAAAAGTCACCTGAGCAACCTTCATGAGAGCACCAGGTGCATTTTAAAGCTAAAGCTCTGTGCGCAGCAGTCCTTCAGCAAGAGAAATACAACTAGATCAACCTGCTTTTTAGTCCCACAAGGCAAGTGCCATTGTTCAAGACCTCATGTGCATTAAATCAATATCAGCTGCTGTATAAAAGGTACTCTCAGGCACAGGTCTTCCTGAACACACAAAAGCTGCAGAAAGGTTTAAACCTGCACTGGCTGTGCCACAGATAGACAATTCTGTGAGGACACATTCAAGCTGAATGCTGTTCCAGACAAGGAAGTTTTCTTGTGCCACTGAAGAGCAGAAACTGTTTCTGCAGAAAGAACATGCTGAGATGGAAGTCCTTGCTCTGCTTCATTTCACATTGCAAGGTTTTTAAATACTGCTAAAGAAAGCTGCTCCTTCTCTCATCAGCAGAGCTGAAGGTATGAGACTCTCAACTATCTGCCAGCTCTGAGCACTAGCGTGGAACTGCCTCACTAGGAACAGCTTCCTGCAGAAATAAGGGAGGAGAATTTTTTCCTATTGCTCAGTAATTTTTAACAAAAATTAGGTCTTAACATCTCTGTGGGTCCGATGGAATTTTGTTAAAAAGGCAGAAGAGAATGGCAAGGAAAGGAAGGCTTGATCCATAGCTCCACCACAGAAACATCCTAATGGGAAGGCAACCGCAACATCAAACAAGGTCATTTTACCATCAACTCCCAGGAACTGCTGCAAGGCCATCGCCAAGGATATTTATGTGGTTGCTCTAGTAAGATTTCAGGGTGAGATAAAGGACAGCTGGAGTTCTGTTTACCTACGTGACTTTCTTTTCAACAACTTTCAAGAAGTATAATGGTTCTGTTAATCATTCCCCTCGGTGAAACCATTAACTTCCTTCAATAGACACAACTGGCTGATTTTAGAACCATTACAGTTGTTTCAGGGAAGGGCACACTAAACAGGGATTTACTGCCCTCCCCTACAGCCACGGGTTCACGGTGTGACATTACACAAGACTAATGCCATGAAAATCCCAACACATGAGGAATCTATTTGGAGAGAAGGATACAAAGGAAATTTAAGAAATGAATTCTCAGTTTAACAATAAAGTTAGCTTCCCATCAAGCAGACAAGAGGATCAAAACATCACAGCTAGATTCTGTACCAGAAGGAAACTAAAAGGAACCACTTTCTCCATCTTCAGCAAGAAAAGAGAGCCCACAGACCTCACTGCTCAAGCCTTACGTCTCTTACCATGCATGCCTCCATAAGAGCAGTGTGCATCTCATCTGTCTTGTGCTCCTGGTCTGCACCAGCTTCCAGAAGAAACCTCACCATTTCCAGATGGCCTGCATGTAGAAAATAGTTAAAAGAGGGAAACTGCTTGAGAAAGTGCATTTCAACACTCATAGAAATCTAAAGTACATAATGGAAGTTATGGATGTCCATTTTACAACATAAAAAGTCCATTCTGGAAAGGTGTGTTTGTATCTCTGCCATCTACACGCACAGCAACTTATCAGTGTAGCTGGTAAAAAACACAAATGAAAGACTAAGACCAATTTCTATACAGGTGCCACACAAGCAACTCTGCTACTAACATGAACTACTCCATGACGGCAAGGACCTAAAAAAAACATGTCCTAAGTGACTATAACAGCAGCTGCTGGGCTGTAGGGACATACTTTGCCTCTTAATTAAACATCTTCATGCCTTTCTGGGGTGCTACAAGTTTGCTGCCTAATGCTCTAAGGGAGGAAACAAAGGCCTGTTGTCCTCAGCACTGACACCTAAAAGGCAAGGCCCTAAACCTTCTATGATTTGCAAGTGCCAAGTCCTTTAAAATGAAGTATTTGCTATACTTAAGCAGAGGTACCTGGCATAATACAGCTGTAATACAGAATGTTTAGCTTACTTATTCTGTACTGTAACACATTAGTTCCTTGTCTCTTCATTTGTTTAACAGAGCATCTTCTAAATAATTGTACCTCAGACCAAAGGTTTAGATCTTGATACTCAGACTCTGCACACAGATGACTTTGCATATGGCACAGGCGTGCTGTATCACAGCCAGGACAAGAGCACCACAGTGCTCACACCCTTGAAATTCCCCTGGTTGTGGGCAGCAAGGCTGAAGGAATGCATGCTCGCCCCTGGCACTTCTTCACACTTGTTACCGTACCTTTGTAGCAAGCCAGCGTCAGCGCGCTCTCCTTGAACTCATTGGAATGCGTATTGATGCCGGCCCCGTTCTCCAGCAGCACCCTGGCCACTTCCACGTGGCCAGCGCTCCCGGCCTCCATCAGCGGCGTGTGACCGTTCTCGTTGTGGTCCTCAATGCTCGCACCCGACTCCAGCAGCACCTTCACAACATCCACGTAGCCCCCGGCACAGGCGTAGGTCAGGGCTGTGTTGCCTTAAGCCAGAGAGAACAAGGGTTGGAAACAGACCCTGATAGCCTTTCTCCACCCAGAACTTCCCCTGATGCTCCAATCCATCCCTTTTACCTGGATACCTGACAGAACAGGGTTTTTCAGGCTACAGATGAAGAATTACAGGGAGGGGGCAATCAGTAATGGCACCAAACAGTTCGGTGCTGACAAACTGAGGATCTCCTTCTGCCTGCACCGATGCACCTCTCTTCCCATTTCTAGCCCAGCCTCTGTCACAAAGCCCCATCCATTTTCCTGCTAATCAGCAGGAAGAAGAATGAAAGCTCAAAACCAGGAGCAGAACAAACTGCTGCTTCTAAATCAAGTCTCAAACACCTGCAAGGGGCTGGTTCCAAAATGTTCCTAGTCTTTACAAGGAGAGGAGAACAACTTCAGTGGAAAAAATACAAAAACGTGGATCTGCACTTAACAGCCAAAGAATCTGCCTCTGTGAAAGACATCTGGAAAAATATTAAAGGTCAAGGTCTTATTGCCACTGAGAAAACTACTTCACTGAAAAAAATGTAAAAAAAAAAAAATTAATAAGGGGTCTTCTGGTATCCCTCTCTTCCCCTCACTCAGGGTCAGCTCTCCATTCATCAGTTACTGCTGACTACACACCAGCTCTCCACTTCCAGGCTACAAGAACTCAGAAGATTTCCCAATCTGGTCACTTCAACACAAATGGCTAGCAAGTTAACACGGAAAGAGGGGAAGGGGGAGGCCATCTTCTCATGTTTCCTGTCCTCCCCTTGGGCTTCCAGACCTGCCACCAAATAACTTTTCCACATACACGCAAACTTACCAAACTGTGCTTAAAATGTGACAACAAATCCTAGGTACTCAAACACCTTCCAGTTACTAACTGACCTTATCATCCTTTGTATGTCTCCATAATACTTGATCTGCATCCAACAATATTTCAGAGTCTCACTTACAAAAGAGAATTTAAATGGCAAAACCACAAGGAAGCATTCTGCCTTGCTGGGCTGAGAGCCATTGCTCCCAAACTTCCACGCCAAGTTCCCTGCATACCACATATCCCAGTTCTGCAGACATTCCCAACAGCCTCTTTACCTGTGGATGACTGTGCGTTCACATCAGCACCGTGAGCTAGCAGCAGCTTGACAATTTTGACGTGCCCGCCATTGGCAGCAGCCATTAGAGGTGTGATGTCTCCTTTGATTCCCCGGTCCTCCACATTGGCATGCATTGCCAGGAGAACCTGCCAAGAGACAGTGATCAACAACACGGAGTGACAAACCCTGCCTCTGCACTACAAACCCCCACCTTCCCCACAGTGTTGGGTGAGCAACCCTCGTAGAAAAAAGGCACAAAGATTGCATTAGCAACATTAAGTGTGCGTGTGAGACTCGTTTGCCAGTGAACTGCCATTTCTCACTACCTTAACACCCCCTTCCAGGTGCACAAAATGCTACTATATTGATTTAGTTATGCACAACACACACATAGTATTAAGAGCCAGGAAACCAACCTGTGCAAGCTCATAATATCCTGCTGAGCAGGCCAGACAAAGGAGGCTTTCCCCTTCTTCTGTGTGCTCGTTCACACTCCGGCCTTCAATGAGCAACTTCCGCACAGCATTCACATCTCCTTCGGAACAAGCCTCGGCCAAGCTGCGGCTAACGAGGGACAAAGCATTCAGAGTGGAAATGGACTATGCCTCAACTTCAGTTCTCATGACAGCCATGAGGACACAGTCAGCAAAAAAGGAAACACGAGCTAAAAACGTGCCAACTGCTAATTAAACAAGTGCCAGTTTTACACTTGAGCTTTCCCAGCTAACTTGACTGAAAATTAAGTTGTGTCCATATCCACTCCTCCTATTAATTTTTCACAGAAGTTTACAAGAGGAATATATACAGGATATCCCAGGACCAGAGGACATGGAAATCCCTGGTCAATCTTGAGAAAACTTTATTTGTTCAGCACTGTAACTATTAATTAAACTAAAACAAATCACCCACATCAGTCTTCTCTTGAAGGAGATTTAACCACTTCCCTTCTCTCCTGTGCTGAAAATACCAGGATCTTGTAACCAGACACAATTTTCATACACAGAGAATCAGTTCTGAAATGTCTCTTCACTACATGTTGAGCTTTTTTTTTTTATTTCCAAGAACCTCTGTTCCTTTAACAACTTTGGCAACCAGCACCATTCCCAAGAAAGAGGTGCAGGGGAGAAGAAGGGATGCAAACAGAACAGAAGCAGACATAACCCGTAATTATACTGCTCTTCATGCTGTTCCTACAGCAAGAAATCCTTCTTCAGAGTTGTTCCGTATAGAAGGAACAAACTTCCAACTAGCACAGCAGCACTTGGTTGTCCCTAACAACACTGTTTCTGCTGCACTGAAGCCTTAGAGCAGCCTGGAAGGAAACCTACTTCTTCTTTCCCTCCTGAATACCCCAGTAAGACAAAATTGCACATGTAAAGCCACAAACAAAGTCCAGTACAAGAGCAGCAACTCCCTGGCTGAGGCTCTATCCAGGGCCCTATATGACACTGACCGCTACGGAGCTCCAGTCCCTCAAGGCTGTTTCCCTTCCTCAATTAAAAAGGCACTCTGAAATTCCCTAAAAGATTTTTTCTGATCTGAAATCTTGTTTCGTGCTATCACTGAATGACCCATTTGGGGATTTGCAACTGTATGGAACAGTTCTAAGACCCATACCATTAAAGAGCTTAGAAATGTTTCTCTAGCTGGTCATGATAAACTCCTTGGAGTGTCGATCTGTAATTCTAAGCAGCATGAATTGCTTCACTCTCTGCTGCAAGACCTGCCAGTCCTCAAATACTTAAGCAGGAGAAGCAAATGTGATAACTTGGCACCAATTCCACTTGAGTAAGAGTTTCATCATCCCTGAAGCGCAAGTGCTAGAACAAGAAAAACCGCTTCTAGAAGTAGCAAAGGGCAGAAAAGCTCCAGGACAAAAGCTGGCTTACTTGTCCGTCTGCCCTGCATTGGCTGTGCTCTCCGCTCTCATTCGGGTCAGCGCAGCGGCAGCTTCATCCAACGCGCAGCTGACCGAGGAGGTCAGCCTGCGGAGCACCTCGGGATCTGCAAAGGCTTTCCCATCCGCTGTGGACAGCTTCCCTATTCCTGCCGTTCCAATTCACAACCGACGGGGACGCGTGCCAGCAAAGGAGAGAACACACAAGTTGAAAATGAGCCTAGGAGATCTGTCAGCAGGAACATTCCAAGCACAATCAACTACAGCTTCCAGAATGATGGGTTTAACTGCTCACAACACTCATTAAAAGCTGCATGTGACTGAAACTCTCCAATCCACAGAAGGAATCTGTTTTCAGCTACTGAAACTACTTAATATAAACAACGATTAATGCTTTTCATACAGCAACTAGTACAAAATAAAACCTATTTAGCCATTTAGGGTTTGACATAATGGCACATGCCAAAGTCAGGCGTCCATTTTGACTCAGGCTTTTAGAACGCCAACACTGGAGAAATCTGATTGTAAACATCTTCACGTGAAATTCTGATTTTCTAAACCTTGGAATATTCTAAAATAAACTTCTTCCCCTCTGTGACCCCCTTGCCAAATCCACCCTGGCGTACATTTTGCAGCTGTATCGTGCTCCTATGGATTAGCCTTATGCAAGCGATTCCAGTATGGACTCTTGTAAGGGCTTTGGGGTTAAACCTGTACGGGACACAAGGACTTACCCGCAGCTTCAAGTAAAGCTTCTAATCTTGCCTGGGTTTCAGGATCTACTGTTCTCAGGTCAGCACCATCAGCAGTACTTGACAACAGCAATTTAGAAGCTGTTTCCAACATAGGGTTTTCGAGATCATCCTGATCCAAGATAAATGATTCCACCTGAAAAGTAACAGATCTGGTTTAAGAATGATATAACTGACCAAAATAGATTTAAACCACAAAATGCTACAGCTGCATTAATTATTGAAGTATTTTATTTTCAAGTACTTTATTGGCTTCAGGTATCTCACTTTGGGTCTGATGTCTCCTAATCTAACATCCAAAGAACCACAAATGCAAGCAACACCTTCCACGTAATATCAACACCACTACAAAGTGACTTCATGTCACAGCATCTTTCTCAAGAAAACTTTTTCTGAAACTTGATCTATACAATATGCATCTGTATATCTGCCTTTTTTAGAAAACAGATGCTGAGTTGTCCAAATTCTTCTGTAGACCATAGTTTTCTGTGCTGTCCATCTGTTTTTGCTGTGAAATAGGTAGAAATTAGGAACACAATGAGTGTTTTAGAGAAGAAAGCCCTAATACTCTTTGTGTTGTCCTGCCTGCTAGAGGACAACTGGGGCAAGTAGTTCAGAGAGGAGACTTCTCTGAGAGTTCCATGAGCTCACTCCACAGCCTGTGACCTAGTCACTGAAACAACTATCAAATGATAAAGACCAAGTTAAACATTCCCCTAACAAAGCTCAACAGCTTCCAAAATTCCCAGTTTCAAAACCCAAACCCCAATCCAAATCCAAAATCAGAATCAATTTAAATGCCAGTCTGCCTAACAGAGAAATCATATGTGCCACTCCTACAACAATTAAAAACTGGAGTCACCTCTGGATAAAAGCAGCCACTGTCTGTATCTGTTCCCACATGGAATATACCTCACTGAAACAGAAACTTATTTTATTCTTAAGCCTCACTTGTGTCTCCAAAGTTTCAAAGCAGTCCCATGAGCCTCACAAGTTCAGATTCCTGCAGATAAATTCCCCAAGATTCCATCTATGTGGGCAGATAAACCAGAAGAGCAGGCAGTTCATCTAAGGACTCCTGGAAGGTCCCTCCAGCCTCCCATCCATTCTCTTGTCATAAGTGGGGAGCTCATGCAGCTTTTGCCTTCTGCAGTCTGTCTCCCACTCAGCTTCAACCCGAACCCCTTGTTTGCTAAGGAAGGCAGGCTGAGCACTACTTTCCCATTTTCTTCATGTTATCCCTTCAACATCTCCATTGAGAAACAAAACCTCTGGTCAGCTCTTGGCAATACACAAACACACATCTCAAGGGCACCTCTAAAGGCTCCCTCTGCTCTTTTGCAGCCTCTCTGCTCTCCTCCGCCAAATCTGGGAACATCAAGCTGAAAAGGAGGACTTCCAGCTTCACACCAAAGTGGCTCTGATGCCAAGAGCGGGACAGTCCAGCAGCACTGCCTGTCACTCCTCAGCAATGTTTTCTCCAGGCCACACAGCAGTGTGAACAGGCTGCTCTCTCCAGTTTGACAAACTGGTGAAGGCAACTCCTAGTTTCCTCCCAAGTCCTAAGGAACCCTTCCTTGCTAGGGTCCTCTACCCACCACCGCTCTCTGCACCTTCACTGATATTTTAGGCCTGTTTTGGTTCATTTGAGGACTTGCCATTTGTAGTCTTCCAGAGGACAGACAGCCTGCTGCGGCAAGACAGAGGAACCGCTGTGCTGCTCAGGAGCCAAGCGACAGATTTCACCCCTGGAAAGGCAAACTCCGGAGCTGTGGAAGGATTCTTGGCTCACCCAACTCATGCAAAATCCCAACTGCTCAGACTAACTGAAAAAAACCTCCTCCAAGTGAAATAATGAACAGCTGGTCGTGGTTCTTCCTAACACTATGAAATATTTGCTAAGAAAAAAGTCAAAATAGGAAAACTATTCTCCCCCACACATATCCTCTCCCCAAAATTAGGTCTTTTATGCAGTTTAAGTTTCAAATGGAAAAATCTTCCCATCTTCCTTTCAGCTAAGAATATGTGCATGGTGTGATTAAATAAACAACCCAAGGGGAACAGGGAGAAGCAGAAATCCACCCACAAACAACACAGCACTGAGACTCCCATGAGGGACCAGGAGAAAACATCCTCACAAGAAAGTTTGGGGAATATTTATATTATGTGCTGTCACTGAAAGCATTTCAGAACAGTATCAAGAAATTATCTTATTGGAAAAACACTTGACACTATTTTTTAATATTAAATACAGAGTAAAAATCTTTTCTATTACAAGGTAGAAGAGATCCATCTTCAGCCTGCAGCTTGCAGAACTTCTCATCTCCTCTGAAGTTTCAAAATTGTTATTTACCTACAGGGTTTCATTACAGTCTCATCTTTTCAGTTTTTCTACACAACACCAAGGGAGAGTGCTAAAGACATGGTGTACCAAAGCAGGGAATAAACCCCTGTTATAGTAGACGGGAAAACTGTACTTCTGCTTCTCAGAAAATCCTGCCTTCTGCACAGAAGCTACAAATGAAGACAAAGCATTTCCATGTACCAGGTCAAGTAAACAGACATTTCCTCTAAAGAGCTTCAGATGTATTTTTTTTTCCCTTGACTAAAAAAAAGTGTAGAATAGCATACAAGTGCTCCACCTTAGGTATCAGAATATTTCATCTGCACGCTCGGTCAGCATTCCTCCAATCCAACAATACTCTGACATAACCCAATTGTTCAGGGGCCCAACATAAACCCTATTACAAGATTTCTCCTACCCTCTCACCCTGCAGTAAGAATCTCATGTTCTGGCCTAGGTTTACTTTGCTCAGAACAATTTTAGTATATTTGACACGTCTACTACCAAAAAGATGCCAGGAGAACAAAACTCCCAGGTTCTGGCTGCTCGCGAACAGGACTCGTGTCTGTACACCCCGAAGACAGCCCTGTAAGATGCCAGTAAGTTTGTTCTGACTGACAAACACCAAATACTGAACGTGCATTTGAACAAATGCCAGGTTAGGACAGGAAGACAAAGCACACCTGAGTTGCCCTAACTGGCGTGGCTCTTGCTACCACATAGTGCTGAATCAAACAGAGACAGAATTCAGCTCTTGATGCTGACTCTGACTTCACTCATCTCTCTCCATTAAGCCACCCGCACACAAAACTGCCAACAGCACAGATCCCACTGTGGACCCAAACCTCCACATCATCTCACACAGATGTAAACCAAGGTCAAAGAATCAACTTCTCTCAGAGTTTCCCTCACAGTAAGAAGACACAAGAAAACATTAAGTAATTACACACACATAAAAACCCCAAACAAATAAACAACTCTCTAGCATTAAGGACTTGAAGAAAAGCTTTGGGTTATCTACTGATTTCAAATTTGCTGCTTTTAAGGCTAAACATAGATTACCATCTTCCTAATTTTACACCAGCCAGGGAGGGAGGGAGAAGGGAAAATACATCCCACCTACAAACAACTGTCTCTTCACATCATCTCCTCCTAGGAGGAAGAAATGCAGTAGCCAGCCCCAAGCAGCGACTCTAGAACCACACAATCAACAAAGGTACCAAGCTAGGCAAAGTACCAAAATGAGTATACAATGCCTAAACTAACATCACAAGCTAAAACGACAACAACTCTAACCTTACTCCCAGCAGAACCTGCCACCAGCTCCATTACCAGAGAGCTTCAAAATGAACTGAACTCTATCAGAATAAAACCACTTCTTAAACACTCACTTTAGGAACAAGGCAGAAAAGACCTGGTTCCCACCACCCACCACCCTCACCACAAATGCAACAAGCTCCATTTTTTATCCATCTAATCAAAGCATGGCTCTGCTTATTTACAGAGCATCTCTAGCATTTGGTTATCGCTGAGTTAAGAGTTTTCCTAAATGACATCTTTGCTGTAAGGACAACCCAGAAGCATTGAGAAAAGGCTGTAAAAAGTAATATTCTCTTTCCTATCTCAGGTTCCCTGTCCGATTCCAAGAGCCCATTTTGCTGATCCCATTCCCTGCTCCTCCTCCTTCAGGCCATCCTGCATGCACCCAGCATTGATGTGCTCCTGCCTTCCAGCATTTAGTCAGAGCAAGCACTCTGTCCAAACTATAAAAGCTAAAATCACGTCTGTAACATGCCACGTGTGGAGGCAGAGCAGCAACGAGTGGCCCAAACGGTACATTTGGGCACTCGGTGTCATTAGCCAGCCCAAACCCTTGCTCAGAAGAACCTGAATGGCACCTTGGGACAAACACCCAGTGACATCTCTCTGGAAGCAATGCGAGTTCTGAGCTGCCTTTTAGCCATTTGTAAGACAGCGGACTATCTGTGTCTCTTGATGACAGGCTCAGAGCATTAGTGCAGAGTTCCTGAAGCAGTACCAAGGAAGCAGTGCACTGCAGTGAAGTGTCTGGCAGCCAGGCTGCACACAGCAGCTCTGCATGGCTGTGAAATAGCAAGTTGGGCTCATTAACCTAACAGGATTTACTTTTTAAGCTTCAGTGTTTTTAAGCACAGTAATATAAAACAGCAGCATCTGAAACCGGATTTGGATGAACCACACTAGCTCAGACAAGTATTAAAAGACAAAAAAAATCTCACCTCTCAGGAAAAAAATCTTTTTGCTTACTTTTGGCGCTGGCTCCTATTTTCCAGTCTTAAAATCCAACACAACTTCATGTCTCAGCTTTTCTGAGTGAGGACTTTTGCCTTCTATTAGCCAAGGAACACAACTGAGAATTTGCTGAATTTTTACCATGGCATTTGGGCCTTTGGTGTTTGGACACCCAGAGGGTGCCCAACAGATCCTACCAGAGCAAAGCCCTTCCAAAGAACCTTAAGGACAAGGCAACAGCCAGTGGCCATTGCCAGACAGCAAACTGCACCCCCTAAAATAAACCTTACCTGACACTCCTTTTGGATCAGTTCTTTGTGAGGCACTTACTGCCGATTAGCAAGCCCTTCAACAGGGTTAATTTTTCCCAGCTCCAGAACTTTTGGAGAGCAGCAGAAGGTTTTTAAAGACAACAATTAATTCAGTAAGAATTTTCAACTCTGTTTGGTGTTGCAAAGCTACCTTCAAACCAAAACCACAACTATGACCAGGTCAGTTAATAAACCTTAGTCCTACTCTGCTGACTTCAGCCCCACTTCCCTGCTTGAAGAGCAAGGAAGTTTCAGATTCTTTCCTTACTCAGCTAAAAATGACTCCCTTAGAGTGAGCAGTTTTAATCCTGATTTCTATGAGGAACTCCTCAGGCCTGACCTACAGCCACACTGCTTTCCCTGCTACTCCAGCAACTCCTGTCCAGGATAATCTCAGCTTTCCCTCCAGAACAATTTCAGCTCTCACACCTCCAAGATACTGTACTGAAAACCAATTAATCTATCTATCTATACTTCATACATTACTGAGCATTTCTTGACAGCGTATTTTCCACTGTTCACTTCAGGAATACACTTGAAGTCTGTTTCACACAGAAACAGCAATGTTTATACTATTACCTTGCAAGTGGAACACGCAAGAGGAAATAAATCCCCATTCCCAGTGCAAGGACAAAGTCCAGCTCTGACTAATAACTAAGTTCACTTTGCAAGACGCTTTTTCATGCCTTGTGTCTAACCATTTGATGCACATCAAGGGATTCATGAGGCAAGACTGAATCAAAACAAAGCAAGGATCATTTGAAATGTGACAAACTGGGCCAAGCATTTCAAGCACCAATTTTTCACTTTGGGATCCAAACCACAACATTTAAACATTTAACATTTTGGCAACCCAAAACTTCTGCAAATTAAAAGATATAATGCCCCATACTATAGCAAGAACTTCATGTTTGTTCTCCCTCACCCTGCTACCTTTTAGCCTTCAGAGTATCACCTCTGATGCTTTCAAAATACATGAGCCCATCTCAGTTTCAGGATAGCTTATTGGAAAAAATACTCTGATTTGAAACATCGAGACGGAGAAATTAACTTACACATTCTTCAAACACAACAGTGAGAATGGATTTTGACTTTCACAGACTAACTATTGAGGCAAAGTATAGGGTTCTGTCTTTTCACCTACATGTTTTCAGGTGAAACTACCACTTAGTAACACAGGTTTCAAGGCCCTTTGCAGAGAGATCTTCACAGCATCAATAATGCATTACAGAAAAAATTCCATCCAAGGCTTTACTGAAGCCAAGGCTCTGGCAGTGCCTGTCATTTCTATGGGTCAAACCCTCAATACCACCTCATTAGGATGACATACCCCTGAAGTATCATTGATGGCTTCCTGGCTCCTTACACAAGACACCATTTTCTTTAGATAGAGATCAGCTCCCTGGTCACTGCAAGGGAAAGCAGACATGGAAGCTAAGTGCAGCAGATGATCAAGTGCCCACTTCATTTCAGCTTTGCAGATTTTGTGTATTTTCCTCAAATGTATTTCCTAAGAGGAGCAAGCTGTGTGATTCTCACTTGCCCTACCCTGCTACTACTGCAGCACTGTCACCACAGACACCGTCTGACAGCACCACCTCTTCCCTGCACAGTGAGGATTGCTCCCACCAATCTGGGATACACAATCAGATTCCTTGTCTTCTCAACATGCACTGACCCTCCCCGAACCAAAAGGCCTCATTCAGCACAAATCTGAAGTCTGGCAGATCTGGAACATCTCAACAGTATCTTCTTTCATTTTATTTCTTTGACTGTAGACTCCATTTCTCTCACTGCTGCTACAAAAATTAAAAGGGGAGAGGAGGAGGGAGGTGAGAGGAGCAGCATAAGGAGCTGCTGAAATGGCATAACACAGTCCCCACGACTGGCACCAGCCGAGTCTCTGCTGCAGGGACACCTGCATTAGGACTGCAGTGTGCTTCTGATGACGAGACAGGTGCTGAGGTATTCACAGGAAAATTCCCTCCTCTCCTCCGCACGCTGCATTCCCAGCAGCATACACAGCAATAAAAACAGAGAAACAGAGGGGCGGGCATGCTGAAAGCCACAGCTATAAGAAGATTGTGAAACTGCAAGGAATAATATTCTTTTTCCATTTCAATCCCTCATTCCAAGCACTTGGCTTACTTCCACATGAAGCAAATTCATGCATTAACTGGTATTCAGCTGCAACCGTTCATGCGAGAAAAAATTCATGCCAGTGTAAAAATAGCAACACCTCGTCTCACTATCATTTTAACTTCCCTGCCCAAATTTCACATTTATGTGGGGGAAAAAAACCCCGCATTTCAGTCTTTGACATGAATAACAAAATATAAACATCGCTATAAAAAAAAGCCACTGAAACACATACTCATGCCTCTGAAAGATGAGCTTCAGACAACACTGTTACATCAACAATATAAAGCTGCCACATTTTCAATCCAAGCCCTCAACACAAGTTCACACCTTCACTCTCCTCCCAGCCTTCCCTCAACCTGAACTTCTGACAGAAACCTCTTCCTTTTGGAGAAGCTTTGAAAGAACTGACCTCAGAAGCAAAGCTTTGACAGTGTGTGAATAACCCCTATGTATCACTGGAGCTGTGGTGGTCTACAGCAGAGGCGCAGACAAACAGCAGCACCTGTAATAAAGGTTCTTCCCATGCCGTTGCAGAACCATAATGGAAACCAACCCCTGCAAAAGACCCAACAACTGAGGGATACTAAAGGGACAGCTTGAGCCTATGCAGGCAGTTTTTGCCACCCTTAGCAAGTCACCTGTCAAGTCTTCCTCACTGTTGTATCTATTTAGGAGACACAAAGCAAAGGGATCACATAACTGTAAAGAAGGAGATGGTACCACTGGGCTTCCCAGAATCACCCTCTTCCCTTATCGCCAAAATCCCCAAATGTCACACCTGAACAACTGCAGCTCCCTAAGACTCTCCCTCAAGTACCTGAGGTAAGCATCACCTAAGCTACTTAGCAAATTACTTATAGGGCCACTCAAACCAGAGCCACCTCACCACAGCCCTGAAAAGCTCAGAGGGGTTACGTTCCCTCTGACCCCCAGACTGTGCCACAGGCTCGGCAGCAAGAGCTACAGAAGGAGCATTTTGGAGTTTTCCTGAAGGACAATCAAGGACTCTAAAATTCCTTGGATAAGCATATCCCAGGACCATCATCACACACCCTGAAAGATCCTTAAACATGACACAGCCAGCTTTGACAGATTCAGTAGTGAGAACCAAGGAAGGCAAAGAACTCAAGTAGTACAGGACACTGTAGTTCTGCTGTAGGTGCTATATGAAGTTGTTTCAACTTGGTCAATTCAGTACTTAAAAACTGGGAAGTACACAAAGCATGACTCTGCTCTGAACAGAAGATTTTAGCCATCTACCTGAAACACATCTCACTGGCAGCAGCACCAGCATTTCCAGACAAGGTGTGCACCGCTGAGAAAGGACTGAGGAGTTCTGCTGTGCACTGTTAGATCCTATTCCTCACTGCCCTACTTTTAAGGGACTAATTATTCACTTAAGCCTTGTTTAAGGAAGGTGAGCTCCCAAGAAAGAGAAAATCCTTCTCTAACAGTTAATCACGTTCCTTTCCCACTGGACTCACCTTTTGCCTTGACTGTCCAAGGATAGATTTGACTAATTCTCAATATAAGCATGCCATGAAGCACCTTGCTACACCAACAGATCCACAATGACTGACTTGGATCTTTGAAGCATCTTCCTTTAAAATGACACCTAAGGAAAAGCTGAAGACCTAAAACAAACTCCAAAACCCTCAGCTGTTAAAAACACAAATGCATTGTTTCAGTCCTATCTCTACAAGAGTCAAGGTTGAAATCTCAATGATAATTTATTATCTTTATCACTGATTAACTTGAGGGGGCTTTTCTACCATTAGTTGCCTGCAGAGTCTTCAAGGAGAAGTACCTTGAGCTCTCTTCACACAGCTCAATAAGCAGCCATTTCTATGTCACACTCACACTTTGCTGCAACAGACCTCGACCCTCCCCTCATCCTTTGTAAAGGGAGTTTAGAGTAGCTTTGCACAACTAAAGGTGGAACAACTTCCCACCACAAATACTTTTTCTGGAATATTTTCCCTCACTCAATTTGCCTGGCCTCATGCACTGTGTCCAAGTTTCAGCTCAGAACTGCGCACACCCATCCATTTCCAGCTGAAACAAGTTGTTTTTTCTAAGGATTGTAGCTCAGCACAGCTGAACAATGGAAACATGACATCCGAACTCCTAAGTGGACAAAGCCAGCAGCAATAAAGCTCTGTGCAGACTGAACTGTGGGGCCTTGCCTTCACCCAGATTTCCTAACAGCAGAGCTGAAGTGTGTCCATGCAGGAGCAGCTCTCTCCCATCTGAGCACACAATCCTTTCTTGCAGTGCAGCCAGCCCTCGGATCAAAGCAGCTCCTCTAGAGCCCATGCCAAGCAAGCCACTGAACTTAGCAACCATGCAGATCCAGAGGAAAAAGAGGACAAGCATTTACAGCTCATCATGTCACTCACAGGCAAGACCACCCTCACACCTTTCAATCAGAATCATCTATATCCACCCAAAATCAATTTCCCAAAAGAAAGCCTCTGCATGGTGCGTTTTCCCTGACAGAGCATGTTGCGTTTTTAAGGTTAAGAAGAGACAAACCACGGACTTTTCCAGTCTTCAACAATAAATGCTCTAAATTTTTACACTGAACGTGCCAGAAAGCATTTCTCAGCCAGCACAGACTTTCAGCCTAGTCAGCTTGGCTGCATTCCTCCTGCATCCACAAGTGACTACAGCAGTACTACAGCAGCTACAATTCCCATAAGGAGCTTACTCCTGGTTCCTAACTGTTGTCAGATGACTTATTTCTGTTTCCCAATTCTGATCCTAAAGTCAAACTCAGAGTCAAAACAGAGGACAGCTCACATGCTCATTTACAACACAAAGCTTCCAAACAGAAGACAGACCTCCATTCCATGAAAATTTGACATGCAGACAAGCTATCAAGTCAACAATATTTCGCTTCAACAGTATCAGAAGGCAAGTAAGTAATCCATGCTTGTCCACGTATCTTCATCCCCACACTCAGATACTGAGATAAACAGATTGGTCAGATCACAGGACAAGAGAAGCAATGGGAACAGAAGTAAAGGATCTGGTATCTTGTATGATGAAGTTATTCTGATTCCTAATGCCCTCTCTTATGGACTCAAACACTGCATCTTCCCATCTCTAAGAAGCTCCTTGCCCTCCCCACACCTTCCAAGGTAATAGCTCTGTTTTCTCCTGGGATGAGGCCTTCCTGACAGCATCTGTAAAAACCCACCACCAGCACCCACTGGCACCCACCTGTGCAGGACCAATTTACTACTCAAACTGGATCTGGGGTGCACACAAACCTGATGCTTCAGAGAATTCCCCTTCCCAACCACAAAGCCATTCAGTTACCAGCAAAACTAAGAAAAAACAACCTTCCTGCTTCATAGACAAGTAAATTTTACTTTTGTAGCAGCACTTTGAATATTTTCTCATACCCGAAAACCACCTGGAGAGCTTTCTTTACAACAGCTGGGGCTGTCACCCAACACTGTGGTGTCTCAAAGCTTTAACAACTCCTGTACAACATCAGGTTAACATCAAGCAAGAAGCAAAGATACCCACTTTTTTTTAGCCACTGAAAGGATGATACACCAACCCCAGGACAACAAAATGGCATTCTGCAGTAGGAGCACAGTGGGTTGATGAAGGATGGGAAATGAACTGTGGCAAAAAATACTGTTACCCAACACACTCTCAAGCCCTGTCTGTCCCCTCTGTGGCAGCAGACTGTCTCCTTGCCTGTGATCAGGAAAACTAAGATCCACTTAGGAGGAAAAGACATATGAGAGGCAGACATCCATCTCTCGCAGCAGTGCAAGGAAGAAAAGCTGCTCTCCTCCCACTCCAGTCTGCCTGCTTTGCCCACTATGTATAACCCACACTCCCCCTAGAACTGTGTTTCTCTCCCACAAGACAACACTGGGGATTAAAAGCCTTCAAAAACAATACTGAAAGCACACTCAGGCAGTGTTTCTTCCTCCTTGTTCCTGCAAAAAGGAAATCCTCTCAGATTCTCAATGCTGATCACTCCTGCACACACTCTGCCCATGTGCATTTCAGGCACCAGGTCCACAGTCACCCATAGAACACACACATTTATTCAATCATTCCCTGTGGCCACTGAGCATAAAACACAGTGAACAAGTGGCCTGAACTGCACAGCACCAGTTGGGTTTCAAACAGAAATAGTTTTAAGCTGCCCACATGTTTTCTTACACAAATTTGGCAGGCAATCTTTCCCTTCTGTAAGTGGTTTTGGTCGGCTGCTCTTCACAACAGCAAGCAAGTGCTCTGCTCTGAAGGATGAGGCAGCAGAAGGGAAGGAGGACGTGTGGAGGAGGGACAGGATGAACACACAAACAGCTACTCTGTTCCAGTCCAGCTCAGAATTCCCTTTGGCATGAATGAAACACTGACATGTGCATAGGCTCCTTCACAGCAATACAGCATCTACTGGTGACAGAAAAGTTAAAAACAACAACAACAACAAAAAACAAAACAGGAATGCAGGAACAATTTTTTTTCATCAAGCAATGCCAAGTGTACCTTGGCCTAGTTAGAGCTTTCCTGTCCCATCATCAAAGCAATTAGGAGCACCAGTGCACTGAAAGGACACCCTAGGAGAAGACTCTATCCCTCTCTTCAGGGTCTTAATGCAAAACACAATTCCAAAGTCTGAAAAAGCCAAAGAAATGTAGTTTCTTTACCCCACAACTCATCTTTCTTGACATTAGGTGGTAGCTCCTTGTCTCAAGCCATGCTACACTAAGTGACCGATGGACAGGAGATGTGGACTGCAATGCAGATTAGAAACAACAAATACAACGCAACATGGCAGAAATTGTTACCAGAAGGACTGAGTTTTCAAATATCTGTGCAATAATAAAAAAATATGTTGAAGATATGTGCATTTTGATTGCAGCCTCCCAAAGTTTAAATGAAACTGTGAAACCTTTCAGTGTATGAAGGTTTAGCCACCATTTCCCTCACCTTTACTTCCCAACCCAGGAAACAGCAAAGACACCAGCCAAGCTGCTACTGCCTGAAATTCACCATCACAGCACAACCTGGAGATTCAAGAATGGCTCCTTAAGGAACATGTTTTAAGTGAGTATCAGGGAAACGGGTTCATCCCAAAAGAACAAACCTTATTTAATATTCAGTTTATGGCAAACTACAGAAATCCCATTTTTCTTCCTGTGTAGATGACTTCCATCAGAACTTGCTTTTATCCTGCCTCCACAAGTTCTGCAACCCACATCCAATTTAACCTACCAGAATCAGGGAGGGGATAGTAGAAACCAGAGGTCCTTAGAGGACATCCACATTTCTTCATGTAATTATCTTGCTGAAATAATTATTGATATTAAAAAGTGCTGATATCTCTCATCATGCAGCATACCAAGTTCACATATTAAGCAGAGATGTTAATAATGTTAGCCAAATATAGTTTGGGAAGATGTGACTAGTTAGGTTAAGAGCTTTGAAATTGCTTCAAGTTACTCCAGTTTAATTCATTTGTATTTATTCCTGTCCTATAAAGTTAAATGAAGACATGGCTGTGCCACTGTCCCAAACCACCAACCACACTCACACACACAAAAAATGAACCCAACAAAGGAGTGAACCAGCTGAATCGTAATGCAGATTTCCTTTCCTTTTTTTGGCATTTACAATGCAAGTATTTTTTTCAATGAAGGAACCAGTATGGCCTAGTTCACCAATTTTCTCTTACGATGAGAAGTGAAAGGATAAAGTTACAGCAGGAGACAGTTGGATTTAGTATCTGATTAGAATTCCTATTGTTACTGCCTGGGGAACTGAGCACAGAAGGAATTATTTCTAATAATTTCAACTCATTTGCTTAAAATTCTGACAAGCTTGACAGTCCTTGAAATCTTCCTTCAATACAAACTACTGTTAGGCATATCTAATAAATGAGTTACATTTTTTTTGCTCTATTTGGCACAACCAACTGAAAGCTGCAGCATATTGAAGGGGTTTGAACAGTTTTTAACATATGGCAAATGAACAGACTTGTGAAGGTAGTTAAAGCAAGACACAAGTATGACTAAGTCCAAATATATCTGTTTTTCCCATCTTATCAAAAAAAGATTCTATTTTTAAAAAGTAAATCAATGTTTAAGGGCAAAGACAGCAAGTTTAAGCGGAGTCTTTGCTTTTCAGTGTTTGCTTCCCATGTTAGATATAAACATCACGTGCCAATTTCCTCGCAGTCAACACAACAATTTTCATTTCTATTCTCTCCTTAATGCTTCCCATCACATCTGTTCCATGAAGATATTTAATCTTATTTATTCCATATTTACATGGCCATTAAGTGACAGAGAACCACTATTTATACCAGCCAGTTCCCCGGATTTCCTTCTTGCAAGATTCTGATGCCAAGGCAGCGCAACAGGTTGTTTGGAGTGTGGGTTTCAGCTTTAGAGCATGTGACTTCCTATCAGTCAACACAGCCAGTAAATTCCAGGGAGGCAAAGATCTGAAGAGATTTCAGGCACATGCAGAAAAAAAGTAACAAGTATCTTGGCCGTGAAAACATCCTCTTTAAATATTTCTATGAACATTTAAGGACAGGATGTATGAAGGAGTGGGAGAAAAAAAGAAAAATCTAAATAAATCCATCCGTCTGAAATATCCCTCTCAATTCTCTCACTGTTTTTTGATTAAGGACTTCATTTGAACCAAGAGTTTTAAGATAAAGAGCCTGGGTCCAAAGAGACCTTTGCTGATCAACTGATCCCACCTGCTGGTCATGTCCTTGGCTAAGACTTCCCACCTAGTAAGACCCTCACTGGCAGACACAACCACTGAATGATACTGACCTTTTAAACACAGTTATCCAGTACGAAGTCGGTTACTTAGAGGTTTCTCACACAATAATTGCATTTTCACATTACTGTTACTGGAAAAGATACAGCAATAAAGCATAGACAACAAGAATGGCTTCAAATTATGCCATTAAGTCTGTAACCTCTTCCTGCAAGTCAAGAAGAAACAGGTTAAGACTCAGAGGAATTTTATCTACGAGATTTCCCATCCCATCTGTCACACAAAGGGACCCAGAACCAGCTCCCTGCTCTGCACAACAGTAGGAAGAGAGGCACAGAAATCCAAGATAGTATTTGCTTTTCTAGGGAGATTCAACACAGGCTTGTTCCAAGTCCTTTGCCTCTTGTCATGGGAAAAACAGGCAGAGGAGACAGTAGGAAGCAGAGAGCAGTTCTAAGGCAATCATCTTCCCATGGTTTGCCTGAAAGCACTGGACAACAAAAGAGCCCTCGGGAACCACCCAAACCTTACTGCCAGGAAGTTTTCTCCCAGTCCCGTGTGGGTGCCTCGGTGCTGCGCTGTTTGTGGGAGGATTGCTGCTTTTCCTCCTCATAGTACAACCTTGGACACAGGAACGTCAGCTTCCAATATTCATCTCCTGGGGCTGGGAGTAGATGTGGCCCAGACTTACCAATCGTACCTCAATGAAAGGTATACTACAGCAGGCTTGCAAATAAGGCATAGAGAGGCTGTCCCGACAACCTACAAACAACTGCAACAACTCTGCTGGATTTTGAGCTGGACTTCAGAGCGGAGTGTGACTTCCATGGAACCCTGTGAGTCCCGTCCAACTCAGGATAGTCTATGATTGAAATCACCAGGAAATACTGGAGCACACAGTAGCCAACACCAACTTCATATGGGCAAACTCTTTTTAAAGACAAGAAAACAGGTAAAAAGCAAACCAGGCATGATTACTAAGAGAAACTGTGAGAAAGAAAATGGGGAAAGGATTAGCCTGTTTAAGAGCTGGAACGTGGGAAAGCTACTAATGCCCCAACACTGCAATATAATGCTGATTTTAATCTTCAGACCAAGAGACTACAATGTTTATAAATATTAAAAGACTTGGCCTGTAAAGAAAAAAAAAATTGCATTGCAGAGGCCTCCCTGACCTCTGAACATGCACTGTAGACACGACTCTGCTACTCAGTGTTTGCTCTCCCTTCCACCAGTGTTTCATGGAACACCTGTGTGCTCACGCAGGGCAGTCTCTGCTCTGTGTAAATCTTGTGGTCACCACCTGAACTATGCTCTGCTGTCCCCACTGTGGTTCAGCTAGACAATCCAAGGTGTAACACCTGATCCTTTCATATTATCTCACCTACACCACTGGCAGCCACATACAAAGAAGGAGGATCTTGGGCATTATTAAATTATCCCCATGACTCCAGTATGAAATCGAATTTAAAAAAACCCTTCTGCAGTCCAGGAAATACTCCCAATATCACAGTAATAAAGTTTTTCTCACAGTGATTTTGAGTTTCAGCTCAAAGTGGGTAGAAGATATCTACCTTAAGCTGAAGGACATAAAAGCACCGAGTAAGGACATAAAGCAAGTGCCACGTGTGGGCCTGCGCTAGACCCCAGCCTGTCTCCCTAAAGCAAAGCACAAATGAGCTTTCAAAGAACCTGAAGGCCAGAGCACACGGCTGCTCTCTTGAAAAGTCTCAAATCCATACAGAAAACATAAATTCACCCCTCCACTGTCATAAGCTTCCTAAGTGGATTTCTGAGCTACGAGCCCGAGTTCAGCACACAACACGGACCACACCCTCATCTGTCAGCACTGAACTTACCTCTTACTCTCCCACCCAACAGAGTGCTCTTCTTGACTAAAGCAAGCACCAAAACCACAACTACAGCTCTACACCATACTAAGGTCTCCTGTAACGTAATTACTCCTTCCCTGGCATGCGCAAGCCAAAACCTGAAAGCTTCCACCAACACAAAAAGCCTTGTGTCAGTCAAGTCACACATCCACAAACACATATGGTCAGGATACAGGAGCAAAAGATCCAAGTGAGCAGCAGCTAACTGCAGCTAAACCCCACAGTGCGGGCATTTCATTCACCTGTATCCCCACACAAAGCTTTCAACGCCAGATTCAAGAGACAGAGCCAAGACAACGCTGGTCTTCAGCTGAAAGCAGCAAAGCCAGCTCCACTTCTGCACCACCTGCACCTTCTTCGAAGGTGGCCTGAGCACAGGGCAGCCAGGATGCTGTGTGAAATCCTCTGGGCTGACAGCCATGTCTGCCTGCAGTTGCATTACATTTGCTGAAGATTTATTTTTGTTTTAGCATTCAGACATGATTTTGGCCCCAGAAGCAGCCCTTGCAGTAAGGGCCTGTAACACCATCTGAACCTCGGTCTCTTTGGCAACTGAACTTAACTAGCACAATACAGAAAATGCCTTTTTTCTGGTTTTAAATAATAAGCAGCTTAGAAGGAAAACATTCTTGAAGACTTTATGAAGAGGCAAGGTCTGATGATCACTCCAAATGTAACTACATACTAAGCAGTATCAATTATTTTCAGAACAACAGAGATGACAGATCTGCTGCCCAAGCAAGAGCAGTTCTCTCCATCTCCACACTGCTGCCTTTGAATGAGCACCGGAAATTGCTCCATGGGAGTAAAAAAAGCCCTGAATTGGGAAAATAAGACACTCACTGTAAATAGACTGCTCAAAGTTACAACAGAAACAAGTTTGGAGGGAACTATAAATTGTACTTCTGGACATGGCTTCCAGTGACGTGCTAAGAAATCACAAATAGATTGCACTGCTACCAGAGGACCTCAGAGACCTATGAACGGACTCAGCCGTACTTCACACGCATCTAAAGCCAGACAAGCCATGCCTGATTCCTAAGGATGCTTTTCACCTGGATCCAGCTGGTGTTGAGAACAGGAAGCGAATGTGTGACAAAATTATCAGAAGAAAAGCCACCACATCCCACTGAGAAGCAAGATGTAATTGCTCATTTCACACAAGTCCAAATTCTGTTACACTGACAAAATTAACTTCCCAATTGCCCTTCCAAACTGGACTATTGATAAGCACCATGTACCTTATCAACTTACATACTATGAAGCTGCATATGGCAACTGTGGTTAAAATAAAGAACAAAAAAAAAAAAAAAAAAAAACCACCAAAAAAACAAAAAACAAAAAAACCAAAAACAAAAAAGAAAAAGCTTTCAGCATGCAAAGAGTCAAGTAAAGTACTGAAATATTTATTTGATGGCACAAAAGACCAGTTCACGATTGCTCTTCCTACCTCCCCACACAAACCCAGCCACACACACACATATTGGTGAAAATGTCTTGCTCATAGACCTGTGCCAGTTTATCCAGCACAAAGTGAAGAGCTGAGTTAATTTTCTGGATGTATTATGTTAAGCAGCTCCAAAGTCCACACAGAAGTTAACAGCAAGTATTCCTATTGATCAAAATTTTTAGAGTAACCTAAGTGTGGCTACTATGGGAAAAAGCCTACAGGACAAGCACTGGTGGAAGCACTATTGTGTCAGAATTCTGACAGCAGCTAATAAGGCTGCAGCTTCTCGTTACAATAAAAAATGTATGCAAATATTCTGACAAGTCATCTGGCAATGTTTTTGCTTGCAAAACCTGAAAAACAACAGGAACAAGAGAAAGGTATTTCATAAAATGGCTTGGAAGCTCATCTCACTCAAGTCTCCTGCCATGGGCAGGGACACCTTCCACCATCCGGGTCCAACCTGGCCTTGGAGACTATCAGGGATGGGGCAGCCACAGCTTCTCTGGGCAACCTGGGCCAGGGAACATTTCCTTCAACTATTACAGCAAATATAATCTGTAATAGAGACCTGTTTCACTCTATGACTTCTTGGCAGGCCTCCCCATTTGGCTGAAAGGTTACTTCCAGTCTACCCTCACAGGAAGAGATACTGTCATTTATTTCATAATAAATTACCGCTGCAGAGGGAGATCTTCTCCTGTAGCGGAAGTAAGAACAGGCTACATTTAGACAACTGGAAATGCAGCAGGAAAAATTACACGCTGCAACAAACGTGCCTCTCTGCTCTGCTGAGACCCCACCTTGAGTCCTGCCTCCAGCTCTGGGGTTCCCAGCACAGGAAAGACATGGGGCTGCTGGAGAGACTCCAGAGGAGGCCACCGAGGTGATAAGAGGGATGGAGCCCCTTTGCTATGAAGAAAGGCTGAGAGAACTGGGATTGTTCAGCTTGGGATAAAAAAGGCTTCAGGGTGACCCAATTGCGGCCTTCCAGGGAAGGAAGGGAACTTGCAGGAAAAAGGAGGAGACACTACTTACAAGAGTGGGTAGTGACAGGACAAGGGGGAAAGGGTTCAAATTGACTGAGAGTAGATTTAGATATCAAGAAGAAATCCTTCCCTGTGAGGGCGGTGAGGCCCTGGCACAGGTTGCCCAGAGAAGCTGTGGCTGCCCCATCCCTGGAAGTGTCCAAGGCCGGGTTGGATGGGGCTTGGGGCAACTTGGGATAGTGGAAGGTGTCCCTGCACATAGCATAGGGCTGGAATAAGATGATCTTTAGAGTCCCTTCCAACCCAAGCCATTCTGTGATTCCATAATTCTATGAAACAGAAACACTGGCAACAAAGATTATGAGAGAGAGTTATGGCAGGCAGTGGCTGAAATCCCCGGTAATGTAACCGCAATGTCACCCCCAGGGGTGCACGTCCCGCACCCCTCCCGGCGAGGGGGGGAGCACCGGTGCCCGGCCCCGTTCGCCCGGGCCCCACCGAGCGCCGCAGCCCCAACGGCCGGGGCCGGGGGGCCGGCCTCGCGACCCCCCGCGGTCCCCCGGCCCCCTTTGTTCGTGCCCCGGCCGTACCTCCAGGATGTCCTCCAGCACGTACGCCTCCATCGCGGCCGCCCGCGCCCCGCCTCACGGCGCCGCCGCCATGCCCCGCCGCCCCCTCCCTCACGGCCGGGCCCCCCCCGCCGGCGGCACGGGAACAGGAAATGGACCGTTCCACCCCGAGCGCGCCCGGCGCCTACCACCACGTGCGGAGGGGGGCTGCGTGCCGCTCCCCAACGCCCGTCCGGCGCCCCTCCGCCGGTGCCGCAGGGAGGGAAACACAGAAGAATTAAACGAAAAAAGCCCGAGCAGAACCAGCTCAATATTACGTGTTCCATGGATCATTTCACCTCCTTCCCCGCCGTGAACTCGCAGAAGCCCCAGCCCCAGATTCGGCAGATCCGTGCCATGCC
Organism: Anomalospiza imberbis; assembly: GCF_031753505.1. NCBI lineage: Eukaryota > Metazoa > Chordata > Aves > Passeriformes > Viduidae > Anomalospiza > Anomalospiza imberbis. The sequence continues at coordinate 44,093,399 of NC_089684.1, read as the reverse complement.
ACATTTGTTTCTGTGCTATGACCTGTCTTCCCATTCCACCAAAACCTCCCGAAGCTCTTCCAAGCGCTGCTCCATCAGCTGCCCTATTTCCAGCTGCGCTCATCCCTCCCTCCTCCCCCCAGCTCCCGGGTGGCTGGAATTCCAGAAACAGGCTATGACACCAGTAGAAAAAGCTGTTGACCGCATGGAGCAAGGTCTCCACAATGCAGCTCTGAGAAACATCATCATCTACCCACCAAGATGAGTACCTACTTCCTACCCACACACTTCTCTGCTTAACCCAAAACATCAAATGGACCAGAAGATGATATCTTACATATTCCATAACCCTAGGTGACAGTGACACCAATTCTATACGCAGCAGGTCAAAATCACTGAGCAATCATATCTGCAGCTTACAAAATAACTCATTTTCCAGTTCAAAACATCCAGCATAATAAATCTTGTCAATCCCCCAAAAATCTCCTCCCTCATGATGTCATTTCAGCAGAGCACAAAGGAGTCCAATGGCCAAAGGAATTAAATTCACATTTTTACTTGAAGAAATACTCATAGTAATCACTTAGTTTAACTATCTTTTCCCAAAAAATACTAATTGTTTAAAACACTCACTTAACAGCAAGAATGTTCTTACCTGGATTTAAAATGCTAGCCAGACTGGCTAGTAATATCACAAAGAGAAATTCCAGTTGATCATTATAAATTTTCGGCCTAGCTGCATTCTTCCATTTAAAAATGTTATTTAACCACCAAAAATGGGACTTACATCCTACTCACCTATTACAAAGCCCCTTATTTCAAAAAAACTCAACACCTGCTCGGGCTGTCCAATTTTCCACTGTTTTTCCACTTTAGGAAACACCCCAGATTTTACAGTTTTACAATAATTAATCCAAGGAAGAACCACAGAATAATATTCCACTGTTCCTCTGGAGTCATGCTTTTAGGGTGGCATTTCTAACATCCCCAGCAGCCCCTTGCAACTGTTCCCGTGTACATGAAATCCAGCAATAATGCACAAACATTAGCCCAAGTACAAAGCTGTCCCTGACAGCTTGAAGGATTTCTTTGTATATATATATATATAAAAGGAAAAAACCAGCCACCACCTCCCACATAACACTCATGTCTCAAAAGACAAGCTATTCAGTCTTCTTAGCCTCAGAAAGAATTAACAGATACCTTATATCACACAAAAAAAAAAAAGGGAAGAAAAAAAAAAAGAAGCTTAAAGCACACAAGTTAGCACTGAGCTAGAGATACTTCACACATGAACCACTGAAAACATTTTCAAGTTCAAAGGCAGCATTACACAGGAACAAAAGCAGCTCGCTGCTCCACACAGGGCAAATTGAACTGCATCGTCTCCCCCAGATCCACAAATCAAGCACCAGATTTTCAGGAGAAGGAACACAATCGCCTTCAGAGCTGGACAATTTCCCTTTCTGCTGGGGAAACTGCAGAGCCCTGTCTGCAACAGCATCACTTCAGTTACAAACCCTAACCCAAAGGACAATTCAGAGCTTCCCTTACACCATGAGAGAGGTGAGGACTCTACGTGTGAGCCATGAGAGCAGTGAAAAAACCTTCCTGGCACTGAAAGCAAGTCACCCTCAACATTTGTTCGAAGGCAGCAGACAAAACATCCCAAATTTCACACTCAAAACCTCAATACCCAATCCTTCCTCCTCTCCCCTGGCCCACCTTAATTGGCAGCTTTCTGATGCTGGCTTAGAAAGAAGCACTTGTTTGCAAAATGAGATCTCAGACTTTCTTTCATACTTCAAAAATATTTACAGTATGGAATACCGAACTCTAAAAAGCCCATCCCCAACTCTTGATGTTTTACTGAAGATCTCATAGTGGTGTAAAGTAAAGGCTTTAACAAATGCTTCCATTCTGTTCCTGAAAAATAAAGGAAAAAAAACCAAACCTTTTGGGGTAAAAACAAAAAAAAATTGAGACCCTTGTGATTAATTTCTTTTGTATTTCTACTGTGTGATTTTGGGTTTTATACACAGGTCAGGAAATACATCTTTAATTCTGCACAGGTAAACACAAACCCATTTCATCCTCACTTTCAAGTCCAGCTCTAGGAATTACTTGAAGTGCTTGATTAGGAAAGATAAAACACATTATCTCTTCGAAACATCTCAGCTCCTACTTGAAAGTGAAGGATCTTTATTTAGCCTTATGCTGAAGAGCACGATCCACTCAGTACCCTCATTTATCACCATCCACTACTAAAAATCAGCCTGTTCTCCTGATCAAGAGGTACCCTAAACCCACACAGCTTTCTGAGCTGTGTCCATCCATCACATCCCTTACACTCTGTGAGCCTAAAACACCCAAAAACCCTTCTGTTCCCCCACATACGGTGGGAGAGAAAACATCTGAAGTGCAGCTTGAGGAGACAAGACTTAAAAACGGGGAACAAAGTCCTGTTTCAAGCCCCATGAAGCGTGTTAAGCCAAGGGGAATCCTGAGAGTGTTCTGAGAAGAGCAAAGCTAGGGATGGGTATACATCTAGGTTGGTTTGCTCCGCACTGTGCCCCCACACAGCACTGGTAACTACATGGAAATGACCAAGGGGAGAATAAAACCCTCCACAAGAACCTGGCTGCTCATGCAGAGCAGAGCTGTGCACGCTCAAGAGCTTGCAGGCAGTTTTTAGGAAGATCCTCCTTTCCAACCTCCCGGTACCACGCAAGCCACCACCAATTTTGAACTGGCATCACGTCACCCTGAAGCACAAGCATTTCAACCATTGATCCGAGACAGATTCTGGCACCCAGAAATGTGAGCGTTGAACAATTGATCAGACAATTCCCACTCTTATATCACAAAAGCACATTGTTATCTAGTTACAGCTGATCGAGCAGTACTGGTCACCAACTGTCCCAAAGCATATAAACACACTTTTTTGTGTGTGTTTTCAGAGCACAATGTCAAGGTTGGGCTGTTTAAACCCTGCCTCATGCAGCTACTAACACCTTATTCAGCAAAATCACAAGGTGCATTAATTACTAAAAAAACCAAATCATTCTGAGAAGAAAAAAAGGAGAGTTGAAAACAGGCCCTCAATACAGTACCAATTATCAATTATACCCTTTAGCAGGCATTCCCAAGTATTTCCCTTTCCAGAAGGAGTACACAGTCAGACAGAATCCTAAAGTTCCTGAGACATTTAAGACCAAAAACCAGAGTCGGTTTTCAGCCCAAATTTGATGACATTCTGATTATCTGCTAGAGTGCCAGGAGGCAAAACCCCCACCACTGTCACACAGAATACTTTGGAAACTGAGGTACCTATCACAATGAAAAGTCCAAACAAGATACACTTACACACACAATGTGGGCATTTCACATTAATTAGAAATATCCTTGAAATCAGAAGTCTCAGTTAATCTGCCAATGGAAAAATTCCATCATTAAAACCTTCAAATGACCAAGTTTGCTCTTCTAACATGAAAGAAAAAAACCATGACAAGATACAGGAGCAGTCGTTGATGCACAGGAAGAATACTCAGTGCAAGGAATATCCACACAGATTTTTCAAAGGCTGCTTCAAACTTGTGTTGGTCCCAATTCTTCCATTTTTAGAGTGATGATAATCCCACCTTAGTTCATTTTGCTGCCAGTTCTTCATATCTGCTCTTTGAATAAAAAGAATTTTTCAAACCCCTTTACAACTAAGCTAGAACTGAATGTTTACCCAAACAGATACCCCTAAGGGTACCCACTGCTCCAGATAAATGCACTAGGATTTATCAACTTCATTAGGAACTACAGCCTATAACAGTATAGCCATTGTATCAGTATAACCACCAAGACATTAATAACATTCTTCTCTGCTACTTCTTCTTGTTATACCCCAAAAGCATCATCTCTGTTTTGGGGCAGTTTGCATCAGTCACCACTTGGTGCAATTTCTGATGTCCCTTAGTTCTATGTTAATACAAAACAAAATGAGTTTTAAACCTACTGTTTCAGGTTCTCCCTCCAGAGAGATTAATCCAACTCCTAATTCTAGATCCTCAGTGGTTACATAAAAACAAGTCAGTCCAAACCCAAACCTCAGGCACCACCTGAAATCATGACCCCATCTGTTTTTTCTATTTTCACATTGTATATTGGTTATTTTACTTCACTTCTTGCAACAATCACAGCTCTGCAGTTGTCAGCCGGACTAAATTTCCAGCATCCTTCAGGCAGGTGCTTCAGTGAATTCCAAATAAAAGAAACCTACTTTCTTCCTTCCATTTCCATTATTGGGGTGGGGATGTGCAAGGATGATGGGCTTCAACCTGATAAATACTGAAGGCATCCCTTTATTCTGATTTTTTTATTCCCTCTGCCTTATAATTCAATGTCTCTCTCTGAGCATTTCAGACTTTCCTGACAAAAGCTACAGTGGAGCTTTCACATGAGTTTTACAGTCACAAGATGATCCTTGCTGCCCATTCTCATTATCACACCCCTCTTGATTAAGCTCCGTTATCTCCCACAGTCAAGGAAACTTTGATAACCAAGCCACATACTTTTCTTCTCTAACAACCACGTAACAACTTTTTTTGACCATCTAAGATGGTTTCCCTCTCAAAAACTAAGTTTTCTGCCAAGACAGATCTTTCATTTCTCTCCAGCCTATTCTTCCCTTGGCCTAGGGCAGCAGCAAGGCGTTCCAGACCCTTCTGACACATTCAGTGTTTTCTGTTCAGTTAGTGTTACTCCTTTTGGTCAAGGGACAAAGCTGGAAAACATGGACTTCTTTTCCTTATGCTATTCATGAGATCCAGGTTTTCCACAGCTCCAAGAAACTAGAATCTGGAAAAGGTGACTTAACTACCTTTGAAAGCACCACAGTTAACACACCCCAAGGTTTTTTATGCCCATTTAAAAGACTGCGTACACAGAAAATGTTTCAAGACTGAGCGTTGAGAGACTAGGATAGTTATGACCTGTCTGATGGAGTAACTTCCACAATTCCCTTCATAAAGCCCTCCTCCGGGCTAAACAGGAGCACTAAAAGTGCTAAAAGTTCTCCCTAAACAGAAGCACTAAGCTGTGGAAGCTGACTTGGCAGCTTGAATGAACTGTTGGGATGTGGTGGCATCAGGGAATATAAGAACTCCATGCCCAGAGAAGCCTTCTCAAAGAGGTGGAGACCTCCTCCCAGTAATAGCTGAAGAATTAGGAATTTCAGCATTCCAGCTGCATTACCATTTCATAGAGGATTTCTCATTCAAGGTCAGTAAAAAACCAGGTGATTAATTCCACGACTGAATTAAGAGTTTGTACCATCATGCCAGGAAGTTAACAGAAATACAAAGATTCACCAACCAGATCATATAAGCTCAGCCAAAAAGTACTCAGTTTATATAGCACTTTTCCCAGGAACCTGAAGACAGGGAATGTCAAAAGCAAGCTCTGTCTGGAGGGAGACTGCAACACTCTGGTCAAGAGTTGTGAGCTCATTATCCTCACTTTATCAGCAGCCTCCTGTTGTTACACCATCCATCTTGAGACAGAAGCCAGAGGCACAATATAAAAACATTTCTGAATAAAGTCCTTATTTATCTCTGCCTAAATGCATCTTGACACCTGAGCAGATGCATTTTACAGCCCAGCAAGCAAGCAGCATGCTGGCACAGAGAGAGACAAACCCTGATCATCAGCCAGGACCCTTCCACCCTGGTCAGTGCTTACATCAGCCCTATTCTTCTGGATTTCAACTCCCTAAGGCAAACCTAAGCATGGAAAAAGGAGGAAAGAAAGTATCTTTACTCATCCACAGCACTGCCTTGAGGATGAATTGAACTACAACATCACTAAAAAACAACCATGAGATGATAGCGTCTATGATTTTGCTACGGAGGAACTGCCCAGTGCAAATCCAAATGTACCTGAAAAGAGATGAAAAAGGGAGACAAAAATCACACAAGCATTTTGAAAGGGTTTTTTGGCAGAAATCTAAGATTACTGGTGGACATTTTTGTCTAAGCTTTCTATTACAGATCTTCCTTTAAGTTATCCACAGAGTAAACCCAGTATGTTTTCACTGGGTAATACAATGCTCGAAGTCTGCAGGCCAAGGACTTTGAACACACTGAAGAACCCTGGTTTTGGGAAAAACACAAGTGAAATGAGGGACGTGTTCAGAAATCACAGCTTGGGACATGGAAGACCCTTCCTCAGACAAATGAACTTCTATGCCTTTCTCATTCCACATGTGAAATAGTGGTGACAGAGAAGGTGTGTGCAACGAAGCAGGACGTACAGTCCAACAACATCCATACTAACACCTCCCAAATCCTAAGGCAGGTACTAATCCACGATACCTCCACATCAGAACATGAAAATTTGAGTGCAAGTTCTTTAAAAGTTTTTAAGTGCAGACATGTTCCCTGCCATGAATTAGGAAACCTCAAACCAGGAAAAGCCATTATTCAGGACAAAGCCTCCTACTCCTTTTTAAGTGGCCTCATCTAGCATTTACTTCTACACATAAATTCTAATTGAGTGAATATTAAATGAAGTAGTCTCACATCAAATTCTAATCCAGGACCTGCCGGATTGAGATGTCCCTGTCTTCCTTTTCCTGGTTGTGAGCAGGATGGTTGTTTCAACAGCTCTACGTTCAGGCTGTTCATCATGAATTTGGACTGGGTTAATACCAGATTTTGAAACCTATTCCAAAAGCAGGAACCATAACAATGTACTTGATGTTTCTTTATTTTACAGAACTCTCAATAATCAGAGTTACTCAGCTGGCATCTTCAAATTCATAGACTAAAATGGCTGGAAAACCTACTCCATTCAGTGACAGCGGTATCAAGCCTGGAATTTAACAGAACAAGCTGGATAAGGCTGAAGAAGGAAAAACACATAAAACTGAATAAAAATTAGATACTAATGTGATCTCTGTTTTCATTTAATATGGTTGTTAATTTCCTTTTTCATCTAAAGTTACCTGGAAGATCAGGACAGGCCGGGGACCACACAGCACAACTCCCAGCATTTACTACCAGTGTAGTTGGACCAGCTGCCAGACAGAAACACATCTAGCTGAACACTGGAGTTGAGTACCTCCTGTTCCCCATCTCCTCTTTGCTGGGCCTCCAGAAATAAAATCACAGGTTCAGTTTATCTTACATTACCAGAAGATACAACACTGAGCTTGCAAACACCTGCCCTCAGTTCAAGATGTGCTCAAAGTAAGAGCCTGACTTTAGCCCAAGACTAACCCTAAGGGCGTCCAAGAGTCCAAACAAAAAAAAAACTTAAACCCTCCTCAAACCCCTCACTGAATCCCTCATGGCTGAACCCCTCACTGCCCTAGCAGGCAAGCTGAAGTCCCCTGTCAACCCAACACACCCCTCTCACAGAAGAGCTTCTGTGCCTTCCACCACATTTAAAGCACATCATACACACAGAGCTTGACAGAATTATTTTACTATGACCAAGTTTAATAAATGCTGGGGAAGCTGACAAAAAGTTTTTTAAAAAACGAAGTATCTTGTGGACTGGATGGACAATAGTTTTGTTATGAAACCAACTGCTTGAGTTATTTCTATTAACAAGTATTCCAATGGTTTTTGGAAAGGCTGTGTGCTCTGTAACAGCCAATTCAGGATTACAATGAAAGCCATCATTGAAGACATCTGCCTGTTTGAAAACACTTCGGCAATTTTTTTAATATAATTTCTTTAAATAAAGTTCTTTTAGAGTTCTACTGGTAGCCTTACTTCATATCTAATTCACTCAAACAAGTACTTACTGGGTGTCACTACTTCATCCTCTTCTTCAAAACCAGTAGATTATTATTATTATTGTAAGATTTTTCTAGGTCTAACTCAGGTTTTGGCCATACTCTGATGTAACTGAACAGCGCTGGGCCACAACAGCTCCGAAGCACAGGAAGAATCAGCATCCATACCAACTTTGATAACAGACAAGGCCCCTGGCACAGATGTGCCACCAGTGCTCAGCTCCAGAGGGCACAGAGAGAGACATTCCTCACTCTGGGCAGAGGGAAGCTGTTAAGTCAACACATCACACCGGGCCATTCCCTAACCTAAGTATTTCTGCAGAACCCAGCTGTGGTGCAGGTACTAGCATGTTTCTAAAACCCACCTCAGCCTAAAGAAACTAGTAAATTTTCTCAACTTGAAGACACAAGTGCATTTAGAGAGTGATTTCACATAGAACTGTAGACACTTCCCCCCTAATGCAAGCTCCAGAAAAGCCCTTTTCTGAAGTTCAGCACAGAAAGCCGGCCACTATATTTATCCCTGAGGAGTTCTTTGATCAAGCTGATTCTCCACAAAAATACCAGCATGCTGTTATGCCAGCTTTCACTTCTGCTAGTGACAGAGATGGACAGAAGGCATATGTTCATCCATGGAGCAGACTGTAACGTTCAAAGCACTTTTTCCTTTAAGCCAGCTTGATTTTTTGTGTTATGATTCCGATCACAATTGTGACTTTTTTAGTCAGTCTCCAAAGTGACTCCTTTGCTGCATTGCACTAAGTGACACAAAAGTGATGGTGATAAACCAAAAGGCTGCAGTATTTTAATAAAATCCTGTTTAATTCCTCTCTTTCTTGCTATCCTTAATACACTACTTTCAAGAACTTGAACAAACACCAGAGACCAAAGTCAGCGCTGATTTTATCTGAAGAAGCTCTAAGGTTTTAAACAACACACACACAAAAAAAAATTCTGTGTGATTTATCTGTTCCAGTCACTTCCAAGCCGAAGATCCAGAGGAAGTGTCAAGAGGACTTGTTTGCCCTTGAAGACAAGAATTCTCACTGATCTGCACCATTCTTACCAATTGGAGTCCTCAGAAACAATGCAAATGCTTTCTATGACAGGGATTTAAATGAATTATCCCACCGAAAGAGGCAGTGCTCATCCTCCTCCCTGCCCGAGTTCCTGCTCTCCGCTGTGTCAGCACAAGCTCTTGTGCCTGACAAACTGGATCCAGGAACTGATCAACTGGAAATGTGTTTTTTCTCTTACTGAGGTTTTTTTCCAACGACATCATTTCCCAAGTGGCTGGGAGGAGCACTGAACGCCTTTTTTTTTTCCTTCCTCCAAGCCCAACTCCCCCAACTTCAGTGGGTTAGGTACCCACGCTGATGCAGGGGCTGAACAGCACCGAGCATTTGAGGAAAAAAACTAAGTCACATCATGACTTGAACATTTCAACTACATTAAAGCATTGTTCCCTATTCTGTGGAGGAGAACAATTCGCACCTGCAGAACAGCATCAAGAGGAAAATTCCACTGGCAAAACATTTCAGGACAAGACAGAACAAAAGGCAAGAATACCTGAAGTCTGGAAATGGGAGAGCTCTGCTCCAGGACAGGAAAACACGTGAGTCACCTGCCAGACACAGATGCACAAGGGAGCTTCAGCTTCTCCTTCAAGTGTTTAGTTTTTTCTTATGCGTGGGAAGAACTGGGAGGTACAGCTGGGAGGATAAGAGCGACCTTCCTCCTCTTATTTCTGAGTCATTCACTGCATGAGACGGGGGGGTTTCAGGTACTCCCCTTCTGCTGAGATTGCAGTCCCCAAAACTGCTCCTGCACAGCTGGACAGATGTACAGACCCAGAAATAGCCATTCCTTGTACATCAGCGCAAGGGAAGGCAAATCCTAGACCAAATATGAGATAGCCCCCTTAGCAGCAGTTTGAGCTCGTATTACTGAGTGCAAAATGTCTTCAGTTTTAACCTAAAAAATAAAGAATCTAGATACTTTTTGATTGTTTCAAGTTGAACTTGAGGAGAATGGAAGTCAAAACCCCAACCTGATATTTTAAATAGCAGTATTTCATCATATTTCTTAATGTTCCGACATCTTTCTAGCTCTGAGCAGCTGCTTATTTGGACACATTATCCACTCTTGATGATTAACACCATGTAAGATATTGGGGTGGGGCAGGGAAAAACATAAAATAAAGGTTTACTTCAGCTCATTTTCTAGAATATACCATTATGCTCCAGGAATTTGAGGATGCAGGTAAAACACAGAAGAGGAATGACTCCTGTACATCAAACACCAGTAATTTGAATTTGTCAAAAACGGCTTTGAGTAACGCCAACAGAATCTTCCTAATGACAACATGCAGTCTAAAAGAAAATACTGCAAGCACAAACAAGGATGTATTAAAGACATGCCTGGCTTTGTGGCCGATTTTTAGGCTGGTGTACGACTATTACCTCATGTGAAAACAAGGTGACACAACTGTTAAGTAATACCTCCATGTGGCTTTAGCTCTTTGCACAGTCATGAGCTTAGGACGGTCTATGGGGGATAACCCAGCTGAAAAACATCTGGAATACTGAGATAACCTCTCCCAGTACCGACTAACACAAAGCACTGCTTAGTGCAAGCACAGAGGAAATGCTGCCCTTCATTGGTCAACAATGGATTTTTTTCTCCAGAATTCCTGTGGACACTGCACAATGACTGGATGGAGGTCACCAGCATTCCCACACTAACACCAAGACACACTGATATTCACTGCTAACTTCATGTTAAGGAAGACTTTTCCCCTAAATACACACGTTAGCTCAATGACCTTACCCAAACCATTTGCCAGCATTAGTCCTTCCTCACCAACAGTTTTCTTACTCAACAGATCCGAAGTTATGGACATGACAAAAGAAGTTCCACACAGGTGCAGAAGCTCTACAGACACAGCGCATCTTCAGGATGTCATTTCAGTTGAGTCACCTACAGAGCCACACCATCAAGAAACCAGAAGCACAGCATTTCAGGAAAAAACACACCATGTCTACCCAGGCAGCCATGGATTCTGCTCAGATGGCCCAAAGACACTAACAGCAAATTTAGGCAATTTTTATTTAACATCAAGTTAAAAGGGCTTGTTCCCTTAACCTCCAAAACAAAGGTTTCTTACTTATCCTGGATCTGCAGCATTGATTTTTCAATTCCTAAATCCAATTGCAAATCAGCTATATCCTAAATAAGCACCAACAGTTTTGGTTTTAAAACACAGATAGAGGGAAAAAACCAAACACACATAATCCCATTTGCCTTCAGCCTTGACAGATGAGGAAATTCTCTCAGCTAAACCTCTTTCAGAGAAACCATTCTCTTTACAGAACTGAATTACTGGCTTAAAATGTGAGGTGTTTGGCTCCAGCCTGCACATGGGAATTATGTTTATAAGGACATTTCCTGAAGAAATATCTAAGGAAGTAAACAAATTCACATGGTGCTGCCAATATTGAACTCCACCTGCTGCAATGATCACTTTCTTGCTGGGGGATTTCTTTTTTTTTTCAACCCAGATATTCACTGATTACTTGAATTAAATAAAGTACACAAAAATATAGTAATATTTAACAATTTAAAAAAATAAAAAGCATTAGGTCTAACCAACCTGATTTTTCTGGAACCTAGTCCAGGAACACTAAAGAAGGGATGTTAAACAGTTTTGGCTAATGCTTCCTGGGGTCAACTACAGCAGATTTCACTACTGTGAAACCTGATTGTAGGATTCCCCTAGCAACAGCCCTGGGATAAGCCCTGAGATTTCAGGTATTTTTGAGAATCATCCTACAGTATTTCTCTCTTATTCCCTCTTTTGAGTGGAAGAAACTAAGTGGTACAGGCAAAACACAGCTGAAACAGACAGGGAAAAAAAGAATTAGAAGATAATGCAGCAGAATCTGAGAGTGAACTGCACCTCGGGATGTCACACACTCACAAGGACAGGGCCCTGTCAGCTGCATTCTCAGTCATGTCTGTGAGGACCCAAGGACATGAAAGCACTGGCAGTGAAGGGAACACATCACACAGTGGTCAAGCCAGGCATGGCGGTCCTGCAGAATCCAAAGGCCTTACTCCAGGATTCTGATGAAGACTGTTAGGGTTAAAAAAAGGAAACAGGTTTCTAAAATAAATTCTGTGCTTCAAATCAGCTCATTTGAACACTTAAGCTCTTCAGGTCTTTTCCAATTTAAATATTACAACCATGGCCTGTGATGCTCTTGAAACCACAACAGGACCCCCAAGTTTTCATATTAACTTTGCCTTAAATCTGAATCCAAGGAATTCAGAGTAGCTTCTTCTGCATGAAGAAATTTTAGAGGACTGCTGGTGTTGTGTTGTTCTACTTACTTCATCTTAGTGGCTCAGTTCAATTACTATTTCAATTGCAGCTGAAAAAACAAAAAAGAGCTTTTACTTCCAGGAGGCTCAAATGAATCAAGAACGCTTAAAAAACAGCCAAAACATCTCAAAAAGTATCCTTTGCATAGGGCAGTGCTTTCAGGTGTAGTTAACTGAGGATTACCTTATGGAAGGCTCCTTTGCACAGCATGTAAGAATCCAGTAACAGAAAAGGTAATAAATACACACAAATCCAAGGTGGATCTACACCTTGGATCACCACAAGATTCATGGACAGGATGTAACTTACAAATTCCTGAGATGGATCTAAAGGGCAATTACAAATTTCACTGCCAGCAGCAAACATCCTCCAAGTTCAAAGACTTGAAATAAGCTTGTAAACATTTTTTATTACACAACTAAACCTTTCAGTGTTAAATAAGAGAAGCCCTAATGCACTCTGGACATCAGGTTTCTAAGCAGCAACCTGCTATGAGGACCTGCTCATTTTTTATCCTTTTCACTATGAATGGAAGAGTTGAACAAAATTTGTACGTACAAGAACACCTGGAAGGAACCTGCAAGCTGACCTCCCCTGCTATGTAACTCCTACTGTCATTCTTCTCATACTTCAAGATTCCTCTTCCTGTATAGCGAGAAAAGTTGCCATTTTTTAACAACTGTTTTTTAGGGAAAAGGCAATTTACCTTTTACAGACAACAGTGGACCCCACTACCTAAAGTCTCGGGGTTTTGCAGTAATTTGCTGCGACTTAAAAGATCAACCTTGGAAGTTGCTATGAACAGTGTCGCTGGAGCTCATTAGGTTGTTGGTATGACATTTCCATTAAACTGCTCCCAAAGCTCTCCACAGTGCCTGTGTTTCCACACTGAGATCTGATGGAATTTAGACATGGACATGAAAACAGCTGATCATAACTCCTGATTCCATTCCATCAGCAACTAAGCTGAACAATGTCTTTCTACTCCTGGGGGTTCTGTGATTCAGGATGCGCCAGGTTTCCCTTTAGAACTCCTTGGACTTGTTGCCACTGTACTCCTGATTTTTAGAAGCAGTCTCATTAGCAGTCAAATCTAGAAGCACTTTGCTTCAGAGATTAGAGAAGTCTTAATGTATTAAGCATGGGAAGGGCAAAAAATAGCCTAAGACAAACTATCTTAAGTTTACAGAGATAATGAAGGGAACGGTTGGGAGGGAACACCAGCTTCTGCAGCATTCCCACAGCAGTTTCCATTTACAGCAAAACCAGCAACTTAGATTTCTTTGTGTTTTTCACTTTATGTGCCTTCCACACTGCCTGTGGACAGAAGACCACAATCCAACTGCAGAGCTGGGCACAACTCAAGAAAACGTGAAATAAAATTTTAACGCCCAAACAACCAAAAAGCCCTTTGTTCCTACAGTGGGATTTGTTTTAAGCTTCTAAAAGCCAAAAACAACCATCAGGTTCCTTTCAGACAAGGAAACCTCCCTTTCACTGAGAAAACTCAAAACACTTTCCCTCCCCAGGAGCTGCTGGGAACGATGTTCAAGTTGGATGCTCTGCTCCATTAATCAGGCCATCCTCATGCTCACATTCCTAAAAACTGTGACTTCAGCTGTGCATATTCTACAAGCGGCATCACTTTATCCTGAAGTCACTAGGAGAAAGACTAGAACAGGTTTTTGCAAGCAACCTGCATGATCAAGAACAATTATAAATGAAGCATGTGGTATATATTTTGTTGTGACTCCTGAATGTCATCATCTCAGTATTATTCACTTGCTTACTTAGCCCTGCTTAATATTTAATCCCAGACCACCCAGCCTGGGAAAGCCCTCACTTAGGATAAGATGAAACCACCAGGGAAGCTTCCAGATGCCCAAACTGCCTTCACAAATTGCTTATATCAGTATCTATAGCACATGTCACTCACTCTATCAAAGAAAAAAAATGAACGATTTTGCTGCCTCATGATATTTAATGATCACTGGCATTTCTTCCTCTCTGCAGGTCCCAAAGAATGTGAAATACGTGCCTATGGCTCTGAGGGCACAGCAAGCAGGCAAAGGCTCACCTCACCCACTACCTGTACTCCTCAGCTGTCTCTGCCCTTCTCATCCTGCTGCACACAGGATTCCACCTGGAAGCTCCCAGTGTAAGGAGCCATTGGGAAAAACGGCTGTGGACCACTAAATAAAACCTGCCTGTGACTTCACCAGCAGGTCTCGCTTGACACAAATTCTGTTCAATGTTTCCATCACAAGCAACTGATCTCAGGGCTTGTCAACCTATACATTGAAGTCATTCCAGGGCCTCCATCCCTTCACCACACAGCACCACAGCAAATCTCAAAGGCCTTCGCTCAGCAGAGCTCTCCAAGCACCTGTAGGACTGCTGGACAACACAGTTCAGCAGCAAACCAGCTATCCTACAAGTCTTACACCATAAAAACTTCTACCCACACAATGATATCGACTGTTCCAAAAATCAACACCACAGAAACAAGCGTACAGACTCTCTGAGACATGCTCCCTGTATGCAATTTATCTCAAAGAGCTGGATAAAATGCTTCTTGTATCAACTTCAGCAGAAATAAAAAGCAGACTGCTGCCCAACCGTGGAAAAAGCTATCACCATCCTAGCCCAGCCCTTCCGTGAACCTATCAGACTCTTCCTTCCTGCCCCATTTCTAACAGAACTGTAGATATATCGCTTGAAAGCCAAACCGCTTAGAAACCAAGTTCAAAGAAAAGCTAAAAAACTTCAAGTGGACTTTCCTGTGGACACTACTCAGAAAAAAAACAAAGCAGAAGTGAATGTTAGCTGGGGAGGTTACAGAATTAAAACCATTCAACAAAGCAAGCCTGTGTGACTACATATGCAAATAAGGGGCTCCCAGCCTTACCGGCCTTTTCCAACAATACCTACCTGAAAATCCTACCACCAGACAAAACCGAGTTATTAATGCTTCCCTGGACTTCTTTCTGCATTGCATGGATTCAGGGCGGCTTTCGGGTTCGGAGAAAACAGTTCAACACCCTGGGCTCTCCGGCAGCTTTCGCCTGGCTGCACCTTCACCTGCTTTACCTGCACTCTCTCTCCAAGACGACCTATTGCCACCACTGGGCGCGCCAACACCTTTCCAGCCACGCAGCCAGCGCTCCGGCCTGCCTCCGGAGCCTCATCCCGGGCTTGCCAGCAGCATTCCCACCGCTCGGCTCTCCCTCTCCCGGCTCCCGTATCCATCGCGATATAGCACATGGCGCACAGCACGGCGGCAGAGAGCACCTGCAGCAGCCGCTGGGCCTTTCCGTTCGGGAAAAAGCCACACCAAGGATGAAGGCGGCCGCTGGCTGCGGCTCCCAAGGGAGCCTCCGACCCCTGGGGAAAACCGGAAGGCGCCGGCCCCGCATCCCGGCGAGCAGGGGGGCCCGGCGGCTACTCCCCGAGGCGGGGGTGACCAGAGGCCGGGATCGGCCGTGCCCCGCCACGAGGTGCTGCCCCTTCCCGGCTCTGCCGCAGGGCCGAGGGCGGGGGGAGCCGGGAGCGAGCTGGAATTATGAAACCGGATCAGCAGGGAAACCCCCGGGGCCTCCCCCGCGCCGTACCTCGGAGACCTCCTCTTCCTCCTCCTCCTCCTCCTCGTCTTCCTCCTCCTCCTCCTCCTCTTCCTCGTCGTCGCTGCCGTTGTTGCTGCTCTCGCTGCCGCCGCCGCCGCTCTCGCTGCTGCTGGCCGGCCGGGCCGCCCGCCCGCCGCGCTTCGCCTTGCCCGGCACCGCCTTCTTCTTCAGCAGGAGGTCGCACACCCGCACCAGCCCGGCCGCCCCGGGCCCGCACGGCGACGGGGGCGCGGCGGGGCCGCTCGGCCCCTCCGGGGGACCGGGCCCTGCTGTGGCGCTGCCGGCCTCGCCGCCGCCGCCCTCACCGCCTCCGTCCTCCGCCGTCACCGCTACCGCCGCGCCGACCGCCTTCTCCATGGCCGGAGAGGAAGGAAAAGGAGGAGGAGGAGGAGGAGGAAAAAGAGGAGGAGGCGCCCGCGGCCGCCGCTGCCTCGGTCACCTCTAGCGCCGGCGCCGCCGCCGCGCCAACTCTCGCGATACTTCGTGCGGCCGCCGCTCGCGCCGCTCTCGCTCCCCTCGCGCGGCGCGCGCTCGCGCTCTCCCCTCACACCGCCCGCTCCCGCTCCCCTCGCGTCCCTTCCCCGTTCCCGGCAATGGAACCGCGGCGGCGGCGGCGGCGACGGCGACACACCACTTTCCCCCCCAGCCTCCTTCCCTTCCTTCCGCCCGCGCCGCCGCCTCGATCACCGCCCCGGCGCCGGAACCGCCGCTTGCGTCATCACCCTCGGCCTTCAGCGCGCTGCGCCTCGGTAAGGGCAACGGGTAACCTCGGCCTGGCCTCCGTCGGGAACCTTCCCCTTGAGCCGTCCGTGGGCACGGAGGAGCCGAGTTACCCCGTCAGGGCCCGGCGAGACCCCGCGGTCTGTTGGGGCGGCGCTGCCCGCGGAGCGTGAGGGAGCGCGCCTAGGGCGGGAGACCCCCGTGAGGGAAGGCCCGTGTTGAAACCCCACAACAGTCAGAATTCCTAAAAGCGGTGCTCTCTCACACAGTGCGGACAATATGCATTAAAAAGCAATCTCCAAACGCCTCTTATAATAGAAATGGGGGGAAGGGGGGACGTCGCTAGAAGGGTCAGAAAATAAATTGGTGGAGTATCACTAAAAGTAGTGGTCAGTGAAACTGCAGAGCACAGAATTCCAGTTAAAAGCGATGTCCAGGGAACGACTGGACATGGCAGCCAGTGGTGATCTGTCAAAGGTTGAAATCGGTAGTCTTTTCCAGCCTAAGTGTTTCTGGGATTCTGTGTTCTTCCACACAGCTGGTTCTCACCGGGCACTCTGCATTCAAGAGTAACCTCCAAATCCCTGTTTTACAACAACTTTCATACAATTTCACTAAAAATGACAAACATTAAGATGCCCACGTAAGTTCGACCATATTTCTTTAATGAAACCCTTTGAATATGTCATCATGCCCTGATTCAGCCCTCAGGCCCCCTGCCCCAGATTTTCATCCCCAAAGTATACTTGGGATTGCCTCCCTTAGAGCAGACCAAGTCCTGCAGTAACCACAGTTAAATATAAGTTAAATGTGTTAAATATTTTAATTGTGGCTTCCTCACTGAAGGAATGGGCTTTTTCCATTTTACTTTTTAGATCTGTTGAAAATAAAAATTATTTTAACCACAGAAACACATGATTGTAAAGATCAGTAATGGCTCTATGCACTGGTACACTACGGATGTTTTGGAATTGGTGTTTCAAACCAACAATGCCCATTCTGGTTATATTTTACAGAAATGAAAAGAGACTCTTGTTATTTGACTACTTAGGTGGTTTTTCTTATATGGCTGATGTTGTAGAGCACCGGTCAGGTCTGCAGCTCCTCTGAAATCACACATTACTTTTTAAATAAGTCCTCAACTGGCGCTCATCATGGAGTCTGCACAGTTCCCCCCAAATCCTCGTGTTGCTGAAATCCCACCAAAGCATCCTGATACGTGCCTCTGTATGTTCTTAATAAAAGGACTGCCTTGGTTGTAAGAGCCCCACTGTTAAATTAAATTATTTCCAAGTCAGCTGGAAATAACTGACACAGACTCTTAACCTTCCAATTCAGAAGATTAATCTTCAGGTACAAGGTCTATGTCTATATTTCTATATACTATTATTTATTCCTTTATAAATATCTCAGCAGATGACAGTTTGATGTGATCCAGGAGGAATAAACTGAATATTCTAGCCAACTACCTCCACCTTCCTGGTGTGACTGCACAGAAATCTCAAACCACACCAGCATGAGATGTGTGGTGGCAGATCAGTGACAATAATACTTTCGTCCTCTTTTTTTTGGCATTAAAATTAATGCAAATGCTTTGATTTTTACTGGTTTCTATCGGGGTGCAAGCAGAGATTAAACCTTTGTTATTTGTTACAATTACATATACTATATATGTCATTTAGCATTTAATTATTGTATCATTTGTTGTCATCACAAGAGGCAGAAAAGAGAACTGTAAGTGAATATAGGTAATCTCAGCCCTACAACCTGAGATTTGTGGTGCCGTGTGACCAGGATGTCACTTCTCCAATGGATAAGCCTGGAAAAGTGACCTGATCTTCATTATTTGATCTGAGAGGTAGGTGACTTTAAACAAAACACACCCGAGATTGCTCTAGCTGTACCAGCAGCCAGACAGGTCATCCAAATGCACCACATTCAGCCACCTGGGTCCGGGAAGGGTGGCTGCAGAGCTGGGTTTTACCCTTGGAGCTGTTCACTGCCAGCTCTCTGCCCCTTCCCAGGATGGTGTGAGGTGGGAAATGGCCTCGAGTGAACGCTTCTGCCGCTGAGCTCGGGCTGGGGTTACTGCCTTTGATACAGGGTGCATTTGCACCCTATTCCAAGTATCCGTTCAGGTTGTTAGACTTGGAAAGGCTCCAGCTTCTTGCTAACGAAGGCAGCCGTAGTGTTTTATCTGTGTGTGTCGTACTCCCCAGCCCAGGGTCAGATGGAGCACAGTTAGCAGCACCGCTTGTGTTGGCACAGGCAGAGCGGCCTGTCAGAGACTGTTTGTTCCGTCTCTTTTACGGTGGTGACCTCTGTTCTGATCAAAGAGTGGTGCCTCCTCATTTGGCACTGCAGAGCAAGTCCTTTTCCTCCATTTCACAGCACACCGGTTATCCCCCCTCTCCCTGCCACCCTAGCTCGAGCCTTTTGTGCTGGAGCCCTTCCAAAGAAGGGCAGTGGAGCTGGGGACAGGTCTAGAGAGGAAATCATGAGGAGCGGCTGAGGGAGCTGGGGGGCTCAGCCTGGAGTAAAGGAGGCTCAGGGAACTCTAGAACTCCCCCTAGAGAGGAGGGTGCAACCAGGTAGAGGTCGCACTCTGCTCCCAGTTCACAAGCAATAGAACAAGAAGAAATAAGCCTCAAGTTGTGCCAGGGGAGGTTCAGGTTGGAAATGAGGAAGAATTTATTCGCAGAAAGGGTTGTCAAGAATTGGGATTGCTCAGGGAAGGGGTGGAGTTACCATCCCTGGAGGCGTTCAAGAGACAGCTGGGCAGGGCACTCAGTGCTCTGGTCTGGTTGATAAGGTGGAGATTGGTCACAGGTCGGACTCGATGGTCTTGGAGGTGTTTTCCAACCTAAATGACTCTGAGATTCTGCAAATGCAACAGCAAGGAAAGCACTTGAGTTCTTCAGAGAAACTCAGTTTTAGACCCATGGGGCTTATAAGATTTTATTTTGTTGTGGGCAAAAGCTGCTAACATAAGTCTGCTCCTAATCTTGGGATGGTTTGAATGCCTTGGGGAGGTGTGACACTTCTCCAGCACTTGGTATTTTAGAAACCCAAACTAAAACATTCTTGTAAACACTATAATAATCATCAAGACATAATGAAGTAGTAAATAAGCCATATTTTTTATTAGGGTTTTTTTTGTGTCCTAGTTTCCACAAGGGTGTATGACCCATAGCTGTGTTCATAGGGCTCTTAGGGAATGGATTGCATATCACTGAAAAGTCAGTGTAGGCTCTAAATAGGGCAGTAATACCCAAAAAACACATTTCCTTCCCGGGTGAGTCTGTGAAGTTGGTTAACTTTGGACACTTGGGTTTATTTGTAGCATAAAGCAACAGGAAATTGTGGAATCGTAGAACCACAAACTGGTTTGGGTTGGAACGGATGTTAAAGATCACCCAGTTCCAGCTTCCTGCCATGGGCAAGGACACCCTTCACTACCCCAGGTTGCTCAAAGCCCTCTCCAACCTGGCCTTGGACACTTCCCAGCATGGGGCAGCCACAGGTTCTCTGGGCAACCTGTGGCAGGGCCTCACCGCCCTCCTAAACACTGAGAAAAATGACAATCCTTTGTTATCTCTTTCATCTGTGATTTCTGCTTCTGTATTTATTCTATTTCCTCCAGGTTATTTATCATTCCACTGAGCACTCCATAGGAGTAGTGGGAAAGCCTGGGGTCCAGATTCAGTGAATACTTTCAGGAACTGTCTCCTGTGTGCCAGATTCCTTAAAAAGTTCTACAGGACAAACAATGTGTTGAAACCTTGGCTGTGGTATAATTAGCCTCATGGATCTGCTTTCAGTTTCATTTACAGCTGCTGGAAGCAGTGTCATTGTCAAGGTCAGGAAGCAGAGAGCAAGGGAGCATGAGTTTTTGTTTGCAATTAATACAGGGACTGAAAAAAGTTCATAACTTCTTGAATTTTTAACCCAAACGCAGGACTGCTACAACTTCCACAAGGCCACCAAGTTGATCATCCAAGTAAACTTTAATCCAAACCGCAAATCCTGCCATTGTCACTGGTGAATGCTTTTGTTGTCTTTGATATGTACAGTTTTGTCATCTTTGCAGCTTCTACGTGTGCTGGAATGTTTTTATTTGTATCATTCAGGGAACTGTGAACCCCAGATTGTATTGTCTCAACACACATACCAAAGGGACTCGCTCACTGGACCTCCTTGGTGCCAGCATGGAAGATCCATCTGAAATGGGAGGTAAGATAAACTACAATTAGACCACCATGACTTATTTTAAACAGAAATAACAGAACTGAAGTTATTCAGCAAGTATGCAATGACTACTGTCCAAGGCAAAGGGAGAAAGAAGAAAAAGAAAACAAACGTTTGAACATTCAGAGAAGTACAGTTGTCCGTGACACATTTTAAGCCTTGTCTAAACCACTCAGTTTTAATCCCAATAAATTGCACATGGAAAAGAATGATTTAAAACAGATTTTATGTAGCCATATAATTTGCTTTAAATTACATTTTTAAACAATCTGTATTTCTTCAATACAGTGAGTTTCCTGTGAGCATCTCAGGTGGTGTGGCCTTGTGAGTAAAGAAAATAAAAAACAATCCAGACAGATGGAGAATTTAAGAGGAGCAGCGCTAGCCCAGAAGTGCATAGAGTTACAGCAGAAGGTAAATTTACATTACTGTTCACACTCAAACCCCTCCAGTCTGAAAGCCCCTTTGGGATCAACTTCTGCCATTTTGGTGCAGCAAGTCAGGTGATTTTGCCCTTGGCTGTCCTTATCCGTGATCAATATTATTGGAAACACACCAACATATTCCACTCAAGTGCCTTGTGAATCATTGTGTTCCATCTCAGATACTGATGGTGCATGTTCTATGATGCTCTTAGAACATCATGCCAGCTCTGACCACTTCCTCACAGGGAGAACTGTGAAAGGAAAAACAAGTCCAGAAAGCAAAATCTTTCAACAACTGATTTGATGAATAAATCTGCTAGTGCTCTGTTAAAAAACAAAACATATGTTCTGTAATATATGTAGTACTTTGGGAGTCTTAGTTAAGAAATGGCTTAAGCACTTGAAATCCTAAAATGCATTAGTACTCTGTGAGCCTTACATTTTAACATGCATAAATTATTCCAAAGGTGTGTTTCAGGCACCCAATATGCTTGATAAGCTTTCAAAATTATTATCCTTTGTGAGTATAAACCTGAGAAACACCATGGCAAATAGAGGCAAAGGGCATCTGGACAAGATTCTGGAGTCTTTCTCTTCAAGCGGGTAACATAAAACAAAGACAGGACAAATCATAAGATAAAGTGAATTTTTTTGTGTATTTCATGTATAAGTGATCTGTAATCCAAAACTCTAAATGAGACCTCTCAAGCCAAAGCCACATCACCTATATTTGAGTATTAAAGTTTACTTGTCAAATTAATGCTTTGCTGTTTTTTTTTTTTCTCTTTTTTAATTGCTGACAATTAAGGCAGCATCAGTTGTGGGCTTCACAGGAGTCAGCCAGAAGGATCAACATTTCTTACACTTTGTGTTTTTCCTGGGTTCAGCCAATCCACAATGATAATTTCTATAGTAACCACTTTTTTAAGTAAACAATTGATTAGTTCTGAAATTAGTCCTTGAAACGGCTTCTCCTGGAGCAGCTTGGAAGATCTCTACACAAGCAGCCTTCTGCTGGCATGCAGAACAACAAGGCTCAGGCTGTTTTTTCTCTCCTCATATAGAGTGTGCCTTGAAAATATTTATCCTCCCGGGGCAGTTTTATCTCTGGATAAGGAAGGGAGTGGGAATCTCCATGTAAAACTCAGTAAGACCTTGTATTCAAGTGAAGGCAGTGTAAGAAATGCCTCTGATATCTCAGAAAGGCACTTAAAGTGGAAGAAGATATTTTTACAGAGTTCAAATTAGAAGTAGAAAAACTGTCTACAAGTTTTTGATGGTATAAAATTCCCTAACCTCCAAGGTCCTGTGGAGCCTCTGTTTTCAAACAGAACCTGCCCTCACTTGTTCACTGTGAGCTGTCTCATTTATCAGCTACATATTGTGGGTTCCTGCTCTGCTTTAGGGGCCCTTGGGACACGGTTTTTTAAAAACAGAGGAGAGCTCAGTGTTTCTGTTATTTCAGTTGCACTCAGTAGGTGGAGCTAAAAGCCAGCAACACACCTGCAGCTAAAACTAGTCTGATTTTAATTCTTTCCAATGGTTTGGAAATTAATTTTTACTAAAGCATTTACTAATTTTTACTAAAGCATTTACTGAAGAATCTTAAATATGTATGTCCTGATTTTTTTTTTAGTGGACAGTAAATATTAAGTGATTATTTTGTGTGTAATTTATTTCCAGCAGGCTAAACAAGCATTTCTGTCTGTGTGTGGCATTTACAATGCCATTGACTTTATTGCTAGCTAGTTACAAAGTTAGGAGCTACCTGGAATAGCTCTGTGTTCCTCAACTAGTGACCTTTTCAATAAAGGGAAAAAGTGCTGGTGGGGTGAATTTTCTTTTTGCCACTTGTTATCCTCTTACTTTCTTCTTTATGACTCTGAGTTCATTTATACATTTTAAATGAGAAAATATCTCAAATGTCAAACTTATAACTGTCCGGTGAGTGAGCCCATGAGTGTCTTGAAAGGTAAATCTGCATCTTTTATTTTCATTCATGAATTTTGATGCACAGCCTCAACTCAAGTTTTCTCAAGTGTGTCATTTTCAATTATAGACAATATATTAATTTCCAATACTTAACTTTTCAGAACTCAGTTTGAATACAAACTCCAGAGCTCAGTTTGAACACAAATTTCCAAGCTTACCTTCAGACATCACTACAGTCTCTCCATGTACACCAAAGCTCTTAAATGCTGCTTAATTTCAGTGAGTGTTAAACTTGGATTCAGCAAAGCACTTTATATGTAGCATTTATATGCCCTAATTCCAAATCCTACGCATCTCTTTGTTAGATAGTCATTGTTACAATCCAGAAAAGCAGTCCAGAATTTTTGGAGTGCTTTATCAGCATTACCTCCTATCTTAAGGAACTTTTCACATTCTGTATTTTTAATATGTTTCTTTAATTTAAAAAGACACCCATAAGGACAAGGCAAACATTCTTTAAGAAAAGTGCCTCCATAAGCACTACACAAATAATATGCAATAAGAGCACCAAATAAATCACACATCATTACTAATCAACAAGCCAAGTTTTCTTTCCATTATTCATCCAACCCCAGTGAGGGCTGATCTCTTTTTTAGACGCATCATTGTGGCAATTCTCTACGATTGTCACTTTCCTTGCCCACGGGAATGTGAAATTTTTACTCAGTTTTGAGGTCTACGGCCTCCTTCTGCAAATAGTTTTGTTAACAGTAGGTGGCAGATTTCTCCTGCCTGAGAGCTTGGAAAATGCTTCATCGGGCTAGTTGTTATGGAATGCTGATACCTGTTTATTCAGGACACACCGTAGCTTCCCCCATCAGAGCTCTCATTTAGGAAAAGGTTAGGCTTGAACATCATTTTTAGAGCCATCTCGATATTACCTGAGCTAGACCTGCTTTTGCAGGTACATGTCCTACTTGTCCACTAATCAATCTAAAAACATTTCTGTCATTTGGTGTGAAATGAACTTCCTTAAAATATTGTAGGGAGGGTTGAAAATCTGCGTGGAAAGATCCAAGATACAACCTCCTTTTTATCGAGCTCGCTTTCCAGAGAAATCAGGCAAGTTTTGGCACTGACTTTGACGTGACCAGAATTAGGCCAGTGCTGAATATATTTCAAAATCCAGCACAGAGGACCTGGTAACATTAGTGAGTTGCCGAAAAGCTCCTTAAGCAGTATCAGTGCCCAGGAGACAGGAGTCTCTGCCTAAAGTGCATTTATATACTAAAAGCAGGAAGGGAAAACTTGATTTTCCTTTCAGAAGGGGAAACAGATAGGTTGCCTAGCTGATATCAAAGAATCAAACACAATAATCTTGCTTTTCTTTGAAAACTAACTAACGAACAAAATACACAGAAGTTCCTTGGTAAGCCTAGTCTCAATTTCAATTTCTCCACACAATAATTTTTAGTTCCGATGTTACGTTGTTCTGGATTGAATTTTTTTACCAGCTTGAGTGTGAAGTTTTCTTCTTGTGGGTGGACAGGCAAAATAACCTAAGCCCAAGTCAGTGGGAATGACATAGAACATTCTATAGCCATGAGTCTCTGACAGCACACATCCCAGGGTCCTGGGGGAACTGGCTGATGTGGTCTCCAAACCACTCTCCACCATCTTGGAACAGTCACAGCCGTCAGGTCCCCAGTGACTGGGAAGTCCCCAGTGACTGGGAAAAGGGAAACTTTTTATAAGAGGGGTAGAAAGCAAGACCCATGGAACTACAGACTGCTGAGCCTTACCTCTGTGCCAGGGAAGACCTTGGAGCAGATCCTAATGGAAACAGTGCTGAGGCACATGCAAGACAGAGGAGTGACCCAGGACAGCTTCTCTAAGGGCAAATTGTGCCTGACCAAACTGGTCCCTTCATGATCATCAAATCCTACCAATAACCTAGCACTGGCAAGTGCATCAATAAAGCATGTAAATTAACTGAATCCACCATGCTTCAGTGGAAACATCAGAGTACTGATAAACTTTCGTAAGATCCATAGTTATATTTCCATATTGGCTCTGAGAAACCTGCAGGGAGGGCAGGCTCTGTACTTGAGAGATTTCTGTCAAGTGATATAAGAACATTTGTATTCTGGGATGTCAAAGGATCCATCCCAAAACTCCTCCTTGCTGACAGCAAAGAGGCTGCAGTGCCCAACAGTGCAGCAGGACCTCAGAAACCATAAGACTTGTGTTCGTATCAGAGACTCAGCAATTTCAGGCTTCCTGGGCTCACCAGGAACAGTGTCCTCAGTCTTGAGTTGGCACTAGGCTGTCCTCTTTGCCAGTAGGAACAGGGAAAATTGGGTTGAACACATGATTTGCCCAGCTTCCAATCTCCCAGTCCAGGGAGCCAGGAATCTGCCTAGATCTGCACTGACTTTAAGGGAAGCCTTAAGCCTCTTTGTACTGGAAATAGCTCCAGTGCCTAGACACCCACTCTGTTTTCCAGCACTCAGAATCAAGGAGCAAAGTCAGAAACCCAAGTTCACACTAAAATGAAGGTACCAGAGAAGGGCACTACTACATTAATTGTTTTAATTGAATTTCCTGGGTGATTTTTGAGACCTGTGGATAGGCTGTGGATATGCCTGACTGGCAATATTGAAGCGCTGTTGGTATGAGCAAAAAAGGCCTTTGGGCAGAAAGCAAATGTCAAGGACTGTCAGCATGGGGTGGGAGAGCACCACAGAGGAATGCCCTTGGGAGTGTAGCCTCTGCCTAATTGATCCAAAAGACAACACCAAAAGCTTCATGTGCAAAGAGTTGTTAATATTTCTTTGCATGGCTCAAGAAGGATTCTCAGTTTAGTGGTCAAATTAAAAAAAAAACCCAAACCAAACATGACAGCTATCTGGGCTTTGCACAGCCACAGATCTGCCTGATAGATCTCTTTAGTTCCTCTGATGTATGGACCAATCTTTTGATAACTTATTTAAGAGAACCACATGAACCATACAGCTCTTTGCTAAGCTCAGTCACAGTTTTTGGTCTCTGATGAAATTTTCTGATTCTGGGAATGTACTGAGGAACCTTTCTTCTAAAATCAGGTCTTCCTGAAGGCCCTCAAATTCAGAGAGTGAATTTCAAACCCCAATTATTCACATCTTCGAAAATGAGAGTTTATAAGCTCTACTCTAAAGAAAAACAAACAAACCAAGCAACATTTCCTCAGTTTCGTATTATTTCTAGTCACTTCCTTAACTCTGGGAATCCCAGGTTTGCAGCATTACATGTCATAGTGCAACAAACCCAGGTAAAGGAGAACATGGGAAGGAAAACAGCAACATGAAGAAAGGCCATCTTTTCTTGCTGCTGCTGCAAATCCAGTTCTCTTCTAAGAGATCATTACATCCTGGTAATGTCACTGGCAATCTGATTCACATTGAAGGAAGTACTGAACCTGGAACTACAAGCCAGAGCTCACCTAATAAATGTGGTCTGGTTGAATGCTGCTTGAAAAACAATTGATTTTTACAACAGAAAAGTACAGGTACTTGGATTTGACTAACTGAACTTTGCTTCACAGGCTAAGGCAGAAATGTGGGAATATTTCACCGTGCCTTTGGATTTCACTTGTGGGGACAGGATGCTTCACATTTCATTCGTGAAGCCTCAGAATTTGTAATTGCAGCATAATATGCAGAAGTGGACTATCCTTTTATGTCAGCAAGTAAATGGCAGTGCCAAATTTTAAAATATCTTGTCCTGCCTGCTCCAGTAACAAGGACCTAAAAATGGCTCTACTAACTTTTCTTCTCCTGCTGAGCTGCCACCTCAGGCCCTCACTCTCAGCTAAAGAAATTCCAAAGACAGCAGGGGAAATTTGAGGTGGGAAATGCTATTCTTGCTCCAGGACTTCATTTAAAATGACTATGTTTTCATTTTTCAAAGTTCTGAGGGCTTTATCTTAAGAAATCATTTGCTCAGGAATAAAGGAAAGGCTGAGAACAGAATCACTCCCTTTATCTCCTTAGCACTTGACCATTTACAACTTGTCTTAAAGAGATGAATTAGGATCTTCCCAAGAAAGAAACCAACAATAAAAAACCCCAAGGGCCTAACCGAAAAAACAGAACAGGAGAACAATTGTAGCAGTAACACAGATTCTGTTTCTACATGAAGGAGAAAATATTTACCAGCTTGGCAGTTTTTAGGCCAGGATGGGAAACCCCTAAGTTTACAATGAAACTAAATGAAAAATAAGGCAAGTAAGAGTGTCAGCAGTGTCCACAAGTCCTACAGCCCCTCTAGACATAAAGGATTTTTTTCAACTCTTAAAGTGTTTCAAGTTGAGAGCAAACCCAGTGGCTGCCAGAATCATTAGCTCATTTTACACATGCTTTTTTCTGATTTTAGCAAATACACCTGCTTAAAGTTACAAAAAAGTTTGTAGCCATATTTTTTTTTTAAATTTGAAGGTTACGGATCAACAGCCTAAAGAAATTCAAAACAAAAAGAGGCTCCAAACATTTCCTGATGTTCCTCAAAAGTTTTCATTATTTCTTTTATTGCTAAAGCTGAAGCGTATCAAACTTAGGGAAGAAATATTAACAATCTCTTGCCAAACAGAAGCTTTAAGCTTTGGCTCTTGACTGTACCACATTAAATGGCATTTCTCTCCTGCCAAAGGCCATCAGGTAGCATAGCAGAGCAGCACAGAAATTGGAAACTGAGTGCCAAAACGTTTCTAGGGCACAAGTGAATGCACTGGATTCCAAAGATCTCTGGGACTTATGTAAGAGGAAGAAAAAAAAGATCTCCACCGATAGTCCTATCATGAGCCAAAAATCAATCACAGCACCGCAACAATTTCAGTTCCAGAGACAATTATCAAAGGCAATTATCAATAATTATCTTATTATTATAAGAAACACCAAAGGAAAAAAATCTTTCTGAGAAGGAATTCCAGAATAGAGCAAAGCTGCACCTCGGGTATTTCTTTCCCGCATCTATTTTGTATTTAGATACAACGTTTAGATAAGCCCATACCAAGATATAACACTGATTTTTGTTGAGGGACTTTAGAAATGGATAATAGATGAAGCCAATACTCAGTTATCTTGTGGATTACCTAGTTGAACTGGCAGAGCAAAAAGCCATAGAGACGTGGAAAGTAGAGACAAGTTCTGAGAAGTCTCAGAATTGATACCCTCAAAAAGCACTGAAGGCTGTACATTTGGATATATTCAGGCAACTGAATGTTTAATAGGCAAAGCAAAGCTGTTCTTGTTCCTGCTGCCAAAGAATGATGTTGGCAAATGGTCATTAACAAGAAAAACAGTTACATCACTACACTGTGGACTTCTGAGACCAAGGGGTAGGGATGCTAGAATGGCCCAGGGATCAAGTGTACAGGATCAGCAAGAATAGTCATTCATGTAGATTCAAAAATCCTTATTTGAATGATCAAGAACAAACTAGCACTGCAGGTGGGTGGCTGATGCCAGAAGATGAACAGCTGAGTATCAGAATCACTGATGATATGCCTGCAAGATACACCTGACATAGTATGCTATTAGCTGCACCTGAGCAGGTCTCTGCCTGCTCTGCCACAGTGCTCAAACCCCTTCTGTCTTTATGTTTGTTTTGCATCGATGAGTCCATCTCTGTTCAAACAAAAGCCATATATCTGAGATGTTTGACTCTTCTGCACAGGAGCCAGACATCAGTGATAAGAATGGCAAACATCCTGCACCAGAGCAGGAAGAAAAAGCAATGTCTGATACCTGTCCATGTGTCCAGAGCTACAGACATATGGAGCTAGAAACATTTATTTAGAAATTTACTGATCATTACAGTCATTGAAAAATAGCTACTCACTGTGGATACTGGCACAGGAATGTCTTGTCTCTAGGTTCGGTGTGTGCCTTATGGTCCAGTCCGACAAACAGAACTACAGGTCTTGAAAAAAAGCAAGAAACAGCAGTAAATAAAATGGAGGGCCACAAAAGTAAAGGGTTTCTTGATGCCCTTTGGGTTCTCAGAGACTATTTAAAGAAGTATTTACTTCCCAAAAGGACTCTGACAGCTGTTCTTATGATCACATTTGTTTCTCAAGAGCTTCATTCCATATTAGTACATCTTGGTCCACTTTGTTTCTACTCTTCCATTTTGCACATGCTGGTATGATGAAATATTTTAAAAGTATGCATCCTTTTATTTCCAGGTCAATTACTCTTGGAATTATTGTCCTTTGGTTCCCCACACCTGGAATAAAACTAATTATCATATGTAACTTTAGACATACATGAGTGTGAAAATGGATCATCCTAAAATGCCATTGATAAATTCCTTTTTCTAATACCAGGACAACTTTGTTGGAGTGAACTCAACGCAGTATGAAAGCACTGAGTAACAAGAAACTCCGTATACTATTTAATACTGTTAAACAAACATGAGCATTGGAGTTCAGCTCTCAGCAGTTATATGAACCATTGGCATGAAGTACAGGACAGACAACAGAAGATATCTAGAAATAAACATGGACCCTGTATTCCAAACTTACATATTAACTCCAGGGGACCAGGAGTGTTCTTGCTAACACTGCACAATGCTGCGAGGGAAAATTCCAGAGAGCTTTCAAGATGCAACATTGCAATCATGGTGCTGAATTTCAGCTTTGCCCTCCCAGCCCTTAGCTGTAGTTTTCTGGAGACTTCTTTGGTACAGCCTGACAGCATCCCAAGAGCTGTTCTAAGACATCATTCACCAATACCAGTTTTTTACCACCTTATAGACATCCACAAAATACCTAAATGTGTGTTTCTGTCCCACTGAATGCTCTCTTAAGATTTGAAAGGAGATGGCTCTTTTCTCACAGGGGGATATGGTCAGTAAAATAATTCCATGCTGGATTAACAAGCTATTTCCCTAGATTTTGTTAGGCTAAAGCGGCCCAGGTCTGAAAGGTCCAGATTGTTCATCAGTTCCTGGAGTTCTACAGAAATGTGGGATTTTGCTACAACCACCTGAAAACAATCACAACATTAAGACATTTCTAACATTGCTTTTCTGCCAACCTGGCCTTCCTGCACCATCCTTCATGTAAGAGTCTTCCAAATAACCTTTTGATTCCCAAAAACAGAGCCATGTTCATTTAAATCACTAACAGAATGCTGCCTTTCACCTACAAAAATATCAGGAGCAGACTCGGGAAAACGCAGATTTTTTTTGCAACAGCAGCAGACTGTAGAAATTTCATTGTATCAAACTATTCTGTGAACTCATCTCAGTTTTATGTGGTTATTCCTGGAGAAAAGAACAGCCTTTCTGGAACACAAGATGCATTGCATGGGCATTTTCCTGAATGAAAAGTGCCTGCAAATATTTTGAGCTTAGACACGTAATTTGCTTTATTTCAAAAGTCTTTAAAAGCTCACACTCAGAAACAAAAGGAAGTATTATGCATGTATTTACTTAGTCAAATTTCCAGCAAACCGATCATGGAATTGTTCTTGCTATCCCCATTAGGAATAATACAGAGTTATAGCAAAACTGCCCACCTGAGGAAGAAAAACAGAGTAAACAAAGGGAACCTTAAAGACTAAGGAAGAGTTTGGAGACAACATACTCAGCTCTACCACGTGGGTACTCACAAAGCAGAGTTGCAAGGCAGCACACAACCTCCAGTTGTGTGGGTTGATAGCCACACACTGGGGACATAAATTAATTAAAATAAATGGTAGTATCTCCCCCTGGGAAGCTATATCACTTTGCACTCAGCAAGGATACAACCTTGCACTTGTTTGGGAATTTCTGAAGCTGGGTGTCCTAGAAAGTAATTTTGATTTATTCCATGTCCTGGGGCTCTGTGCAAACTGCACATTTTTCCTGTGTCTGATCTCCTAAGTTACTGACTAATCAAAAACTAGGAAATTTTTCAGAGATGAGAGCAATGTTTAATTAAGAGATTACTCTTGGGAGGATGTCAGTACAAATGAGAAATGGCAAAAATTCTGAAATGATAGCTCTTGCACATGTTTACCCATGTGTTTGGCTGTTTTCTGGATATCAGTGAACAGCAGTACCCACAGAAAACCAGAGCAGGACCTAACAAATTCAGGTGTTCAAATCAGCCATAGCGGTCTAGATTAGCCAGCTCATCTCAATAAAGTGATTTAAAATTAAAAATCTCTAATTTCAAGTCGACTGAGTCCTCTCTGGGTCAGCTGTTGCTATACAATACCAACATGCTTTGCTTTTGAACAAATAGTAGCAAAAAAAAAAAGTCTATAAGATTAGCCCTGATGACTTTTTTATCTGATGCCTTGAACTCCTTGTTTGTCATTTGATAAGGAAATTTACGCAAAACTTTATCTTTTTTGGGTGCTGGGAGGTTCAACCTCTTCAGGACGGAAAGGCCCAGAGTAACAACACAAAATAAATAACTAATATCAAATTAATTTTTTGTCAAGGTGAAGTTTTGTAATCTTCTTCAGGCCAAATGACAATCCACAAGTGCCAGCTCGAGGGTTAATATTTTACAAGCACAGGTAGTGAAGGGCATATAAGCAAATGTTCTTCCTCCAATCTTCCTAGCAATTTTGAGCAACTTTGCTCACATCATAATCTGAAACCATGAAGTGGCTAACATTAATTTCATTAATTCTTCTCCTGAGCTCTGCCAGATCCAGGAATCTGCAAAGAACTGCACGAGATGCAGGTAAGAAAGGACCAATTAGTTCTCTTGGAAGTCTTTGTTCTATCAATTCAATGTCTTGAATACGGTTTCACAAACAATTCGTGGGAGCCTGATCCATATTGAACAGAAAAATATGATTGACCACAAAAGAAAATAAATTAAGAGACAGCGGGGAGATGGGTAGGATACTCAGGACAACTGAACTGGACGAGTAAGTGTGGTGCCATCCCTTTGCAACATCTGTGTGGTGCATGAACAGATGTCAATGAGTCAGGATCTGTTCCTTTCCAGCATGGAAAAAGCAGCTGCACTGTGCTTTTGGAAGTTCTGTCTTTTGACAAATTAATAAATTAGCGTTCAGAGGAAGAAGGTTTGCTCTAATCAAACTGCAGATGCACTGCTTTATTTGCAGCATTTGGGGGTGGTGGTTACCCAAAGGACACATCTGCTAACCCTATATATTAAGTCCCAACAGTCATTTTAAATATCTGAATTAAGTAGCTTTTTACAGAGGTAAATATTCTATTAGGACCATAAAAATCACAGGCTTGGGTTCCCTCAGAAAGACAAGCAAACCTAAGAGTTAGGTACCTGTAGACAAATGAACACGAAAAAGTTCAATTTCTTAAGTTTTTAAGTATAAAAGTTGGGTGAACGCTGAACACTTGTGAAAATCTGGCCTGTGGTGCCCAGAATATATTTCTCAGGGTCCAGTACAGCCAGTGTGACAGTGAGCATCACTGCTCCCTTTGCTTTTCTTCCTAGACCACAAGAGTCCGATTGCCCACCGCTTCAATGACTTGAAGGAAGAGACATTTAAGGCAGTGTAAGTGAACATTCAGCTTCCACCTTCTGATTGCTTCTTTTGTCTCTCTTGATATTGTACCAAAAAGGGAAAGTAAGACACACTGTATGAGCTCACAGGGAGTGTGTACGTCTCACAGAAACACTGACTTAGCCTCTCACTGCTACTGCAAAACCTAGAAATATTTTAAGACCTGCAAACGTCACGATGACTTTCTTGCTCTCTGGGAAAAGAGCTCCTTGCAAACCTTGCAAAAAAGCCTCTGTTCGTTCTCCGAAAATAAAATAGGCATGGGGAATACAGGTTTGATATCCCTAGAACGAAGAGAAATTATGCTGCACTGGCAACATTACCAGAAAAAAACACAAACCACTAACCTCAAAAAACAAGGCTGCGACAGGTTTTCTGAGACAATTCAGTGATCTTCATTTGAAACTAGTTTTGGGAAAGACAGAGGGCCCTGACAGGCATGTAAGTGCTGACAGAAGGCAGCCTGGAGATCAGAATTTTTAACAGTGGCCAAATTCAGTTTATGAGTTTGCTGGTATAAGTGACAGAAAACTCCAATCACAGTCTTTTCTGGTTTGTTCATAATTTAATAGTCAAGACTTCTTTCATTGGGAAGGTGAAAAGGTTATTGGGAAGGTTAAATACATGTTCAGAAAGGAGGAGAGAACAAGACAGATGTGGGATCTGTCACTGTGCTCTGCATGGTATTCTGGTTAACCTTTGCGCATGTCATTTGAACAAACCAGTTCAATTCAGAGGCACCTTGAAAGTATTGCGTGATGTTTCTCAGTCTTGATTCCAAACTGTGCTTTGTGTTTCAGGGCCATGATCACATTTGCCCAGTACCTCCAGAGATGCTCCTACGATGGACTGTCTAAGCTGGTGAAGGATGTTGTTGATTTGGCACATAAGTGTGTGGCCAACGAGGACGCTCCCGACTGCTCAAAACCACTGGTAGGCAGTGAATCCCTCACTATTGTATTTCTC
This sequence comes from Anomalospiza imberbis, assembly GCF_031753505.1. NCBI lineage: Eukaryota > Metazoa > Chordata > Aves > Passeriformes > Viduidae > Anomalospiza > Anomalospiza imberbis. Next base: position 44,059,797 of record NC_089684.1, on the reverse strand, counting down.
CTTGCTCTGTGCAGCTGCCACGATCACCCTCCTTGAGGACTTACACCTGAACCTTTCAGGTGTGGCTGTTGTCACAGGCCAATGCCCAGATTTCAGTGCTTAAACAAAGAATTTGGTTTTGTCAGGTTTTAAACCTCTGCCTTTAAGTGCCTAATGATTAATGGATCCATATGTTGGATACCAAATACCACACTTTGGCACGTGTAGCTTAGCATTGCCTGAAAATAAATGGTAGCACTTAGTACAAAACCCCAGCTGTGAAGTACATGCCTAATTCTAGGTATTAAAGTGACCCAAGTGTGTGGATTTTCACACTGGATGACTTGAAAAGGAGTGTGTGCTAATTTAAGGCATTTCATTTATGAGGACTTAAAAAAATTCCTCTAAAATGAGGTAACAAAAGAAGTTTGCAAGTATTTAGGATTGTTGGACATCTAACACTGTGAGCTAGACAGAAGTTCTCCCTCAAGGTTCCATCAAATCCTGCTTCAATTCATCTGAAAATTCAGTTTAGTCAGATTATAAGTAAAAGGAGATCACTGTCTTGCACAGAGTATTTTAAATTATAATTAACTTTTTTCAGTAAAGCATTGGAACCATTTTGATATTGGACAATATTAAATAAAACTATAAAATTACTGAAAAACAGTAGACTATTTTGATTTATGATCTAAATCTTCTTCAGTAAAATGTATTTACTATTGAGCCTGGCTTTCCTTTTGCAGATAAACAGACAACACATTGCACTGTCTATATATAAACACTAGTTCTGACCCGCACATGTTCCTTTACAGCCCTCCATTTTCCTGGATGAAATCTGCCAAGTGGAAAAGCTCCGTGACTCATACGGTGACATGGCTGACTGCTGTGGTAAAGCTGATCCCGAAAGAAACCTGTGCTTCCTGTCCTTCAAAGTTCATCAACCAGACTTTGTCCCACCCTACCAGAGACCAGCTGCTGATGTGATCTGCAACGAGTACAAGGACCATCGTGTGCAACTCCTGGGAAAGTAAGGAAAACGGCCACTGGTACTTTCTTATCCTGATCGCATTTTCTCATTTCATGCGAGAGCAGGTTTTTGCATTCCAAACAGGGGTTAAGGATCACATTTTATACAACTTGGATGACCTTTCTTCCCTAAACCTGCTGAAAATTCACAGTGTTTCCAATATTGATTTAACAACTTATTTGCTCCAGCTTCCTACTACTTTTGGTGTAATTGGCAAGAATGAAGAAAGATAACAGTGAAAAGAATAAAAATTGGCAATAAAATGTTGGTGAAAGGGCCATAGATGCATTTTTCACACTAAAAATCAGAACTTTCAAATATTTAACAACACATTTTACAAAAGCAGATGGCCATCAAACCGGATGGCTGACAACATCAGGAGTTCATCCTTCACTGACAGTTACTGAGTCCTGCCTTGCGAAGGGTGGGATTTAGCAGAGCACTTCCAATCAGCAAGCATTATGTCTCAAAAGCAGACTACTAAACTAGATTTCTAAAGTAAATTTGTAAACTAGGAAAAAAGTTAGAGAAGCTGCAAGAGGTTTAAGGCCATTTGCTGTTGTCACTGGAACATGGAACTAATGCTTTCCTTTTCCTTCTAGTTTCATCTATACTGTTGCAAGAAGAAACCCTTTCTTGCATGCCCCAGCGATCCTTGGTCTGGCTGCTGAGTATGAAAATGCACTTAAAACCTGTTGCCCAGAGAGTGATATTGGTGCTTGCTTGGATGCAAAGGTACAGCAGCTTTGTCTCTCTGGATAAGTACTAAGCAACTGAGTGAGAAACAGGCAGAATTTTCCTGTTCACGCAAAGCTTTGCATGAAGAACTTGGAGAGACAGGTCAGGATTAATCCTATCCATTGGATGTAATCAGTTTAATGTGACAATGTGTGTCCTGTTACCACAGGCAGCTGTCATCAAGGAAAGAGCCAAGAAGATAGATGTGCACCAGCAGCACGGATGTAGAATCCTCCACAAGTATGGTGAAAGGACTTTCGAAGCAAGGTAAATTCCAATCACTTTTTTTGGTAAAATGTAGGTTTGTCAACCTGTGAGAGAGACCTAGGAAAAGCTCAGCTGTGCGAGTTGCAGAGCAATAAACCATTTCTGGAACCGGTCCAGAAAATGGAGACTTAAATGTTGGAATGTCTCTCAGAACCAGAGATTACAGCGTGCTTAATCCACACTTTTGCCAAAGCTGTACCCCCATTCCAGTGCCTACAGATTTCAGTGATGGACACATCACTAATCAGCAGAGTAAGGTGCTAGTTCAAACCTTAAGCCAACCAAAAAGTCAGATTTGGCAGAATCACAGTTGTTAAAACATTTACTTCTAAGATAAAGAAAAGCTTTTACAATTTAATGACTGGATCAGCTGCCGGGGCACAGAGAGGTGCTTTGATTCTGTGGCCAGTCTGATACACTAACAATGATTAGGATTATCAGCTTTCATTTAAAGGTATAATCAGGACTACATCTCTCTGTGCCAAGTAATCTGGAGCACTGTCCAGTTCCTCAACAGTGATGGGGAATACTAGGGTGTGATTCTTACAGTTCAGGCAGAACAGAAGAACCACAAACTTGCTCCTTTCTGGCTTCACTGGTGCAGATATTGATGCCCTTTTTTTCTTTAGCCACCAGAAACTGGATGAGAATAATGAGTACTTTCTTGAAAGAAGAATGAGTACTTTCTTGAAACAATCCTGACCTACCTTATCATGTGTTAGTGACCTGGAAGGTTTCTGTTCCCTACAGTGCTTTACAACAAGTGTCTTTTTCTCCTTTTCTACACAGTAAACTTATTCGTATGAGCCAGAAGTACCCCAAGGCTCCATTTTCAGATCTTGTTAAGATGGTCCACGAAGTGAAGGATGCCCACAAAGAGTGCTGTGATGGGGACATGGTGGAATGTGTGGATGACTGGGTGAGCTCACTGTTTTTAAAACAATGTTGACATATTTGAAAAATGTTTAGAAATATAGTAATTCGTGTAGCTACCCATTCACAGTCCAGGGAACTTAAACTTGTACTCAGCACTGCTGGAAGGCTCCTCAAGCACTGAAAAGCTCAGGACCAGTACAGTTGACTCTTACTGGAAGCAAGTTTTGGCCCAGCTCTGGATCTAGCCCTGTCTAGTCACAGGGACAAGAAGCCATTACTTAAACTTTATCCAGTGTGTTTGGCCAAAATCAGAACATTTAACAGGGAGGTTGTTTGATAGTATGTATTCACTTCAACTCAATCATAAATATAGGAGAAAAAAAGCAGAGGCAAAAAGGCTGCAATTTTTTCTCCTGTCCTGTCAAGTGTACTGCCACTAATCCAGCCTTCCTGTAAGTGCTAATGAATGCCAGAGAACAGATTAACAAACCTCTCCAACAGTGAGATGATTTCAATACTGCCTGGCGGACTCAAACTTGGACACACTTGTTGGCCCAGCTCATTCCAGTGCTCTGGGGTTATACCACATGTTGTCCTCTATCAGAGCTGGGCATTTTGTCAGGACTTACAAGATCCATCAGGCATCCTTGTGACAGAGCACTCAGTGATGTGCCCTGGCTTTCCAGAGTTTGGGTTCTCAGAGTGTCTAGGATCAGGGAAGTAACCATTCACCCTGCACCTGCCCCAGTTATTTCTCTTTGTGTGAAGACTGCATTTTTTTAGCAAAGTGCTAAGTAAATAGGTGACCTGAGTAAAAAGAGTCTGAAGCAGAGAGAGCAGATTAATTAACCTGTCTTTAAATTATTTCATAGCTTGTCTGATACTATGCATTAATTTTACAGTCAGAACTGGTGGCCTCTCTGTGCGCTAAACAAGATGTTTTCTCAAGTAAACTCAAGCCCTGCTGCGAGCTGCCAGCTGTGGAACAGACCAAGTGCATCATGGAGGCAGAGTTTGATGACAAACCTGACAATCTTCCTTCACTAGTTGAAAAATACATTCAAGATAAGGAAGTGTGTAAAAGCTATGAGCCAAACCATGATGCATTCCTGTCAGAGTAAGTAGTGCCGACAGCATTCCAAGCTCTTTGTCCACCTGAGGAAATGTCCTTGTTATTACTGCACTGTGCTGATGAAAGAAGCACGTTATTCAGGAGCTCTGTCTGCTCCTGTGCCTTTCAGGTTTGTTTATGAATATTCACGAAGACACCCTGAGTTCTCCACACAGCTTATTATGAGGATTGCTAAGGGATATGAAACACTCCTGGATAAGTGCTGCAAGACAGACAACCCTGCTGAGTGCTATGGAAACGCTGTAGGTGCAAAGCTTTGTTTGAAGATGACTAAAATGCTTGGCTGGTACCTGTCGTGAAAGAATTGTGTTGAGAAGCTCCTACAGAAGAGCAAAAAAGGAAGCTTTTGGAGAGGCTAATTCCAGGGGAGGTTCATGTCCTGGTGGGAGATGAAGCAGTCCATGGCCCATGGCAAGGACACAGGGTTATCTCAGATCACAGAGTAATTTCACTTGTCACATGACATTAGTTCAGAGTAGTCTCACTCAGCTGTCTGATGCCTCTGTATCTCAATTGTGATTCTGCTTGTCCTGAGGCTGACAATTAATAGCTCAGTTATTCTTTGAGTTCCACTCATACACTGAGTATGGCTGCTCATGGATTGTGATAGGAGTGTGCGTGACCAGCACACAGAGACACCTCAGCTTAGGTCTGATCCACAACTCAGTCACACACAAGACACAGCATAAGTTGAGTTCCTGAAAGCTTTGGCCAAGAGATGTTCCCCTTGTGGCTGATAATAATTTGAAATATTTACTTGATTTAAACAAATAAACATAAACCCCCACTGCCTAGAAAAGAAGTCCAATAGGTAATTAATTTAAATTAATTTTTTAAAATTTGGCTGCCTTTTTCAAGGAAATTTTTCTTAGAACTTAAGACCCGCTAAGGAATCAACTCCTGCCTACACCCTCCTGGCTATACAGATGTGATCAACCTTGCAAAATGAGTATTTTGTAGTTAAGGTTTAGGAGTGGTCAGAAGTTACATTTGTATGACTGCTACCAGCAAGTCCTGCTCTAACATTACTAATAAATCTGTACTTGTTTGCAGCAAGAGGAACTGCACAAGCACATCAAGGAAACCGAAGATGTTGTGAAGACCAACTGTGAGCTGTTCAATACCCACGGCGAGGCAGACTTCCTTAAAGGGTGAGCGATTCCTGATAAATACTCTGGAGTGTAATGAATTACACTGGCTGCTTTGGGCAGATTGATTGGGTCTTCACTTCCACTTTCCCTTCAGTGGGCTAGATGTGCTTGTATTAGAAGAATGCTCTACTAACAGTCATTTTGATCTGACTTTTTCAGAATTCTGGTCCGCTACACTAAGAAAATGCCTCAGGTATCAACTGAGACCTTGCTGGAAATCGGGAAGAAAATGACAGCCGTTGGCAACAAGTGCTGCAATCTTCCTGAGAACCAACGCATGTCTTGTTCTGAGTACTATGTGAGTACATGGATTCATCGTTTTCCCTTCTCCTCTTGGGAGATTTTTCCTGTTCCCAAAAATACTGAATTCTGGTGAGATAGCAAACACAGTGATTTTTCATAAACACCACACTAAGCATCTACCTAACAGAATTCCAAGTCTGTTCATTTTTTAATGGATGTGAGATCCTAAATACCTATCTGATAGTATCTTGTAAGAATTTTAGTTAAACTTGGCTTCCCCTCAGCAAGCAAATGTGAGTTCATAGAATCAGGAATCATAGAACCATAGAATGGCCTGGGTTGGAGGGAACCTTAAAGATCATCCAATTCCAACACCCTGCCATAAGCAGGGACACCTTCCACTGGACTAGGCTGCCCAGAGCTCCATGATTGAGACTGTGGCAGGTTGTATTTGGGAAAGCTAAACAGTGTCCTAAAACCCTCAAACCTGCTGATTGTAACCCAATGCCCAGACTGTTTGCAGGTGAAGAAACGCCTTAGTCCAGGAATACCAATATATTTTAAATTTTAAACATGTACCATTTCCCAGCAGGTGTTGCATTCAAAAGCCTCCACTTCCAGCTATGCTATTGTGATACAAGCATCACCTAGCTGCTGTGTTTTTGGGAAGATGTAACTAACCTTTGCCCTAATCTTTTCTTTTCAGCTAAGCGTCATCATTGAAGATATGTGCAAGAGACAGGAGAGCACCCCTATCAATGACCAGGTTTCACAGTGCTGCAATGAACTCTACTCTTACAGGAGACCATGTTTCACTGCCATGGGCATAGATACCAAATATGTGCCTCCACCGTTTGACCCCATGATGTTCAATTTTGATGAGAAAATGTGCAGTGCTTCTCCGGCTGAGCGCGAAGCAGGGCAGCTGAAGTAAGTGCCAAGAAATACCTTGTAGGGAAGCTTTTGAAGCGTAGCACTTTGGGGAGTGCAGAAGGAAGCTACACCCTCTTTTGTAACCTGACTGGGGCTTCACTAGTGACAGAGAAAACCAGATGGAACTATGTGTTTGCACTGACCTGGTCAGTGTACAACACCAAGTAGTTTGGAAGAGGCAAAAGAGAATTTTTTCTTCACTTAAAATCACTCTCTTAACTGACCAGTTTCATGTAGGCCCACTGCTGGTGTACATCTTGAGATGTACTTAATTAAGTCAACATACAGATCATCTCCCTAAGTTTTTACCCAGCTGTAACGAGTTAACACAAAAGAAACAGATGGTTCTGTTAGACTGGGGGTTTGGAGCCACCAACAGGCACAGGCTCATCTAGGCATGACAAAAACCCCCTCAAATGAGCTGTGTCTGGGGGGAATGGTGTCTTGTAAAGCGGGAATCCGACTAGAGCAGGCAAGATTAATTGTGTCTCTTGGCTCTGTTTTCAGATTGCTCGTCAACCTCATCAAGCGCAAGCCCCAGATAACAGAAGAACAACTAAAGACAATTGCTAGGGGCTTCAATGACATGATGGAAAAGTGCTGCAAGCAGTCAGATGTTGAGGGGTGTCTTGGGGAAGAGGTACTTTTCTATCTCCTTTTAAAAAAAAAACAAAACCCACAACAAAACACAAAATACACACACACACAAAAAAAAAAAGCCAAAAAAAAACCCCAAACAAAAACAAGATCAAACAAAAAAACCCAAACTGCATATACAGGAACCTGGAAACTGAGCACTAGAAAGTTGTTCTGCAGACTGCTGTGTTCACTTGTCCATGTGCCCTTACAATAAATGGCCAGAGCTTATTGTGTAACTTGGTTGCACAGATTCTACTCACTGAACAATTTCACATGGAAAAGTTGTCTGGAAGTAGTTTAGTCAAAGCACATCTCCATCCTAGATTAGATGAAGTTCTCTTCGGCCTTGTCAGAAAAGCCAAATACCTACAAGCCACAGCTGACAGATATCCACGTGTAGAATTTAACTTGATCTCTAGCATACATAAACTTCCTTTTGTGCTACAGATCCTCACAAAACTCTGGGATTACCAGTAAAAAGTGCATCTGGATCAATTCTCAGAACTGCCCAGCAAATACAGATATACTGGGAGTTTGGCTGATCATGTCACAGAAAAGGTTTATCTGGAGCCACATGGCATTGCCAGGAAGTATAAATGACAGTTTGCAGTAGCAACCTCATTATAATGTAGGGCACAGAACTATTACTAATATCTTAAACTGCTTAATAATTGAATTACTTTTTTATTTATATCCAAAGTGTTACATAGTTAAATATATTGGGAAGACTTAGGAAAGATTGATTTCGTCTCCTTATCAGTTCCAAAAGTTTCTTTCCTCCTCTGCCAAAACTGGAAGACACACAACATCCAGGGGCTCATGGGTTCTAGGGTCAGGAAGTACCATCACAATTATCCTTTGAACCATAACTGAGGCACGAGTTTAAGTTTCTAACAGTTCCTTCTCAAGCACAACCTACTTTTCTCCTTGGTTTCTCTCTGACAACTGTTTGTGTTCCTTTTCCTAGGGTGCTGCCCTAATAGTGCAGAGCAGAGCCACATTAGGAATTGGTGTTTAACCTAAGGTAGGTAGCAGCAGTAATGCACAAATACCTTTGTCTGCCCCTTCCTGCACACCCTTCCACCCACTTAACTTCTTTATCCCCAAAAAGCAGCCAGCTTCCCTTTAACCACCACCTGTGCTTTCTCTAATTGTCTTACCATCTGCCACTGCACAGGGCTCAAATAACTGAAGTACTACAGTATGCTGCCATTTTACAAAATACTCCCTTTTGTCTCTCCAATCCAGGTTGCCAGTGAGAAAAACATGAAGAAAAAACTTCCTGTGTAACTTTTCCCACCCCTCACCCTTTTTCATTTGGTACTGAATGAAAATTTCATCAACCCTCTGTGTTTTGTCACACTACGTGCTTTTCAATCCCTTCACTTAAAAAAAATTAAAAATAAATAAAGGCTTTATAAAACTGCACCTGTCCCTGTCTGCTGGTGACCACCATAAGGCAAAGCTCAGCAGTGCTGCCTACACCAAATGGCTATTCTAAGTAGAATATGTGGGCAGAGAGTCTGTATTTTGGATTTTTTTCCTGTTTATTGCTCTTGGAATTTTTTAATGAAAGAATACGAGAATTTAGAAAGACTTTAACACCCTGATTCAACTGCATGTTGATTTTAGACTTTACTTCGACCATTATAATTACATATTAAGAGAAGTTTCAAAAGTACTGTTTGATCTAATGAAGAGGATTAGCAAAGAGTTCTTGAAAAAAAAAAAAAAAAGATAAATTTTTACACCAGTCACAAATCAAGCATCTCTTCATTTGCTAAGAGTTGCAAACGGCCCTGCTTTGAGACAGTTTTCATGTCCTAACTAGATTTTTAAAAAGTGTTTTAAGTTTTCTCCTGAGAAGCTCACCACCTAAATCATACCCTTCACTACAGGAAACTCCCCGGAGAGACATTTCCTGGTCCTATGTCAACAAAACCGCGTGATTTGCTACGGCATATTTCAGTTCACCGGCCCGGGGAGGCTCAGGCCGTGGACTCCCCCAGTCCCGATCCCGGCACAGCTCCCGCCACCGCTCACCTGCTACCGCCTTCTGGGCGCAGACCACGGCACCGACACAGAGTTACATCTTCCACCGCTGCTGCTTTTGCGGCCCCGCACCGGCACCGCCCGCCCCGCCCCCGGCCGACACCGCCTCGCTGCCGGTCCCGCCCCAGCCCCGACAGCGAACCGGCACAAGCCGGCCCGACTCCGATACCAGCCCCGCTCCCGGCGCGCCCCGCCCCGACCCTCGAAACACCTGTGCGGGTTCCTCTCTTCTCCGCTCGAGGCTCTGTACGAGAATCCGAGCCCAGTGCTGTCCCGGGAGAGGCGGGGACGGCGCTCCCGCTGCTCTCCGCCCCGGCGCCCCGAACGCGGAGGCGGTGGCTGCACGTGAGGCGGCAGCCGCTTTCCCGAACAGTGGCTGGGCCAGGCCCGCTCGCTGCGTTCGGCCGGACTCGGCTCGGTTCGGCCGTACTCGACTCAGTTCGGCTCGGCTCGGCTCGGCACCGTGAGGACAGCGCGTGCCGGGGCAAGGCGCTGTGCGGGAAAGCGGCGGTCTCCTTACGTTAAGCACCGGGCTCCCTCACGGCTGCGTGAGTCCCCACCCTCTTCTTTTGGGTCCCGAACGAAGGGATCGCCGGGGCTATGAGCTGTCAGTTTCCCCGAAGAGGGTCACGCAGCGAAGGGGTTGCCGTGTCACATTTCACACGACGCCAGTTCGAAGCTGCGCCTAACCGAGCAGAGACCCTTACAAGCCGGCCAAATCGAACCGAGCTCGGCCGAACCCGGCCTGCTGCTCTCATGACCATTAATTAGTGCGACTGCAGTCACTGCCCAATGAGCTCCTGCCCGACCCCGCGCTCCCGTTCGTGTCCGTGCGATGGCCGGGCCGCCCGCGGAACGCGGCAGCAGGAGAGCCCCGAGCTGTGCGTGTTCAACGTGAGGCGGCGCCGCTTTCCCGCGCTGCCCTCAGGGAGCCGAACCGAGCCGAGCTGTGCCGAACGCAGCCAGCGGCACCGAGTTCGGCCGAACCCCGCGAGCGGTCCCGATTTCCGCCGAACCGAGCCGAATTCGGCCGAACCTAGCCGAGCTCGGCAGAAGGCAGCGAGCGCCTCCGAGTTCAGCGGAACCGAGCTGAGTGGAGCTCGGCCGAACGCATCCAGCGGCTCTGTTCAGCCGAACCGAGAAGAACCTCATGATCTGGGCTGAACAGGATTGAGCTCGACCGAACCCAGCCTCCTGCTCTCGTGACTATTAATGAGCGCCTGCGATGATGGGCTTTTAGACCAAAGCACTGTCCCTGTTTATTTCCCTGCCTCTGTTTCCCTCTTCCCTTTCCTGAGCTGTCTCAGCCCGCTGAACTTCATACCCCAAACCTGCATTGGCTCCCCTTTACCCTCCAGTAAATCCAATCTTCCCTACTCCTCTCATGTCCCTCTCTTTGCTATATTCCTTAACTTAACTTAAACAAACCATCCCTGACCCGAAAGCTTTGTTTTCGGTTAGATTCGGCTCGGTTCGGCTGAACTCGGTGCCGCCCCCAGAGCGGCCCTAGAGCGCCCCCTGCCGGAGCCGAGCCGGTGCTGCGGCCCCACAGCGGCTCTTCCCGAGTTCCAGCGGTGCCGGACCGCTCCGGCGCTCGCCGCGCTGCTCCAACGCCGGGCACAGCCGCGCCTGCACCCCGCTGCCGAGCGCGGGCCGCACCGCGGCCACACCGCGGCTCCTCGCTGCTCGCTGCCCGTGGCACCTGCGCCTGTGACGGGCCCGACGCTCTGCGTGGGCAGAGTGAAACAGCCCCTCCCACCCCCGGCCCTGTGTGCCTGTAGGGCCCTGCCCGCTCCCGGAACGGGACCCGTGTCACCCCACACTGGCAGCCAGGTTTGGTCCCTGATCATTCCCGGTGAGAAGCGATCCCAGCTCTTCCCCGTTCCCGAACGGCTGCTGCTGTCAGAGATGCCCGGCGTGGAGAGGGGGAAGCCGAGTCGCATTTCACACGAGACCAGTTCCTGTCCGGAACTGCCCTCTGTGGGCCTGCAGCCCAGCAGCAACACATGGGTCTCACACACTGTAGCCCCCCTGGGATGCTCATTTCTGCAGCATGTTTTATTACACAGGAACATGAACCTTGGTCGTCGACGCTTACTTCCAGTCTTTTTCTTTATTCTTTCCTGTAAGCAGTTCGATGGAGTCAGAGGCCTGCTGCAGCACGGAGCAACTGAGCCAGCTTTGCACAGACCACCCCTCCTCTGCCCTCAGCACAGCAATGCCTCTGTGCAGACTGCAGGAGCAGATCACCAGAGGCCGACATGCCAGGCAAAGTGCAAGTGTTCCTTCTCGGGCAAACATCGGCAGCTCTTGCTGCCCCTGCAGTGCTCCAGGAGAAGCTTTGGCAGAGCTGCCATGCTCTGCACCTGCCCTGACAGGCTCGTGTTTCTTCTCTTTGCTGAGGAGGGGACCTAAGCCAGGGAGGGGACTTGGTCCTGATCATGCAAACAATGACCCACTCTATCCCAGACAGACAACCCCTCATGTGTGCTCCAGCCAGAGCACACCCACTCCTTACTGGCTTCTGGCAGGGCACAGTGGCCAGGAGGTCACACAACAGCCAAATTTGTGTCCTTGATGCCTTAGGACAAATGTGGTGACCACACATTGCCCAGTGCAGCACTTGAGTAGCTGCTCTTTTGGGACTTGCTAGCTGTGAAGGCTGCAGGGCAATATGGGCTTCTGTGGGCAGGGAACTCCAGGTCCTTGGTGCCCCGTTGTACCAGTTCTGGTTTAACCACTGGATGTCACGTCTCAGGGAACTCAGGGACTCCAGAGTTAGGGACAGGCATGCAATGAAGCCTGCACTGCAACAAGGCAGCCAAGAGGAACATTGTGTCAGCATCTGCAAGAGCTGCTCTCAGCTTTAATTCCTACACACAGACACTGCACTTCCCACTGTTCCCACCCTTCCGAGGCAATAGCAAGCGCTGCAGCACCATTACCAAGATGTCTCCTTTCAGCTCAGGCCCAAGGAACACAAGGCAGAGTACAAGCCAAAGGGACAATGACTCCCTAATCTGCTTTTCTTCCCCTTGCAAGAAGCCAAGCTTTAACCAGACATCAATGGCTTTCCCAAGGATTATCAGTCAGCCTGCCATCTTCTTCTACCATGTCCAATGAATCACTGTTCCAAGCTGGATTTCTCCACATGACATGCAAAACCCCAGCAATCACTGTACTGCAAAGGCTTCTGTCAAAGCATGGGGCTTTGTAAAGGTACCGGAGCGTGGGCACTGCCAGGGGAACGGGTGAGGCCTCTGCAGCACCAAGCAGGTCGCTGCTTTGTGACATCCCTCAGCTGTCCTGGCATTTCCTCTCTTATCTCCACTACAGACAATCATGTCAGCTCCGATGCTGATAGAAGGTGCTCTTGAACAATCTGAAATATGCAAGACTTTGTGGCACAAGTAAAACCATGTCTTGGCTGACCCTGTGGAGTTTCAGACACCATTATCTCCTGCCCTTCCCTGTCGCCCTGTTCTTTTAAAAGTTTTAAAGTTCCTTTAAAAGTTTTCTATGCCTTCTGATGTTTACATATTTCTACTGGAGTTCTCACGCACTTTTCACATAAATAATGATTGTTTTGCATTCTTCTTTGTGGGAGGGGAGAATTGATGGACTGTTGGTTTGACCAGTGTGGTTGGAGAGGTGGCAATTTCATCCTCCAATCCACTGTCACTTTTGGAATTGTATATATTGCAAGGTCAGAAATAAACGTTACTTCCTTTTGCTCTTTTGATCACTTCCTTTTGCTCTTTTGATCTTAGCATGTGTGTGAGTTACCTCGTGTCGTAGTGCGCCACTTCCCCTCAGCCCCAGGTAACATGAACCAGCACAATTTACCTCACAAGGCATCAAGGTCTGAATGCTGCAGGACCTCATCGGTGGCACAGGGCATTGTGTTTCTCTGGAGATCTCTGGAGATCAGCAGATCTTGTAGCTGTGGAGGTTGCTCCTCTGAGGAATTTTTGGTGACTTTGGCTTTGGGACTTCTACAGGATCCATTTTTTTCATTCCAGTATTCCAGCTCACACAACTGGATTACTTTTCAGTCACTTCCTAACTGCCTTTTATCAGGAAATATTACAGGCAATACATGCCCTCAACAAGATACAGCCAACAGGAACTTTAGAGATTCCATGATTCGGCTACACCTTATCTGTGAGCAGTGCAAGAATAACTCTTTTACCAACCTTTTTAGGTAACTGCCAACAAACACAAGAAGTAAAAAACAGGAAATTGGGGGCAATTACTTCTGCACCATCAAAACTCAATGACACTAAAGTGGAGAGTAAGCAACTCTAGTCTGTTTTAAAGACAGCTCAGCTCACGTTCCTCCCAGCATCATGGCAATAACCATTTAAGCTGTATCCCACAGCCAGATGCTGCAGCCTGGCAGGGTGTGGAGGGATCCCAGCTGAGACACATCTGAGAGGAGCTCACATCCTCCCTGGGCCACACACACACACATCCCCCAAGGTGAGAGAAGCCACCAAAGTCAAACACTTCAAAGCCCATGGTACTGTGCTGCTGCAGCTTGCCACTGTCACCGGCCAGGTCAGCAATGATGTTCTTACAATCTTTTCTGTGAGCGAGGGGTGCCAGGGCTCTACAGCCACCTGCATGCAAGAGAATTAGGGACATGGATAAATGCTGCAGACATCAGTAGTTTATTGGCATGTATAGTCAAAACACATTCAGAATGGAAACTTAAAAGTAAAATACTTTCCACCTGCAACAATTAAACTAGAATCTACTAGCATATAATGCTTGACAAGTTACAGCAATAAAGATGGTAATCCACTGTCTTGAATACCTACTAAAGTCAAGATGGTTGGCCAAGTTTGTTGAAGTAGAACTGTAATGACAAAATACTCCCACCATTCACAAATCAGCGACTAACAGTAATGGTCAGTGAATCCCTTCCTTTGCTCTAAGAGGTACATTTACTATTAAGAGGGTCAAGAACATGTAAGAGTCCACAGTACAGCAGGTGAGCTATCACCATGTAAACTTCTCTGGATGATGTTCCAAGGGTTCGTGTCACTTAAACAAGAAGCAAACCAAAAAGCAGAATGGCTCAGGAGCTCTTTTTACTACTCCGTTTCTGTTGTCACTTATTTCCAGTGCCATTTGCCATACAAATGAATTAGGTGGCAGCAAAACACCACAGCACTACAGAAGGAAAAAAGAACCTCCAGACTACACAAACCACACTGGTGGCAAACTGCTACATGATGACAGCAATTTGTCCAAGGGCTTCAAACCTAAGGAGTGGAGTTGTGTGGCAAGCAGTTCAAGTACTACAGATTTCCAGGTAACAGCTGAAATGGCAAGACCTTCAACAAAAAAAAAACTGAAATATGAAATTACCAAATGCTAGAAATGTGTCCCAGAAAAAAAAAAAAGTGTATGAAAATAGTGCAAGACTTACCATGGAACACAGAAGACCTCAAGTCTGGGAGAGAACAGAGAGATGCCACTTCCCCATGCCTAGCATATCAGAAAAGATGAGCAAAATCTTCCACATTACTCGAAACCAGCAAATGACTGCATAATCCAGAGCCAGACTGCCAGGATGCCCTCCCTGCTTTTGCTTGAAATTGCCCTTCTTTAACTTGAAGTCTTCCGCGTTCAGAAGCAGCTGTCGGCGGTCACGCTTTTGCACGGACGCGCGCACAAACACCCCCTTTGCTCCCGAGCCCGGAGCCAGCGCTCGTCGCAAGGCCCAGCACCGGGCCTGCCTGTACTGCCTGCTGCAGCGGCGGTTTATGGGAATGTGCTCCGGGACATCATCCAGAAACACACCTCTCACGGAGAACCCACCAGTCAAACTGCAGAACAGAATGCCTCCTTTCTATCCGTCAGGCCAGAGCCACATCAGTGTCAACATCAGCTGAGAGTTATGTGCAAAATGAGTACAAGTTTTTTAAAAAGTGCAAGTGGAAAATGCAAGAACTTAAGAGCTGCTGTTTAGTTCTCTGAAAATTGCAGTATCCCCATTTGACAAGCTCACCTTTACAAAGGATGCTTAGGTCTACCCATTATGAGCTGGCCAGAAGCGTCCACCATTCTGGACTGACTTCTGAAATTCAGGTCCAAGAGAGATTAGAACTCCACTGTCTTTAACTCTGACACTGATTAAAGAAAAGAGACAACCTGGAGACTACTTGGATGCCTTCATCCTCCCTTCCCCCCCCACTGCAAAAAACCAGGCAAACTTGTTAATTGAAGAACAAGGTGGATGATCATTTTAGCAACGTTTACTCATTGAAAGATACTGCAATTTTTTTAATACAATTTTCCAATTATTTAAATGCTTTGCAGCCGCTTGGCTTTGCAGCACAGTACTTCATACACTATACTGTACAAAATCACCAGCAAGACTGGAATGATGTATTCATAGAAGGCACCATCATGCTTATTACATTACCAGAGAACTCAAATACAGTCAAGACAAGTTTCACTGTACAATGCTTCTCGAAGGGGGGAGGGGAAGGAGGAGTGTGTTGAGCAGCCATCCCTGCACTGAAGAGGGCCAGATAGAAAAATCTGACGTGAACTATCAAACTTGTTGCATACTCAGGGCTATGACTTGGAAACTCTGGGTTCTGGTTACAGCTAACTGGATTCCTTCTGGAACAAAGGTGTAGTCTTATTAAGGTTTGTGTGTGTACAGAGGTTGGTCACAGCAAACAGAGCAGATGCCCGCATCGTTCCCCAAGCTATTCTGTCTGAGTAAGAGGATGAAGGTTTTCCCTCCGATGCCTCCTGCAGCTGTCAGTATAAATGAGTTCAGAGGACCCATTAGTGCATTTAGATGAGTGCGTAAACATGAGTTTGTTTGGAGCCGAGTGTTCTAAGAAGGAAAAAAAAAAAAAAGCCAAGCTTCTCCAATTGCACAAATTGCACTATTTGTGTTTCCAACAGTAGTAGGCAGAAACAGTAACACTTACACAAATTGTGCAGCAGAGGGTTTTTGACTGAAAGGACCTGAATTCTACTGGGCATGTCCTTTAGTTCAACTTCTGTTGCAGATAGTTAACTGGTCTTTTCTTTTGTTTCTTTTCTCTTTATTTTTAGTCTTCAATTCTCCACGTATACATTTATAAATTAAGAGTGTGACTCCTGTCATGAAACTGGGGAAAAAATGTCCACCTCAATTTAAACTGGAAACCAAAGGATGTTTTCACATCAAAGAAATGATCAGAAGGGCTGTGTCACATTCCAAAGCTAAAAAAAAAATTAACAAGAATGCAAACACGATGGATAATGTACCACTGCCAAGACTGTCTGCCCACAGTGGAGATTTCAGCGACGCTGTCCAGTGAAACGGCCTTCCATCTGCCCGGTTCCTCGTCCAGAGCCAAGTTTTTGTGCCATGCCACCTCGTGGAGGAGGTCCTCTTCCATCCCGGTCCCGCATCATGCCACCACCCACTATTCCACGGGGCCCCCCCGGGCCTCTCTCATTGCGGCGGATATCCCTGCGCTCGTCGCCGCCGCCGCGCGTCTCTCGCTCACGAGCGGCTCTGGTTTTTTTCTCTTCCACGTTCAGGCGCACCTCCCCGCGGAACATTATGGGCTTATGGGGAAAAGTGGTCAAAGCACACGTTAGTCACCATGGCACAAAGCCCATTCCCTACAAGGCACGCGAAAACTCTGCACTGGCTGTGGGCCCCAGCCTTCCTTCAGGTACGTGCCCAAGACAAACGTGACCTGCTAGGGGCTCCCTGCAGCATGCAACCTTAGCCCTGTGGAACACCATTTTTACATTCACTGGGGCAGGCAAGGAAGTAAAGTGTTTGTCTCAAGCAAAAGCAGCATTGTCTTTAGCCTCTTCACTGCCAGCTTTAGTCTTTTTACTTCAGGGTTGAAGTTCCCGAAGAATTGCTCTACTAGGTCTCACTCCCTCACATCACAGAAATGAAAACTGCCGCTTTCTCCCCTTCAGCTCCTCAAAGCAAAACTGCAAATAACCCTGCTCTCTCCTCTCGATCCCAGGGTGTAGAATTCAGAGATCCATGTGATGCTCTTTGAAAGGTTACCTGTTCCACTTTCAGCTAAAGGATCTCTAAAAATAAGTTCTGAGCTCTGTGGGGAACACTTGTGTAGAGGTAAAAAACCCAAATTCCACATGGTGCAGTTTGAGGAACACTGGCAAAGCTTTTAAAGCTACACAGCACTCCCAACAGAATGGGTATGTTGATACTGTTTTTCTTTCAGCTGTTTTTTGAATGCCAGAGCCAATGGCAATGAAAACTAGGATGACCCACAACACATGTGGTTTAGGGCTTTTGGTCCATCCCTGGAACAGGATACTCAGTACCCAATGCCAATACTTACTTTTGCAACTAAAATTCGCTGGACCGGCTCAGAATCATCAAATACCACGAAACCAAAATTAGGCAGTTTTCCTCCCACTCCCTTAGTATTTATGCGAAGTTCTACCACATTTCCAAAGCCTGGAGAAACACAAGGGAAAAGTCACTTTATGAAAACCCGCAGTGCCAGCTCTACCCTCTGCTCGTTCCAGACATCTGTAGGGTGTAAAGCTGAATCACACAGTCCAAATCAGTGTTATCTGACTTTTTAACACAGTCTTCCATCTTAGTCCCTGCAGCTGGAATCACTACTTACTCATGAAGAACTCTTTCAGTTCACTCTCATCAATGTCGTGTGGCAAGTTCCCAACAAAGAGCTGGTGGCTGTCTGGATAGCGAATTATCCGACGATTATCCGACTCATTCTGCTCCATGTCTCCCCTTCCTACCATCAACACAAAGAGGAAGGCAGACCCACTGTGGTTAAAAGATGTGTGTAAATCTGCATGAACACATCTAGGGGGAGCAACAAGCATATTCACTCCAGCCAGCCTGGACTCCAAATCATACTCCCTCATTTCTAGTTGAAGGCAGCAGGCACAGGCAGTTCATGATCAGCCAAGCACGACACAGGGACAGGCAAGGCCTCAGCAGACACCTCTTATTAACCCAGTCACACAAGCTCATCCACGTTACCTGGCCGAGGTCCTCGTGGTGGAAAACCCGGTCTTTCCCTGGGACGCTGCTCACGAACACGAGGAGGTTGAGACTGAGCTTCAGGTTTAGTTTCCACTCTTGGCTAAAAGAGAATGTGCATTATTTAACACTGGCCTGGTAAAAAAAAAAAAAAACAAACCCCCAAACTCACCAAAACAAAAACCCCCACAACACAAGACATGGGTAAGTGGCATGCACAAAACAAACTCCGGAAGATAGACATCGGTGTCAATGTGTTTGGGAGTGCTTTTTTCACCTGTCTAAATTCCTCTGTACCAAACCAGGACTGCAGTGTTCATTTATCACTGTTAAAAGGTGCAAAGCAAACATCTCTCAATCAGAGCATCTCCCCTGAACTTGGCTAAGGTGAATTTTCCATGTTTGACCAGGCATTGAGACCCCAACGTTCTGTTATTCACAAATCCCTCAACCTGACGTAAAACATAGAGGGCATAAAGCTTCCTCAAGCCAAGCTCAAACTTCATGGATTAGGAGGCAGTCCCAGATGAACACAAAGAGATGGGCAAATCAAAGTTCTGTCCAAGTCCCTGAGGAATTATTTTCCTCCAGTGCAGAACAACTGTACGAAAACTGTAAAAAAGAGGAGAACAAAAGCCCTCAGAAGCTTAGTAAGTATTTCCTGAAATGAGTTTCTACAGACTACCTCTCAGGATACATTTCAACTTTCCTGATGTCAAGACCATGATGCTCAAAATATACCCTTCATATTCAGGTACTAGAACACCCATTCCAATTTTTTGCAAGCTAAAAATTTGCTTCATGAGAAATAGACAGAACAATAAAAATGTTTCTGTGCAGACTGCTGGTCACTGAAGCAATTCCCAATATTTTAAAAATTCCATTTTCTGTACAACAGTTAAGCAGCTGCTGGTGTGCTGGGTTCTTATCTTAGAAAAACAAAATTATCCTTAGGAGCACAATAATGCACAGATAGCCTGCAAGTAAGATTAAACACAAGGTGAACAGCTATAGGCCCAGACTGCTGGGGAGAAGTAGTTTATTTTAAACATCTCCCTTATTTTCCTTTAAGGACTCAGGACAACTGGCAGTTCCAGACACAGCACTTCCCAGGGGAAAAAAACTGGACTTTACATGCAACATGCAAGTGTTACACACCGAACGAATGTCTCAGCCCTCTTATCACTTGTGCTCCATGCAGCTAGGCATTAGTCTGTCCCTATAACACTTCTAGGATCACTTCTTCAGTTCCAAGAACAAGCTCAGAAAATCAGCCTTCCTGTTAAATCTTGTTCTGTTGTATTTTATGAGTCACTGGAGCTCCTCTGCCATCTTTCACTCACACATCTTGAGCACATCATAAATTACACCTCAAAGGCAAAACTTGATATACCTTCAGATCCCCATCTCTTAGATACTCAAGGCTGTCAGGCTTAAACTCCCTCCTTCTGTCAGCCCCAGCCAAGACCTGCTAAGTCACTGATGTCCTGCCATTAAATCCCAAGTAACAGCGACCCTGTACCTGCTTGCTTTGTGGGTCACTGATCTTCTCATCCAGCACACAAACAGCCGATCTCTCTGGTTGTTTCCTAAGGAATACCATCCTTTTTCATAGAAAAAGGCTGCCTCAGTGCCTCAAGAGGAAAGCCTTTGTACAGAACTCTGCTCCCCAAAACACTGCCATGGCTGGCAGCACCACAAGACTCCAGATCAGAGCTGCCATTTATAGCCCAAGCAGCAGCAGCTCATTGCAACTCACATCTTCCGGCATGTCCCAGCAAGCACAGAATGGATGGAAGGACACTGAGTAAGGAGTTCAAGAAACCCAAATTACCACAGGAGCCAAGTATGCCACAAACCTCAGCCTGGCGGAGTTCTGACAACCATTAAGGAAAAGGTGGCACAGTCTCTTCTCTTCAGAAGCTCACGTGGGAAGGAAAAGGGACTCACCCCAAAAGACAAGAATCAGGCCCTTGCCTACCCCTGCCCCTCTGCAGCCCAAAGACAAGCAATGCAGTAATAAAAATGGGAGATAAAAGTACCTGAAAATGTTATAAGGAAAAGTCCCAGTTTATCAATGTAGGCAGGTTGATTTCTAATCGTCCACAATTAGAAAAAGAGCAAGAAATGCTGACCTGTTTCACTCCACAGTTGTAAGGAAACAGGCCTGAACCAGTTTACATCCAGAACAGCATGTGTGCAGTCCCTTCAGGAGTTAACACTACAGGGGCTGTATTTTTAACTTGATGGGGGGGGGGGGGCAGGACTGGAGTGGTGCAGAGAATACAGTGAGCAGGGCAGTTATTTCTCTGTAACATCACTGACACCAGCTAGAACAGCATCTCAAAGGAGCCGCCCATCCACCCGGGCATCTTCTGTCCTTGTTTACATGCACAGTGTCTGGCACTAATGGATCCCCGGGAACAGGGAAAAGCTGCTACTGATTTGCAGCTCCTTGTTCAGGTGCCTTTTCTACCCAATTTCTACACACTGTGTCTAAAATACTTTTAAGAAAAGGAGCTCAGAACTGACTAATTCCGGCTACAGAAGAGCTGAGAGTTGAAATTCCTGCCATGTCCTACCATGTCAGTATTGTTTAGAAACTTCTACACACCATTACTTAAAACAAAAAGTCAAAGCAAAAGAAATCAAAAGACCCAAAGCACAACAAGCAACACAGGCAACACAGAGGAGTTTAAGGGGACGTCTATAAGCTATCTCCTGCTCTCTTGGGCAGATAATTTGAAATTATTTTTGCAGCCAGATTATAACCAACCACCTTCTCTGTGGCAAATAAATTTTAACCAATTTTGGCTTTGCATAAGGTAAATCTATCCTGCACTAGAAAACCCACAGTTTTTACAGGTTAAATACTGCCTAAGTGTTCAAAGCCCTGTTTAAGCTGATGAAGACAGACTTCCCGACTCATTACGTAGCCTTTATCTGATGTCCATGATAGTCCCAGCAGACCAGAAGCAACACCAAGTAAGGTGTTGGGGTTTGTTTGGTTAGTTTTCTTTCATTTTTCTCTTTTTCTTCCCTGTTTCTTTTTTAACATGCATTTGGCTGAAGGCTAGTCCTAGACAGAGATCTCTCTGTTACCATAAAATTGAGAAGAAACCAGTGCAAGAACAACAGCTGCAGCAACCCAGCTATTCTACTGAAAATTGCAGCCTTTCCAAAAGGCAGGACAGGAGCAACTCAAGATACAGCGCTCCGGCACACCCTATCAGTGCACGAGAGTAAGGGACACATTTTCTGGTTTGAGCACTTTTATACAGATGGAGGAAGCTGAATTGAGAGTCTCAGAATGTCTCACACCACCTTGGCATGAGCAGGACATGAGCTGTCACCAGGTCAAACTTGCTCACCTCCTTTCCCTCCTCACCCATTCAACCTAGGAATGGGAAGATAGCATTGTCCAGGTAAGGAAATGTGAATCCTTCCATTCCTCTCACAGTCATAAGTTGGTACAGGGTTCTCTGATAAGCTGATTATCCATGGATAATGAAATCCAGCATAGTCCTGTGGATGTTAGCCTTACAAGGCAATCTTGCACCTCAGAAATGGTGCACTCTCTTTTTACTGCTGGGCTACTTCCATCAATGCTCTTTTCAAACACACTTCAGAAAAGTAACATTCCGTGGGGAATTGGTGTTTCCCCTCTAAAGCAAACCATATGTCATTAAGTTAGGTAAAAAAAACCCATGAGTGATTTCCTGTTTCCACAAGACCAGATTTTAACATTACCATCACCCAAAGTTACACCAGTTACATGTTCGTGCCTTTACTTGCAACAAGGAGGTGAGTGCATTAACATTTAAGACACAATTAATTTGTGCAATTTAAGTCAAACAAGTTGATCTGTTAATTTAAAAAACTGAAGCAGTTTGCAGAAGTAATGAGACAATCCAAGGTGTTCACAGATGGGTTACCTGTGAGACTGGTGCTTTAACATGGGGTGGAATTCCAGAGGAAGAAACAGTACCACTAGGAGGCAGGTTTTTACTGGTCACTGAAGCCCAAGAGAAAGCCTGCAGGAAATGCAACAAACCTAGGCTACTAATCACGGCAAACCACTGACATTCCTACAGGGAAACTCGTCTGCTAAAAATACACTTTTGGTTCATATCTGACTATTAAATAATGGTTGTGCAAGCATTACAATCGAGGTACACAAGGGTTTGCAGTTCCAGCTGTCTGTGGATTCCAACAACATGGAACAAGCGTGTACCGTGCCCACTACCGCTACTCAAGTGAGCCCAGTGCCCTCAGCATTCCCAGATAACTGCTTTCCATGATGTAACCAAACCTAGAACTGAAAATCCTGTAGTGTTAAGTGTCTTTTGCAAGAAGAAAGGAAGCAGATGCCTGAAGTTACAATCAAAAATGGAGAAGAGAAAAAGGATTGGGAAAAAAATACGGGAGACACACTGGAGCTAGAAAATGATCTTGCTCCAGCTCTCCTTGGCTGCTCCCAGCACTTTGCAAGCCCGCAGGTGTAAGCACACCAGAGGACGCACCGTGTGCACTCTGGTTTCTAAGATTAGGCATCCTGCCTCCGGGAGACACTCAATGCCCCCAGATTGGTTTTAAACCTCTGCTGCAGCAATTTTGCAAGTGTCAGTGTGTTCTATTTATTTTCAAGGAAAGAGCAGCGGTTCCCATTGGATGAGACTTTTGGCAGTGTTTTCTTAACATGTTAACTGCACAATTAAAAATGTCTACACATGCATATACCCACACACACACTTTACAAGAAGAGCTTAAAATCTACCATAGGTGATGAGCAGCACTTAAAAATAACTTTTTTTTCCTTTTTTAGTGAAACTTCACATTTTTACAAGTGCAAAGGTCAAGCCTAGTTGTTTATACAGCATGACACTAAAGAGAGGTACCAGTTTAGCCACCCAAAAAGGCAAAGTTTAAAGGCCAATCCGGTTTCCATCTGCACTTAGTAGCACAGATGTGACTTGTAACTAACCTTTGGTGGTTCTTGCGGCAGCGAAACAGGTTCTACAGGAGGTGGAGATGGAGATTTCTCTTCTAGCTCCTCAAGGGTCTTTTCTTCTACTTCAGCTTTCAGCTCCTCAGCTTTTGTTTCAGATTCCAATTCTGGCTCAGGTTCGTGAGAAGATTCTTCCAGTGCCTCTTCTATCCCATTGCTACAACAGTCAAATGCATTTGATGAGCTTATCAATTGCTTTGCATTTTATCATATTTTGTAAGCTGTGCTATGGAAATAGCTCTGCTGTGAAAAAGATCTTGTGTTTCCATTTGCTACAACGTGGTTTGTACGTATACAATACAGTGAGATGTGAAGCTGTATTCCTGTGCTGGGTACAAAACCAGATTTTACTTCTGCTGAAGCAATGACATGTTCTACAGTTCTCTGCAGAGAATCACACAGCCTTTTAACCCTGGAGAAGAGGTGCTCAACTCAAGAACTGCTGCTTCTTAAAGAACATGAACACAGTGAGGACCAACGGACAATTAAGCTACACACATAAACAAAGCCAATTCTGGAATGAAACCAACTGTTTCTTTACCAAAATGCTACACAGCTTCCTTACCAAAGCAGCTGTGTTCCCATTTACAGAAAATCACATGCAATTTCTTCTCTGCTCTGTGTGGTTGAAAGGTAGGGGATCTGAATATCTTCTCTCTTCAGCCACCCCAGAATCCTACCTTACCTCCAGTCACCTCTGTCTATACAGCTCCTGTCGCAGGTCGCCACACACCCAAGCGACTCTATAATGAACAATGCCTTTACAGCCTCTTTCCAAAAGACAAAAGTAACCCCAAAACAAGACCTGACTTCATGCTCTCAGGCATCCAAAACATACTGCATTATCTTGAGCAAGCCCCTGCCAGAATTCCAGCAGATTCCACTTTTCCATCACATTTCTCATGAGAAGCATTAAGTGACTTGTGTTTAGTATTATCACCGATGCACTCAGGAGGTATTGTCTAGTGATGTCATACATGGTTTTTTTAACAGGGGAACCAGAAAGTTGGTTCTGGCCCTCATTATGCCACTACTATGTTTCAAAAAAGGCACAGGGTTTGGTGTTGTTTGTTTCTTTGTATTTGTGCAGGGTTATTTGGTTGTTTTTTGTATTTTTTCTTACAAAATGATAAATATTTTTTTTCCTTTAATCTTGCTTAGATTTGCAGACACTCAGGACAGAGACCTATTCTTCCAAGAAAGCTGTAAGCAGGCTCTCAAAAAGTACGTCTTTCTCTCAGTTCCAAGTGATACCCAAATTTAAGTAACATATCCATATGTCCCTGCTCAGTGCAGGGGGTTGGACTAGATGACCTTTAAAAGGCCCCTTCCAACTCAAACTATTGTGTGATCAACCATCCTTTTGTTAAGGTACCTGTGACATAAATCACATCATACCAAACCTACTGTTCCAAGTCTGGATTACAAAGATTCCATTAAGTGTGTACATACATGGGGGTCGCTCCCTTTTGAGACCAGAAGTGAAAATAACTAACAAACATAAAAAAATACCCCATTTCTTTTCTTCAATAAAGAAGAGATGTCTCAAAATAATGCAATGTTAACTTAACACAGGTCACTAGCAAGCTAAGTGTATTTCCCTAAACTACCTGTTAAATCACCTACAGAATCTAAAGCCAAAGCAATTCTGTCTGTGTTTTTTATTATGAAAGCAACTTCATATAATAAAAAGGACTTCTTACGTTACAGGATGGTTTTCATAATAAGTACTGCTTGCATTTTCTTGCACAGGTTCAGGTGATGGTTGTCTTTCCTCCTGCTCTTCTTCCACCTCTTCCTCAGACTCTGACATAAAAAAAAAACCCTTTGTCATCTCTTATAGTTCTCCACATGTGTACACAAGCCGCAGTTAAAATAAAAGCATATTAAATTAGTAGCAATCAAAATAACGCTTTCACCAACAAAACATGGTAAAATTAGCTGCAAAAAAAGATGGAAGAGACTGCCTCTCAGTCAAGAGGCTTGGCTGTTTACTATTTTCACAAAAAGAGGAAGCCAGAGATATATTACTGCTAGGAAGTTCTGGGAGGAGGTTTTGAGGATCTTTTAAAGCAGCAGGTGCTTTTCATATGGTGGCAGTGAAAGAGAAAGACTGCACTATTACCTCATGAATCTCAGTGCCTCAGACTAAGAAGATGAACCTCAAATACAGGGATGATTGCCTAAAATGCCCTGTTCCACAAATCAAGATGAACAGATTCCAGAAACCACCCAGTGAACACATGTACATATGTTCTGGCTACACTCTGATTTGCTCTGCCTCATTGAACAGAGGGGAAAAAGCCCAACTCAGGTCCATTTCAGCCCTCAAGTAGCAATGAATTACTGAGTGTGATGATGATGTGGAAGTGAACTATGTGTCATATTTGAAAACCAGTTAAGACTTTTCTTCAAATTGCATACAAATTTGACTGATCACAGAACACAAGTGTGCCTGCTGCAGCTATGGCAGCAGAAGTCCAGTTGCTCACTGCTTCCATTCTCTGTCAAGCTTCACCCTCTGTAAGCCAGTTCAGCCCTTCAGGGATCACAGCACAACTACAGGACCTTCATTTTTCAGAACATTTTAGACCAGCAGAGCTTCAGTAACAACAACTCTGTGCCCCATGAGAAGGCAACACAGTTTGCATTCCAACATCTCCATGAGACATTTCTGCCAGATCTGCACATAGGAGAGGAACAAGAATGACACAAACCCTGTGCATGCAGTCCTTCTCACCTTCATCAAGTTCTCCTTCTGAATCCCCAAATACTTCATCTTCGTATCTGAAGATATCATTATGGACATAGAACTTGTTTGGAACAGATCCCTGTAAGAGAGGAACATGCAGTGTTTAGCATGGAGTGTCAGCAGGCAACAAAAGGATGGACTACAGACCTAAGTTCCGGGGTAACATTGATGTTTTGCAATAGGATTATGCCACTGAAGTTATTTTCTGAGCTAATTTCTTCTTCTCCAAGCAAACAATTGAACAGTAGCTTTTGCCCAACTGAAAAAGGAAGTCTCAAGCAGAATAAAATCTGCTAATTTTGCTAAGTCACAGCAATCATAGGTTTTAACTAAGTGTACAGCCCCTGAGTTTCACTGAGGAATTTCAATTTTCTCTACTACAAAAACGTTACAATGAAAACCCTGAACTTTCATGTGGTTTCATATGCTTACAGCACTGTGCAGTGAAACAATCAAGAAATTCAACATGAACCTAAAACATTAATCGCCAACCACACAATAGTTCAGGATGCAGCAGAGGGGAAGAAGTAGAAAGAACACAAGACACCTTCTAGCTGTACACAGCTTTGCTCTCACCGAGAGCTAAAGTTGAGCAAAATTTGTGCAACCCATACTCACCTTTGCCATTAGACTTGAAACACAACTACAGCAGAGATTTGAGCTACAGAGCTGAACCTTGTTTTTCAAAAAAAATATTTGTGTCAATGGCAGCTCCCAAATGCAAGCTTCAAATTTTTTTGTATTACTGCTCTAACAGTTCAAGGAAATAAAGCAGCTCAGGACAGGTCCAATACACTAGTTTCTCTGCACTCACACACTGTGACACATTTAATGATACTCTCCAGACCAAGTTTTAAAGCCAGATCCTATTTTTTGTCCCAGTATGACAAATTGTAGCTACAGGTGAAGTCACTTTTTTCCATAATTTTTTGAAGTTTGACACAATCTTACACATACTTACTTCTGGAGCAAGCACAAAAGTCTGCATGAACTTCCTCATTGGTTGCCCGTTGTTTGACAGCTCTCCCATGACTTGCACGACCACCCCATCGCTCAGAGTGGCGTGAGCATCCACGTGACGGATCTTGGTATGGCACTCGCTGAACTGCAGTGACATCACCTTCTTGTGTATCTCCTACAAAGAGACAGATACTTTTCAGCTGCAGTGAATTCTGTACAGAGCTTTACATCTCTTACTGACATGAGTCTCAACTAACCCCAAAGGAGCACTTCCCTGAGGCTCAAAAGATAAATACAGGATCCAAGAAGTGTCTTTCACTGAGAACAGTCTTCCTGTGCTCTCTTAACTTTTAATCAGAAGATTTTCACTAGGATTCAAGTATTTCTCAGAGAATTCAAACAGCATAGAACTGCTATCCAAGTTTTCCAGCTGCTTCAAAATCTATGACCTATTTTAAGGCTTTAATTTTTTAAGGGCTTGTGAAAGGGACAGGATTTAGCTTGTGTTATAAAAATAAAGAAAACCTCCAAAAATACCCACAAAACAAATCACATCAGCCCCAAAACAAAACAAACAAAAAAAACCCCAAAAAACCAAACCAACCCTTTACACATTGTTGAAGTACCAAACATAACAGGAGCAGGGAACATCTGCACTGCCAAGATTTGTGTGCTGCAAATGACATTCTGCCAGTGAAGGGAGAAGAAACCAAGCCTGCCCTGGACAAAAAGCCACACTGCTCAAAGATGTGGCTGCCACATGAAGAGATGTCCTAGGTGACAGACAATTCTGATAATGCAGTACAACCAAAGCAATCCTCAATTCACTTCATTAATTTCTTCAAATAGTTTTGTTCCACTTCAAGGAAACTCCGCTCACACAAGAATTTAATGAAACTCACAAAGATCAGTCTTTTCCTGAGGAACTACTTCTAACTGAAACCAGATACATTTGAAGCCCAAATCTATCAGGACCTCTTGATTTTGTTTCCCATCCTAAAGGTATTTTCTGCAGCCCAGATACAAAGCTGAAGAATCAAACACAACTGCCAGTGAAAGCAGAAATAAGCAATCAAAATCCCCCAAGCTAACAAATCCCTATCCGCCTCTGAACAGGAAAGAGTACCACAATCCATTACTCACCAGGTAAGAAAATCAAAGTCACTGGTAAAGAAAAATCCTTGTTTTACTCTGAACAGTACCAAGGATTACAGGACAAATTTTAATACTCACAGCTTGACCATACACTGCTTCCTGTGGTTTCCCACTGGCATCCAGTCCTCCATGAACATAAGAAGAATTCCTGCCATAAAACCTGCAAGCAAAGAGATGTAAAAGTCACAGAAGTGAAAAAATAAAACCAAATCCAAAAAGAATTTTAGCCAAAAGTTTAGAGCTTAATGCTTCACAAATTTCACCAGATTCAAATTTCACCTGATTCTGGTATTCAGGCTCCAAGAATACCGGAACAAACAAACTTAATATTCAGCAGTGCAGTTTTCCTGAGGTGTTGTAGCAAACTCCTAAATCAACCTCAACCTTTCCCTTGCTTCCTTTAAGGAAGGTGGTCACTTTGGCTGGAAGGTTCCTAACCCTCAGAATGCCTTGTCTCTGACAGAGGCATCAGCCCAGCGAGGTACAACCCTCCTGCCACTCCTCTGAACACTGTTCTCTTCACAGCCTTGGCCAGCACTGAGCGTGTGGTTTTGATTTTAAATATGTACACTCGCTTCAAATATTCTTCTTACATTTCAGAGATCCTTTGGCACTTTCATTCCATTTCCACATTTTGAGCCTAGAATAGTCTGATTTGATTTGGATTGTTACTGTCAGCTTATCAAGCATGTGACAAATGCTTTATATTTTCACTACCTTTATATTAATAGAAAGAAACATTGTATCACCCTGTGTTTTTATTTAGGAGCATGCTTTGCCTTGGGGGTGATTGCCATGAGGTCCAAATGCTAACCTGTACCTTTACTATCCACCCTTGTATGGCATATATGAAATAAAGTTGTCATTAAGTACTTCTGTGAACTCAGTGTCACACAGGAGTGGCAAGAACATGGAATATTTCTCCTTAATTGAACAAGCCAGTGCAGAGGGTCAGCATACAGAATTAAACCCTAGAACTTCCACATTTGCCATTTCTTGGTTTATTCTACTGGACTTAGAAACTCTTTTTAGTTCTACTTTTGTGGAAATACAAGCCCAAGACTTTTACTCCCTTGACTATGCCCAGAAAAAAGTCTGGGAAATATTAGATTGTTTTCCTCGGTACCAACCACATACTCATGATTTTGAGCATGGTCCAGTACTTCTAACAGCAAGGAAACACAGAAACTTAGCTGAAGCAAAGCACAAGCAGATAGGAAAACTTATTTTCTCTAAAACATTTCCCTCGAAAATTCCAAAGTAATCTCTCTGAAAGTCAGCAGTTCTTACCAAGGGCCTTCACAGGGGACCAAGAGTTTTAACTTGCTTTTAAGGAACTGCTCAAAGTCTCTGGGCGGTAGACCTCCCCCCAGTTAAACGGAATTAAAGACTTTTGGTTAAGGGGCCAGAAAAGCTTTACAAATTTAACTGAAATACAACAGGCATTCAGCCACATTGAGTAACATTCAGAGGGCAAACTGATCTCTGCCACATCGAGTAACATTCAGAGGGCAAACTGATCTCTGCTGCTCCTAAGGCCTGAGCAAGCATTAGATAATGATCACCAACAGGATCCTCCATGCTCTTCTCAAGCTTTTAGCAGGATGAAGCAGTAACACTTGTCCTAACTCCCTCACTGCTGCAAAGAGCACATCAAGCACCAGGAGTCTAGAGAAACCTGAATCTCTGTGGCAGAGAGCAAGCTGCTGTTGAGACTAACAGCAAGATAAAGAGGAAGCCTAAGACACCCTCCCTGGAGAACATAACTCAGAAGAAACATGCAGCCAAAGAACACAAAGGCAAATGTCCTCTACATCAGAGCCTGACCAGAAGAAAGGGGCAGCGGTGGCAGAGACTGCAAGTGCCTAGAAACATGTCATACAAGCAGCTCCAGAATTGGGTAAGACTAAACCAAACTGAATCAAAACCTCTTGGACTCTTCTCTGCAGAGGTAGTTAAGAGAAATTCCACAGATGCTGTTGTTAGTGACACTTGTGCCACCTTTCAAGTAGACAGAGAATGTTCGTGAGCACAGAGTAACACCTGTACCAGGGCAGCTTGCTCAAGAGTATCTATCCAGCCTCCCCAGCCTCAGCAAGTATTTTTGGAATCCGTCCACATTACCATTTTATCGCCTTAGAAGCAGCACACTTCTCCACAAAAGAAATATATTGATAACATGCCATACATCCACATAATCTGACTTGGTTCTAGTGCCTAGGGAGCTAGCAGTAAGATGAAACAGTTTTTCCAACAGCCCAGAAGTTAGCCAGGTCCATCTTCTCCCATACTCAGAAACGAATGTCTGATTTATAACAAACAGGACACATTTTTGTTCCCAAACATTATCACTTGGTGAGTGCGAGTGTTACCTGTGCAAGAAGTCAGGAGCTTTGTTTAGCAGGGTGTAGTACTGTCTCACAAACTCCCGCCCTACGAGCAGGGGACTTGGCTTCTCCATCACCATTTCTTTGGTACTCAGTGTCAAACGCTGTAATTGAAAATATTCATGTTATTTGGAAGGCACCCCTATGAATCACAACTTCCCCATAAAAGGATAAACATTGTGATATTAGAATTGAAACAATTATGCATACAGGGCCTTAATTGGCTATAAAATACTCAACCAACTCAGGACATCATCTCCCACCTCTTCTGAGTAAATAAGAAAATTTCAGTCTATTCATGTATTACCTTGATGAAAAGGGAACAATGGATACAAAGTCCCTTACAGAACAGGTGCTTTGAAAAACATAAAAACCACCCTTAAAAAATGAACAAACAAAAACCCTGTTAAAAATCTCCTGCACCACCATTTACTTATCCCCTTGGCTGATGAATATTTTAAAAGCCCAGTTCAACAGGCCTGCAAAGCAAACAGGAATACACTTTCTTAAGGCAGCTGGTACCTCTGCTTCAAAAGGTTACTGTCACATCTGTAAGATGAAGAGGGGAGTACCAATATGAAGTAACCATGTGGGCTGGATTCACATTCCATGAAGACTGAGAAGGGAAACCTTAGTGCCTCAGAGATGAACAAAGTCTTAGGTACTAGTTGTCCAACTGAACCGCATTTCACCTTTGGCATAGCATCACCTAAGTTGGAAAGGACTTCCAGGGGGTCACCTGCTTCAACCTGCTATGCTCCTACCCATCCATACTGTCCTGCAGATCATCCATGTCATAAAATAATCCTCAGTACTCTAAAACACTTTTTGATGGCTTGCCAGTACCCAACATGTTGCTTTTTTCCAGCTCACTTAAGACTACCACTGTCTGAGATCATGAAATTCCCTGCAGTTCTCACACAGACACTTCATCTCCTTTCTCTCTCCAAAAATTAATGTGCATGCAAGGAAACAGGCAAAAAAGACCAAGTCAAAATTCCAAGTTTCCAACTTGGGAGATAATCCTAGAGTAAGATTTTTGGGTTTTTACCAAAATAACCTTGACCCATCCATCTAAACCAAAGGCCAAACAAAAGACTGTTTGCAATTACAGCCAGACAGCACATAAAGCACATGAAGTGAAACTGGGAGATTAACCTCAGCTTAATAAGGGCCTCTAATAAAGGCAGAACACACACAGGAACAATGCCACGAGCATGTCAGAGATCTATCGTAATTGAACTCCAAAGAATAAAGCCCACATACTTGGCTCAAATAGTTTACACTTCACGGACAACCAAAATTATCTCAAGCCAGCAATCCAAACCACAAGACAACACCAAGAAATGCCCCTAAATACAGTTAGTCAGGAACCACAGATGAAACGACAGTCTCAAAAACTTGCAGGTAAAGCAGAAGGCAAGGCCTAAAACACAAGTCTTGAACCTGGAGATAAGAAATCAGCAAACTTATGATAGGGTTATCTAAAACCCTATCATAATATAGGGTTTTTAAATAAACCCTTTGATACAACTCAACAAGACTGTGGAACACAGTATTAGTTGTGCCTCACAGGAAACCCCACAAGAAGTAATTATGCTAATGAGACATGAAACCAAATGTCAAAATTCTGAGGGACATCAAAGATTTGAGCGCTGTGCATGCTCAAAGCAGGAGCAAAGGAAAGAAAATAAAATATGAGCAATTTGAGGATCTTCCCAACACAACTCACACTACAGCAAAGGCATGCACTAGGAAATTTCACTTAGAAACAAGCCTGAAAGGAACAAGGACATCTCCGTTTCTACAGGTGAGACTATCCTTTTATTTTGTTGCCCTGCCTCACAAGCAGATGATGAACACAGGATCTTCACCATGAGCACTTGGGAGAATACACAAAGATGGAGCCTCATCAGGATTTTTTGGAAGAACCTGTTAAAAAGCAGATGATGGCCACCACACATTCTTATGAATACAGCAATAAGCAAAGTATATTTGTTAACAAATTTCTGGCATTCCTCAATGAAGACTGAAAATGTCTCTGGGTAGAAAACACAATAACCTGTGACAAGTCATTACACTACAGGAGATCTGTATCACACTACCTCTTTTCTTCATTGGAAGCAGTCCTATTTCCTCTGTGTGCACCTCTTCCGCATTTCACATGACACCACCATGGTGCTTGACACACATGACACCACCACATAATTTTAGAGGATGTCTCAGTACAATTCTTCACCCTTCTCAGTATTATTTCCTTTTATTATTTCTTCAAAGATCTCAATAGGGATAGCAGAGCCTTAATGAACTGTTCAGGTCTCCCAGGTCATTAAAATGCAGAGAAATAAAATCAGAGGTACTCCTTGCTAGCAACATGGGTGCCATGAAACCAGGTTTTCAAAATATTAAAATCCCCACGTGTCCCAATTAGTACAGCACCTCCCTAGAGTCAAGGACCTGAGCCTTAGCAGGCCCAAGGGGTTTGGAGGTAAAGACACCAGTGAAATTTAAGCCAAAAGTCAGGGTATGAGCATCAACAATTTAAACAGGCCAAATTTACAAAGAACAGTATGTCCATGGCTTACCAGGCACCAAGGGAAGCTCCATCGATACCAACACTCTATAAAAGCTCTACTTCCAGTTTCCATCAGTACACACTCAAGAGTCAGTGAATAACAAACTAGGAAAGAACACTGTGAGTGTTCTCAGCTGAATGCAATGAGCCACACTCGTAGATCAGCCTAAGCAGCCATTGAGAAATGAGAACTTATGGCTCGAGGCACTCATGTACACACGAGCCAGAAACAAAATACTGCTGTTAGTCTGAGATCCCAGCACTGAGGTGGCAACCACTAGAAATCAAATACACTCATCTGCTGGCTCCCTGCATCATGCACAATGGCCAAAAACCACAAGCCACATTGACAGGGTAACAGGAAGACCCATGCAGCTGCTGCTCATCCACAGGCACTCCTACCTACATCCAGCTGACATAAAAACTCATGGACAAGATTTAATTTCCACTTTATCCACTACTTCTGATTCTTCTGTTACTGGGAAGGCACACTGGATTTCCAGTGCTTTCCTCAACCAAGGAGAATCAGGAGCCACACAAAATATTTTGCAGTACACTCACTAGCTTAAAGGCACAATGCAACATGGAATCTCTTTCTTCCCAAGACTCAGAGGTGAGGGACCCGATTCCAAAACTAAAGAACATGCACACGGGCCAGTGAAATACTCCTTGCAACTTCAACTGGTGTGACTCAAGTTTACAACAATAACTTCAGCCTACAGGCAGGATTTCTTTCAAGAGAACAAAAACATTGAGAGAACTGGCACAGAAAAGAATTATTTGCAATCTGCAGGCAAAAATAAGCAAACAAACAAAAACAGAAAAGATAATTTCCTCCAAAGAGCAACTGTATAATACTGAAATTCACCTAACACCTTCCCACAGCCATGACAAAAAGCAAGGAATCAGCCTTTGCAATAAGGTGCTAAGGGCTAAGAGTATGAGGTACAGCCCACACAGAGACAACTCTGTTGAAGTACATGAGAATCAACTACAATCACTTCTCATGTCCACACTCAAGAAAGAGCATGCAAAATCATTCAACCTGTAACCATCTTTATACACAAAACTTTATCAAGCTGTGTTCGTCTCTTGTTTAAGTAAATGAAAAAAACCAAGGAAAAACCAAACCCCAATTCATCATCCATCAGTTTGCACAAGAGGGCAGCAGCAATTTGTTTCTGAACAAGTAGTGAAGGCTGCTATGTGTTGAGTAGTGAAATGTTCCTTGGCATGCATTTTGCTCAATAAGCAGCTCTGACATTAGCAAAGCTTTTCCCCCCCTATAATATATGTAAGTATTCTCATTATTATTATTACTATTATTATTTCCCTTGCCCTGTAGAAAGAAGTATGACTCGTCATCTGTGGCAAAGCACTGTTACCCGAGGCCATGACTGAGCTACAGAATGGTGGCCTACATGCTCAAATTCAGGTATCCAGAGAATAAACTTTGGCACAAAGACTTTGGTTGTGCCCAAAGAGGTATTCCAAAGCCACTTTTATCCTGTTTCAAGACAGACCAACAATACTGAAGTGGCCTGGATGTTTCATCAATTCTACTTGGGAAAAAAGAAACAAAAACCAAATAAACCAGAACAAAGCGGAACTAAATTCTGACAGTAGCTGAAGAAAGCTACCTGAACTTGAATATAACCTCCATCAAGAGAAACTTCTAAGCTTTGCAAGGGAGTTGTGGGCCTCACCAGTCATTTTAATAAAAAACTATAAGCGAATAAAATCTTGTCCTACTGACAAGCAAATTTCATCCTCTGAACAAGTCATCCATGGAACAATTTGTCCATAACTATGGGCACACAGACATCAAGCTATTATTTTCAATAAATCTGCAACAGCATGACTTGTTTGTATATACACAAGTTTGCAACTCTTGTCCAAGTCATTAATCAGATTTGAATACACCACTTAAAACAAAAGTAAATTTGAGAAAGATGTTCTCGCAAATCAGGAAGATGTTCCCCACACAGCGGGTACACTAAGCAAAGCCACAAGGGACTCAGTGCCACCTCACACACCTCCGGAGCTGAAGGAAAACAGAAGGGAAGGGGAGAGTTGCTTTCACAATCTTGGACACGTTTGCCCTGAAACCAGATTATCAGTTTTAATCTGTGTTTCTTACTGTAGACAAGCAAAAGATAATGCCTTGCAGGGCACACTTGCTCATGCAATCCATAAGCACGACTCTGAGAAGCCATCAGTGGCACACATCATGTGAGCAGCCAGAGCTCGAATAAAGCTGAAATTCCAAACTGATAGCCCAGCAAGCCCAAGGCAGGGCACCCGACACACAGCCCTGCAGAGACACAGCCCTGCAGAGCCTGGCGGCTACCCCATGGACAGGCAAAGCAGCACAAACATCCTGAAGGGGCAATCAGAAACCCCAGACAACACTCCAGTATTGACACTACCATCCCTCTGTCATGCTCTGCAAGGTCAGCACTCGGAGCATCCTCCATCTGCAGCAAAGACCAGCAACCATGTGTAATCTACCAGAATCCTTTTACTTTATGATCTCCTTTACCTGTGTGCTACATTCTGAACTGGCTCAGCTCAAAGGCACAGCACGCAGTTCTTTCAAAGCAAGCTCTCCTGAGAGGTTTGTTTAGTTTGGGTTCTTGGTTGGGGTTTTTTGGGAGGAGTTTAACAGCACCCTGTGTCTTAGGCACACAGCTGCCATAGGGGACCATCCTTTGGGCAATTTAGCTGTGCTGTCCAAAAGGGCCAACACTCGCCCAAAGAGCAATAACAACAGTTATCTGCTCTGGGGGAGCCATTCCACCTCTGTGTCATCATCCAAGAGCAAGTTCGGTGCCTTACTCCTAGTGTCTCATCAGATGCATCTATTAGTCTGAAATACCTATCTTTTCATGTTACTTGAGTTGAAACACAGGTCTTTATTTGTTAAATGCTCTCAAAAGCAGTGGCATCCAGCACCACAACGACTACAGCAGAAGACTAAAATCCAACACTGTGCCTCTTAAAGTACAGTGGTTCCTTACTGTATTTTCAGTGCTGTGAAATAATCTTAAGTGAGAGAATAGATGTTTAATTTGAATCCTCTGTTCCATAAAGGAAAACAGTTATGTGGATGATGGACATTTGGTTTTCTCTTCAGTTAAAGCTAGTTCTCAGAGAAAAGATTTTCCACTCCTAATGAAAAAATCACCAAATACAGATCATAATTTCACACAGCAACCCCACATCTGCCAAGCAGACAATTGTAAGAACATTTCCAATGGCAAACAAAGATAATGTTTCTGACATCCAAGCAACCAGGGTTCACAAGAAGAAGGAATCCTTCACAATGACAAGCTTTCCTAGGGAAGGCATGGCCCTGTACCCACACCTACAATGGACGCAGAATGCCTCCTGCACGAGAAGTCAATGCCAGAGGTAAAGCAACACCAGTTTGCCAGCAACCACTTCTCAGCTCACAATCCAAGCCGACAAATCCTATACTCACTTGCAGTGCTACAGTAACAGAGCCACACTACATTCAGAAATTGGGTATAGACTAATAAAACTTCCCCTATTTTCCCAACTGTTCCAAAGTACCTTAGGCATCCATACACTTCTTTCTGCAGGAAAGCAGATCATTTGCACACTGAACTGAAGAACATACATAGGCCTTCAGAGCTGCCAAACCAGCATGGAGGGCCACAGTAACAAGATCTACACGACTAAGACTTTCTGGTTGAAATTAAACAATAATGTCATATTGTCTCATTCCCTCCTGTGATCGTTCTTTTATGCAGTGGTACCTGGAAACAAGCTCAAGATCCAGGCTCACCCAGCTACCCAAAGGATTTAAAAGATTTGTTGTGGAGATGCTCCTGGGCACCCACACTGCAACTGCAGTGACCTCCGAGGTGAAGGGAGGCAGAAGCCTGAGAACCCAATGAGCTCAACTCAGGTGACAAATGAGAGCAGCTCAGAAAAGATCTACTCAAGGTATCCAGCTCTGCAGAATAAAAGGTGCTCACAACAACTCCTGCAATATCACTCCGTGTGCAAACGGTTACGACTGAGGAAAGGGGAAGCGCAGAAACGTGAGGTCTGCAGAGCTGGGGCAGCCCTTACAGCCAGGTTACCACGCTGTACTAACTTGCAGGAGAGCAGAGGGGCTCGCTGAACCGAGGATGGGGAGCTAAGGGAGCTTCAGCAGCACGACCGAGGCCGGCGCAGCGGCACCCTGCCCATACCGAAGCCCGCGTACCTCTGGAGGCCCCTGCACAGGGATCGATCCATGAAGCGAGAGAGGAAGCGGCGACCGCAGGGCCCAGCACCACAGCCAGCATCGAGTAACGCGGGGCTTGGGGGCGCTTTTCCCCGGCCTCCCCGCGCCGCCCGGGGCGAGACGGAAGAGCCGCCAAGGTGACGGCGAACAAAAGCCGCCCCCCCCTGCTCCGAGCTGAGCCGGGAGCCAGTGGCCGGGGCGGGCAGGGAAGGGCAAAGCCGGGACCCAGGGCGCTGCCCCGCTCAGCGCCGTTCCCGCCGCTCCCCTCAGCCCCGCTCGCGCCGTTCCCGCCGCTCCCTCAGCCCCGCTCGCGCCGTTCCCGCCGCTGCCCTCAGCGGCTGCTGAACAGCCGCCCCCCCGCACACAAACAGAGCCCGCGCCGGGGCCTACCCTGCCCCCCGCCCCCCACGCCGCTCACCTAAGGGACAAAAGTCTCGGTGCGCGGGGCTGGGGCGCGTTTTCGCCCACGCCGCCGGGAGCTGCGCGGAGCCGGGCGCGGCGAGCGTGTCCCTCGGGCAGCGCGTCCCACGGCGCGGGCAGCACTGGGCGAGCGGGGCGCGGCGGCGGCGGTGTCACAGCCGGGCGGGCGGGCGGGCGGGGGAGGGCGGGCGACCGCGGCTCCCGTGCGTGCCTGCGTGCGCGCGCGCGCCTGCGCGGAGCCGGGGGACGGGCGGGGCAGCCAGGGGGCGGGCGGAGCGTCCCCCGGCGCTTTCCGCCAATCACCAGCGGGCTGGCGCGATGACGTCAGGCGCGAGCGCGGCGGCCGGAGCGGAGTGGCGGGCAGAGCCGCCCCCCACCTTTCCCCCTGCCGTCGCTGTACTCGGTCGGCGCTGGCCGTGCGCGAGTGTCCGGCCCTTACCGTGGCCTCAAGGCGCCGGTGTCTATCGTGGAGCGTGGCCGCGCGAGTTTGGTTCCCCTTGATGCTGCCTGCCGGAGCTGTGTCGCTTGGACGGAGGGCTCTAGCCTGTGTAGCCACGGGGCGGTCGGTGTTGGGATACACCAGGGATCTGCGGAGAGCTGTGCCCCCATCCATTGCTCAGTTAGAGATTTACAGCTTCTCATTGAAACAGAAACATTTTCGATTTGTGCTGAAATAAAAAACTATCCATGATTGCAGGTTGAATACCAGGTAACTCCTTTCCTGGGGGGTAGAATTTGCCCCTTGGAGTATATTGCGTTTCCAAGAGGTCAGTTCGGGTGTGGCAGACGTATCTTTTGGAAGCAGCTCACTTTGTTTGTTGGGGTTGTGTATGTGAGGATGGAAATACTGAAATAAATTTTGGTTTGTGGAAGAACCTGGTGTTGGTCGTTTCCTGTTTTCTTGCCAAGGACCGGAATCTCATTACACCAACTTGGACCTGTCAGGTGAGTTCTGCTGTGCATCTGCACTGGCCCAGAATGGGCCTTGAATCATCACTGGTGGGAAGGGGGGGGGAACCTTTCCTAACCTTTTAATATCTCAGCATCTTCAGTTTAGTAGAAAGAGGTTTTTTTTCTTTTCTCTGGCTTGTTTTGCAGCTGGTAGGGAATGAGGGGTAAGAGGATCTGGGCCTTTACAAGTAAGGGCTATTGTGAGTGAGCTCCAGCTGGTTTTTGTAGCATCAGTATGCTGCTGGGCAGGCTGCAGGGAGAAGCAGTCAGGAATGCATAGCCCGGGCATGCATGACTGTGCTCAGCAAGGCTGCAGCACAGCTGGGGCTGTGTGGTGACTGCAGGCTGGAGTTGCCCTCCTCTGCATCAGGAAACTGCTGACATGGCTATGGTTGCTATAGCCACCTCATCATTTGGTGACCAAACCTGACTGAAGGGTTCTTTGTTGCCCAACAAGGTAAAAAACCCTCTGGGCCACGTGCTGGGTGGTTCATTTCATTCTGTAGTTGATAAGAAAAATAAAATCCTCAAAGCTCTTGATTTAAACTGTCATGTGAGAGGGGTCTCCATGGAATGAAGTGAACTCGTTTTTGGAACTGATGGCATTGGCCCTTTCTGTGCCCATGTGCTGTGGTTGCAATTAAAATTGCTTTGATTGGATATGTAGAAAGCCAAACACTGTCAAACCCTACCAGAAACCATCAGGAAAGCAGCATCAGGCTGGGAGCTGGTGTATGAGTGCAGTGCCTGAAGGGTTTGAGGTTCTGGTTCTTGACTGTTGCTCCTCACTAGGAATCCCAAATATGTCGCAGTAGCATCCAATGGGGGCATTCAGGATCTGGAAGTAATTTAAGAACTTCGTGGTGCCCTTGGACTTGAACCGTCAGTCTTATCTGGGTAAGCTTCTAGCTCTCACTGAGGTGACTCAGTTTCAAAAGTGCTTGGATATTTTCTACTTGTAGTTAAGGGTAGCTATCACCTTGCTGTTTTTCATTAGAAGTGAATGCAATTTCTGAATTCCAAGCCTGAGCGTTTGCCTAGGGGCTGTTGTGGATGCACAGAGCCCGAGACGCGGGGGGGAACTGTGCTCAAGTTGTGCGCTTTTGTACTTTTCAGAGAGGTTAATGCCCCCAACCCCTGCGGATCCGCTGTTCACTGCGAGCGAACCTTTGCTCATGAGGAAGGCAGGCCGCGCCCTGGGACCCGAGCACCGCGGGGAAGAGCACTCGCTGCCGGCCGCAGCTCGCTGCTGCCGGGCCGCGCGGCCCCCGGAGCCCGGGCCCCGCCCGCGGCCGCGGCCGCGCCACGTGGCAGCGCAGGCGCGGCGGCCGCTTCCGCGGGGGGGCGGCAGCGCCGGCCGGGCCGAGCCGCCATGAACTTCTTGCGGGGCGTCATGGGCGGCCCCAGCGCCGGCCCGCAGCCCTCGGGAGCGGACACGGTGAGCGGGGAACGCGGCCGGGC
Organism: Anomalospiza imberbis; assembly: GCF_031753505.1. Classification (NCBI taxonomy): domain Eukaryota; kingdom Metazoa; phylum Chordata; class Aves; order Passeriformes; family Viduidae; genus Anomalospiza; species Anomalospiza imberbis. The sequence goes on along the minus strand of NC_089684.1, from coordinate 44,019,808 downwards.
TGGGGCAAGGCCGGGGGGCCGGGACGGCCCCGGCCGGGGCCGCCCCGTCGCCGCCGGCTGCGCCGCTGCCTCTGACAGGCCCGGGTGGTGCCCGGTCCTGCTCGGGGCCGCGAGCTGCTGGCTGGAACGGGCAGGGAGCAGCTCTCCCCTGCGGTTCCTGACCGCAGGCTGTGTGTCGGGAGTCTCCCCTGCAGCCGCGCCGCGCTGGCTTATCCCGTGTGTTGTACGTACCCTTCCAGATCCAGAAGCTGTGTGACCGCGTAGCTTCGTCCACGTTGCTGGATGACCGGAGGGATGCTGTACGTGCTCTCAAGTCATTATCCAAGGTACGTAGCCAACTTCCTGAGTAGCGGCGTGAATTTCAAGTAGCTTTGTCAGGTACTGTTAAGAAGTCTTTGTTTGGTGTCTGGCCTCGACCATTAACTGTTTCGTGTGTTCTCCAAACAGAAATACCGGTTGGAGGTCGGCATACAAGCCATGGAACACCTCATCCACGTTCTCCAGACAGACCGGTAAGCATCCTGCAGCTGCTCTGGGCTGCTGGCCTGACCCTGCTCTGCTGCTGACACAGCAGATGCAGACCTGGCGCGCTGTACCGACAAAGCTGGGAGGGCAGCTGGGTTTCTGAGAACTCCTCTGCCACCTTGGCTTTTTATGCTGGTAAATGTCCTCCGAGCCTATTTGGAGGTAAAAAGAAAGAATTCCAGGAACCAGGATGAGGGACAGAAAGACCAGCTCTGGAGTGAAGGTTCTACTCTAAGGTAAATGTCCTCCGAGCCTATTTGGAGGTAAAAAGAAAGAATTCCAGGAACCAGGATGAGGGACAGAAAGACCAGCTCTGGAGTGAAGGTTCTACCAAAGTATGTCTTAATGCTTCTCAGGGCTGTCTTTGCACTCCTGTAGGAAGTTGAGTCCAGATGGATCATGTTAACTAAAGACACTGTTTGGAATAACCCAGATCAAGCTGTTATTGGGCAAAAGGTGAGCTAGACAGAATTAAGAGAAAAAGAATAAAGTCAGCAGGGGTGTGTTTTTGCTCATGCGTGTCAAAAACAAGTTGGGTTCAGGCAAACAGGAGAGCAGGGCTCCGAGGCTGCTGCTAAGGCAGGTGGAATGGAGTCTGAATGCTCTGTGTGGACTAGAATGTAATACTTATGCAATCCAGTGTTTGAAATGTCTTTGTTTTCCATCCTTGCAATCACTGCTGTACTTGACAGTGCCCACATGTTGTACTGTGGAACCTGTTTGCAGTCCTTGGATTTAAGCTTTAAATACTGCACATACTTGGTATTTAGGTAGGCACACGTAAGGGGATAGTTGTTCGGTCTGGATTTGAACCTCAAGCTGGTCAATTTGAGACAGTCATGAGCCTGTGGAATACCTAGATGGGCATAGACTGGAAGGAAGAGCATGTCCTTTGATGCTGGTACTGAGGAGAATTAGGAAAGCTGCAGTTCAGTGTCTACCAGGCGGCCTCCTGCCCCAGTTATGGATATAGGACTTGAAACTGTGCCGATTGAGGCCTTTCTTGCCTGGCCAGTTATGCCAGCTGGGAAAAAGGTCTGAGGCTGCTGTCTAGGCAAGTCCATGTTATTCCTATTCTGCGGGCTGGGTAGTTACAATTGAACGTCTGACCTGGTGCAAACAGTGAAAGGGAAGGTTATAGGAGTAACTGTCACGGATGTGAAGGGGAAGCCCTTAAAAAAACTAGGTCAAGGAGCCTACTTTCATCCACTTATCTGCTCGGAGGGCAGATTTGAACTTTGAGAAGGGAGGCGGGGCTCTACTGATCCAGTTGAGAAGGCAACCTGAACGCTTTAGGGCAGGAAGTTGAGGCTTTTCAGTGCTTTTTGGGCTCCAGTTGATCCTTTGGAAATTTTGTGTGCTGGGGTTCGGCGCACGTGTCTTGTGAGACTCAGGCTGCAGTGGAAAGAAAATAATAAATACATGGGGTTTTTTTGGGGTTTTCAGCTGAAGAAAAGACGTTGCTCTGACAAGATGTTGCTAGAGTCATTTGCTATTGCTTGTTTGGTGGGCCAGCACATGAGCTGGGCCAAATGTTGGTTGCTGTGGCTTCTTGGAGAAAGACTTGTAGTCTCTGTGTGTGATCAGTGCAGTTGTTACACATTGGATTTCGTGCTACTGTTTGGTGTCAGTAATGGTAGAGGTGAGGTTTCCTGGACTCTTTCAGTGGAAATCAAAATCACTTGAACTGATTCAGTGTTTAATAAGTGAGTCACAGGCTCAGCTGTCCCCAAAGCCTAGTCTGATGGGAGGCTGCTGTTTTGCTGTGGGCCCATAGGTCTGATCTTTGGACCTTTCCAGTGTCCACCTGAAGTGCCCTGAAGCTTTATGCAGAAGTGGAAAATGCTCTTTTCCACCTGTTGGTTTTTTTGGGTTTTTTTTTGCCCTGCAACTGCTTAAGGAGAGAGGCCAATGAGCGACTGAAGTTGTCTTCTCACATGTCACTGTGTTCACACAAATCATGGGCATGTGCTGGCTTGTGGCCCATTGCATGTGTTGCTGTGAAGTTTAAGATGACAGCGGGTTTAATTTGATTAGAAAAATATAAATTCTGCCTGTGTCCAGTTCTCAGTTCCTTGGAACCTGGGGTCTTGCTGTGAATTAGTTACAGCCTTTACCCTGAAACAGCAATATGCTGCTTCTTAAGTGGAAGACATCATTCCACTTGCTAAACAATTTACTTGTAGGTTGTCTGAAGCTCTGTCTCCTGCTCAAGGGCTTAAAACTTGTTTCATAGAGAAGTGATTTCTTTTAAGTTTTCCAGTTCTGTGAATTGGGCATCCTGGAGCCTGAGTCAGCTTTTACATGTTCCAGACTTACATACACTAGAATTCTTATGCCATGTGTTTATTTTGTGATATGAAATAGTGATCTGGTAGAGGACTTCTACTGACTTGTTGAGATGTTGCTACATCCTACCAGGGATTATTTTGAATAAAATTTGGCATTTGACTGTAGAACTGGGCAATACCACTCAGCTGTTGGTGTGGGAAAAGGTACTGGAGTGACAAGTCAACTTGATCCTTAACTGCTTTGTTTCTACGTATATTAAAAGCTTTTTGAATTTCAGTGTGACAGTTGAAGGAGTTGAAAGAATTTGGAGCTTAATATGTGGACCTAAGAGATGGCCTTTTTTTTCCCCTAAGGGAATAATGATCACCTAGGTTATCCATGTGCAGGACAGTCCATGCACAGGTGCCCTCACTTCCACATGGTTCTGCTCTGTTGTTTTTGGTGAACTTGGGGGTCCCTGACACCTCGTTTGGGTGCTGTGGAAAATCACCACCAGCAGAGGCAGGTTGGCTGAGGTGCCTTTTGCTGGACTGTTGCCTTGCACAAAGGCTGCCTCTTAGGGATGCCTGAGAAGTCTTGTTTCTTGAATGGCTTTTACTGTGCAGTAAAAGCTGGACAGTTCAGCATGAACAGAATAATCGAGATGTGGGATGTGCTGAACAGCAGCTGGTGGCAAGGCAGTGAACAGCAGAGGTGGGACGCTGCTGTCCTCGTTTTGTGATGTGATGTCTTTCAACCAGAGAAACAAGGCCTGCTTCTAATCATGTGTAGGTTTAATGTGCTTATTCTTTTGGAGCTGCTGTAATTTCCCTATCAAGGGACATTAAAGAATCCACCAAGCTGCAGCCTTGCTTTTCAAGTTTCCAAGAAAGACTTTCTGTGTGTTTTTAGATGTGGATCTGTTTTTTTTCTATGAAAAGGTAAGTGTAGACTTTGTGGTAGTGTGTTCAAGAACAAAAATGACAGTAAAGGGAAAGCATGAGCAGCTGGAGATGTGGTCATACCTGCTAGATGAGGCTGCTTCCGTGGACTAAAAGATTAGGTGGTTGTTCAGGCCTCTGCTCTAAACTGGCCTAGCAGCCTCGTGAAGTGCAAATTTATCTCTGGTGTGAAAGCCTTACTTGGAATGCCTTGGAGATCAGTGAGAGTAAATACTTAAAAGCTGGAGTGAGAGGGGTTTTTTTTGACAGTCTTCTTTTCAGATGCTTGATAGAGTCATGAAAATGCTGTGAGCTGTGTCCTTCTGCACTTGGATACGCCTTTCTCTGTGGTTTTATGTTTTATTTTCCTTTTTTTTTTTTTAACCAACTGCTTTCATTGTCTTTTGGTTTAAGAGCAAGAAAGCAAGTAGCAGAAATGATCATATAGTTATAATTTGCTCCATAAACTTTTGAGCTGTCTTGGTTGTAGCATAGGGTTTACACATGGTTCAGCCTTGGTAATGCAGAAGAAACAGGTCTTTCCTGAGAGAAGAGTCTGGGTGTGAGCAGATGAACTAATGCTTTGGGCTTCCCTGCAGCTTCCTGGGGATGCTGGAGTACGTAACCCTGTAATAATTAGGTTTAGTGGGTTTGGTGACATGGAGGCCACCTGTTTGTCAGAATACACAGCAGCTGCTGCATTCCCCTGGAGCTCTGAGGTCTGGCTCTGGTTCTGCCTGACAGTGTAGCAGGGAGGGTCCCACCTGGGAAATGCTAAGGCTTGTCTGCATCTTCACTGGGTGATCTTCTGGCAAGTCTGAAGTATTCCTAGAATTTCTGCTGGGATAGGAGCAGGCTGGAGGGAGTGACTCGGAAAATTAAAGGTGCACCTACAGTGAAGAGTCCTATGGTCATCTGGTTTCACCAGACTTCCTGAGGCTCACTTGAAGGAATGGAACTGGGAAAAGGAGCTTGACTCTGTTCATGGAGCAGATAGCTCATGGTTATGTGGTGCTGCAGTAAATCTGTGCTTCTTACTTGGCCTAGTGCTGCCAAGGCAACTGCCTGGGCAGAAGAGCAATGTTGTAAGAGTAGTTGGAAATAAGTCATTAAAGAAAAGTGGTTCTTTCATTTGCAGTTCAGATTCTGAAATAATTGGCTATGCTTTGGACACACTCTACAATGTTATATCGAATGACCTAGAAGAGGAGGAGCAAGGTAAGCACTTGGTAGTAATAGTTGTATTAACTGTGGCATTGCTTTCCTTGGTGCTTTGTTCAAGTTACCAGCTGTAATACTGTGATTTACTAATGCTCACCTAGACCTGCTTTGTTATTGTGTGTAGCTCTTAGGATAATGCTTAAGATCTTGGATGTAGCTTGCATTGAAGTAACACTGGATCTCTTGCTTATTAATTAAAAAAACTTTGTTCTCTGAACAGGAGCCAGGTTGGAATGGGGAACTTTTTTTCTAGTTTGTAAGTCAAGAGTCAAGTCCTTCTTTGCTGTTGGGAAAGGATAGTTCTGACTGTTACTGTCAAATTACCATTTTTTTTTTTTCATTTCATTACCATCTCATGATTTAACAAGGATTTTGAGATATAACTTCTCAGGTACCTGCAATGAGGTGCCACATTTAAGTGTGAAAACCTTTTTCAACTCTGCTGTGCCAGTGGATAAAGAGACTTGGAAAGATTCTACTTGTTTTTGTACAGCTGGGCTGTGAAAATCCATGCCACTCCTACCTGTTTGATTTTTGAAGGCCATTAAACCGGTCTCCAAGGCCAATGAATGTTATTCTAAACCACTTTTCAAATTGTGCTTGGCTTCCTTGGCTTTCTTTTCCATGTTCCTCCAGTTCCCTGTCTTGATTAAAAAGGTTTAGAACAAGATCAGAGTTTCATAGTGCTGGTGTATTCATGTTTTTGGTAGAGGCCTTGATCACGGACTGGACAAAACTCTTGTGAAGTTTTTCCGGAGAGCCAAGAATTGTCCAGCTGGAGTTGTGTGTGAGAGATGACCAGGGTTGTAAGGGTTATGGGATGCTTCAGTTGGACCCCTTCCATCAGAACTTCCCACAGGAATCCAGCTGCTGTAGGAAGCTGGGATGGCTGCTTTGCAAACCTGAGCTCATGCTGTAATTGGTTGTGCTGTGTGGAAAGCTGTTCAACTGGTAAACCTGTCTCTTGTTTCTTTTTATTTTATCTGCACTGACAGATGACTCTGAAGGTAAAAGAACGTTTACTTATATAAATATGGCACTTTGTTTTAGCCCTAGTCACTACTCCTGCTGGTAACACTTGCTGCTGTTTAAAAAGGACACTGTACAAACTTGCACTCAAGCTCAGGGAAGGCGTTTTGCCTTCTGCTCTATTCTTACTCTTTGGAGCTCGAGTGTCTTTTCCATTTGACTTCTCCTGTCATTTGGCATGTTGAATGTCAGCAGATCCCCAGAGACTGCAGTAATGGTAAATTCTTGCTAAGGATCTCAAAGGTGTGCAGCCCCAAACTGGTAATATTCTAAGGGACCAAAGTTAGTGAACAGAGTTTCTGTTTGCAAGAAGCCCTGAAGCTGGACACCAATGCATCAGCTGCACGTGAGCGTCCTTCACAGTGTCTCTTTTAAGCAATGCGTGTTAAAATATTCACAGTATTCACTTCTACCCTAGGTTGGCACTAATGCTTTGCATGTTCTCTTTTTGAAACTGATTTTATTTTTTAAACTAAATTCTAGTCTGCAGTGCTGCTTGGTAGTGAATTGATCTGATCTTAGTGAATGGAAGCTGTTGGCTTGATTTGAGATAGCCCTGGGTACGTGTAGACAGATATAAGGAACAATTATGGGTGGAAGGCTGGTTGCAAGATCTGTGATGTAAGTGGAAAATAGTGTTTCCCTTTGCCTGTTTGTTTTTTTATTAAATGTAGCAGAAAAATACTTGAACAGAAAAAAAGTGATTTGGCCCTTTCATAGAAGAATACTGGGCTAGAGTAAGAAAAACCAACTACAACCTAAGAGAGGCTGTGCAAGTTGTGTATGCTGCTCAGGTTTTGCCATAGCACCTGGAGCTTGTGCAAGGGCAACAGATGGCAGCAAGAGTTCAAACACTTGCTGTTTGCAGCTGAGGGTGGGACAAGGGCATTCAGTCACAGCTCATGGTTAAGTCTAAGTCAAGTATTTTGACTTAATTTTGATAGTAAAATGTTTCAGTTTTCTGGGTTCTCTCTCCTTGGCCTGCAGCCAGGATGTGCAGTCCATGTGTGATTAATTCCCAGCTAAGTTGCCGTTTATTCTACAGCAGCAAATACAGAAGTTGAACTTGTGTGGAGTTGTTAATCTTCATTTCTGTAAATTAATATATGTCAGTTCAGGAATGGCCTAGACTTGGTAAGACCCTCAGCTTCAGAGAGGTTGCAGTAGGACTCTGTCCTGGTGGGGGCTAGGTGGCAGAGCTAGAGCTGTTTTTGCACATAGTTTTGTGTGCAGACAGTCTTCCCTTTCAACTTTTTTTGTAACGTATTGTAATTTCTGCATCTAGAAATTTAGAGCAGAGTGGTTTTTGGAGGACAAAATCCAAAGTCAGAAATTTACTTGCTTTACTGTTTATTTCTATTAAAACTAACACTTTCCCTTTGAATTAGGGTTGCTCTTGCTCAGTTTTTCAGCTGCTATTCCTTAATTATGCCAACCAGTAGTACCTATAAACCACTGTTTTGTGGAACAGTTACGTATATTGTCACTCAGCCTAGAAAAACAGCAGTGGTGCAGACATGTTGCTTGCGTGGAGTTTGGTCATTTTGTGGGATACTTTAGCATTTGTTTTTTGTTCATGCAACAATCATGCATGAAATAATTTGGTAAGACAAAGTGCTAGCCCAATTCTATTAACTGTAGGGTGAAGAATGGAATGGCGCTCAATTCCGGCACATTTGAAATCAATTCAGATTCCAAGAGTGAGAGGTTTTGATGCTTGTCTGTGTGACTCGTTTCCCTTGCTGATGTTTAGGTCTTTTTCTATTGCTAAACCCAATAGAAGAATTAAGATATCTTGGGCAATTAGCTCTAGATTATTTATATTCCTTACCCTTCAAGGCTCTTGGTGTGACATGTACTTTGCTTTTGTCCATCAGTGTAGGCTACTCATTAGGGGCTGCCCTTTTGGATTACTGGAGTTATATGGGGATATAACTGCTGAGATTGAAAAGTTACATTTAGAGTAATGCAGGGTTTTTGTTTTGTGAAAAGCTTGTTTTGGTGTTTGTTTTGAAAATAATTCAATTAACATTTATAACAGTGACTCCAAATTTTATGGTCACCCATGGCCTTATTTTAGTAAGAATAAAAATCACAGCTGCTCAAGTTGTTCTAGTTGTGTTGCAATATGTTGTTTTTTGCTGTTACAGAAGAAAACTCAGCAAAACAAGTTGATGATTTGGGGAGTCAGTTCACAGAGATTTTCATTAAACAGCAAGAAAATGTCACTCTGCTGTTGACTCTGGTGGAGGTGAGTAACTGTGTCATGTTCAGGCTGCTGAGAGATGGGTGGTGCTTTACCTAATGAAGAGAGCCATGTTTTTGTCCTTGTCAAGCTGGTGTCAGGGCTGAGGTGTGCCAGCATCCAGTGAAGGTGGGGCTGAAGGTGAGTCAGGACTGACCTGGATGAGCACCAGTGGTGCAGCTTTTAAAGCAGGGGAGCATGGAAGAGAATCACAAAACTGTTTAGGTTGGAAAAAGCCTCCAGGATCACATAATCCAACTGTTAACCCAGCAGCACCATGTTCACTGCTAAGCTGTGTCCCAAAGTGCAACATCCACGATTCCTGAACACTTTAGGAATGGCTCCACTGCTGCTCTGGGCATTCTTTGGAATGCCCAACCACCTTTGGAAGTTTCCCTGAATAACTAATCTAAACTTCCCCTTGTTCTCTTACCTTGTTACTTGAGAAAGGGGTTTAGTTACTTCATTAGAATGAATAAAGATTATTGTTCCCCAAACAGCAGTGGCTGTCCCTTGTACAAGGATTACTTTTTAGATGATCATTAAATCATCAGGAGACAGTTATGTCTGAGATGCAGTTGAAGTGGAAAGGATGACTGCTTTCCAGCAGCATGATAATTGACTCATTTTCCAATGGTTTTGTCCTCATGGACTGCCTTTTTACTTGGAGCTGTTAAAATTTTTGTTCCCAAACTAAGCATATAATTGTGCTTGAGAGAGACAACAACACAATACTCTCTTCTTTTTTTCCTTTCCTTTGTAGTCCAACTTCAGTAAAAAGCATGATATTCTACTTTTCCTGTGTGGAACCTATGTCATGCTTTGAGCAGTATTAAGGAACTGTCAGTGTATCTGATTTAAATACTGAGGAGTTCATTACCTAACATGCTCCTTTCCATCCTTTCAGGAGTTTGATTTCCATGTTCGTTGGCCTGGAGTGAAGCTACTGACATCTCTGTTAAAGCAGCAAGGGCCTCAAGTGCAGCAGATCATTCTGGTCAGCCCCATGGGTAAGTGCTTGAATCCATTGCTGATACACTTGGAGCTTGATGCTCAGCAGACATGGCAGAGGCCTAGAAGAGTCTTGAGCAAGATGTTTTAAAGAGCTCCAGCATGAAAAAGCTGCACCTTGCACTGTTTCTTGCAGGTGTTTCCCGCCTCATGGATTTGCTTGCAGACTCCAGGGAGGTTATCCGCAACGATGTAAGTGCAGGGCTTCTGCGGGGCCCCTTGGCATCTTCTGTGCCAGTGCGTGGAGGCCCGAGGAACCCATGCCTGCTGTCCATGGGGGGTGTGCATGTGCTGAGCTGCAGGGTGTGGGGGTGTGCCTGTCATCCTGGCTGAAGGTTGTGCTGCTGATTCAGCATCCTCCCAAGAGCTGGGACTTGTGAAAAACAATGGAGTTCTATGAAAGCCCGGTTTGATTTATTTTCTTCTCCTCCTGTCAAGGGAGTCCTGTTGTTACAGCAGTTGACCAAAAGTAATGCAGCCATACAGAAGATTGTCGCCTTTGAAAATGCCTTTGAGAGACTTCTGGATATCATAACAGAGGAAGGAAACAGCGATGGAGGTACAGTGGACTCTAAGACTTAGCCTTGTGCTTCTGCAACTATGAGCTGATGTTTCCAGGCTTACCTTAGTGGGAGGTTGGAACTCAGTCAGTGGGTAAAAGAATCAAAATTTATAGACTGGTTGTAACAAAATAAGCAAAATCAGATTGTCCAGGTAGCTGTCTTTTGAAAAGCTGGCATACTTAGTTAAAACACCAGGTCACTCTGAGCATGTGTGCATCAGTTAGTGTGTTCTTGCTTGACCTAGGCCTGCGGATGTATCTGCTTGGAATGGCAGTGTCGCATGTCTGTGCTGCATTTGTCACTTACCAAGTTAAGCATCTGCCTTCTTCCCACGAGATCCTTGGATGCTTGGAGTGGCTGGAAGTAACAGCTTGCTGAGATCCTTCAGCTGCACCAACAACTTCAGTTTTCTGGTCAGCTTCTTGAGGAGTCAGTCACCTGTTGGGAGGAGAAAAGAATTTTAACAAGGAGCAAAGAACAATGCAGCACTTGAGGGCTTGGTTTTTTTACTATCAATATGTGATGCATTTACTACAATCTATTTCAGTAGCATGACAGGTTGCTGTTCCATGACCTTTCTGTGGGCTGCAGGAGCAGTTACTGCTTCTCTCCCAGCTGTATTATTCCAGGTATGTTGGCATGGAAGTGATCAGCAAACCTTTGATTTAAAGCTGCTATTTTAGGCAGTTAATATTTTTAGGAGACTCGTTATGTAAATTCCTATGTCCTGAGACATCTCTGCCTTCCCCCCTGCTACTTGTCTGTTCCTCTGATAGGAGGAGCCTTTATCTGAGTGTAATTCAAAAACTAAAAAGTAGATTAGAAATAAGTTGAAGATGGTAGCCAGTAATTGTAGAGAATGAATACGTGAGGCAGGAGGAGGTGCTGCCTCAGAATCACAACGGAGTTCAGGAGGAGCTTCCAGTACGTTTCATAGGGACGGTGTAGTCTGATGCTGGAACAGGTGAACTTTGGGACACACAGTGATGGTCAGTTTTGTTGGTGGTTTTTCCCATTTGCCCACTTAACTGATATGAGCTGTACATGTTTTGGGAATTTGCTTTGTACTTGTGCATGTTCTCTAGTACTTTGGACTCTAGATGTTACATCTAGAACATCTGCAGTGTATGGACAAGCTAATTTATTTCCATGTGGTGTATTTTGATTCACCTTGTGATACTTTGTCTCAGGCATAGTGGTGGAAGACTGTCTCCTCCTGTTGCAAAACTTGTTGAAGAATAATAATTCCAATCAGAACTTCTTCAAGGAAGGTTCATACATTCAGCGTATGAAGCCCTGGTTTGAGGTTGGAGATGACAACTGTGGGTGGTCTGCACAGAAAGTAACTAATCTTCACCTGATGCTGCAGGTAAGATGCTCTTACAGTTCCTAATTACTGATGTCAGCTCTTGAGCAGTGGAAAGTGTCATGTCACAACTGTGAAATCCAGGTCTTCAGCTCAGAATTAGCCACCAGTGCTCATGAGCTGTGCTGCTTTCAGCGCAAACCCTGTCACAGGTGAGTCTGTGATGGCTGGCATATTGCATAACTTGATATCACCTGAGGTGTAACAGATTTAAACTAAGAACATGATTAGGTGTGTTCTATGTAAAGAATGCTCTGGTATAAAACTGAAAATCAAGCAGCCATATGTAGCAATGAGATAAACATTCTGTTCATTGTCTCCAGTCTCCATTTTAAGAAGCAATTCTGTTTTATAGTGAAACCTTACATGCCTTTGGTTTTGCATTCAGAAGGTCCCAGGCTCTGTTCACATGGCCATGTTTCCTCCTCTGTAGCTTGTGCGGGTCCTGGTGTCCCCCACGAACCCTCCTGGTGCCACCAGCAGCTGTCAGAAGGCCATGTTCCACTGTGGGCTCTTGCAGCAGCTCTGCACCATCCTCATGGCAACCGGTGTTCCTGCTGATATCCTCACGGAAGTAAGAGGCGCAGTGGATGGAGGGGTGGGAGCGACCAGATGGGTGATAACAGCACTCTGCAGGGATAACCAGCTGCTGCAGAGGCTAACTGAATATTTGTTAGCCTCTAACAAGTATTGGCCTCTAAGCACCTGTTTGAGATGCCAGAGGTGTCAGCTTCCTGTGTGGGCAGTGTAAATGGCAGAGTCATTTATGTTGGTGAATTTCTGGTGTTCTGCAACCAGAAGGAATTTGGGTTAATGTATTTTTTTTTCCTTTAGATTTCAGCATATCCCAGAGCAGCTGAATTGATTAATGACTTTTCCTGGTTTGGGGGTGGGTTTATTGCTGTTTTTATTTTTTTGGGAGAGTCTACAGATATTCTAATTTGATAGGTTTCCAGTGATGAGGGATTTTAGCTTCTAGAAAGCCCTGCCAGCAATGTAGGGTGGGGGATTTTTCCCTTGATAAAACCATGTGCTTGGATTGAGTGTGGACTCCTCTATTCCAGTTGTTAATTTCTTAAAAGGTTTCACCTTTTCACTTTTTAAAGATGTGCAGTTTAGCTGTTATTTTGCTATCATAGAAAAACTGATCTGGCAGACAAAATGAAGCTGGAGGTGTCTGAGCTTTGTGTCCCTTAAGCTTTGCTCAGTATCTTTTACAGCTGTTAAATGCCTTTATTTCAGTCACACTGGTTTTACTTAAGTCTCTGAGCTGAGACTTCATATGTGCTTCTCAGTACTGAACTGTCAGGGTAAACTGGAATAGTTTTGGAAGCTCTAGGTGGTAGACCATGGCTCAGATTTAAACATGGATTTGACTTTCTTCTCTGCCCTTTCCCTAGACCATTAATACTGTATCGGAGGTCATCCGAGGATGCCAGACAAATCAAGACTACTTTGCCTCTGTAAATGCACCTTCTAATCCACCAAGGTAGAGGAAGAAAAGTGTTCTAACTCTGTTAGGTGATAAGGTATTGGTATGGGGAATCAAAAAGATTTTTTTGATTCTACACTTGGAATTATGATCTGGAGTAACTTGATCAGCTTCAAGTTCATGTAGGGTGTGTTGTCTACAGCGTTAAGGTGTCAGGTGTGTTTGCCGAGAGAGGAGGCCTAGAACTGGTGTTATGTGGTACCTGAAAAACAAATGAGCAGTGACTGAAAAATTCCTTGATCAGGATGAGCTGCTGTTGGTGTTAGCCAGAGGATAGTCCAAAGAGGACTTAGAGCCAAGGGAAATGGATAATCAATCTCTTATTTTGTGTTTAAATAACTGAAAAACTTTTGACACCTTGGGTTTTAATACCGTTTTTTGAAATAGTAATAGATGCAGTGGTAGGCCACAGTATCTTTCCTTACCATGAAATATGTCCATATTACATACTTGCAGCTGTTTTCATTCACAGTTCAGTTCTCAACTTGTCCTTGCTCTCAGTTTTCTGCTTTTCCTGGCTTTCCCAACAGGCCTGCAATCGTAGTGCTGCTCATGTCCATGGTAAACGAGAGGCAGCCGTTTGTGCTCCGCTGTGCTGTTCTCTACTGTTTCCAGTGCTTTCTGTACAAAAACCAAAAAGGACAAGGAGAAATCGTCTCAACGCTCCTGCCATCCACTATTGATGGTAGGCCAGGGCACCATTTCTGCAGTGGGTTCTGAGCTAGCACCTGTCCAGTGCACCACCTGGTGTCTCGTGAGAAATTATTTACCTGCTGTTCAGTGAGTAGTCTGGGCAGAGTGACTGGGTTTAGATTTGTCTAAAACCTCCTTAGTTTGTTTTTTCTGTGTTTTAGCTGTGTTGTTGGAAATATTTTGCCAGTTCTTTGGCTTGTTTTAATCTCCCTTGTACCTCTTGGCCGCTCTGGTAGCTACAGGTAACTCTGTCTCGGCGGGTCAGCTGCTCTGCGGGGGCCTCTTCTCCACGGACTCGCTGTCCAACTGGTGTGCTGCCGTGGCCCTGGCCCACGCCCTGCAGGAGAACGCCACGCTCAAGGAGCAGCTGCTGCGGGTCCAGCTGGCCACCAGCATCGGCAACCCGCCCGTGTCGCTGCTGCAGCAGTGCACCAACATCCTCTCGCAGGTACGGCACCACCTGCCCCGCTGCAGCTCCACGTGTCCAGGGGTAGTGTCCCTCCTGGGCAGGGCCATGGTGTTGACACAAGTATTGGCTTGATAAGGAGGAGAATTCTCTTTTGCAGGCTGTTTTTTAAGCTTTGTTTAAAGCTCCTTTGAGGGGAGGAGAATAGGAAGAAATCTTGCTTTTCAATCAGATTGCTGCTTGATGCTGACTCTTCTCAGGTGGCCCCAAAGCATCCAGGTCTTAGACTTGGTTTAAAGGACAAGGCTAACTGGCAGAATTCCCACTCATGTTTTTTGCTGAAGAAGTGCCTCTTTGGTATTTAACCTGAACCTGCTAACTGGAAACATAATGAAAAAAACAGGCTGTCATGTATTGATGGCTGGCTTTGCTATGCAAAGATAAAACCTTTTTGAGCTTGTTCAACATGTTGAACATACCGGGCTTGGCAAATGTCAAGTGAGTGAAGTTCACCTCCTGGCCCATACCTCCTTGTGTTGGAACCATTCAGGTAAAAGCCTACTAGGAGGGAGTTGGTTAACTCTGGTGGCAATTAGATTTTTCTGCAAGTGAAAATAACAGCTGGATTTTGGAACTTGTTCCTATGACTTTTCTCCTGCTTTAGCCAAAAATAGCCAGTATTCATTTTTATCCTATTCCTGGAATGTCTGTGTAAGGTAAATTTGAGTCAGTAAAAATGCTTGTGATTGTTCAGCACTACATGACAAAAGGGACTCAGATATGGGGGGATGTTTCTGAAATGTTTCACTTGAAGGTTCTCAAGTAATATGTGTGTAACTTGCAGGGTGATAAGATCGACAGACGGGTATGTATTTTTTGGCACAGCTTGTGCATTTTCCTGCCAAAGGCAGGCCTTTCCCTCTTGTCTGGGGTCTGCTGGGGAGAATTGCTTTAACTGCTTTTTGATGTGTTTCCACTTACAGCTTTGTGTTGCTGTGGTTTGGGTTTTCCCTAGCATAACAAACTCTTGGTGCCTCCAGGGGAATCCGGGGGTGCTCCCAAAACTATGGGATATGTATCTTGGGCAGCACGGGTGCTTTCTTTCTTGGGGGGCAAACTAATGGACCATCTGTTCATATAATAGGTGGGGTTTCTTCTAAGGAAACCTACAACTGTTAGAAATAGTGTTTTCTGAAGGGCCTGTAGCAAACACTGGTACCATCGGAAGTGGGGATATGCTGCTGATGTCCTGACTGCTAGAGGAAAAACCATTTAGCCTGCCTATTTGTGAATAGCAGGGATCTCTATGAGCAGATGATCCCTGCAGAGTTGTTTGGTTTCCAGGCTATTAATTAAAACACAGCTGAGTTGGTTATTGGTGGCACAAAAAAAAGTATTTCTGCTGTGAAGTTGTTGTGTTTTACCCTGTTGATCACAGCTCAGTGTTATTACCAGCTCTGAACTGTGGAACAGCCATGGGGAGCTGTCATCTGTCAAAGTAGGTGTTATTATCATGATATGTCTAGAAAACAGCTGGTTTTTAGAGAGGATGTTTTGGGCTGTGTGAAAATCCTTAGGCAGAGCACATCCATTTGACCTCTGAACAGCAGGCAGTGCTTGAGAATAAATGTGGTTTGCAGCTGTGTCCAGCATGTGGGTGTGCTGAAGTGTTGGGCTGCACAAGCAGAAATAACTCCATGTTTCTCAGGAGGCGAGGGCCACAGGTACCAAGGCTGGAGACAGTTGAGGTACGGCCATGTGCCGTAGGGGCATTGCCAGTTACAGGGTTATTCCCAGTGTGCATGGGCTGGCAAATCCTGCTGGGACAGTTAGAGCCAGTGTTTGTAAGTGGGGGAGGGAACACTTTCACTTTCCTTGGTTGCCATCTGAATGTTGACTGTTGGAAGAGATGGGTGCTTGTCTTAGCTCAGCTGGGCCTCAATACCTGCAGCTGAAACACAATTGGCAACAGTCAATTTGGAGACAAAAACTAATTTTGTCTGTCTAGGATAAATAAAAGGCTGCAGCTAGCATTTGCCTTGCTGGCTTAATGTGCCTATTGTTTGAACCAAATGCCATTACAGGATTATTGTTCTTTTACTCAGAAGATAATACTAGGAACACCTGGCAGTTTTAAGTCAGCAGGGTATGTCTTGGTGATGCATCTTTTCCAGGGAATCCTTATGTCACTTAATATAGACCTTGCTCCTTTTTTTCAAGGGGTTTTGTGTATGTTTCTTCATGTCACCCTTGTATTAAAAATGCAGAACTAACAATTTTATATTGGTGCTGATTTGCATTGAGTAATATTTCACATCTGTGTGGCTTGTTGGTTTGCTCTGAGGACAGTTCAACGTGAATGGTTTGATCCTTGTTTTATCCAAGCATTAAAGCTGTTCAGTATAACTAACAAACAGGTGTTTGGAAAGACATGACTTGCAGTTTATGAAAAAATAAGGTGGAAGTAGGTGAGTTCTGATCCAATACAGCTTGGGTTTGTATTTTAGTCCTCTCTGTGGTAAGATAATGATGGGAGTGTTCATTCTTCACAGGGCAGCAAAGTACAGACCAGGGTTGGACTACTGATGTTGCTTTGTACTTGGCTGAGCAACTGCTCCATTGCTGTCACCCACTTCCTTCACAATCCAGCCAATGTGCCTTTTGTATCCTTTGACCTGCTTGCAGAGTGGAACCCCTGCTTAGCCACAAGCTGGGTTATTCATGTTCAAGTTAAATGTTTGTCTAGATCTGCTTATGGGGATTCTGCAAAACAGAAAATGCACTGGGCCAAGAGACAAAATCAGTCTTTAGTTGCCAGTGCTCTGTGTACACTGACTTGTGTGTAAGATGCACATACCAAAGTAGTGTGAAAAACTGTCATAGTCTGCCAGCCAAGTGAATTTTTAGAGCAACAAGCCTGTTGGTATTTTTAGTGTGAATTAAACTTACACTCAAGAGGCAAAAAGAATGCTTTGTACTTCCGTTAACTTCTCTGTTTGCTTTTCAGGAAAAAACTAGTCAAGTGCCTGAGCACGTAAAGCTTAACTGGCACCTTTATCTACACTGCAGGTGTGCTCTGGAGCAAATAAATCTCTCAGGTTAAACAGACAGCTACTGAGAAATTTATGGGAAACCACTGATCACCTGAGTCCTTCAAAATAGGAGTTAACTTTGCAAGGGTTTTGTCAGCTCTTTTGTCTTGCTTCCTAACAAAGCTTGGGTTTGTGTGTAAATAGAAAGGAATGTGTACAGGGAGAAGTGTTACATGTGTTGTGATGATGAAATATCTCCAATATCCTTATCAAGAGTTCCAGCTCACAGGGCAGATAGCTGAAAACCTTGGAGAAGAGGAGCAGCTTGTCCAAGGCCTGTGTGCACTTTTGCTTGGCATTTCCATCTACTACAATGACAATTCCCTTGAGAATTACAGGAAGTAAGTATGATAGAGAAGTAACAGGACTGTAGAGAAAGGTTCTGTGAAAGGCAGATGGTGGTTCAAGAGGCTTTGAAGTGGGACAGCAGTGGAATTAAGACTTGAGACAGATAATAAGAGTTGTGTTTGCAGAACCCACCTTGATGGAATGATGGGTTCTCTTCTTGTCCTGTTGCTGCACTGGCATTTATTTGTCTGTTCCTTGCAGAGAGAAACTGAAGCAGCTGATTGAGAAGAGGATTGGCAGGGAGAACTTCATTGAGAAGCTTGGCTTCATTAGCAAACATGAACTTTATTCCAGAGCTGCTCAGAAACCACAGCCTAGTTTCTCTAGTCCAGACCACATGATGTTTGACCATGAATTTACAAAGCTGGTAAAGGAATTGGAAGGTGAGATGTTACACTCATTTCTCTAGTTTTTGTCATAAACTGATGGATGAGCTACCAAACATATTGTGTTACTGTTGAAAGCAGTGTCATGACACTAAAGTTACGATAATAGCTGTAAGTAATCACATACCCAAGTTGCAGTTTAAGTGTTAGGTAGATATTCTAACCTGGTATTCTTCAGTGAAATGATGATCAATAGATTTTGTGAGTTATCACACTGGCCAAGAGGCGTTTGTTTACCTGTGCTCACACGGAAACTCAAGTACTGAGCACATACAATGGTCATAGAAGCTTCATTTGTTGAAGTACATAATCCAGATAGTTGCTGGTTCTAATTGATAAGTTCAAAAAGGTGAATGCTGAAATTCTTGGCTTTTTAGGAAATGGACACTTGCTTTAGTGTGTGCTTCACAGGTTGTCATCAGTCTAACATCTGACTGGTGTCCTGTTTATTAATATTGCAATGAACTTAAATCAGTGTAGAGCAAGATAAAACCTTAAAGCAGCAATGGTAAAGATGAGTTTGCCCAAGCATTTTCATCTGCCTGTTGCTCTTGCAGTCCTAAGTCTTTAACTTATTCACAGAATGATTTGGGCTGCAGCTGTAGTGGAGCCGTAGTGCAAGTAGAGCACAGCTTTTTTCATAGGAAGTACTCTAAACACCCATTTACTTACCTGGAACAGAGGAAAGCAGTAAATGTGTAAACTGCAATAAAGTCACCATTTCTATTAAATCTGTGACAATCCCTTTTTTAATGTACAAGTTCAGTTTGTAATGCAATGAACTCAAACGGTGAGACTGTTCTGAGGACCAAGATGTGAACTGGGCTCTAGCTGACAAACTGTTTTTGACAGGTGTCATAAGTAAAGCAATTTACAAGTCCAGCGAGGAAGATAAAAAGGAAGAGGAGGTCAAGAAGACATTGGAACAGCATGACAACATTGTGACTCACTACAAAAAAGTCATTAGAGAGCAGGTAAGAGGGAGCACATACATGTGCCTCTAAAAGCAGTCACTTTTGTCTTTGGAGGCACTGCAGTGCACTTCAATCCCCCTTGTTCCAAAACAAGTAACAGGGAATCTAGCAATGCAGAAATGCTTCTAACAACACTCATGTCAAGATTCAACTGAAATATCGGTGTTTGGAACACTGGTGAAAGTCTTTTTTTTTTCCCTTGGGCCACATGCTCTTACCTGTGTTGGAGTGTTTTCATTTCAAATGAGGAACTGGAGAACTTGCAGCCCTTCAGAGATACAATTCTTAGTTCTGGGCTCTCACTTGGACAGATGAAAATGGGGCTGAATGAAAAAATGGTTTATTGGTGAAGTTTGGCTGTATCTGCTGGGATTGGACTCTCAAAACCTTTTTCCAGGGGTAGTTACCTTGTATTATTGCTGTAGCTTAGATGGAGAGGTAGAGGAACAAAGCTAATTAACCTGCTAATGGGAAACTGAAGCAGGTGTTCTGTGTTCAGAGATCAAAGCATGGGGTATGTGAGGCATTAGGGATGTTTTGGAACTACCAGAGTCTTTAATGAACATGTGATGTCTGTAGTTACCATGATTTCTTTAAAGACTCCTGGAGTAGTAGACAAAACAAATGCAAGCTTTAGTATGCTAAATAAAAATTACAATCAGCAAATTTCCCACCTTTCCCTTTCTCCTCCTGTTATTGGTATGACAGGCTGCTGCTGTCTTTGCTCGGTGTTTTTCCTAGGCATAGTTAGCGCTAGGTTTGCAGGGGGCTCTCCTGCTCATCTGTCCTGGGTAGCACCAAGTGGTGGAGCTCAGGCTTTGCTGCTTTCCTTCACCTTCCTGACAGAATTGTATTCCAGAATTAATAGTATAACTATATATATATATGACTACTGTATGTATATAGTATGGTGCTTTTTTTTCTTTCACAGGACCAGGAACTTGAAGAACTAAAACAACGAATCAGCACTTTAACATCTCAAAATGAACAGCTCCAGGCTACAGTCACACAGCAAGTGTCTCAGATCCAACAGCATAAAGACCAGTATAATCTCCTGAAAGTACAGCTGGGTAGGCTTCATGAGTGACAATATAAAATCATCTTGCTTGTGCAGAGAGAGATGTTGTGGCTTCTGGCGAGCTGCAGCAGAGCTCCAGCAGAGAGAACCTTGTGAGTCTAAGAGCTCACACTTGCAGTGGGAACTGCTGGCTGCCAGGGAGCTGCTAGGAGAGGCTGCCTCTGCCTTGGGTCAAGTCAATCCAAGCCAGTTACTGCCTGTCCGGGTTCAGAACATGACCAGATGGGCCCTGGAGTGGGCTGAAGTTTGGGTCTGGAATGCAAGTGTGAAATGGGGAAGATGGTCTAGCAGATGTGCAAGATGAAGCCTGTTACTGTCACTAGGGAAGTTGCTAATTTAGTGTGTAAATCAGGGCAGTATGTTCTCCTTATCCCAGGGTCAAAAGGCCTGATAAGGTATACATGACATGATTAAAAATACCCAAACTGCCTTAATGATTACTTATGATTAAAAACATGTAAGGAATCAATTACCTTCAGAATGTGTCCATGCTGTTATTTTGGATGAATGGAATGGCTGAAGCAGCGGGCAGCACACGTACCTAAAGGAATGGCAAATGAGAGCTCTTCACTGTTGATTCTGTTTTATATGTAGAGAGTTCTTAAGTACTGTGCTTTGCTCCTTTAGTTAGGAAGAGAATGGCTTGTGGGGCAGGAGCAGGATGAGTAACAAGTACTTTGATTGGTCTGCTGGAAACTAAGTTACGGAACTGCTTGTTTGACCTTGGTTGTAACCTCTTGCTGTCTAGGAAAGGACACCCAGCATCATAATTCCCATGGTGACGCATTGCAGATGAATGGCATTCAGACAGAAGAAGTGAGCAAACTGAGAGAGGAACTGGAAGACTGGAAAAACAAGCATGAGCTGCTGCAAGGGCAGTTAAAGGAAAAGGATTCTGTGATAGAAAAATTGGTAAGTGCTGCATTTGCACTGGTGAAAGGTCCTTCTGCACCCACCTCAGAGGACACAACCAGCTGCTCTCATCAGAGAGCTTTGATGTGCATTGCTCAGCCTGCTTGTGATTTCTCTGCTGGGAATTTGGTAATACAAGAACAGCTGTGAGTTTTTCGACAATGTGACTACCTTTAGAATTCTAGTACTAAAGCTGATTTTTTCCCCATTTTTCTTTCAGAATTCTTCCCAGTTGGAAATGGGAACTTCAGAGCAGTCTTTACAGACCAGCAGATTTGGTGGCTTGGAGCACAGTAATGAGCTACAGAAGGTGAACTTGTGGTATTTCAGCACAGCTGAATGGGGGAGCTTGGGATGGGAAGGGAGCTTTACTCCTCAGGGAGGAGCATTGATTCCTGAATGTGTTGCTGTGTTTCATCAGGCATCTTTGTGATGGTCCTAATCATGGAGTATCAAGTTTATGCATCTAAAAATGAATCAGTTGTTTATGCTAAGCAGGTTTGAGCCAGCAGAAGACACTTGAACTGACTTCCAAATGTATTTATCCAGTGCAGAATGTATGTTTAAATGTTGATATGAGAGTTTGCAGGTATTAGATGTACAGCACAGAATAAATAACTGGAGATTCAGTTCTTTAAGGTAGCAGTTGCTCAAAAAATACCTGGCTCTGTTCCTCTGTTTGGAGAACTAATGGTGCCTGGATTAACAAGTCATCATGGGTTTCTGTACCTAGAGGGGCAATGCACAGAGGACACCAATGGAGTGCAAGTGGTATGAAACACCTTTATAAGTGACTGAGGCTCAGACAGGTGCCTTGGTTGGGCATTCCAGAGAAGAGGGTTTGTAAGAGCAGAGTGGACAATGGTGCATGTTGCTCTCTAGCCTTGTCATTTCAGGAAAGAGCTGTTGTGGTCTTATTGAGAGGCAGCTTTCCTGTTACATTTGCTAGTATGAAGCAGTTAGTCTGGGAGCATTTAACCTCAGGAAAATTTCATGTGAATACGTTGTTTTATCAGATTAACTGAGAAGCTTTGTCTCTGTTTCCCAAAGGAGTTAGAAATGCTCAGGAGTCAGATACAACTACAGTCTGCGGAAATCTCTAAGCTTCAGATGGAGAATCAAAAGCTACAAGTGATGGTACTGGTGAATTAGTTCTTTCTTCTATTTAAGACTTGCCTTCCTGCTACTGTCTGTAGCTACTTTCCTAAACCAAGCTCCTTATAAGTGCACTCATTGGCAAGTGATTCCAGCAGGGTTTCAAATTAAGTCATGAGTTACCCAGACAAATCCTTCATGAGCGTAGAGGGGACTTTTAGTCAAGTTAGTTCTCTCTGATGGCAGTGGTCCTTGGCATTTTTAAACAATTATAAACACCTGGCTGTTCCAAGCTTATGCTCTAATTTAGTCTAAATACCCTTTGTGAGACACAAAGTGTGATACCATACACGTGAGAGAGATCATTATTCTTACAAGCAGCTGAGGGTACTAATTTGAAAGTTGACGTCTAGTTCAAGGGCAAATGATAGGGGCATCTGTCTGTGCAGGCCTCCAAATGCTGCAGAGGTTTTTTTGTGTACTGAACAGATGAAGCAGTCAAGCTTTGTGGCTATATAAATGTGACTGTCTTCAAAACTAATAAACTGCTTTAGAAAAGCAGTGCTGGGCTGCAGAACCTGAACAAGTTGAAAATGTTCCAGACACTTCCACAGCAGAGCTAACAAATAAATCATGCTGCAGGAACAGGGGCCCCAGAACCAGCTGACAAACAAGTGTTCAATGTACGGTCTGGGAGAGGCAGACTCAGCTGCTGGGAGGGAAGATGCCACTGCACATGTGCTGGCCATATGTGCTTGTAATGATACCTTTGGAGGTGTGTCCCGGTGTCCCTCCAGCTGTCAGGCCACCCTACATCCTGCTGCCTCCCTTCCTTCGAGGACTGGCTTAAGTGTGCTCCAACTGGAGAAGCATTGGTCTCAAATCTGTGCCATGTGGCAGTTGTAGCTGACAGGCAGCTGCCACATTTTGGAAATAACTTTGTGTAGGGCTGACTGAGATGAAACTGTTGCTATTTTTAGTAGCCTTATGCAAAGAATTGGAGCTTTAGCCTAATAAAAAGACTTCTGTGTCACTTGAGAAGTATCAGAGCAAAAATTGATTGCCTGTAATAGGGTCTGCCTAGAAAAAAATCTGCAAATCTTTCAAGTGCAACTGCTATGAAATAAAGGTTTTGCTTTGTCGTCTTCTTGGTGTGTACATGTGTGTACAAGTCTGAGACCCGAGGAAGCACAGATCTGTTTGCTGATGCCTTGCAGCATGGGGTGTATGTCATCACCATACCTTGGCTATGCTGTAAAAAGACACTATGCTTTGAAAAAAAAGGTCTGTCTAATGTCTCAGCTTGCTGTCTTAGTATGTGCAAAACTGAGAGGGAATTCCTTGTCCACAGAATTCAACTGCAGGTCCCATGTTAGGAGACAGTGGTGCAACAGCAGCAACAAGCTCAGAATTGGAGGGACGACTGGAGCAAGAAATCAAAGAGCTGAAGGTGGGTAGTGGGTGAGCACCAAACCAAGCCATTGGATACTCAGCCTTCAATTAGGAGGCCTCTACAGTAGCCAGGACTGGTCAAAGTGGTTTGTTTCCTCAGCATCCTCAGTGTTTCAGGCTCTGGAAGGGAAGCTGGATGTCTCCTTCATTTTTCACCTGGGAAATAAAAATTTGTCTGTCTTTAAGGCCTTGTTAAGGACAGTCTAAGGTGTAGCTTTACTCTGACACAGACAGTCCAGTTTGACTGGGAGGAAGGTAACTGTTCATATTTGTTCCTGCTTTATCCAAGCTATAATAGTTTGTGTAGGATGTCTTAAGTGTATTTAGGAACAAGGCCACAGGAACTAACGGTGGGCTGGAGCTGCCAAAGATTATGTGTAGGATGTGTTGGAAGGATACAGGGCTTCAGCTTTACCTATGCTTGTATTGTAATTTGATGTGGGATTTTCCTGTTGCCAGAGTCAAGTCAAATCCCTTTCTGAGGAGAAGGAATCACTAAAGCAGCAGCTGGACTCATCCACTAGCACGGTTGCTATATTGCAAGAGAAGAACAGTAAACTGCAGCGAGAACTTGCAGAATCCAAGAAGGAACAGGATGATCTCCTGGTGCTTTTGGCTGACCAGGATCAGACAATATCTGCACAGAAGATGAAATTGAAGGACTTTGGTGTAGCGGTAAGTGAAGGAATGGATCCAGGGAGTTCTTGGGTCTGAGACAGGCCTGGGCACGGTAATCCTTGATCCAGAAAGTCTGGTGAGGCCCCTTTCTATAGAGGGAAGTTAAATCTATCAATTAGTTTTTCAAGAACTTCTGGCAGCCGTCAATGAGAGTTGACCACTGCCTGTTGTCCCCAGTGGTCAGCCACTTCTCTCTTCAGCAGAGAAGTAAAGAACTATGGACATTGCGAGATGACAGTTGCCTTTAATAAGCATTAATTGATGTGGCATAGTCGTTTTAGGTTATCTTTAAGTTTATTTGCGCTCAGCATTTGTCTTGCCTTCAAAAGGTTGGATCAGAATAAGCGATATTACTGCTCACAATAGATCTTGTATTTCAGGTTGAAGATGAAGATGATACTGAATCTGGAGATCAAGGGGATGAAGATGAGGATGAAGAGGAACAAGATGAGAATGCTGTTGTGTGTTACCATGAAAACTAGATTGCAGTGTTTTGGGGGAAAAATCTATTACTGGTGTACAAAGGAAAACATCTGCTTATGGGAGGCACATGGGGAAATGACAACCATGGGCCTAGTTATAAGTTACTCAAGTTTTGGAAAATCCTTCCTACTAGGTAAAGGAAACAAATCACAGTTTCAGTTCTACATGAATATCCCAGGTTGTACTTGTTTAGAAGTTGCTTCAGACACTGTTTAAAGCAGGGAATGACAATGTTGCTGCCTTGGTTCATTGTCACTGACGGTTCTGTGCATTTGTCTATGGTTTTAACTTCCTTGAGCTCTTAACATAATTAAATACACAAATATTTGGTTTAACATCTCTCACATGGAGTCATTCCCCCTGCCTTCAGCATGGAGTTTCAGGAACAGTGGGAGGCAGAAGGGTTGGGGTGGCCTCTGCCAGCCCAGGGTCTGGCTCTGGGGGTGCCAGGGGCCCTGCACTCAGGTGTGTGCCTGGACACTGCCTTGGCTGCACTTGCTCCCTCCCAGGGAGCCCCAGCGCTCTGCTAACACCATGGCAGAGTTTTCATTGGAAGCTGTGCAAGAAATGTAGCCTTGGGGTGAGGAATTGCTGTGGAAAACAAAGACCAGTACACTTAAAGAGCTACAGTGCTACTGAGTCAGCATAAATCCAAGTTAAAATATTATTGACTACTTCAGTAAGGAAATGAAAACTACTCTGATTTATATAACTTATTGGCTCTTTATGAGTAAATAAATGATTAAATTTTAAATGAAAACAGAATGATAAATGCATCAAGTTTTTTTTTTTTTTTGGTAATAAAGAGAATGTGTCTATTTGTCCTCATTTAATTCTCTTGTCCTAACTTAAAAACATACATTTTAATATGCATAAGAGCATCTATAATGAGTCTACCCTGGTGGATTAAGGTAATAATACACCACACACTGTTTATGAAAGCAAAGGGCATTTGAGTGCTGCTCTGGCCTTACCTGAAGGGCACTGGTTAATCTGGCAGCTAGACCTTGACTCTGGTGCTCCTCCCAAAAGATGGCACTCTGCAATGTGTTTTTTGTTGCCATCCTGTGCAGTGTTATGCCTAGGTTAGGAAATTCTTTCTTTTGGATGCAACTTCAAAATGTTTAAAATTGCAAGGAAGGAAGGAAGAGATAATGAGGTGGGGGTAGGGAGTTCAGGAGACAGACAAACTGGTTTGAAACGGGTTGTAAAAAAGCCTGTTCAAAGTGCCTTTCCCAATTAGAAAACCTGTTTTGTGGATTATTTTATTGCACCATCCTAGTGATCTGTCTTCCTGCTGGTAGTAGACGTGTCTGGTGATAACTGTATTACTGTCAAATGGAAGTATTCACTTGTCTGCATTCTTGGCTGTGTCATGAAAACCAGATTTATTCTTAGTTCTTTGGAATCTTTTCTTGTCCTGTTGTGACTGGGCTATCATGAGCACAGGGGGCTTTTCCTCACTCTGCACAGCATTTGGATCCCTTGCATGGGCTCTCTGTCAAAGCAAGCAGCTGCTGCCAGCAAGAAGGGAAATCCATCACACGTTTTTCCTTTTTCTGTTGCATGTGTGCACATACAGAGAAACAGAAGGAGGTGCTGGCTGCAGAGAGCACCAGGAGACAAGAGCAGGGGCAAGTAACTGATGAGGATATGCTAACAGCAGAGCTGGGGCCTTATCCAGCATGTCCAGACCAGGCAGTGCGGGTCCCTTCACGTCCACCCTTTCCATGATGGGTTTCCAGCAGCAGTCGTGTGCTGCACGGTCTGAACACGGGAGGGCTTTGTAATTTCTTTAAGACAGGCACTACACTGTTTTATGGACCAGTTGTTTGCAAAATAGGGATTTCAGGGAAGCAAAAGCAGCCTGACCTGTGTTACCTGACCTGTGTTACTAGGTTCTGCCAGCTGCTGGTCTCCTGCAAGCTCAAAAACTGCCAAACCCTCTTCATTTGTGTGAAGTTTTTCCTAGAATTTATTTTCAACAAAGGGTTCAGCAGTGCATACAAGCCTAAGAGATATTTCTTTTTGTGAATACTTTACTAGAAAGATTGTCTCCCTTTCTTTAAACCATAGGAATGAGGAGAAGTTTTGAGTGGGGAGAGACTGGAGACTAATTGAGGGGGAAACTGGTTGCCAAGCAATCAGCCCTGGCCTGTGTGGCACTTGGGTGAGGCAGGAGTGGGGCTCTGTGGAACACAGCTACTCAAAACAGCCCTTGGGACAGCTGTCAGTGCTGTGAGTGGCCAGTGGTTGAGGGGGATTTAAAGCTGGCAAACACCTCTTGGGATAGGTGACGGGCCCCTGTACCACCTGCAGTGTCATTTGCCATTGTCCCATTGCAGGGTTGCTCCCTTAGCCCCTAAGAGACCTGGAGGAGAATCAGGACCTTTCCTCCTGTTCCTCATGAGTACCCAAGTGTTCAGCAAGCAGCACCTCCTTTAAGTAGATTGCTGAGCGAGTTACCCCAGCTTTGTGAATTTATGTGCAGATGGACAACAGCAAAAAGACAACTGCCATCAAACAAGAGCAGAGCCCCTGTGAGGGACTAGGTTTGCACTTCGCTTCTAAAGTTAAACTCTGCTGTGGAAAGAGAAGTGCAATAGATTGCTAATTTGCTCACTGCCCCTCTCAGCTGCTCCTGAAGGTGTGACTCTGCCATGCCTCTTGGCCCATTTGTACCTCACACCCGCATGGCACCACTGGAACGCACCGCGTGGAACAGCCTCAGAGCATCCCTTTGCAGAAATGGCTGTGTGGAAGTGGTTCCTACAGCTTGAGTCCCCATGCTTACCTGGTATGCTGATCCAGATAAAATGACCTTTGAAAATCCACAGGCCCTCTCTGTGTAGGCAGGTGGTGAATCTGTCACTAGATACATAGTTGTGGTACTTCTAAGCTGCTCTTTGCTAATTTTATAGCTCCACTGTGCAGGCTCTGAATTTTACTGTACATATCCAGCTTGTTTTCTCCATGAAGCAGGTGCTAGAACGTGACATTTATTTGAAATGACATTTCAGAAACAAGAACTGGGCTTGAACAAGCTTGTGATTGTGTCCTATCACTTCTGTAAGAAACCAATAACCTTATGACACTGTTCTTGATAAAGGACATCCTACTGAGGGCAAATGGTGATGCAATGGCTTTGCAATGGCATCAGCTGAGGCTGATGTGAAGGTCAGGCCAAGGCTGAAAATACCATTGGTGCAGTGTTGTGCCTTGAGGCTGAAAGTGTCAGTGCTGGGCAAGGAGGGGACAGTCAGGGGTCATTAACGCTGCTGGCAGGCAGCACGTGTTGTACCAGACCCCAGGGCAGCCAGCCCTCCTGACTGTAGGGAAATACTGCAATCAGTAGTGCCAATCAAGAAGGGACGTGGCTCTTCGGGCTGGTGCCTCTACACAGGGGAAGGTCCTTGAGAAAAAACGTGCTCCGGGGTTAGTGTTACAGACCGGCCACAGAGCAACCCTGGGACAGCAAGTGACAGATGAGCTCAGCACCAAGAAAAATGAATTAGCCCTGCTCACTGGGGAGACCTGAGGCACAGCACGGTGGCACCCCCCAGCCGTGTCAGCAGGTGCAGCCTCTGCAGCCAGATCCTATCTCTGTGCTAAGACGGGATGGCCAGGCAACGTGACAAACAGGGCAGAGACAGTTGTGCTTCCCAGCGGCCAGGGCTGGCACTGAGCGCACAGCTCACAACATCAGCCCCATACTGCAGGAATGAGCCGTTTCTGACTCCTCTCTTGCTGCGCCTCCACTTAGACAAGGGCAGAACAGCTTGGCTTTTATGCAAGTCCCTGGCTGTGTCTCGAAATGTCCCCATGAAAATGAGCAGAGCAGCACGGGTATGTGCCTGGCTCTGCGCTCCCAGCGTCTAAGGGATGCTTGAAGGCATCTAAGACAACACAAGAGGACTACACTCCACAGAGTGAGAAGGCTCTCATCTGAGTTTCAACACCAAACAGGGACTCCCAGAGCTCCCCTGACAGCTTGTCAGGTGCAGCAGGGCTATAAGCAAGGCAGGAAATTCTAAACACCCTGTCTTACACCAAGGAGCCATGTGATGAGAGCGAGGAAGACACTTTCAGCATCCACATCAGGAAACCAGCTTGCTCTTGGGCTTCTTGGCTCTGCACTGGACCCATGCTGGGGCCAAAGACAGAGCTGGTGCTTATGCCCTTCTCAGTCATGCTGACCCCAGATTTCCTAAACTGAGACCAGGCCAGCAGGTTTGCCCCAGGCTGCCTTCTTCTCCCAGTGGCTCGAGGACATGTGTGCAGCTGGGAGGGAGAAAGCTGCCAAAGTAATTATTTAGCCTTTGTTTATCCCCTGGCATGGTTCTGTATCCATCACGACCTGCCACTGATCCTGGGAACGTTTTGCTACCAGCTTGCCAAGCTCGAGTGTGGCCACCAGATGTCATGGCGTACTCACGGATGGACTGAACCCAGCCGGCTGCAGGCTGGAATGAAAGCGGAATGGTTTCCAAGCTAACTAGATGGCTGCTTTTGGTTTTAAACAGGGCTGTCAGCAAAGAGCTGAAATACATCTTACTCTCCTGCTATCTAATCCTGGTAATCCTCATCCTAAAATAGTTCTAGCAGCTAGCTCAGTGTCAGGACATAAGTTTGTTTAAAACAAAGGAAAAACATTTTCTGAGGCGGTTAAAGCAAAGAAGAGCTATTAGGATGCCTGGTGATGAGCAAAAGGGCTTCTGTGGCCTGTCACAGCTGCAAATGAGTACAGGAATATGAGGGGATACCAAGGCTCTGACTTACTGGATCTGCTTGTGGTAGGAGACAGTTTTGGTCCAAAGCAGCAAGCGAAGACAGGAGGCATGGCCTGCCAAGGCGGCAGCAGCAAGATGCTCTCCATGGAGGTTAGTTCTTCCCTGCTCCCTCCCACTGAGCTGCCCCACAAGACCAGGGGCTGCAGCAGCAGAGGCAGGGACAGAGCAGGCTCTAACACAGTATTTTTAAGGGCAACTGCTCCTTTCTCACTAGAAATGAATGAGGTTGTGTCAGCCTGCCAGATGTACAGGCATATGCCAAAGGTAGAGTGGAAACATGCCAGGCTCACTCATCGCACCAGGAAATCCGCTTGGATAAGAACAAACCTTCTCTGTTGTTTTTTTTTTAAAACCTCTCAGACACCTACACTCACCTTGTCATCAGCTGTTCTGCAGCTGATGTTATCTCACACGCTATGTGCTTCACTGGGAACGATGGGGGCAAGTGATACAATGCTTCTACTCTGAGCACCTTCAGCTGCAGGTACCCCATTGCTCCCTGCTCTTGCTGGCAGCACCCAGCAAGATGTTCCCCTTCCTGTGAGAGGGAAACAGGCAGCCACGGGGGCTGCCACTTGCCCTCATTTATCGTGTGCTCTACAAGTCCACAGCAGTGTCTGGACATAGTGCAGCTCTGTCAGGTGCCCTTTAGCCGAAGCTGAATACTGGTTGTGCACTCTGAGGCTGGTTGCATCATCCCTACAATCCCTGACCTGGCCACTGAAAGTCGAGTGCCCCTGCCCTGCACACAGAGCGTGTGAGGGCCTGAGCTGGGCCCGGTGCTCAGGGTGAAGTGCTCTGATGTCAGTACTGTGGGACTTGAGACAATTTCCCGGCAAAGTTTCATGTACACTTGAGTCACTCTGCCCTTTGCTCTAGAAATCTCCTGCTTTGACCTCAACAGAGAGAAGAAAAGAACAAGGGAGAAATTGCCCCCCCATTTCTGCTTTTACCCTTGCAATGCAGCTTTTACAATGGGGTGGCTATGCAGAAATTTTCAACTTCAACTCCTGTTTGAATGTTCCTGGTGGTGCACCCAGCTCCTCATCAGAGGAGCAGACTTCTGTTTCAGCAGATAACATGACTGTCATATTCCTTCTTCCCTGTTGCTTGGGAATGCAACGGGACATTAGCCAAAATATTTGCTTCTCAGGTATGCACTGTTTAACCTGTCTACAAATACCTGTTACTTGCAGATTTTTATAATTTTTTTGGCTGTATTTCCCTGAAGAATGTCCCAAATGAAGTGCCAGGATAACAGGATGGATGATGTAGCACACCTGTCCACTTCTGATAAGATGACAGGATTGACAGCAGCTGTTTCCCAAAGCCCCTCCTAATGTGCAGTCCCCTCTGCCAGCAGGGGAAAGCAGAACTGTGGTTTCCTTGGAGGATGCTGGCAAAGATGTGCTTCCAGGTGCCTGCTGTGCCCGACCTTCAGCAATGTGTGTGAGCTGGCTGGAGCCCTGCAGCTGCCTCAGCTGTCTGCTCACATCTGGTGCCTGTACCCTGGACCTCCAAGAAGAGCCTACGTTCAGGTTCTCCCTGCATCTCTGTGGTTTTCCAGGCAGATTTCCAGGGATGCCTGTCTATGTCTTGCACCTATCTAGGCTCCCAAAGAACCCCCCAAGTCCTAGGCTTCTCAGGAAAGAAAGAGAGCGATGAAAATCCCCATTTCAGATGGCTTCTCTCTCAAAAGGTGCTAGCCCAAGAGACCAAGGGGCAAAGAAAATTCTAGAGGAATGTATGGCTCTGCATGGCCTGCTGGCAGCTGAACAGAGAAAACTTGGAAGCTGTGCTTCCGTGATGCTCCCTTTCTTTCTATTTGGTTTCCCTTTCTATATTCTCAAGGTAATTTTTGCCAAAACAAAACTGAGCAAACCCTCTGGCTTCACAGCAGGCAGAAGAAGGCACAGACTCAGCTGCCAGGATAGATTCTGCCAGTTGCAGAAGTCAGGCCTCACTCCCCTGGTCATAAAATTAGAAATGAGTTAAACATGCAGCAGGTGTTAATGGGAGGCACGAACAGCTGGCAAACCGCAGGCCTTGGAAAAGGTACAAACCAAACGCAGACAGGAAATCCCCCACCCAGCCAGGAGTTGGAAGTTGTCTACACCTGAAGGAAAAGTAACTGGATGATTTACTTTAGATCGATTATTTGCAAATGACTGAATGTGAATGACGTTCATTCTTAGTTCTACAGTGGCATTATCAAATGAGTGAAAAACCAACCCTTGCTATCTCCTGTTACCGGTTTCCTCTGAAGAATAGGTTCTCTACGCGCTGCAGACCTGCTCCTGACCTCCCTGAGTCACTTCATCATGACGCAAGTGTCAAAGGAGCACTGCTGCCAGCCAGTCTCTCTCTATACAGCTGGGTCACAGTCTGACACAGGGCAGGCAGGGCTGGCTGAGGGATGTGCAAAGGGAATTAAGTCCATGAGCTGCAAGGAAGGCTAAATTTATTGGTAGAACCAGACTGCGATGCCTCAAGGATTTCTGCTTACATAAAACATGTTTGCTCCCACCTTTACTATTCCTCCACAGTGATCCAAAAGCTGGAAAGATTACAGGGCAACACCTAGAGGTGGGTATTTTACAGATAAGGCAAATATGAATAATGCTTACAAGAAGGAAGCTGGCTAGGACAACAGGCCCATACTTTTCTCCCTGGCATGCCATTTCATTAGGCCTGAATGTCTGCTTGAGCAGCACGCCTGTTCTGAACCCCCACTCATTCCTTCAAGTGGTCAATTTTTGATTTCCCTATTCCCACCCCTCCCCTGCCCCAGCATGCCCCCATTAGCTCACACTGGCTCCAGCCAGCTCTACACGTATTTACCTTGCAGAAACAATCCATCACTTACATTTTGTGGTTTATTGACCTTCTCCCATCTGGCACATGGCTCCATTACGGTTTGTTGCGTTACCTGACCTCCGTGTCCTCATGGAGACACTTCAATGGCTCCCAGCTCTAGGGCAGCACC
The DNA here is from genome assembly GCF_031753505.1 of Anomalospiza imberbis. NCBI lineage: Eukaryota > Metazoa > Chordata > Aves > Passeriformes > Viduidae > Anomalospiza > Anomalospiza imberbis. Next base: position 43,987,771 of record NC_089684.1, on the reverse strand, counting down.
AACACCCTTGGTTAGGCCCTCCAATACAACCAGGAATGACCGTGTCGTTCCACTGGCCAGTAATTCCTTTGGATCTACAGGTATGCTTTTGTTGGGAAATGGGAATTCATTTTAACTGTCTGCTGGCAAAGGCAGACTGTGCTGAGTGAGTTCTTTGACTGTTGCTACAGATGGGACATTAAACTGGTCAGAAAGACATGCAGCATGCACACTTCCACAGGGCATTATTTCGGTACAGAAACCACTCACTGTGAATGAAGAGAAAAGGATAACCCAAGGCCTTCGAGGGAGGCTCTGGCAGTGACAAGCTGTGCTCCTAAAAGAGCTATGAGCTTGTTATCTAATTCTTAGTGTACCAAGGGAGCATATTTACATTGCAAAATGTTCCTCAGTTAGTAAGTATTTTTAAACCTTTACAAATAAATTTCAAAGCAAGAGCACTTCCTTTTGGTAGAGAAGGGCTGGTTACGAGTGGGAGCTCTGAATGTAACCATTAATCACTTCCTTCCTGACATCAGGACTCTCTCCATAGGGAGGCTTCTCTTTCCTTTGTTTCCTACCAGAAAAGCCTCAAGAAATACAAGAAGGCTGCGGGGAGGGGGCTCAGAGTGGGCTGCTTATCACCTCTCTCCCAGTCAGTATGACTCGTTTCAGAAGCAGAACTACTACAAGCTACAGGAGGCTTGGCTCCTCGGCAGCCTGAGAAAGCTGTGCTGCTTCTCGGGGCAGAGCAGCAACTACGTGCAAGGAAAGTCAGGAGTTACAGGAGGACACCCAGGGGCACCTGGCCTGCTGTCCCTGTACCCACCACATTCCCCAGGGTCAGGCTCAGATTGCAGGGCACATCCTGGTTTAACTGGACACACAGTGTAATTCAGAAACATGTATCTCTTGGAAATATGATTGACCCTTTGAAATTGACACACCATGAAGGTGAACTTAAGAAAAGCAACAATGCACTGTGAATATTTGGGCAATTTCCTCTTGGCACATAATTGCTTGTTTTGTGACCTAAACCGCAGTATTCCTTCCAGTCCTTCACAAGGGGACAGGTTACTTAAACTATTTATAGATGCTTTGATCCTTTCTGCAATCAAGGCGGATCAACCAGATGTGACAGAATTCCTGGTGCTGCCATCTTGAGCCATGCCTCGTGTGACCTACTCCTCATAGGTGCTATGGGCACATGTTATCAGCTCCATCTATTGCAGACATCGCAGAGGTCCCTCCCTAGTGCAGAGGATGCTTGGGAAATGCAGGATACCAGGCATGCTATGCCGTGTCATTGGCTCTTGAGGAGGAGGTGAGGGAAGTCCACCTCGGCAGTACTTTTCCACTTGCTTTCCCACCCAGGAGCTGGTAACTAGGCTGATGGGACAGAGGTCAGATGTAGCTTGGAATGCCTCAGTAGTTCAGTGATGCTAACACTGAGTTATTCTCAGGTATGAGAGGTCTCAGGTGTTTCTTCCTTCCAGAAAGCACCTCCCATTATCTAGGGAATTATTTGTATCAATAGTCACTTGAGCCTCTTTTCAATCAGCAGTACTTTGTAGCTTTTTCTATGGTTGGGCAGGAGCAAAACACTAGAGCTGTCAATTTCCAACGGAACAGGAATCCTAAACAACATGAACTTGCTGTCTCTATGCAATTGCTTTGTTACCATAACATTAGTGTGTTTCAATTTTACAATAGTGATAATACATTTTTGGCAAAAGGCAGTAATGATGTATTGCATATAAGATATAAGATGGTAATAAACATAACTGTAAAAGCAAATTTCAACACAAAGAAATAAATTAAAATTACAGGTATCCTTTGGAGTTATGATAAGGGAAGGGGAGCAGACCCTCTGTAAAGGAAACTTGAAGGGAAGAAAGAGGGAGAATGCCCCACGTAAGAGTCTGGTCAGGAAGACAAAAGGCTGGCTGTTGAGCTGATGCACCCAGCCTGGGCACCACTGGTGGTGGTGCCACCACTGGACGTCAAGGATGTCTGGAGGCCTGGGACAAGCTGCAGGCTTTCTGGGCTGTGACCTACTGGAACGAGCAAGTCAGATTTTGATGCATTTCAAAAGAAACCTGGAAAAGGCTCCTCTTCTTTAAATTTGCATCACCACTGCAACAGCAAAGCTCAACTTGGAACTTCCCACACTGATCTTCAGCCCCTGAAATCTTAGCCTTTCAAAGTCAGCATTCCCATTTGACCACCTTCTGTGGTTCTATTATAAAGAACTTACATATACAGGGAAATCACTCCATCCCCTGCCTAGGAAATTATGTGTCATATAAGCAAAAGAACCTTCAAGCAGAGCATCTGAGACAAACTTCACTAAGTGTCCTGTTCCTCAAAAATTCCATTTCCCATAAATATTTTCTCCTCTCATTTCCTGCGTGCTACTTGTTACGTTAATTGTTTAAGTCAAATCACATGTGGCAATTGCTAAGATATGGAAGCTGACTGTAACTGCCCCAGGAGCAAGTGGAACTCTGTGCATGAGAAGGACAAGTAAGTGAAAATGGAAATCACTGATATGGCAAAGTGCAAACTGGTAAAACAATAAAAAGTCCTGTCCAACCTGCAATGGCTTACTTTGTTCAACTGGCCTTTAAATATGGATGAGAGACCTGCTCTAGGAAGAATTTTTTAAAGACCAGAGGGCATAGGTTTGGGCTGATGTGGCTGTCCATGACTCAGGGCCTCTGAGGTCATTCCTGCTACTGGCATGAAAATAAAGGGTAGAAAGCTCATGTAGGACCAAGGCAGCTTCTCACTTAAAATGAGTGGGATGTCACCCACCAGACTGGAGGAAGGCAGTGGCATCCCAGTTGCCTCTGCATGTCTGCAAGCAATTTCAGGGGAGACACCATCTTTAAAGTCCCTCCTTTCTCTCTTTTTGAGGTTAGGGGTTTCTTCTCTTGTCATGCCTGCTCCCAGTGATTTCCCTTCTCCCTTTCCCATGAAGCAGCATTTTGTCCTCAGCATCGACTCATTCTCTGCAGCCTGCACAGGCAGCATCAAAGGAACCTACGGCAAGCTGTGGCCTGTCCCTGGGAATGCCATACAGAGGCAGAGGGAGCAGAGGGAGCAGAGGGAGCAGAGGGAGCAGAGGGAGGCGCACAGGACTGACCTGGCTGCTGGAGGCAGGGAACTGCAGAAGATAAAATGCACCTGTTTTATTGAAGGCGTGTTTACATGAAGGATCAGATCCTGCCTTACTCTGCTAAAACCGTAAAGTGGAGCGGCTTTTCTGGAGCAGCTCCCAAATGGGCTTGTCCAAACAGCAGCCGGGGAACATCAAAAGGTAGAAGCGATCACCCACAGATAAGCACCCCAACTGTCTGATCCTGAACTACCCCCAGGCACGGCTCAGCATCTTGTCTGCCTGCGACGAGCTCTCTCTACAGCCTGCCCTTGTACCAGAGTATCATTCCATGGTGACTGCTCCATACACACGGCAGAGAGCTAACTGACTGCCAGTCAACAAGTTCTGATCTCCAAAGAAAAGAAAACCCTGAGTGTGGGGCCCTTTGAGGAGAGAAGGGAATGGGAACACAGGATTGGGTCAGTGCTTGAGCAGGAGAGTCCTCGCTGCAGTGACCCAGCTGCAGTGGGAAGTGTGTTTGCATCAACCATCACTCAGTAATTATAGCAACAGATGACTCAATATCAAAGTGCTTTTGCGAATGATGTGGCAAAGCAAATCGATGGAAATCTGAGCTTTTTTATCTTTGGATCTGTCTTTAATGCTGACTTTCTGTCCGGCTTTAACCTGCCCTGGGATAACATCTCTGCTCCCGGTGCTGCGGCCCTGGCCCAGGCAGAGCCCCGTGCAGTGCCTGGCTCCACCGAGGCTCCTGCCTCCCGCCTGGCAGGGATGGAAGCAGGCAGGGTGGCAGTGGCCACTGGGCTTTGGGGCCTGTTCCCCACAGTGTTTCTCAGTGCAGAAGGGCACGTTTGCTGTCACAGTGAGTCAACAGAGCCAGGTGCCAGGTGCCCGAGTGCTTTGTGCTGACATGCTGAGGTGCTGCTGGTGCTGCTTCCAGAGGCTGCCCCTCCCATTATAATCACCCCAGCAGGCAGCTGCTCCTCTGTTGGATGCAGCCCAAGTGCTCCAGAGACAGCTTCTGATTCAACTGCTCCTGGCCTTTCCCACCCATAAAGACATATCCTAAAGAGGGCTGGACAGGAAGGCCTCTTCATTCAGGGTGACACAGCACATGAAAACCATGGCTGACCAGCACGTGAAAAGGGTACCATTTGCCAACCCCTCTGAGTATATGCCACGATCACCCTTCACCTAGGCCGCATCTGTCTCATCTGCTTTCTGTCACATATGCTCCTATCAGCTTCTATCATGTGTTTATCCTGAATTTTGGAAAGAGTTAATTACTTTGCTAGGATGCTAAGCTCTAGTGGTTGCCACACCAAGTGTTCTCTTGGTGCCATGGATCGGTGAGTGCTCCATGGGTTCCACACACTGGTCTCTTGTGTGGTTGCACACTGGCTCCAGACATCTGTCCTGCATGGTTCCTGGCTAAAGGTGTTTGAGTCACAAGGGGCAGAGTGTGGAGAGAAGGCCAGGGTGGCTCTGGGTTAGGTGAACAGAACAAATCCTGGCTTACAAAGTGTTCCTCAGGTGTCTCTGAGACAGCCTTGATCTCTCTGGGTGATCTCTGTTGCTTTAATTTTCTGTTTTAATTCCATAGGCAGTGCCTCCTGCACAGTTATCACGTGGCAAGGAGGCCCACGTTGGATAAAGTTTCGAGCTGCCTCCTGGGACTAGGCACCAAGGCCATCTAAACATGGGATTTCCCAAATCACATCAATCATCTGGGTTTTTCCTGGCTTCTGCTGAGATGCTGTGCTGCTCCTACCTGCTTATTTCTCAACAGAGCAGAGAGGCTTAATTATTGGGTTTCAAAGTTCCCAAGGGTCTTATGAATATTGAATTGGAAAAGCGAGGTATCATGACATACTAGACTGTGATAAATTGTTATCCAAAAATTTGTTGTAATCCAGGGGAAGTCTGCCCCCCAAACCAGCTACCCAAAGTGCATTGTTTTGGTTGCTGTCATCAAAGTCTACAAGATAAACAGGCAATTCATTATCATTTTGAGTAGGGCTTTGAAAGTTATCATTTGAGCTTCTTAAAAGGTTAATCTTCTGTCCCTGGGATCCCCATGAGGAATAATTAGAGTATCCTGTGGCGAAACACTGGATCATTATTAATGAAACTTGTGCTGCCCTGGAGTTTTAATTGACTCAAGTGTTTAAACACATGCCTGACTTAACACATGTGGGCATTCTCATTCCTGCCATAGGAGCTACCAATGGGTTTCACTCAATGCCAAGAAATTTTAACTGTTAAAACCATGTTTGACCATTTATTAACCTTAGTTCCTCACATGTCCTATCCAAAATCCCTCAACAGGGAGGGCTGAGCATTTAATGTGCCCTTGAGACAAAGCAGGGCTTTGAGTACATTTTTCTTTCCCGTAGGACTTAAAGGAAGAAATGTCTGGATTCTGTCAGGGCAATAGGTATCCATAACTTCTGGGTTTCTCTGAGCCACCTTCAGGTGGAATCTGTAATATCAGGAACTATTTTTGCCAAAATTTTCAAGATCGGAGCTAAGCTTTGACATTTGCACATGAAATTAACCTATCAGGATGTTTGGCAGTGCTCACGGCGGTGACAAACTGTATGGGGCCTTGCATCTTTTGCTCATGTGCAGAAGGCAAAGGGAGGTTTGCTGATGATTTAAAGGAGGCTAGGGTTTGACATCAACCTGTTCCCTCATCCTGCCCTTGCAATTCTCCTTTCCCATTGCAAGCTATCAGTTGGAGACAGACAGGTTTCAGGACCAGGCCTGGTGTGCTACCTGTGTGTATGACCAGGATACCGCTGCATCTCAGTTCCTGCATGGAGATTCCCAACCACTCCCTCACTACTGGCTGGATTTCCTGGGCCATGTGCTGGAGCAGATGCAAACTTCTTGCACAAGAAGGCACAGACCTGGCTGGATTTGGATTCAATGGGAGCAGGCTTACAGGGAGCAAAGCAAGAGATGCTGCCAGTGGCTCTCAGTGAGGAGCACTTCATGCAAGTCCCACCTGTGTCCCTGTTCAATGTCATGATCTAGGAATGCAGCTATTGCTCATGCAGTTGCCAGCTGGCCACAGCAACTGCAGGTGTGTATTTCTTTATTTGTTTATATATGTAAATCGAGCCCAAAGTCTCAAATTATTAAGTCATGCAATGCAAGGCATGTGACAGAGTGGTTAATAGTGAGGGGTAGACAAGGATGACAAGAGGAAGGCATTTCAAAGTGGCAGCTGTGAGGTAAATCATACTGGAATTGGGTAACCTGGTTTTAGGGGAGAGGTTGGATAGGAAGGGCGTAGCACTGGGAGAGATCTTTTTTTTTTTTTCCCTCTGGGAAGGGCGCTGATCCTCAGACTTGGGTCCTGATTTTTATTTTACATCTGCTATTGTAGGGCTGATGTGCACCCACCAACCTCAGTGGAGAGAGGCCTGACTGACAGTAAGAGAAGCCTGAAGTTATTGGGGTTTGCTACAGATTTTGGGACATGCTTGCAACACAAGCATTGGCTCTCCCTCTCTCTCCTTCTCTCCCTCTCCCTCTCCTTCTCCTGGCCTCTCCGTGACAGAGAGACAGGAGAGAGGGGTGAATGAAATGGGCTTGTCTGCAGATGGGAGACTGTCTGCTGGACTCACGCTGGATCCCACATGGAAGCGTTAACCTGAGTGGAAAATGCCCACTTGAATAGCAGCTGGATCTGAACCCATAATTACCTCTGCCATCACGTGTCTTTGCAGCTGTGTGCACAAACAAACGACTTGTCTGTGCGCTGCTCAGTCCTCACACGAAATGCTCCTTGGTCACGGTCTTTCAGAAAAGAACAAAACACCTGGTCTGATCCTCATGGAGAGGAGTGGGGACCTCTGTAGGGACTTCCAGAAGAGATGTACCCTGAGTCACAACCAGCCCTGCGGCAGACATCAAATGCTGTTGTTCCCTAGCAGTCTGCTGATGTTATCACGGTTTCTTTGAGGAGTGAGAAACAACAAGATACTACAATGACAAACCACAAGTCTCTTGAGGTACAAAAAGACAGGTAAAAAAAACCACCACCACCACCAAAAAACAAGAAGAAACCTTCCCAAATAATTGCCAAAAAAAGAACATTTAATGTACTTTGTGTTCTCATTACCAAGCATCTTACAGACAATTAGCTCATGATCTGTCAGTCAAAGGGGAGAAGGGACCATCATAAAATACTGACATAAAGCAGCTAGAAAATCAGATCTGGAGAGGAGAACAGGACTGTTCAGGGCAATCATTACTCTTATACTCAAAACTCTAAATAAGAACCACATTTACCGAGCTTTCAGGCTCACGATACCAGGGGACAAGGAAAAGCTTATTTTACATTAATTGTTGTTACTTTGCAGGATCTTGTTGGTGGCTGCTGTCACCCAGAGACTAAATGCTGTTTATGGCACTGCCTCATGCAAAGCACCACAACAGCAAGAAACTGTTTCACCTTCACCAACTACTGGCTTGGTAGAAATTAAGGATTTTCATTTTTTGCAATGAGTATTTTTTAATTTTTGAAGTATGAGGCTAATAACAAAACAGAATGAAGAACTGGAATGGAATCTCTGATAAGCATGAGTGTCAAATTTTAAAGACTGTTGTGGCCTGAACAGTTTTGCTTCATTTGTTTGGGTTTTTTTCTGAAGGGATTTCCAAACACTTAAGCTCAAGCCTTCTGAGGTTCTGAGTCCATAATAAACCAGCAAGGTGATGTGAAATATGTGAAGGACCAAATTTGTGTCCAAACCCAGTCCAACTGAGAGTAAGAGGTGTGCAGTCACTCAACAGGGATGCACAGTGACATCCTGATGTGATCCTTCAGCCAGGGAAGCTGGGACACAAACTAAGTGCTAGAAACTGGAGCGTGATAAATGAATTAACTGGATTACATAAGGTGTTCGTTTGCCATGCCAGTGCCTGGACTTGATGCATTGAATTACTTTCCAGTCTTCCAGTCCTGTATTCCTACACAAAAACACTTATTAATTCCTCTAAAGAAAAGTGCTCCCTGATCTCCCTGGATGTTGCATGGATGCGGCACAGAGGGGAAAAATCAAACTGGCCGTATGCAAATTTTACTCATTAAATATTTATACTAACATCACAATTTACAGGACTGCTGTATGTAGATGCTGACCTGCATTTTGAGGTTGGATTGAAGGCATTCACTGCAACAAGTCATTTTAGCTTGGCCATTTCCTTGCTAGATACCCTTGGCAGGTCTGCCCTAGAAAAGGAGCCACTCCAGATCTAGAAAGATGCCAAGAGGGTTGAGCAATGTGCCCCTAGACAGTTGTGTCCTGTCATCAGGAGGCCATATGATATCATGCAATTACCAAGGCCTAACACTCTTGTGGCCCTTTGGACCGACAGCCCGCTGCCTTTTCCAGAGCTGTTAGACAGAGGGCAAAAGTATTTTTTTCAACTGGTGCTGTTTGTTTTTCCACTGTGAACTCCCCCAACTCCCTGGTGTCAAAACACCTGGCAGGGCTGCTGTGTTGGTACTGCTTGTTTGTCCTGTTACTCCGAAGCTGTGGCGGGTGGGAATTTGGCTGGCCTTGGGGACGCGAGCCACATCAAACACCGGCGCTCGGAGTCACATGGGGATTGTGCTGCCTGTTTATTCCCTGCTGGCATTCAAGGGGCTCGGAGCTTAGGGGGAAGATCATCCTCCAAGATGATGTCGCTGCACCAATAAGAATGATGGGAAGGATGTCCAAACATGATATGGGGTTAATGTGGGGAGCACAGTGATTCTGGATAACAGCACCAGGGTAGCAGACATCCCAGACCCCTGGTACTGGCCACACGTGGGGTCGTACAAGTCAGCTGTGAGCTTGAGGGAAGAAATACCACGTAACCTTACAGGAGTGAAGTGCTACATCCACATCTGCATCACCAGGTTTGGTTGCTCTCTTTTCAGAAGGCCCACAAACTCAGCCAGGTCAGCTGCAGCCCTACTACTGTACAGCCTCACATAGAGAAGCACCTGCAAATCCAGTTCAGTCCCTAGAAAAACGTGAGTGGAGCAGTGGTACAGACCATACTTCAGGGTGGAAACTCTTCTCCCCAAACCAGCTGCAATTGCTCCCCAAACCAGCTGTTTGTCGTGTAATGGTGCCAATGAACTCCCTCACACACTGGGAGGATTCATTTGATCAAAAGAGCAATTTCACTTTCTGGCATCTACCATCCATCAAAAATTCCAGACCAGAGCTTTAAAGAGCAACTAATGACTTAGGATCTTATGACTGCTAAACAATTCAACTGAGGCACCTCACCAGGAGTGTAAACTCCTCCTCTCCAAACATCTTCCTCAGAACAGACATCAAAACTGTGGGTTGCCCCAAAAGCCCTACCAAGGCTGTAATGTGGAGTTAACAGTTCAAGATGAGGCACAAAAGGTCCTCCTGAACCAAAATGCCAGCTCTAACCCTCAGATGAAGATTCCTGCCCAGGATCCCTTCAGGGAGCACATGCACCCTTCCCTCAGCTACAGGAAGCTTTGGGTGCAGCGGTGCCCAAGCATGAGGGGCACAGCCTAGGAACGCTCGGGGCTGTGGCAGAGCTTACAAGTCCTGGCAGTGCTGACAGGCTTATGGCAACACCAAAACACAGCCACTCTCAGCTTTGTGCCAGGCTTTGAAGCTCACACAACCAGCTGGCAACATGTGAGGGGGACATGGACACAGGGCAGGGTTGAACACTGAGGGTCTGATGGATAGCCAGTTCTCTTCTGGACATGCTTTGGACAAGACTGGGCTTTCTTTGGGGGATCCTGCAGATAGTCCCTGCAGGGCACACCTAGCAGGACCATTACAGAGAGACTGACCCTGTTTGGGAAGTGTGATTCCAGTGAAGCTTGACAACTTTTTTACATCTAAAGTCTTTAGTTAAGCTCTGAAAACAGCATCCTACCTTCCTGGAACCCATCTTGAACTCTGCCCTACACCAATTCCTAGCAAAATGGTACCTGCATCTGTTCTACCGAGGCATACAATCAAACAGTGACTCACTGTCATAATCCTTATTCATGCATTTATTGCCCAGATAACTCTCCATTAAGCTAATGAGTCATTCTTTTACGCCCACCAAATGCATAGTTTGAATGCTGCTGATTTCTGCTATTCATAAATTGGAAGGAGAAGAACAGACAAGAGCCTTGATCTAGAAAATCTGCCTCTAGTGGCAAGCTCCAGGAATTCAAGGGTTTCCATGTATGTTAGCAGGAACAAGCAAGGCTCCAGTACCTTCTCCAGACAAGCACTGGAGAGCTAATGCTCCTTGATGAAGTACCTCACACCAATCCACTTCTAGAGCCAGAGGATATTCACCAGGGCTTTGCAGGCCTTGGGTGCCCAGGACTCGATGGCCATGTTTGAAGCAGCTTTGCTGAGATAAGCAGGCAGCTTTATTCCAGGCATCACTAAATTTTAAGCAGGGCAGGAGATAAAATATTTGGCATAGCACTAACTACATGGATGCACATTCCCTGCAAACTTTTCCAAGGTGTTAAACTAAGAACTTCTAGGTGTTGCTAGTTTGACAATATTTTGAGTCATATATTTTTTACATGCCTGGTGTGGTCCATAACATAAAGCTGTAGCTAAATGCTCTCTCGACCTCTTTCAGCAGTGCTTTGCAGCTGAGATGAGCTGTCTGACCCCTGTAAATAAAACAGGTGACCAGAAAAGTTCCACTGGCTTTGCCTCTGGTTTGTGCTGCCAGCACAGGCTGGGAGTGTGACAGCAGCCCTTGGTTTCACACTGACCTTCCCCCCTGCCGCAGCAGCGGTGCCCTCAGACAGGGCGCTGACAACTGCTTATGGCAACAGCCAACCGGTTCAGCTTCTTGAGGCTTATCACACTGTTTGCATAAACACTGGGATCAGAGCAAGAATGAAGGAAGCATGGGCTGAGCTTTAGAAAGGCTTTATCCTACAGTTTTCTTATCTGCTCTTCTCTGTCTGTCTGTCCCCTCCGTGCCTGCTTAAAGGACTTGCTCCCCAGGAACTCATGATCCCAGGTTTCCTCTGTATTGGTGTCTAGAGCTGGAGCCTGCAGGCTCTCTGAGGCGAACTTACAGTGCTCTTGCAGTTCCATCCAATGTAGTTCCCTCTCTGGTCAGTTCAGCTTTGAATCCAAGAAGACTGTTCTGGAAGGGAGCAGGGAGTAAACCAGTCCATATGCAATCGTGAGGAAGCAGGTCCCGTGGCTCCCCTCTGCCTCTGGAACTCCAGACTCCCCACTGGACTGCTGTAGCTTTTGCAAATATTCCATGTTTCTTTTTCTAAACAACTAGGCACATATTTAAATGCTGATCTTTTCTTGCTAGACACTGCTGCTAGTTCCCTGAACTTGCAGAGGATCCCAGGACTATCATCTCTGCTAAGCAAAAAAAATCTCCCATCTGTTCAAAAGGGTAAGGATGAAACATTGACCAATATTGAGAAATGTATTCTCCTGGTTTCAGAGGCAGTTATTGGAATGTGCTTGGTATTCAAATGATAACTTACACCTGTAGCAACTTGCTGAGTGATGCCTTGAATCACATTGTGATAAAGGGACATGTTTGAAGTTTTTGAAGGCAGTACCTCACTATCAGTCCCTTTCAGTGCTGTCACTCAGAGCTCTGCAGCCTTGCCTGTGTCAGCAGGTAGTCAGACTAAACTTCCCATTCATCTGAATCTAAAACTCATCTGGGCGTACTCAATCATTGATTAAAAACAGGTGCTGGATAGAACAAGGAAAACAATCTTTTCCTGAACATGTTATCTTAATACAAAGAGCAATGGTGTGTTTTCCCCCAGTGAATGCGAGCTGCATACCAAGACCCTTTCAGCCACCCTGCGAGCCCAGCGCAGGCCATGTCACGCAGATTTTGGGGTGTTGACTTCTCTCATTTCGAGGCTCTCTCCTACAGAAATGGGGTTTAATTGCTCCTGCCACCAAGCCTGACAGGGAGTGCTAACACACCCACTGGCTGTGAGCAGGCCTGTGACAGCACATCAAAGCTGATCCCACCTCACAGCAGCAGCCACGAGCACATTCCAGAGTAACAAGAGCCCTGCGAAAGGTAGACAGAGAATCCTGTGGCCTCCGAACCTCCCCACCCACTGCCGACTTCCATTAATTAATTAACTCTGCAGCTTTGTTCCCTTATCATAATCCTCCCAGAGACAGCACGATAAATTGTACTTGCAACAGATGCCTAAACGAGATGATCCCAGGTCTTTGCAACTTGAATCAAGGGTGGGAAACTCGCAGCTTTGTGGTGATCTCCAATTCATTCATTATACAATCGGATCTTAATTGCTTTAAGAATGTGATTCTAGTAAATCTGGCCTCTAGTACCACTCCTATTAGAGACTTCTGTTGCTAAATCTCTGCTGCTAAACACAGTCAGTCCATCCCTTGAAGTCTTTTTTAATTTCACTGGGCTCTGAAGTATTGACTTATCTGTAGAAATTAACACCATATTCACCCACCCCATATTTACCCACTAAATGGACAAGCACCAGACCCAATTTAGTTGCTCCCAGCAGCAGCAGTTTTCAATAGCTCCTGGGGGAGCCCCATGCTATGAAGAGATAATATAGAGAAACATCCTTGGGTTGCTTTTGAAGGTGATTTTTCCATAAAAGAAAACACTGGCATGCGGCAAACCCATCCCAAAGTCCTGCTATCCAAATGCAATATGTCTAAATACAAATACAGTGCAAAAGATTGATGCTGCTTGTGAAAACTTCAGATCCAAGGGACATTGACTGACATCCTCCCCTCCAGCAGTGTGCCAGCTGGGAAACCTCAAAGGCACAGCCAGGTGTCCCCAGAGCCAGCTCTGGGGACTCAGTAGGTGGCAGTCTTCACCTTGGCTTTGCAGAGATCTGTCACCCTGAGAAAGGTGCTGGGGGATTGTTGGGCACAGAGGACACGGACCGCCTGGACAACTGAGAGGTGGGCTGGCTGCAGTTGACAGCCCAGGAGGTACCGCTTCTCTGACTCCAGTGTGCTCCAAAGGATATTTATGCACAACCAATGCAATTAAAAAGACAAATTGAATGGGTTTGGCAATTTGGAAGAGGTTTGGATCAGCAGAATCACTGCTCACTCATAGAGTAAACAAGAAGAGGGAGCAGTGTAGTATTTAGTATTTCTCTATTTTTTAGGGGACAAATTTGGTACAGGGATGAAAATGGAACCCATGAGAGTTGTGTTTTGGGACAGAGACAGGTTGGGAAGAGAACAGAACCTAGCAGAGCTTTATGTGGGATATAACTCACAAGCCCACAAAGAGGGGAGCACCTTCACCATGCAAATCAACATTCACTCTTCGAGGAAGGTGGAAGGAGAAACTAGAGGAGAGGGATCTGACCACAGAAGAGGTGAGACAGGCTCCTGACTGTGAAGGAAATTGCTGATTTCAGCCTGCCTCCTCCTAGAGCCAAGAACAGGAACCAGCCCCAAGGGAACAATTTGGTGAGGACCAGCATCCTCCACCTGAGTAGGATGGGGCTGAGTGACGGGGGCAGAAGCCGATTCACGTGGTGCAGCTGGAATGGCCTAGCTGATCCTAGCCTCGGCCTTTGCATCCCTGCAAACCCAAGGTGTTCCTAAGCATTGTAGTTTTGAGCTATGATACTGGTCAGCTTTCCCAGAGCTCTTATTGTTTTCAGGCACTGTCAAGCTGAAAATGAGAGGAGCCACTGCTAATAGGAGAAAGCATCCTGGTTTCTTCAGTGAATACTGACAAAACCTGCCTTAGTACTCGGCTTTACACCCGCCTGCCTTTTTTCTCCCTCTGAGTGAGCTTGAAAGAAATAGCAAGCATATTTTCCCCTCACCCAAAGGCAGATGTATACTCACGCTCCTGCCATTCTCTCAGAGCATCTTACATAATTTACCATTGTTTTTGGAGAGATGCCAAAACAAGTCTGAAGGAATGTGTACAAGATCTACCAGAACAGGGTTTCCCCGTGTTTCTGACTCTATAATCCCCTTATTCAGAGCTAAACCAATAGGCTCAGACCTCCTAAACTGAAAGCTTTTGCCAACTACATCCACTGCCTTTAAAAACAAACAAGGAAACCCACAAGTTCATGCCCAGTTATTACCATGAAAGAGAAAACAAGATACACAAAGCAAAAGAATTTGACACATGCAGCTCTGTAAGTGCTAAGTCCATGAGTGAGGAGACACTTGTCTTTGTTCCATGTAGTCAAACATGCCCTAATCTTTAAAACACCTTCACTCCAAAATTGCAGCTGATTGCTTAGTCACAGGGCATTTGCTATTTAAGCAAGGGACTTTGCTCAGACCCCAAAGTGGTGATACTGCTGGACCATACATTCAAGAAACAGGCAAGGTTTAGGGAAGAGACTTCTGTGAAGAGCTGCCTGAAGTTAACAGGGGTGGTAGGACTTGCCTGGGATCCCTGTATTGCCACCACAGGTTGAAAAACTCACAGCTGCAACTCAGAATAGGCTCCTCACTGTGAGTGCCAGGTACAGAAATTGTGGGGTGTCCACTAAATGCTTTGGCAATCAGCTTTGGGGAAGGTGATGATGAAGGGCAGAGTTCTCTCCATCCTTGCAGTGGTCCAGCCCTGATCCCCATAAAGTAGAGCAGTTGGTGACACCAATAGTGACAGAATGTGGCTAAGGTTGGTAACACATTTATAATAACAGCTAAATATCTACCGTGAAAAGACTACTATCACTGTAGGACCTAAAGCAGGTAGTTGGAGAAAGGCAGACCTGGGGGGCTGTGCTTACAGCATGGCTTTTGAAAGGTGTTTCTCCTAACCCAAGGGGAACGGGCAAGAAGCAGGGGATATACTCAGGGAGTCTCCTCTAAGCACCACCTCCTACAGCATGATGTGGCAGCCAGCCCGTCATGAACCCCCAAGTGCCTAACCTGCTCTGGTGCTTCAAAGACTCCCCTGGCTATTCCTTCCTCTTTAAATCTCTATAGACATCCCAAACAGCCCAGGGTCCTTGGGTGGCACAGACCAAGTTATGTGTATGCAGCTAAATGTGCTTCTGCTGTCTGGCTATGGAACAGGAATGCTCAGGCTTGCAAAACACCGTGAGAACGCGTGAATGATGTCTGCAGACTTCTTCCTTGTTCCCAGTTTACTCTGGAATAATAGTTTACCCAAGCTCTTCCTGATCCATATCCACAGATCAGCATTAGGCTCAGCACTGCAGCCTGGCATGCAGACAATGGGGCAATTTTCTCCTCAGCAGCTCTCTGACAGATCTGAGGATGTCGTGGCTTTTTCAGTGCAAGAGAGTGAATCCCAGTCTGGTACTGGCTTTGAGTCACTGCCTTTCAAGCTTGAGCATATGGCCAGCTGTTAGCCCCAAAAGTGCAGTGCCCTTTTCCAGAGCAAGTGTGGCTATTCTGTGGTTTGTCCTGTTTACATGCTTGAGAACCTTGGCTTCTATTTCCTGGTCTTGTGTTTGGCCAAGAGCGTCCTGGGAACCTGCAGTGGCATCTTGCTGAACCCAGCCACGTGGCTGGCCTGGGCTCCTGCCTGTGCCTGTTTAATGTGTGCCCCATGCACAGGCTGCCCCTCAGCCAAGAGGCTTCGTGCAAACAAAGGAGTGACCCACCTCTGGGTGCCACCCAGGGGAAGGCTGTGCTCAGACACCCTGTCCTGATGCTAATCACCCGCCTTTGATCCAGCTGCCTTTCAACTGCACCTAACATCTTCTCCCTGTCTTCCTCCAAGCTCCCAAGCAAGCTCTGCACAGGTGCCAGGGAACACGATAGGAAGTGCCACATCCAAGCAGATCACAAATCTCAAGCCTTGGCCAGGATGTTCAACGGGTAATTGAGAGGGTTTGTGTTTTGCACCAGTAAAGTCAGTACCAGTTTGTGTGGTGAGTCCATGGCTGCATCACTGCCTAGTCTGGACATGCAAATAGTCCTTGGTGAGAGCAAGCACAGCCACTGGAGAGACAACACAAACCTGAGACCCAAACTTCATGCCTGCCAGTCCCAGATAACTGAGATTTACCGTGCTAGCCCAAAAACAAGTAAGAAATTCAGTCACTAGAAATCAATGTTAATTTCTTGACTTCAGTGATCTATTAGAGATGGGTAAAGCTGCACTGACAGCCCCTGTAGATCTTTCTGCATTCTTCTATTTTCTATATACCAGTATCAGAAATGTTAGCATTTAACAGTTATTTTCATTTTACTCAAAATAAGAATTTAACGAGGTTTCCATGGTAGGTTATCTTCATGGTCTGGGGATGAATTTTATTTTGATTTTTAGTTAGTAGGTTTTTAAAAGTTGCTTTTGTCCCCTCAATTCATATATCAGGCTGGATATCAAACTCACAAGCATTTAGGAGACACTATTCCTAACCACAATCCAAATTTGACTCCAGAGGCAGCTTTATTTTTTACTTTTGAAATCCAGAGTTGAAGATCAGACCCTTGTGTGGGGTTGGATCCAGGTATCCAACAAAGGACCAAAGTACACAGTGCAGTGCCCCTCTGCTCCATCTAACTCCCCAAACTAATCCAAAGGAGTGGATCCCTGGGCAGGCTGTTTCTAGGAACAGTATCAGTATATGAGCCTTGTAACTCATTAATGCTAATAGCAGTTGCATAATGCACAGCTGAAATGCGGTTGTACAGTGAGCTAAGAACATATCCCAGCTACACAAGGTAAAATTGCCAGGCAAAGTTTCTAATGAGCAGCTTTTCTTACCATCCCAGCTGAATTTATCTTTTATTATAAATGCTCTGGAGAGGCCAGACTTCCAAACATCAAAAAGTTGTGCTGCCAATTCTAGCATAATTCTCTGCTTAAACACTGCATGGGTATCCATGGTTTGGGAGGAGGTGTGAGCTCACCTTGTCTTTGCTCTCTGTACAAAACCTCAGGAGCAAAACCTCAGATGTCCAGAAAGGCCTTGGTCAGTCACTGCATCTAACTGGAAGGGAGCTCAAGGATCAAGGACGGCACGATATCTTCAATCTTCAGGGAGCCCTGAAGCACCAAGATACAATGGAAACCTCAACCTTTACTAAAACTGCTATAGCCTGGTGTGCTGCACACAGATGCAGAGTTGACTTCTTTCATATTCTACAGCTTTGGTCACTTCCCACAGCTCAGCGTAGCTGTCTCATCCACAGCTGGCTTGCTATGCTAATATTAACTATGCCTTCTTACGGCGCTGTTTCTCTTTTTCTGCCATAGCCTCACTGAAATGCCCTTGACTGTCTTTAGATAAACAAGCTTTGCTCCGTATTTCAAATCCAAGGCTGGCTGTATCGCAGGGCCATCAGGCAACAGCCAATGGAGCTCCATATGTACAAGCAGGACTTAGCCCTGAGTTTCTATAGCAATCAGCTTTCTACTGCCTGCTCCCTGCCAGCAAAGGTGTGGCTGGGACACAGAAGTGTGTCAGGAGACGCTTGTCTGTGTCCTGACCCTTGAGCTGACCATGCCAGCTCGACACAATGCAGCAACAACGCACAACACAGATTTGACTGCTCGAGAATGCTCCCAACCTTCCCCCTGTCTGGGGGGCTCTGATGCCACGGTGGTGCCCAGAGGGATGTGGGGTTTATCCTGCCCTCCACTCTGGCCAGAGCCTGCCCTGACTGTGTCCCTTGCAGGGGATTCTGTCACACGTGTCCCCCTGAGATCAGGGCTCATCAAGAGGCAGCTCCCTAGCTTGCCAAGCCTTCCTGTTTTTACTCTGATCATCCTTTTGCTCTGGAGGCCAGGTTTTTGCATAGAGCCATAGAAAATAGCGTTCAGCTGTGTGGAAGGTTGCTCCCTCCCAGTTTCTGTGCCTGCTGCAGTGTCACTTCCATTTGGGAATGTGTCCTGATTGTAACTGAGTGAAATGAATGATGAGGCTGAATTATGAAGATGTGGGGCTGTGAGAGGATGAAGAATGCTGCTACAAATTTGAAACAACAGAAAATATGAAATAAATCTCATTTCCCTGCTGGCACATATAGGCAGTATGAATAAACATTATAACTATGTGAATAGCACACAGCTCCTAGGAGCTGGATCACCCTCTAAAACAGCAAGCAGAGGAGTCTGCTACTTTGCAATAGAGGGATGGTGCTTGGTAAAGTACCTAATTCATGTAAATTCACACTGTACAGTAACAATTTTTGAAAACCATATTGTTTGGCCCTCCAAAGTGATTCCCAGAAGTTATTCCTGCAAGGAGCACACACCCAAGCCAGTCAGAATTTCTGGAATGACATTCCAGTTGCTCAACACCTGGTTATGCAGATAGAAGAGAAAACAGAGCGACGCCTTAGCCAGTATAATAGATAAGGGTGTGAGAATCCAGCTTGCTGGCTAGCACATGAAAGTGTGAATGACCTCGCCCCACGTCCAGGATTACTCAAGCCAGAGGAGATGTCAGTATCAATACACACATCTTCCTTCATAGTCACAGGACTCTCCTCAATGCTTGCTGCTGCCCTCAGATCTTAACCCCAGAACAGAGGGAAAGCACCATGCCTGTTGAACAACCAGCTTGCAAAATTCTTTGCTTCTGCAAACCAAATTCAGAGAAGGATTCAGGAAATTCTCTTTTATTATTCCATCTAGTGGAAGACCTTCCACCTCCTCAGATAAACTCACGTGCAATTAGAGGGAGGTCAAAGTAACGGGTTCTCCATTTTCTTCGAAATGAGACTCATGGCTTCACTGTTTCCAGTGGTCATAGGAACTGAGCACATCCATTCTGTCCCCTGGAATGGCTGGGATACCCTCCCTGTACTAAATAGAAAGCACCTCCTCTGGGTCAAAACCACTGAGTGATTCCAACTTATTTTTTTATTAAACACCTAACAGCATGAAGTAAATACCATTTCCATCTGTGTCCTCAAGTATCCATCAGGACAAGGCCGGTATCAATAGGATAGGATAAGTGTCCTAGGACTAGGTATCAATACACATATTTTCTTGGTTTTTATCTCAATGTCAATTCTTGACTATTAGCAGCCTTCCACAAGACTGAAGTTGTCACACCAAGCACTCCCAATTCATAATGAACCTTCCTTCTTCCTCCTTGCACACATGCCTCATGGAAGATCTCAAAGTATAGGCTACATCTGGCCATGCCCAGAATTTTCCTTCATCAATTTGCTTTAATTGAAGCCAGTGGCCAGACTGTTTACCTGTTCAGCAGGTAAATGTCAGTGAAATCCACAAAGGGGTTAATTTGACTTTGTGCACAAAATCTGTATTGGTGGCTACAACTCATATTAGATAAAAAAGAGAAAAGGAGATGAGAACAAAAAATTTCTGTAACAGACAGATGTGAGACACTGACCAGCTAAGGAAACCCCCTTGACCAGCACTAGAAAGCCCCCCCAAGTTTTTTAGTGTTCATCAGCCAGGTCTCTACCCAGAAAGCAGAGCATGGGATAAGTGACCAAGGGTCACCAAGGGTGTTCTTTTCATCAAAGCTATGCCACTGAGAAGAGATACATTACCAATTCCTTTGATTTAAAATGGAATAAAAGACATGAAGCCAATAAAAGGTCTAGGTTTACCTCAAAGCACTGCTGTGCCTGTTAGGTGAATGAGCGAGCTTCCTTTCGGTATCACTTTGGTTCTATATGCTTTCTGGGAATGGCACTGGTTTCCAGGCCTTTCGTTATCTGCCTGCATGACCAACGTGTTTTCCCGCCTGCTCACGTGCACTGCTAACGTACTTTCCTCAGGAGATGGAATGTTTGCCATACCAAAATAGCAACTAAATGAATGAAAGTTCAAGCAGGGCTATAAATAGAAAGGGCACCAGCTTTTCACAGTGTACATATAAGCTACTTCACACCCACTTCCTTTTGTCTGCCATTAACTCTGAGATCTGAGGCAGAATGACCTTTCTGCACTTTGGAAGAATGAACAGCAGAACAAATAAGAGAGCAATCTGTTATGAGGAAGCCATTGAAGTGCTGTGTAGAAAAAATGGACAAACTATTAGACAGACAGACAGATAGATAAATAGATAGATAGTGCTGTGCCTCACAACCAGAGGCAAATGCCAAATAGTAAATTTTAGCAAGACTTACAGGGAATCCGGCCGAATTAACTGTTTTGATTGAAATTTCACTGTGCCTGTCCTTCTTTAGCCATCTTTATCGTGCATCATGTGTGGCAGAGCCAGAGCTCAGGAAAGGCACAGTGGCCCCTCCTGATGTAAGCCAGCTTCTAGGGCTGCGGGTTGCAAGGGACAGAGCAAAACATGTGATGAGGTTTAAAATAGGACAGAAAAGTTAAAAAAAGAAAGAAATTACTTTTTATTTTTTAAAGGACAAAACCCACTTGCTTTTCCTACCACAGGCAGAACATACAGGCACTATTCCAGTGTTGCTTTTTCATGTAAATAAATGACTTCTCATATCGCCACAAGGTTTGTTTAGAACAACTATGGGTGGAAAGGAGGGGGTTACAAAAGCAGAAGGGGTGGGGAGGTGCTCCAAGAGGTCATGTCAGCTCAAGTCTCAAAGTTCACAAGCCCTCACACTGCACTGCATTTTTCTGTGCTCACCTTGGACCTGGCTAGAAGTTGTCTTGTGGAAAGCTGTTAACAGTCAATAAATGACATTGAGATAAAAACCAAATAGACCTGGAAGAAAGTATCTGAGTCACGCAAGGTTAGATCAGATGGCAATTTACTATTTCTAGTTTCAGCTGTTGGATACCAAACCCATTCTCACTAAAAAGAAACACCTGCCCTAAATGTAAAATGTTACAATTAACAAGGTAACAAGTTCACAGGTCGGGTTTATTGTGGTTTCAGTGTGCAGTATGAGAAGTCTATGGATAAAGGGAGCCTTTTCTCTGTTTATGGAGGTTCTTTGGAGTTTGCCATGTGGGACACTTGGCATGTTGGGAGTTTGTTTCTAGGTACAAATGCAATACTGAGTAATAGAACAAAGTATCACAACATGCATCTCATCTGCTGAGAACTCCAGACTATTTCTGCACAGCTGTCTGAAGAGAGCTCCCAGCTGATCCTTATAATTTTGCTCCTTTCAATAAAGGTGTCTGTACTTTTTTCTCCCACTTTTAAAAATGGTGAGGAAACGAGATGGAAATGCTGACAGACCAACTTCCTTTCTTCTGAGCAACTGGATGTGCCACATATTTGTGCACTGGGCTGAGGCTGGCTGGAAAGGGGACTGTAGATCTCCTGTGATCCCCTGGTGCATTGCCACTTGTTATTCTTGGGACTACATTTACCTAGTCAGATGCACTGCCAGTCTGTTTTCTCTTTGTCCATTCCAAAACACACCTGAAAGGAAGGGCCTGCATGAGAAAGGAACTCTAGCTGTGTTTAGAAAAGTGCTGCAGTGCAAAGCTGCTTATGCCAGGAGTTGCACGTCTGTACACAATGTGAGCAAGGAAATAATCTGTCTGGGAAGATGCTGCTTCACATGAAAGCATCTGCCTGCAGCTAGATTCCATCAAAGAGCAGATCTGTGGATTGATTTTCCCAGTATGACATGTTCCATCTGCAGAGCACTCAAAAGTTCTTTTATTAGCTCCGCTGTTGTTCAAGATTGAAGCAACGGGACAAAACAGCTCAGGAAAAGGCATTCAGCTCCCAGACACTGCCCCAGAAGCACAGAAAGTGCCAGGATGGGGTGGTGGCAGAAGCAGAGCCACAGTGCAAGGGCAAGGGAGTACCTCAGAAAATGCTATGAGCACAGACAATGGGAGAGGTGATGTCCAGGGAGGGCAACTGCGTTTCCCAGTCTGTGTTTTTATGGAAGCCCACCTCATCCTCTGGGGACAAAGCCCTGTGCCAGCACAGCTCACCTGAGCGTGGCACCATGAGTGCTGCAGCTGCCAGCACTGAAAGCTGGCACGTTCCTTTGCCCTTTCTGTCTCTCCACTCGGGCTCTCCACATGCACGGGCTTGTTTTAATGCATTTTTATTTTATTTGCAATGATGTCAGAGGCAACCTTTTGATGACTTA
Source organism: Anomalospiza imberbis (assembly GCF_031753505.1). Lineage (NCBI taxonomy): Eukaryota > Metazoa > Chordata > Aves > Passeriformes > Viduidae > Anomalospiza > Anomalospiza imberbis. The sequence goes on along the minus strand of NC_089684.1, from coordinate 43,965,664 downwards.
TGACCCACAGAAGCCTAGGTACCACAGGCTTATGAAACAATGAAGGAAGAAGAAAGTCAGGAAGAAAGCTGGAATAACATTAATTAAATAAACTCAGCAACCAAAAGGACAGAAGTGGCACATAATTTCACAGTGAGCTGCCAGAGATGTTTCAGGAGGAGCCAGTGAATAAGGGAGGCTTTCAGAGTACCAAGGGATTTGGACACAGCAGAATATATTCCCTAGAGCTGAGCCTGAATAGCCACATGAAACATTTCTGGGCCATAGCACACAGCACGTCAATTTGCTGGGGACTGGGCTCTGCCACAGGATATGTGAATACACACACAAGTGGTCTCAATGAATCCTGGGAAGAACCACACAGATTCACATATCCTTCTTCAGAAATGGATTTTATTAGATGACCTGAACAATGTATTTGGCACAAATGTGCTTTTATGTCCTCAGCCTACCAGAAAGCCCTATTAGGTCATTATGCTGTTGAAATACAGTCCCTTACGTATCAGAGGGAAGCTTTTTCTGGGCCATTCCCTGCACTTTTAATCAACAGGAGAGAAATATGTTGCTCCCCAAAAGCATTTCCTACTGATTCACTTCCCTTTATCATCTGATTTACAGGTCTGATCTTGACTTTTCACCACACCCAGATCTCCCATTGACTTCAAGGAACAGGGCTCTGTGGAGGCAGTGTGAAAGTCACCCAATAAAGGTTTTCAAGAGGAAGCTGCTGAATTCATTAACGCCAGAATTTACATAGGTCTAACAGATGCCAGCAGGTTCTCCGTGGCAATGACGAGCTGTGTCAATGGATGTGGCCTGCTGCCCTGAAGAGGGACGGTGGAGCAGGGCCCACATGTTTGCAATGACAATCTTTCCCAGTCCTGGGCAGGGTACAGCACATCCACTGCATCTCCCCCACTCCCAGGAGTGCAGGAGCTCTCAAAAACACTATTTGTGGCTCATGAGAGACTGCAAAGTGTACAAACTCACAGCCCCCCTCCACAATGATACCAGAAGCCATCACCTCTAAGAGAAGCTGGAGCACATTACAATGATTTCATTTTCTCCATGAAGAATTTGCCACAGACACTTAGATAATCCTCAACTCAAATTAGAGACTTCTTGTGTGAGATGCTCCATAATCACAGGAAGCACGAGCTCCCATTAGAGAATAACAAAATGTAGCACTTAAAAAGGGCCATGATGCAGTGCAGACAACCACAGGCAATGCTGCAGCAAAGGAAATGTTGACCCAGACCCCCTCCCCAGGCCCTGGTCTTGGAGAGGCACTGGGATACACTGAGGCTTTGCCAGCTGCACCCTTAGAACATGGTACATCCACAGCAGAGTGGTCTTGTGCCTATATAAACCTAATACTGCAGTGGTTAATTATAAATACTGCTTCTGTAACATTTGGATGGGAAGAAATCTTTTCCTTCTGCTAGGGAGAAAGAGAAATGACACCTTTGAACAGCATAATTTGTATAAATTACTGTGCTTTTTACCCAGGGCTCATCTGCCAAGTTCTCTTGTTTGGGAGGAGCCTGCATGTGTTTTGATGTGCAAAGTAGGATAAAGGATTACCATTATTAAAGGGCTTACAAATTGGGCAGGCAAGCCCCGGGTGAGAGGTCACTCTGACTGTACAAAGGAAAGTTTGAGCTGAGTGAGGAAGCTCGGGTTTGACTGAGAGGACAGGGAGAAGAGTTTTGTTCTGCAAGACTGCATGTCTGTCAGTCTGTCTGCAGAGAAACCAGCCTCAGGCCCTTTGTTTTGTTCTGAGTTTCTCACTCTGCCCATTTGTAGAGGGTGCTGAGCATGTGTGACAACAGAACACATCCCACCGTGCTCCTCAAAGTCTCTCTGCTACAGAGAGGACTGGAAACAAACTCCCCAAGCTGTGGGGCTCGGGAGTGGTAGGGAACAGTAGGACAGCTGTCTGAATGACCAGGAAAGCTTCAGCTATCCTTCCCAGAGGGTGACATCTCCCTGGGATGGAGGTGGAGCCGCAGCTTCATTTGCTCCAGAGAAGGAGCCCTAGACAGACACATGCTTGCCCCGGGTATTGGGCTGAAGGGTCGTAACATAACATAACGACAGGAATGATACTTGGTTAAAATACAGCAATGTGGCAGCTTAAAGGGATGCCCTTAGGAAAAGATCCATCCTTGTGCCAGAGAAGACAGAGCTAATGAACATAGATTGGGGTATCTGCTTACCTGCTTGGAGCCTACTGCTGCTCCCCACATGTCAGGCTGACACTGTCACCAATTTCAGGGGTGGGTGGAAAACACAGGCTTCAGACACAAAAGAGAAATTTCCTGAAACAAAACAGGAAAGAGGAATCAACAACTTGTGTTTCCCAGAAGGATGAAGAGGGGCTTAGTCCAGCATTTCCCAGACAGAAGTAGTACAGAACAGTCTGTAGTGTCACTGACTATGGTGACAGTGCTCTTAGAGCAATTCTTCCCTTTTACAGCTGCAACTCCAGCAATTATATGAGACTACCACTTTTCATTTTAAGGAAAGAAAGAAAAAGGAAATATCTTGGTAGCCCACAGGGTTTCAGAAAGATATTGAACTGCTTGACCCCTGAATTCTGAAGGATAATTAGCAAATAAATGCAGTGCAAAATATTTAGTCTAAGAGACCGTGTTATATCAAGTTTCTACCAAGCTTAAGAATTTTTTGAGGGCTCTACTTGTGATTTCTGAGCATGAGGGTTTAGTTCCACTGTGCTGTAAGACAGCCGTGCTTGTTCTAGAAATTTCTTATCAAATACACTTCATTTACAAGCAAAGAAATGCAAATGTAACTTGTGATTTGAGACTCCTGACTCCTTACTCTTTGGCCTAAGCTGTGCTCTGGCAGCGCTAGTCTAGACAGGACAATTTGGGATGGCAGCTTTTACTCAAGGCCTCTGGAGGAGCCTGAGGTACACTTGAGCTTTTGATTCCCATTCAAGCTCTCGTATTCAGCCCCTACCTTAGCCCAAACCAAAGAGGCTTCATTCAGTTTTTAACTCCTTCCCTTTGTGAATCTCACCCAAACGTCTTCCTAGAAAAGAATTCTCTCCGCCCTTGGACACTGCTGTTCTTCAAGCTGCCAAAGCTTTGCCTGTTCATCCTTTACAGTTTCATGAGACTGTGCCAGTAAATCCCAAAACCTTCCTAGAACTGTGCAGCCTGGATGCAGCATAAGTCTCCTTCTCCCTACACAGTGACCTGCAGAGGCCAAAAAGGCCAGAAGGATAATAGAGGGTATTAAGAAAACCCAGTTGTGCCACAATGTACTTTAATAATGTGGTACTATCTTTAATCCACTTGCAGTCTTACCCATCCCATTGCTCTTTTTTCCCTTCAGAACTACGGAACTCTAAGGTGACACATTTAAAATGGCTGTAGCAGCAGGTGAGATGAAGCCCCTTTCACTTGAAAAGAAGCAACTGAAGGGGAGTATGCTGGGGATCTGCAGTGAAGCAAAGAATGTGAAGAGGGAATGATTTTTCAGTTTGTCCTGTAATACAAGAAGTGAACAAAAAATAATTGTATTTATGAGACTGCAGGTGTGAAATGGAAGAGCTGTTTCACCCAGTGATGTGTTCTGAGGCTGCTGACTGAATGAGGTCACTGGAGTCAGCATTTTTTTCACCTTTTTTGTCCACCATGTGCCTGTGGAACTCACTGCCACTGTCCAAAGTGAAAGTCAAAAGTATGAACTGGTTCAAAAACTACCTGAAAGCATTCAAAGACAAGTCATCAAAGTCTAGAGGACATACTGGTGTGAATATAATGTTATTGTTTCTATTTTCTCTTTTTTCCTACTTCTTTTCCTGCCTTCCCATTTTCCTTTGTTAAACCTATATACCATTTTCTGGGCCACAGAAGTTTTCTGTATTAGTCCTGGGCTTGAGGACATGGCTCCTTTTCTTTGCCTTTCAGCCATAGGGTGCAACTGCATTTCACTATAATTAAGAGTTAACAGTGAGGTTTTAGGATGTGATAAGACATTTTTTTTCTCCAGAAAACAGATTTCCAGGTACCAGAAAGCTTGGCAGGACCATGGATTGACAACAAATAGAGAGAGAATACATTATCCCAAACAGGTGGGCTCAGCCCCAGAAGTGTTTCCTAAGGGTTGCGAGTTTTTTTCTTGGTTCATTGGATCCTTCTTTATTTTTCAACTTAGTGCATCACTGTGTCTTGGATTTCAAGTACTGCAGATCACTAGAAAGGCATGTGACCATGTCATCAGAATGTGCTTGGTTCTGGATCCATAAACTAATAAACATTTGACCACTGTCTCTGCACTGAAGAGGTCATTACCAGAAATGATCCATGGTACACAAGACACCCATGTCCAGCCCAGGGGAGAGCTGCTATCTGCTGTGTGGCAACACTGCTTCCTGTGCAGAAGAGAGTTCTCACAGACCCACCAAAATCAACAAAGATCTTTGTTAAGTTACCAATTTATCTCTGTTTCCAGCACCCCTACAGAGTGGTTTATAGTTTGTGAAATACTAAATAAACACTGAAAGACACTTTGGTTTTACGTCAGTGACATTAACTCTTTGCCATCCCTTGCTCCCCATCACTGTCCCGTGGGTTTGCAGAGATGGACCCAGCTTTAGGAAGTGATAAGAGAGGGTGGAAAGGGCACAGGGAGATTGCTTGCCCCAGGGCAAAACTCTAAATCCTCCAGACAGGACAAGGAAGTAGCATGCCAAAAGCAAGAAAACCCTGTAAGACCCTTAAGTGTTTTGTCTGAGGCAGCGCTGGAAAGCAAAGCTGTTCTTTACAACAGCAGAAAGAGAAACAGGCGTGAAGGAAGAGCTTTCTGCCACAAATCAGACACAGGAGCTTTGTGAAGGACCTGCAATGCCTCAGCAGTGAGAGGAGCGGACTCGATGCAGTTTCTCTCAGCTCCTGAAGGCCAAGTCTGCAATCAGCACATTCACAAGAGGGTTGTGCTGTGGCCAAGAAGGCAACTGTGGCTGCTGCAGCCCTGCAGCACTCAGCACGGTTCAGTCACTTTACCACTGCAGCAAGAAGGTCCCACTGGCAGGAGAGAAAACGCACAGAGGTTTTTCTCTGGGGAAGCAGGTCCTTCAGTGCAGAAGACAAGAAAAGCAGGGGATGCAGTACCAGGCTGGCTGTGCTGGGGCGCTGCTTCCCAGCACAAATCTAAAAGGTCCTGGTAGAGGCAGCGATCCCTCGGCAAGAGTCAATGGAGAAGGAAGAAAGGCAGCTGAAGGGTGCAACTTTGCTGTCAAAGTCTTGTGGCTCTCAGGTGAGCATGAGCCTGCTTAGCCAAAAAGGTAGGAGGGAATTAGAGAGAGCTTTTATTTTGCATTTGTTGAACAAAACAAGCAAACCCTAAAATGATTCATTTCTCCACAAAATGTGAGGTGTCCAAACAAAAGAAACTGCTTTGTTTTCACTGGAAGACCAGTACAGTCTTCTGCACAAACAAGCATACACAAAGTAATGCCAGATCTCTTTTTCTCTTAATTGCTCTGTCATAGCCAAGATTATTATGGGTATCTGGGAAGCTTCATTGATAACCTGGGTACTGTGCATCCAGCACTACAAGTTTGATGTCTAATTTATTCTACATATTCAATGCAAAACCTACATGTTGATCTTACAGGTGGTTTTGGTTACTATGTATATCAATATATTTTGTTTATGCTCTGCCAGACTTCCCAAATGGTCACAGAGCTGTGTGGATCATGAGATACAATACAGAGGATATGGAGACTGCTGGACAGGTCGGAGGTTTCTGACAAAGGTCACTTTGAAGCATCTTGGAGAACCACCCACTTACTCTATCTCCTTCACTATCCTAAGCTACATCAGAGGGAACAAGACATGTTGCTAGCAGAAATCTAAAGGAGGATGAGAGACTTAAGTTCATGTTTTTGTCTCCCCTTATGCCTAAGCAGAGATCCCAAATCTTTCTTTAATCATTCACTGTTCAAGGGCCTCTCCCTCCCTGTCAGGATGAAATACCTGCTCTTGCTGCCCCGACAGCCCACAGGTGCTGGGAGTTGCAACACGCTTCAGAAGCCAGCACGGAAACCCTCGCTCCTCTGATGGTATCACTGCACCAACAGAAGAGCTAGAGGTCACACAGAGGAAGGGCACCACAACCTGGGAGGTCAGCAGCTCCATGACACTGAGAAGTGGTTCTGAGAGAGATTAAACACTTGAGACCCAAAACCAGCAGAACAAGACTTGGAAGCAGTGCTTTATCTCAGGCAGGTGCCCACATCAATGGGCTGTAAACTGGGTCTTTTTCTCTCCCCTCAGACTCTTCTGCTGGAGCTGCCCTTCTCCATAGGTGCTTAGGGGTCTATTTTACCCCTCTGCCTCCACAGTCCAACAGAGCTGCCAGAAGCAGGACAGCCAGCACGGTCCCTGCTCACTACAGGATAGGACCAACCTGCTCCTTTCACAAATGTGGCGTTCTCAGGGGATTGTCTTCCAATCTAACTGTTCCTCTCCACTAATACTGAGCTGAGCTGAGGGTAACACTTCAGATACATGTGGCCCTGGTTTGAGAGAACATGGCACAAGTTACCCTGAGCCTCTCTCAAATCTCAGAAAGTAGATGACACCAAAGCAGAAGCATTTCAACCAGAGAGAAGGAGTGCAAGTGGCTCCCGCTGTCTTAACAGCCTGCAGATAAACATGTTCTCAGCAGGAACAAGAGGCAGTTCGGGCTGCAGTCTGCACCTCACCAAGGACATTTTCTTGAGAGCTGAATGGCAATCCTTGCAGCCACCTAGAACATGTTGTTCCCTCTTGGCTGTACTGGCACACTTGGTAGTGCATTGGAGACCAGTTACTACAGTACGAAAAAGTGACATTAACTGAGATTAACCCAGAGGAACATCTGCTACAGCTGCTATGATCCAGGCACACAGACTAGATTTAAGAACCAGTGGTTTGGAAGAAGCCTTTTCTAGGGCTGACCAAATTGATCCTGACACATCCTTTGACTAGTGTCCAGGCTTTTACGCTTCTGTCCCCCCAGGACAATTCACAGCACTGCTATACAAAGGTGTGCCTACTTGAGGAATGGCTCAGCAGTCTGACACAAGCACCCTCACCCACAGTGCTCATTCCCAAGCTGTACAGACTGCCAAGCATACCCTAGATTCACCTCAGATCTGGCTGGTTTACAAATCTGTCCATATAGGGCCCTTAAAGAGCAAGTAGAAAGTTTCATTTATTTGGGTACCCTTCGGAAACAACATGTCTGTACAGCCCCCATTTGGCTGTCCTGTGTGAATGTATTATGAAACAGACTCATTACATACATACTGTGTTTTTGCCTCCTTTCCTACACAGGACAGGGCCTGCTCCAAAGATGAATCAGAGGAGAACACTATTGTCTGTAGCATCCCAGCTTCAACATCTGTTGAAATTGGACAATAGTGTCTAAGTGAAGCAGGAAACTGTAGGAAGAGGAAGGATTAGGGCAGCCAATTGCTGCCCTGAGGATCTGGCTGCTCTCCTGCCCTGCTGTGCAAAGGAACGAACCAGGATTGTTGGGGACTCCTCACTAAGAATGTGTGCATGCACCCCTTTTCTGAATGTCCATCTGCACAGCCTTGCTCTGGTCCTGCAGAAACGCAGCAAACTCAGACACCAAAAGGAAGGAATGGGTTTGGTTTTAAGCTTAGTGTGTTACCAGCCTCAATTGAGTTTGCACTACATGGATCAGTGTCTCTGAGTCTTTCAACAAAACTTGCCAAATACACAGATATCACAGGGGTGGAGAGCTCAGAAAAGCTCAAGAACCATCTCATTGGTTTAGTCTGCAGGGTACCATTTGAAGAGTAGGCCTCAAGACACACTCACATGGAAAATGAGAGAACTTACACCAAAGGCTGGCTCAGAGCAGCCTTCTTCCAGTAAAGCTGTGTGTTTCTCACTAGAGAATGAGAAGGAGAATCACTGGAGCACCACAGGCCTACAGACAGCCAGATCCTCCTGCAATTTAGGTTGCTACAATAGCTGAGGAAGGGAGTGTTTTGTTTAACTGTAGCCAGGGTTACAGTCACCTATAACTGCGCACGTTTCCGTTTTGGAGCACTGGTGGGGTAACACAGGTTTCCTTGATGCCACAGGCCTGTTAAAATGCAGTACAGTTATTTAGTGCATTGGTGACATAGTGCTCTCTGGCATGGCAGGCCCTATGTGCGCTAGTGTGCGAAGTGAAGTCACCAGAGGTTTATGGGAGGAAGGATTCCTGCTGTGCTCGCCTACTTAGCAAGGGCATTGGGTTAGAGGTGCTTGGCTCTCCAGTTGCCTAAGCACAAGGAGACCTACATTCCCCAGGCACGGAAACAGCCAGCCCTGAGAGCCTCTGTGGAAAAGAGCTGAGGGCAAACCACCCAGTGCCTACAGCACTAAGCTGAGTTTCTGTTTTAAATGGGGAGTAGAATTCATTTATGTTAGGGATCTTCAGCTGGAATTTCCTGAAGCCTTAAAAAACACAAGAAGATGACCAGCCTGGTTTGTGGCTTCTTCCTGGACTCTGTCCATGTTGAGGCCTGCTGTGGAGTTAAGGTGAGGTGAACTGCCAATGCAGAGGAGTGAAGGATACAGTAAGTAGAATATAACGACTTTATTACAGCAATGATCCATCCAGGCAATGAAATTACTGCAAGTGGTTAGTTCTTTTCAGTATCTTTAAAGGATAACTCCTTGAGCAGGTGCAAGAGAGTGGGCGTAGGCTTTGCCCCACTGATGTCAGGAACGCCTAGTTTCTTTTGAAGCATCTCCGATGTGGAAATGCTCCTCTGCTCCCCTCCTGGGAGCGTGTGAATTCTCAACAATCCAAGCTGCTGTTTAGCTGCAGAGGTGACTGATTTACACAAAACTGGATAGCAAGAACTTCCTGAGATGACCCTGTTTTGTGAGGAGATTCTAATCTCATGACAAGTTTGTCTAGCCAGATAATGACAGTAATTAGCCAGGAGGCAAGAAGGTGGATCTAGGTATTCTGCTTCATGAGTAAGAAGGATGTTTTATGGCAGTGGAATTAGGAGGACGATGGAAACTGCTAATATGCTCCAAAATGGAGGTGGAACAAACAGCACAGTGCAGAGGACTGCACTTGGGACTCCCCAACCTGCTCTCCTCCCAGAGTGGAAAGGCTCAGTAAGGGAGAGGTCTTTTGTCCAGAATAAGATGGTGCTGAGCCCATGCTGGCATTTGACATCAGCAGCATCACCTTTATCATTCCTCCTGCACAACCCAATTTGTCTGAAACACGGAAAGTGGAACAAAGAGGACCAGTGCAATAAACAAATGCCAGCATTTCAGATATTGAAATACAATTTGTAGTGGATAAATGAGCAAATAGAAGAGGCAGCCTCTCAGTAAACACCATACTCATTCTAGGATACGATAAGCTGAAATATATGCCTGCAGTTCCTATTCTGCTTGGTAGGTGCTTGCCTGCTGCAGCAAGGGCAGACCTGTCTTATCTCTTGTAATTTCCAGTCAAATATTTGCAAAGTGCTTACATATGGGATAGATTAAAACCCACAGGAATGGAGAGAAGAGAGTACTGAGTTCACAAATGAATGCATTCTTTTTCCTGGAAAAAAGGGTCTCCATAAAGCAAAGGTAAGATGTTCCTTGCAAATGGGTAGCTCTGGTGGTATCAAGTGATGTGCTTTTGTCTTTCTGGGGTGCTGCCAGACACCCTGAAATGATAGAGTGGAGAGGAATGTGAGATTTCCCCCTTTCATCATAATGGTTACTTTGAAGCCTAATTACAGCCATTTAAACAGCAGCCTATTAGCCATGCTACTGCTGATGGCTGCACTGAAATGCACGGCATGGCTGGGCAGCTCAGACATCCCACTGGAGTTTGGGATGGGCACGAAGCAGCAGCAGGTATCCTGTGCCTCTGGCATGCCTGTCCCAGGGCACTGCGGAGGACAGGAGCGCTGTGGGACACGCTGCAGTGGGACCCACTGCAAGGTGATACTTGACATGTGACGAAGGCCAGTGCCTGGCAGGGACCCCAGAGAGCTTGGCCACATCACCTCAGAAACTCTGCAGCTCAAGATTGTTTCAAAGGATGGCTGCAAGAGAAAATAAAACCAAGAGGCAGCACATCAACTGTGGTTCCTCCTGAAAGCACTAAGAGCCCCCGCTGATCCCCAGCTGCTGCAGGACACTCTGTAGGCAGATCCCCACCACTTCTGTGGCTGTGACGACCACAAGGCCTGGTCACACTTGGTGCTGCTTTTCTCTTGCAAGACTTGCCCCCTCGATTTTGCTTCATGTTTCTGTCTCTGTGCACTCCAAAAATCAGGCAGCTCAGCTTAGACCTTGAGTGTCCAAGCACTTTGCCCTTACCCAGGAGAACTACAGCTGGTAACCCAACTCTAAAATAAAGGTCTAGCATGATGGTGTGCCTTCAACAGTGGAAAAGAAGCAGACAGCTGAGAACAACACTGACTGTCTTACAATCTCATCTTCCACTATGAGTTACACCAATTAATTTCTGCACAGTTCCTTATGGTAGATGTCACAGGTGGGCCGCCCAGCACCACATACTCACCTGGTGTAACTAGAATAGCTGTGTCTACTGGAAGTGTGAGGGGGATATTCATGAGCTGCAGATCTGACACTAATAAAGGTCCTGTGCCTCTGGTCACACTGTAAGGTCGGTGAAACCAGCAGGGTGCTACTTGAACTTGTTTGGTTATAAACTGTGGCAGGTCAGCTGCTCTATGACCGACTGAGACACCCCTGCAGTGGAGGCGGGGTCCTCTGAGGGCTGGAGCTGGGAGCTCTGGCAGGAATAACAACAGCTGTCCCAATACACAGTGCTCCCACTTGTGAATCAAAGCCCTTGCTAAGATCCTGTCAAGTCCAGACATGTTTCATTCTTATTCTTGCAGACATAATATGAAGGCAAGGATCCATCTTTTCTCAAGTGCACCTTTTTTTTTTCCCCTCTTGCAATGGGAGAGGAAGACAAACTGAAACATGCACTTGCTGGAAGATTGGAAACAGGAAGGTCTGTTTCATTTGCACATTCCCTGTTCCAAATGAGAAGGAAGAAATATAGATCACAGTCTTTTATTTCAAATTTGGCATGAAACTTTGCCTTCAAGGCAATGTCAAATAACAGACTTCACACTCCTTGGAATTAGACTGATGAGAAGTACAAGGCAAAGGCTCACTCCTGGGAGCATTTCATTTAGTTACAGGTCCGCATTCAAATCTCGTCTTTGAGAAGCCCACAAAAATAGCTGCAGCAAGATAATAAATAATAACTACTTTACATATTTTTTACTTATAAAAATTATTTTACATAATTTTTACCTATAAAACACTTTTTCCCTCCTTCTGCCTCACATCATGGGGAACACATTAGTGCTGGGGAAAAGCACTTCATTTAAATATTTTTATTGAAAGAAAATAGGCTTTTTTTTAATTATTGTGTTCCTCTCTTTTGCTTTCCGCCCCTTATGTAATGTGGCCTAGTTTTTAATCTTTTCTGGTCTTCTGCTATTTCCATCTAGGAACACGTCTGGTTATACTGGAAATTGAGACAAGGACACTCAGCTATAAAGAAAAAGTGTGAAGTGAGTTTATGTTTTGAATTTGAAAGAACAAAATCAACTTGAACTATTCAGTGCACTGTCATGAGCCTTCTACCAAACCAATTCGGCCCTATGTCAGGTGTGTGCACAAAAGTTTTCTTGAAAAAGCTGTTTTTGTTAGAGATGTTACCTCATTCACTACAGCTATTCTGGTTTATCTGACACATCTACAGGAACAGAGATAAAGCATTCTTCACATAAAAACTTCATGAAATTATTCCAAATGTGTGATGCTGGCATTCAAAAGCAAGTACTTCACATTACTTCTGTTCAGTTTCCACTTCATGACTGTCACAGTGTTGGCATATTTATTTGGGAATTTATAGAGCTACAGAAAGGGAAAAGGTCAAGAGACCTGATTGCCTGCTGTCATGGTAATGGCCATGGACAACTGCATGGTCCTGAGATGAGAAACTGCTCTGCAATGTGATCTGGGACCTCCTCCTTGGAGCTGCAAGCTCTTGGAAGCCTTGAGCCACAGAAACAAGTCTTTTATTGTACATGAAGCGCTGTATTCTGGCTACTCTATTCACATCCAAAGGCATCCACTACAGCTGGGCTGTCTGTGCCAAGGTCCCAGCCTTGGGAAGGGCTGGTTCCATGCCTGGGAGGGCTGGGCATGGATGGCACCATCCTGCAGCTCAGCCACGACAGCCACTGCAGGGAGCAGCTCAGCAGCACCGCTCTGGGAATACCTGCTCCTTCCAAACTGACAAAGAGGAATACTGGACTCGATCTGGAGGGGTGGGGCCTATACAAGTTCTGTTGTCTAACTACAAACAGCACTCAGGACCGGCAGTTTCTAAAGACAAAACTGAGTTTGTGTGGCTGCACTATCCTAAAGACCAGACCAGAAGTCCTTCCTGATGTTCCTCCTCTAACACCTCAGAGCACAACTCTCGTAACTGTCCTCTATGGAGCAGCTCGTAAATTTTGATCTGATTTGGCTTCTCAAAATTTAACGAACATGTAAGTGAAAACATGCTTTGGAAGGTAAACACAAACATCCCTGTCCAGAAAGCTGAAATGGAAAGATTCACAGGATTCCAGTAAAACATTGTGATAATCACCATATAATTGCAGGAAGGTTTAGGCCCAGTGAAAGAGCATTTCCTCAGGTTAATTCCAAACAAGCTGTTATTTGAGCAGAGGAATTAATGAGTTCTAGCTCACCAAGTACCTCTGTCCTTTGTCCCTTAATCTCCCCACCACAAAAACCTCTGCCTCTGTGTCAAATGTAGATGAAATTAGCCAATGCCTTCAAAAGTTATTAAGAGGAGACTGATAAATGATGAGACAGATAATACACTCATGCAGGCTCACCTCCTCCAGAATCCAGGCTCAAAATGACCCACACAGCTTCAGCCCAGCCTAGCAATTATCACTGCTCACAGTAAATAACAACACAATATAAACAACATAAATTCATTTGTATGTAAATATGACACTGGTGTTCCATGCACAAGTATAACTCATGTTGTTGAGGCTATAATAATCCAATGGCTGATTTTAATAACTATTCCTCCTAGTGATACAGGATTTAAGTCTTCAGGGAGACCTTCCAGCGCCTAAAAGGGCTCCAAGAGAGGAGAAAAGGAACTTTGGATAAGACCATGGAGTGAAAGGGCAAGAGGGAGTGTTGCTGTCCATGGCAGGGAGTTGGAACTGGATGGTCTTCAAAGTCCCTTGCAACCAAAACCATTCTGTGATTTTTTGATGTTTGCTAAGCCTAGTAAAGATTACAAAGAGGAAGCAGTGACCCAAAGTTTAGAATTAAACAACAGAAGAGTTCCTGTGTCGGGCCATCTGCAAATAACACAATGAAACTCTTGTCACAAGTGGCACATGGGTCTTCTCCTTGTGCCTGGGCATTGTATGATGAGTCAAGTGAGATGGAGTCACCTATAAATTGTTCCTTCAATGAAATTTCAACTAAAAGAAACCCACCAAAAATGAGATCTTTTTCTGAACAACTCCTGTGCCTGAAACACCTAGATCATCAGCACTAGGATACAAGTATGTGGTTAGAGAGTAACTTCAATGATCTGGCTTGGCAGACCCACAAAAGGTCTCAATATATCTGAAAATCTATCTCAATAGATCAGAATTTATCTGCTCCTACGCTACGATTCCAGCTCCTGGATGTGAAACCACCCTTCTGCGTGTCTGCTCTATCAGTGGCTGCTCAGAGGGCTTGTTTCACAGGATTTGTTGTAAAAAGCCTGCATGTTCATACCCTTCCCTTTTAACATGAATCCAGGAGCTCTCATTTATGCAGTGCTATGGAAATGGTTGTCATGACGGGAGAATTGTGACTTCCAGAATGGAATACATAGGAGCAGATGTCCATCAGTCTGGCCACTCCTGTAATCATCACACAAGCACATTTCTAAGAGTTATACCGCAGTTTCAGAGTTCTCAATCAAGTTTTTATAGCTGAAGTTGCTGAATTGTCCATGTATTGAGTGGGTGATTTAAAAGCACATTCCTAGCTCCAAACACCTGAGCTAAGGAAAATTTCCCTGTTTGCATATAATCCATGAGAAGACTCTGGGGTTTTGTTCCACTTGACTAGCCAAAGGCTGGTATCACTAATCACCTCCCTGCTGCTCACGTTAGCAGAAACTTCTGCCCAGGTACAAGTACAGGCAAATCTTGGGCTGTGCACAGCACAGCTGGCCTTGGCCTTTCCTGCTCTAAGTCCCTGTCACATGCTGCAGTCAGGCCTGAGCCAAAACCCTTCGATTAAAACAGGGTTTCCTGAGGCTTGCCTTTGGTGTGCTCCACCTGCCAAGCTGAATGCAAACAAAATTTGATTCCCAGTACCAGTTAATGCTGCCCTAACACAGATCAGCCAGTGTACAGTCAGAACTACAGCAAGTGGGGCTATTTGATCTCCTCCAAGCCTCCTTTCCTGGCTTGGGTATGGTATTTCCCTTTTCTTGTCACCCATGCAAGCGTTCACTCTCGTGGCTTAAGTAAAGACAAGCCAGAGTAAAGGGCATGAACACTTCTGCATGAACAGCTCACAGTGCCCAGGTGCTCGAGAAGAGGAAGGTAAAGAAATATTAAGGCTGATCAAAACAAAAATCACAGTAAGGAATGCTGATGTGGGTCATTCTCCCACGTGCAAGCACTTAGATGTGTTTACAGAGGGGGAGAGACAGTCTTCCTAGGGCAAGAGAACAAAAAGGGTAGCTCTTAGGGTATGGATATGAAACCAGCACCTGGCAGCAAAGGGAATCAACTCCTGTGTCCCAGCACAGCCTCGGGGAGTAACTGCATCCTTGCTGCACACCAGGTGTGTTACTCCAGCATCAACAGCTCTCTGCACTCTCATCCTTTTCCTCTTCCAGGAAAGAGCTTACAGGACAAAGATGATTAATCTCATTTAGCAGGCACAGAAACTGAGGCAACAAGGAAGCAGAAAGGAGTAATAAAACCCATGCCAGCTAGTGGGCCTGGCAGTTGTGCTTCTCCTCCAGAAGGTTTTTGTGCATGGAAAATCACAAGCATGAACAAGAAGCACTCTTTCCAAGTCTCAGGAGAGAGGATGCTTGGATTTCTCACTCCTAGATGGTGGAGCAGCCGAAAAACAGAGTCACAGAGAGGCAGCAGTCTTTAGAAGAAGCCTAAGGATGTCAATGGAGTCAGCTCTATCTGCAATCTTTATCTGAGTTGCTCTGATCTCCCCACACAGCCCTGTCTGCTGGGATGCCATGCATCTCCGCCATGTCCTCCAGGAATGAGCCCCCAGCTTCCAGGAAACGGGGCAGGTGTGTCTCTGGCACATCTGGCCTCGCTCCCTGGCCCAAATCAAACACCAAACCACGCTGGACTTGCAGCCATTATGAAAGGAAACATCAGAGTCACCAGGTCAGACTGCAAGGCACGAAGGCTGTAACATTTGGTTTCTCTCTGTTTCGCTTATTCTCCTTTGTTCAGAAATTCTTAGTGGTTATAAATGTAAAATCCTTTAGTTTTAGCAGCTCTTATTGCAAATGCAGTTTCTGCAGATTCATAAGTCATTCTTCCACAAAAATCACAAACTGATGAGTTTGGGAAAAGAAAAGAGGTTTTTTCCCTTTCTGAACCTTTGCCCAACAAAGCAAACTAAGCCACTGGATTTCCCTGCTGAACTTTCCTTTAATTGAAAACATGGCAAGTCCTCATTCCCCTCTTTGAACTCCATCATCCCTAATGCACCTCTGAGGGCAGCATTTCTGACCGTGCCCTGCCAACCCCTCTGCAAGGTACAGCATGGGAACATGTGATTTTGGGGACCTTATGACTGCTGTGGTCAGGTGCCTTGGGTCAGAGAGGATAGCAAGGAAGCAAGCAAGGTGCATAAGGCAACGTACTGCTGTGGGAAAACCCGGCTTTATTTTGACTCGACTTGCACTGAAGTGGGTCAGGATGGGGTAAGTGAGACACAGGAGTCTGAGCCTAGAGAGGCAGTGCAGCTGAGAGAGAATGACTTGTCTCCAAAAGCTGCATCTGAAGGAGACAAGTGGATCTGTATAAATGGGCCTTCAAGAGATGTTCATAGTAAAAATATGAAATGCACCTAACAGCTAGAAATACAAACACGCAGGGAAGCACTTACATAGTGATGCAAGAGCTTATGGAAAAATCAAAATGGAAAAATGTGGTTTCTTCAGGCTGAAGTGGGAGAGGAGCAGCTCTTGTCTTTCCTGTGCTAACAGTGCTGAGCTGTGCCTTACAGCATGTCCCAGCCGAGGATCCACGGAGCAGCTCAGCCAGCGTGCTTAACCAGATTTTCCACCACACCTTTGGGCTGCAGCACACAGTCATTATATCATGCATGCCTGAAATATCTCAGTAAAGACAGGATAAAGGAACCTAGGGACCTGTTCCTGACTTTTTTCACTGGAGCTAGCAACAGCTCTTCGAGGCTCCTGGGGGCTGTTCTGGAGGGGTGAGGCTAGCCAGTCCCCACACATCTCCCTGCTCATTCTCTGTAAGCAAGGCCCAGCATCTTGGCAGATAAGCGGAACCACGACAGGGCAGGAAAGCATCCACATTGTTACGGGGCACACAGGGCCTTTCCATCCCCGGGTTCAGCCTGTGACACAGACAAGTCCTGTCTGCAGACATATGAGGGAGAGTGCCTATAAGCATCCTGAGATACAGAGGTGCCACTGCATGCAAATCCCTTGCAGACAGATTTCAGATTCAGAAAGAGAAAACAGCCCAAAACCTGGACAACTGCAGAGTCTTTGGCCAATGCACAATCTACTGGGCTTGGGAACGTAAAACAGCAACAAAACCTGCACGTTACTTGCAAGTAACTTCAGCAAAGTCTACCTACCTACACAGCTCAGGTAGGTCCCAGCGAGGCCAAATTCCTCTACACAGACTTACATTGAAACAGGATTCCACGGCCCGCCTGCCCCATCACCCACACTCTGAATGGCCTCTCACTTCACAACACATTTCAATAACTTAGGAAAAGTTTGGGGTTCTTCCCATTGATGAGGAAAGGGGCTGGGGGTTTCACAGTTCATTCTTTGCCCAGTCCCAGCCACAATTACTAACTCATCTTATTCTTCCAAGACCCACACAACCTCTCCAATGGAAAAGCATGAGTCTTTCTATAGGATGGGCCCTGTCATTATTATCAGGAGATAATGGCTTGCACTTTCCTCATTCCTTTCTTCTGAGTAAGATCTTCTTTTGCAAATAGACAAGGGAGGGAGAGAAGAAAAGGAAGTCAAACAACTGCTTCACTGCCTCACAATATGCTAATGTTCACAGAATATTTGTTTGGGGTTAGTTTGAGCCCAATCAAATGGTTTTGATTGACCAGGACCAAGGCCTTATTTCAACCTGTAGCTGGGCTGACATAGAGCCTTTGATCTCCTTCTTGCAGGACATTCAGACCACTCATAGCTGTCTGGTTGCAGCACTGTCAAAAACAGCCTGGCTGCATAGTTTAACCCTTAGAGCAGCGGAAGGTCAGGCAGAACCTCAGCAACATTGACACATCCAGGTTAGTCCAGCAGAAACTGAATGCTTTGGCATATACAAGTGGAGCTTGCTTGTGCACAAAACACCTCCTCCTTCCACTTCCTAAATTCAAGCCAGCACAAAAGCCCAACTTATGGGCTGCACAAGAGCAGCCTTGCACTGGCAGGCAGAGGCATCATTCCTAACTCTGCCCATCTCTGCAGTCTCCACCTCTCCACTACCTTACTCCTTTTCTGTGGGCTGGCCTTACAGCGCTTATTTTTGCTCCACCTCAGATGTACTTGTCAGGTGGCTTCACCAAGACCATACCAACCATACCCCTGCTTTCCCTGCTTTTCAGGGGCACCCAGCCCTGGCTCAGAATCTTGACATATTTCCTCCACACCCAGACCCATGGCAGATCCTCACTGTCTCCTGCTGAAACCAAGAGCCCATTAAAAACTTCTTCTGTCCTCCCAGCCGGACTTGGTCCTCTCACTCACCACATTCCTGGAGTACATCTTAAAAACCCCAGGGATTTGCACACACACACACAATCACAGGGAGAACAAAGAACAAACAAACATCAGGACACAGTAGGCTGCAAAGTGCCCAGGTGAACCCAAACATGAGTGCAGTTATTTACCTGTATTTCACCGCACCCCCAACGGAGAACAAGAACTTCATGAAATGTTGACCATTTTTGTTAGTAAGAGCACCGGCCCCTTCCGCAGCTATGCTGTATAATTGTTTCCCAATGGGTATCTGTTAAGCACTTACACTGGAGGTGAGCAGAGCTGCCAGATCTTGCTGTCTTTTACAGTGGTGAGACATCAGTGAGTTCACAGGAGGTGATGGCAGCAGATCCACAGCTGAAGAGCAGCATTTTCAGAAGTCTTCAGCATGGGCCCAACTCTGCCCTGTGGAGATCAATGGGGAAACACCACAATTAGTGACTTCAGAGTGTGCTCCTGGCTTTGGAAAACCAAGTGTAGATTTCAGTAGGACTCCTGCTGTCCTCCGTGAAACTTGGACCAAACGATGTGGTTACACTGCACCTGCATTTTGCCTTAAAGGATTCCAAACTATTTATAGTCACTTGCGTTGTACTTTGAGGTGTGTTTGGGTGGGTAAGCAGCAAACACCTCACAGTAATTATTCTCTTGTGACCTTAGCCAAGTGAAAACACTCCCAAACACAAAACTCCAGGTCAAACAAAATGTTATCTTTTATTCAGAACAAATAACTCTGTGAGTGATTCTTTTTCATTTTACAGAAAATGAAAAATAACAAAATTTAAAAACTGATAATTTAAAAAATAATTACAAGATTTTTGTATTGAAACGACCGAAATTAGACCTTACTGCAACATTTCTTTTCCCCCAGACTAACTTCATAGATCTGATAGATAGCCATTGTGATCAGATGAAAGAAAAGCAGCATGTTCCCCAAAAAAAACTCTCTTCTGTAATCACAGTCAGACCAGCAGCCACTGGTACTTTACTAAAGCCAAGTACTTTAACAATAACTCTCACTGCTGATCCTGGGGCAGAATTTCCCGTGCAGTCTCCCCATGTGAGATTATGTGTTAATCATAATCAAAGAAAAACAACACAAACATTACGCTGTTTCTCTTTACCTCTAAAACAAACACAAAGCCTTCAGATCACACCCATTGTTTCACATACCTGAACCTTCTCACGTGAACTTCGCTGTGTCCTGCAGCTGCGTGCGCTGACAGCGGGGAGGTCACCTGGGGTCCTTGCTGCTAGCCCTGAGCAGCAAAGCACACTGCCTGTGCTCCCTACAGGCTTTGTGGCTGCCACATCTGACTACACTTCCTAGTTTTGTGCCATGTCCCAAAATTATAAAGTAAGAGAAAACCCAAATGGTACCTCTGTTCTTGTACAGCAAAGGGAAAACCAAACAAGACCCCAAGCCCTTCCCTCTCCACCACAGACTTTCCAGAGTTGTACCACCTCTGAGATCCCTCTACCTTCAATATCCAAACAGCTGCTATTGCAGCAAAGGCCATTCTGAAAGGTGCCCTGGATCTCCAACATGATCTAATATGGCAATAGAAAGAGGGGTTTTTTTGTTGTTATTTACACTAAAGGACCATGAAAAACCAGAAGAGGAAAAGTCACTTCTAGGTTAACAGAAGCAAAGTGATACAGTCAGAGCAGCTAGTGCACAGTAGGTGCCACGGATTCCCAGGGTTTCCATGGTTTGTTCCTCCTCTTCTGCTGGAAAATGATGTCCACACAGAATTTGAGGCCTCTGGATATTTGCCCAGGATTTCTAGATGTCCTACAGGTGAGTCAGGGCACTAGTTCTTCAGAAATCACGGCCGTGTCTGTAACACACATACAAACCATCAGCCAAACTATCGGTTCATGAGTCACTGTGAGAGACAGTAGCTGTTTTATTTATGTGGCTCTCATTTGAATGCTGGAGTCCCTTAGAAGCACAATGCTTTACTGGATTGCAGAGTGCAGAGGCCAAAAGAGAAGCCCAGGATCCTACTCCTAATGGTGCCTGAAAGGAAGGGAAATGGCACAGCATTGGTACGGAGCACTGGACCAAAGGGCCTACACCATTCAGCATCTGCCATCGCGTGTCTCAGGGTCATCTTTAGAAGGAAGCTGTACTTTGATCTTTGCAGTCACTGCCTTTTTCTGGAGTTCTCCTTTCAGTGGCTCTTTGATTTTAAAGCCATGCATATTCCAAGCCAATCCGTACTAAAAATAGGATTCCTTACTAAGAATGGCACTGGCATTAATCACTTTGTGCTCCGTTCTCATCTCATGCTACCTTGCCACTCCTCCGGCTGGAGGAGTGTGCTGCAGTAATCATCCACAACTATGTGCTTCTGTGAGCAAGTTTTGAACCTTTGCCATCCTTTGGAAGCTCCCACCGTTTTTTCTTTCATGTGCTAATATAGTTCAGTGGCTTATCTCCTTTCGAATCCTTGGGGCACACCTCTTTCAGACTGTACACTAACAACCCAACCAAGTGGAAAAAACACACAGGAGATAGAGCAGTCCCCTTCCTCCCCCTTGCAGCTTGAGCCAAAATGCAGCTCTCAGCTGAAAGGGATGCTGTTCTTACTTGCATCCAGGAGGAAACAATTTGCTCTACTGGGAAGCTACTGCATCCTTTGGCTTGGACCATCAGCTACACCCCTGCAAGTGCTCATCAGTTACTAGCAAGGAGGCTTCCAGGCTTACCTAGTGGGAGGGACACTTTTCCAGCTCAGTTTCACCAGATGCTAAGAAGATGCAGGGTATCCCTCCTCCTCAGTATGTCTAGAAAGGGTTTGGAGGCGGGACATATCTCTGGCCAGGTGCAGTTTCGTACTCAACCTCCCTACATGGGTGTTTGAAGGCTCTTTTCAGCTTTCTTTTGCATTTTGCACACCACTTCCAAATGCAAGAACAGGTTTCCTTTTGGCCATCCATGACAGAGGCGCAGCCAGTGCCAGAGCTGACTGTGACTTACTTGCTCTGATAAGGGGTTAAATATGTACAGGTAAACCTGGGCGTATGTTCATAATGCAGGTGGCAGTGATACTTTAAAGGAGGCACTTTTCTTTGTTCTCTTAATGATTCATTCATTGGGAGTGTGGGAATTAACCTATATAAATTTTTGCTACTAAGTAGATACACCTAGATCCTGAAATAGTGGATGGGTGAGAACCAGTTGCAGAGCCTCTACACATTGTCCTGGTAGCACAGAGAGAAACAAACCCACAGCAGTAGGCTAGGAATAGATGACTGCATGGCATTTCTCACAGCAAATTCTCTTTACCTCCCATTTTCCCGTGACTCACCAAAAAACCCACAGGGCTGCAGGAGACACCCCTAAGAAAGGCCAGAGCTGACTGAGACCTTCACCTGGGCTCTCTCTTCTGAGGGCTAAACTCTGACAGCTAACCCTTTCTAAGGAATACAGCTCAGACTAGCAGGCAGCCACACTTCGGTCGCAGCAGCACTGGGAGGAAGGATTGTGTCAGGAAGACAATATGAATAGGGAGGTCAGCTTTCCAAGCCTGGCTCAGTGCCTCCTTTGTACACTGCAGCTCACACCTCATCTGCTGGGAGGTGGAGAAGAAACTGTTCTGTATTGAAGGCATGTCACTAATGGAGAATTTGGCTCTCACCTGGCCAGAGGAAAGAAACCTTTCTGGAAGGCTGTGCAGAGCAGGGTCAAATCTCCAGACAAACTCCTGTACTCCTAGTATCTTCTGATTCTGTTGGAAAAACCTTTAAGGCTCAATAGTTGATCAGCCTAATGCTGCTTAGAGAGGGCAAACTAGTGCTGGTTTATGCACTGGGAGTTAAAAATTCCATGAGCACCATGGAGCCATGCATGCTGACAGAAGCATGAGGCAATGGTCATTGCCCTGCTGCTGGTTTCCTACTGCTGTAAAAGGAGGTCACAAAGCACTGCTGTTGCAGTGTGGTGAGGTCCTGGTTGCTCAACCGCCTCAAGAAAGGCTCCAAAAGGAGAAGTAATGCCTCAGACACAGCAAGACACTGCCTACACCTTGCTGGAACCTCCAGCCAAACATCTCTCACCACAACAGCCAAGAGCACACAGCTTTGGATAAAAAGCCAGGAATAGCTTAGAGAGCACTATCCTGAAGGAGAGAGTAAAGAGGTCCTGAAGAGGCATCATCATCCCACTGCAGTTGAGCCAGGACATGCGAGCAGTGCTGGTACACTAACAGGACTCTCAATGGCCACAGATTAATCACAGCAGTTAGAAATGTGCAAACAGACCTGAGGCTCACAGGATATCCTGCAAGCGTCAGGTCTTTGTGCCAGGGATGAATTCCCCACTCAGCTGTGCTGATTCTCTGAGAGAGCATAGCACATTTCATAGATCTGACAGGGGTGCTGAGAAAAAGGATTATTAAAAGTGTGAAGTACCGCCAAGCTCAGCTTCTTAGGGAAGGGAAAGCAGAAGGTCAGGGTTCCTAAGGAAACACAGCGTAGAAGGGCACATGTATTGGGGGGAACAGCTATTCAGATAAAGAGTGCTCACAGAGACACAGTAAGGAAGAACAAGAGGCACCAGGAGACTACACTCTAAGCAGGCTGAAACCTTCCCAGCCTAGCAGCACAGAAAAAACCACCTCCAGCCCATCTTTCGTGCCCAGTATCCCCGTGCTCGGTGTCCCCAGTGGCATTGGCCAGGCCTCTGTGCTGCAGTGAGCCATGTGAGCCCGGCACTGTGGCTGCAGGCTGCAAGCGAGCGCACTCTGGGAGGCCAGGCAGACACGCCACGCCAGGTCACGCAGAAGGTGTGTGGGCACAGCAACCTAATGCAAAGCACTCTCTTGTGTGGCATATCCTGTTTCTCTCCAAGACGTGTACAAGCCGCGCTCGTGGGTGATACCATCTGTTTAATCACTGTTCTCTGTGCTACAAAGTCATCCCAGATGCTTTGCATTGGAGAAAGCTTTTCCAGCAGTCATTAGTGAGGTAGGGGGGTGAAGAAGAGATTGTCAGGCTTCTTTTTGCATAGGTCATGGCTTTAGTGAACAGCCTCCTCTAAAGACCTGCTTCCTGCTCCCCCTCTCCCCTGGTAACTGTGAGTCTCCCTACACTTCATTTTGGGAGCTACTGTACAGGAATATTTCATAAACAGGCCTGAGGGTTTGTCTGCTGCCTGTCCTACTTCCTTCAGAGCACACGAGATCAGCTGGGCTGGAATGTCAGCCCATATCCTGCTCCCGTGCTGCCTAGATGAGAGATGGAAACTTTGCTGCTGCTGCAGACTTCTCACTCATGGTCTCTGGCTCCCAGCTTAAGCCATGCTATAGCTGGCAGATAGACCTCCCAAACCATGACACTGATTCAAAATTAGGAGAGGAAATAAAGTTAAGTCTTGCTATTTTCTAAAGTCTTTATAGCAATATTTAGGTTATACACTGAACTCCATCCACTCCATCTCTACTGGTCCTAGGGGCCAAAAATGCCCTTGCTCCAAAGAAGTACGTGAAACTTCAGGTTCCCAGGCCATGCCTCCACACCAGAAGCCAGTCTTTGGTGTAAATAAGCATCTCCAGGGACTGGCCCCTGAAGGGAGTGCCTCACAGTACCAGGCAACTGTACACACTCAGACCTGATGTGCACAAGTAAAAAAACCCAAAAGCTCCCACAAAGCTTCACATAAAAACACTGCTCATATGAAAGACCAAAAGCTACAATTGTTTCCTCACTGAAGCACCATGGCTGATAGAAAGGTTCACAGTAAAGTCATGAGCACTGATAACCCTGCACAAAGCAGTCGGTCCGAGACAGCCCTTCTGAAAGGCTGGAATGCTTTCCATAAAATTATCTGCAACATCAACTGTTAATCATCACAGACCAATTGATCTAATCTTCTACTAAACAAGGGCCTGGCTCATCCTTGTTTTGATAGATGCTAGTCTGTGATAGTCCTACAGTTAAGACAGTATGGCTTGACAGCACTTTTGTGCTGTTTCATATATCACTTCATGCTGTCCCCACCTTCGGAGCCCAGAGAAAGGTTGACCTTCTCTGCTTTTGCCAGGTAACAGCTGGTCTATTTTCATGACAGTCCAATCACCCAGGTTTTGGTGAGGTAAGTGGATGTCCTTGCAGGAGCTCTTGTGGGAGGGAGCTTTGGAAAACCAGTTAGGACAGGTCCCACCAGCCCTGGGAGCATTCCTGCTCCCATGCTGATGCAACTGGATCCAATCTCCTGGCAGACCAGCTGGCTGCTTTCCAAAGAGCTCCCTCCAGACTGGCTCGCACACCGAGCCCAGGGGATGGCTGTGATGAAATTTGAGCGAGGGGACAAGAGGCTTTCGGCCTTCCTTAAAGGTGGGAACACTTGATGAAGATCATGTTGTGATTAATTGGCTCCTCCCAAGAAAACACAAGCTGCCTAGTTCTGCTGTGAGTTTATCATTCTGTGGAGCATCTTCCCAGCACTAGCAAGGCTGTGGATGTTGAATCTTAGTGCTGAACTGTAGTGCAATCACTTGGGATGTCTCAGTGGGACTCATTTAGAGACTTGTGCAACATTGGTGTGAGATGGAAAAGCACAGAGTTATTTCAGTGGCAGCACTCGCCCTACTCCCACTCAAGATTCAGTGTGTAACAGCTTTTATGTCACATGCTCTGCACCAGAGCAGCGACTAAAACACATCCTGAAGATGAAATGGCCTAACAGTGAACATTGTTTAAGTACACTCAGAACCAGATAAAACCAGAAACAAGGTTTTAGCAGAGAGTGAGACGCAAATTCAAGCCATGTGTTCAAACAATATTCTCGATGCACTGACAAGGCCTCAGTTACCTATGGATGGCCTCTGAATGAAAGGTCCTTTTGGCACAAGCCAAGATCATCTCAACAAAAAGAATTATGAAATGCTTTAGTCATGTCTTAAAGCAGAATTTTTCAGACCGCAGCAAAAAGATCGGATCTTCTGAACATGCTGTTTTCCTAGAGTTCTCACTAAATCCATGACAAAACTCAGCCTGATGTTCCTAGGACCCAGGTGAGATAGGGTTGATGATGACCAAGCACCCCACCATCACTGTTTGACCCCTGTACCAACTTTTCCTGTAATAGTTTTGCTAACAGACACACATTGTTGAGTCTTACACTGCTTGCTCATTAGCATTGCAGTAAGTGATTTCTTATGTAGATCATGTCAGCCCAGAGAAAAACCAGTTCAATTCCAGTCTGCATTGCTTGGATGGACAAAGAACAGAGGAGAAGTGCTAATGTTCTTTTTTTCCTTTTTTTTTTTTTTTTTTTTTTAATAGAAAACCAAGGACCAAGCACAAAATCAGTCATTGTCTATCTTCTGCTATAAGCAGAAATCCCCTCACATCTGCAGAAAGACATTCCCAAATACAAAATTCCACCGGCTGTCATTTTGCAAGTACTGTCACCAAGCTTGCACCTACAACAGCAGTTTCTGTGCACCTAATTAGAGGTTTGAAAAACTGATGAGCATTTTTGTCTGCGGATATCTTGTCTTCTTTCAAATCTTAACTTTATCCTTTAAAGGCACGGCTACATAGCTAACAGCACCATATCTTTCCTATGCAATGTCTCATAACCTTATAAGACTGTAAATGTGACTGAGAAAAATAAGTGTGCAGCCATGCTAAGAGGATCCTTTTCTTCCTACTGCTGCAAAGGCAAGCTTCCCAAAGGTCTGTGAATGGTTTCTGGCTTTATCCCTGACACAGCACGCATCAGTTTTCCCTCTAATCTCTCCCCTGGTGCAGAAAGGGAAGGGAGGCTTCCTGCTGAGCCTGCTAAAGGCCCTGGAACTGGTATGCACTGGCACTATGATGTGCACTTTGCACAGGGGTCATTCCTTAATAGGCCTCGATACGCCTTAGTACTCCTTGCTACATCTGTGGTATGAGAGAAGTGGTTCAAATCCTGTCCTTACTCTGGTCCACTTTGCTCGACCCTGCTACCCTGTCTCTCCACCACCTCACTCCTCTTTCAGGCTGATAATCCCAACTGCTGCTGTCTTTACCAGGCAATATGCTATAGTGCTTCCCTAGAACATCTCACAGGATTGACACGTGTCACTACTGTGCATGTATTTGAAAAGCTTTCATCATAAATGAGGGGGACTGAAACCTGTGAGAACGTTTGTTGCCCTAAGCCCTGGTTTGGTTTTGCTGTGCTCTGCTCCACCCAGGAGGTGTCTGCCTTTCTTCCCCAACAGTAATCATCCCCAGGCATAAGACAGGGAAGTGCCTTTTAACTGCAAGGAGTCAGATATGGTCTGAAAGCAATGCAGACAAATATCAATGGGAGCCACCCTAACTCTGTACCTACCCAAATTACACTTGGAAGCTTCATTTGAAACTCTTCACCTGCATTTGGTGTGTGGACCTCCAATAATTTCTGAACATAAATGGCACTACTTAGAAACATGACGGCAAACAATGCAAGAAAAGGGCAGTCTTACGGGTAAAACCTGGGACAGCTACCAGGCTCAGTCCTTGTTCAGTCACCAACATTTCACATTACCATCCCAGCAGGGATGCAAGGAGAGGAAGGAAGACCTGACAAGACATTGCTCTGTCTGAGATTTTACTGAGATGCTATGACCCTCCACTGACAGGAGCTGTGAACACTCTATTAGAGACATTTTAAATTATGTCCCTCACTTTAAACTTCTAGAAGTAATTTCTGTTTCCACCTTTTTTTTTTTAACTGGTAACCTGCAGTGCTGAAAAGATTTCCTTTCCTAAGTAAAAAGAATGTAATTAATGGCACAACATCAGCAGCACTTTTTTTATCCTCTGTAAGAAGAGAAGGTTTCCAGCACCACTCACAAACCAATCCAGCCTCTGACTGCCATCTGATGCCCAAATACAAATTCACTGCAGCAGTATAAGGAAAAACACCCAAAGAAGGAAACGATTTTCCAAGTTCTGGAACAAAGCATCAAAAGACAGGAACCCAAAGGCAGTTATTAGCAATGACAGTGGTCTTTGACTTAGGGCACATGGTGTTGGAATGAGGGTATCATATCTAGGTTACAACATATTGGAAATGCTGGATTAGATCAGACTTCCAGACTACCGAGCTTTGCTTTTTGCCCCAATATGCAAAGAGAATAGAATGTATTATTTCAGTGAAAAAATGCTTAGCTGAGAATTGGCTATTTTTCTGAACCATATGAAAAAAGATATATCTTAATGACACAAAAAGCCTATAAATGAAAACTTGTTCTTTCTCAAAAAAGATGTACTGACGGTCCTTACTAGGAAAATACATTTTGAAATAATTTCTCTGCTTTGGGCTTAGAATGTGCTACCTCAGAGGTCTTCTTTGGCTGGAAAAGGCACAAATCCTGCTTCCTTGGCTGTGGGCCTCTAGAGAAAGCAAATAACAGCTGTTTCCCTCTGACACTCACAGGCGTAGCTGGCTCAGCTGAGCGACTCCCAAGTCATAGACAAAGCCAGACCTGCAGCAAACGAGGATTACTGGCTCAAGATAGGTGTAACCAGCAGAGGAATGATAGGTATGCACATCTTTACTCACAAAATGAGAAGGAAGCTAGGTTTGCTTATTAAAAACTGTCTGACCCTTCTGTCCACTGATCTGTCCGACATGAACAGAGTCCAACAGTGACGGCAGAAAGCAGTCCTTGCTCCTTGCACATGCTCACTCACTGCATTCAGCAGTCATCAAGGACACGCAGCCATGGCTCCCTATCCAAGAGAATGCCTCAAGAGCCAGGTGAGTGCAGCACTGTTCTTTGAAGTGGAACATACTGTTAGCACATCAAGAAACCCCCACCCAAGACAGGCAAGCATATGTCCCAGTTCCCAGCCTTGCTTTCAGGCACGCTTGCTCAGGGAGTTTACTGAAGTATCAGTAGTACTAGGTAAGTATATTGCTATAAAACCACCCAAAGTCTTTTAAGGACTCAAACCTTTACACCAGTTATTGGAAATGGCACCAAACAACTCAAATGTGGGTGAAGCAAACCACTGCACAGCTACCTGGGATTGCTGACAGTACAAACACATTTATAGATGTCCGTGTACATCTGAATTTACCAAGGAAAATTTCTTAAATTCAGACTAACATCTGCTACAGCTCTGAGGGAAAAGGGGCATACTGGGAGGTGGGCAGGAAGAGGGAAGCCAAGCCCAGAAGCAGACAGGAAGCTCTCCGGTCATAGACAACTGCAAACACTCAAAAGCTCCATTGAGTGCACAATAGATAATACCACGATGAGCTATCGTTCTTTCTACAATAGTCACAGAGAACAAAACGTTCAGGAACGACGAAGGAATTGTGCAAGAAGGCATGACCATCACATTATCCATGGATACTGATCTGGATATCAGAAATACCCTGCCAAATCAGCCCTGTGTGCAGAAAATTGTGCAAGCACATCAGGCTCCTCCCTCAGGTGAGAAGGACACAGATGCACTCCTCTCAAAGCAGCACTGTCAATGGAAGGTCAAGAAAAATCTGGAGGCATAACTTATTAATAAGATGTGTGACCAGAAATCCAGGCATGCTCAGTGAAACCAAGGGTAACTCCATGGTGAGGGGAGAAGGTCAAAAGCCAGATGACGTATATCCTGAAGAGCAGACCTGGCTGTGCAGGATCAACAGTAAAAATTATCTTTGCCCTTGCCTTGCAGCAAATCAGATTTTCTTGTCACACAAGCACAGCATCCTTGGACAGCAGAAGGCTTCCAGACACACAGCTCCACCCATCTATTGTGGGTTCTTTCAAGCAACCAACCCACTGGACACTGTAGGTCTAGATGGTGCTTGTGCATCACATTTCTGTTCAGGAGCTTGGAGCAGGCTGTTATTAGCCAGGGCCACAGTAGAAAAAAAAAAAACACACTATTGCTTGCCAGAACTTGTAATTGATTAAAGCATAATGAAGGGAATTTTTACTTTCTTACATACAACAGTTCCAGATTTATAATTATCTATGCCATCCATGGACAGAGAGATTTGCCCTCAGCTCCCTCCACTTGGTTTCCCAAATACAGAAAATAGTCCAAGTGCCCAACAAGCCACCACAGGGAACACTGGCAGCTCCCTGCCCTGCATGAGACAGCATCATCTCTTTGGCACAGCAAAGCTCTGCTAGCAAGACTTACAGCAGTGACTGGATGTGACTGACCAAGAGCAAAGCACAAAGAAGAGCTCTGCGGTAGAGTTGCTGGCTGCACAACCCCTCAGAAAATCTGGCTGTAACCTAAATCCTTAGAGAGGACAAAGTCTTTTATGAAGTCTGCCCTCCACTGCTGCCTCTCCAGGTCCCATCTCCTTATTTTTGGAAAATACTTTCCAGTCCACTCAGTAACCAGGGTATTAAAAGTACACTACAGATGGAATCTACAACTTACAGTGGTAGCTTCACTCCTGTCAGGCTTAGAAGCTGGGGAGGAAAGAGGGAGAACAGCTCTGTCTCCCACACCAGTGTTGGTTTAGCTTAATAAGTGAAAAACTTGTTATTTTCCCCAAAATGTAGACTATAGAGAGAAAAGTTTCTGGAAAAGAGTCCAATGGCTTTTAAAAGGGAGTTATAGTCCATACCCAGTCTCACTAGGCCATGGCTTGGTTACCACTGAGATCAAGCTTGTTTACTGCAAAGCAAAAAAAAAAAAAAAAAAAAAAAAAAAAAAAAAAAAAAAATCTTGGCAGGACTGACAGAAACAGCTTTTCTTGCCAGAGCTCTAATAGCAAATGTCTGTGGAAAAGCCACTTGGAAAAATGCTGTTTACTTTGGTAATGAAGCAAGTTCCCTGGAATGAAGTCTTGCAATCTTCCCAAGAGGTGTTGCAATACCTTACCTGTACCTCAGCTACATACCATACAGGCTGCTCTCAGAGCCTGAGAACTCCCTGGCGATCTCAGGGGGCCAAGACATCTCAGCAGCTCCAGGCAGGACTGAGCCCTAGTCCTACACTGGATATACAACCTGCATCCTAATTAAAACTGATGGCTGGGGTTTTTCTTCAGCTCTGCTTCAAGTTAAGTCCCAGCCAACAACAAGATGCTTATGAAAGAAGGGCCTCAAAACCGTCTTCTCCATCCCCTTCTTTTTAGCTGTATAAAGCCAAACTCTCCTTCTTGAAACTTTTTTTTTTTTTTTTTTTAGGCAACTCAGAACTTAAACCCCAGCTCACTGCTAGAAGTGCTTAGAGGGAACATTAACACAAAGTTGGACTAATAAATACCAAGGAAGAAAAGAAATTCCAAGCGGACAGTGGAGGCCAAGGCTCCCTTTCTGCTTAGGGAGTAACTGACCTGAGGCTATGCTGCTTTTCCTCATTTATTTAAGACCAGGTTTCAAGCTGCTGTCCAAATTCTCTCCGACTGCACAGAGATGGAAGGCTCTTGCCATTCATTAATCCAACTCTTGATTCAAATGCAAAGGGCTACATTTGCTCAAAACTCAGTTTGAAGTTTCGCTGCCAATGAGATAGCTGACTTAGCCTCGCCCAAATTCAAGAACTAGAAAATACCTTGTAGCTGAATGAAAAGGATTTCTTACCCAAACAGGTACTTGCATTTATACCTTTCGTTTACAAACAGCTTGCACTCTTGTAAGAGCACCAAGCCCATGCAGGGCACACAGCTGCAGTTCTTCACAGAAGTACTTTTTGCTCCCAAGTGTTGAAATTCTTGCTTTGAGGAGAAACCAAGCTCTAATTTCAAGTGTTTACATGTACTCCTGACAGCAAGAAATAAAACCTTACCATGATTAGGTTATGTAAAAAGTTTAATTATAAAATAAATAAGTTTGTTATGGAAACGTTAAATATTAAATACAGTAATAAATATTTACACATTTACAGATACAACTTGACAATTAATGGTGTTTCTCTACTACCAGAATTCTGCTCTGTTTATACAGAACACAATCACTCTTCCAAGAAGAAATTGAACTCAAATAATACTCTGTGCTCAAGACTGCATGGACAGTTAAGAAACCAAGGACACCTGGGTCAGAAAAGATTGAGGTAAGATGAGTTCTTCACACCTGAAGGTAGAGCACAGGAGACCACTGCTTGCAAAGCATCAGTGCCTGAATTAAATTCTTCAAAGGAACAGGTTCTTAGTCAAGTTAAACTGATGGGACCTGATGTGAAGTGTTTTATATTTAAGCACTGCTTAAAGCAGCAACAAGTATCTGTTTAACAGAAGTAGCTTTGTGTTTAGAAGAGATGGGTCCAGCCTTATCAGTTGGTTGGAGCACGGATCTTTTCCTTTAGATGCAAAGCTTCAGATCTTGCATCCACAGTCTCAGCATCCTGAGGAGACTAAGATTAACTCGGACTAGCACACACGCAAATGGATAGCTCCACACACACCACGAGTCCTACAGAACTCAGAGGGATTACCTCCACACACACAGTAACAGAGCTCAGGTGCAGCTGACAAAGATCTGTCACCAACACCCTGCCAGTCACAACTACAGATGAAGCTCTTGGAAGCTAATATGGACAGGGAGCACAGTGACAACAGAATTAGGTTTTTCATCCACTGAGGTCTAGGGAGAGAAGCCATCCCAACCTCTTCCCTTTCTCACTTTGGTAGAGGGAAGGAAGGGAATTTTCTCCCTTCTGCCCGGTCTTGAAAGCAGCAACAGGTTCTCCCCCTCAGAGTTAGAGCTGCCAAAAAAGACTTGCTAAGAGAATAAAGTCCATCCACACAACAGCCAAGACTGGAGCTCTAGCACAGAGAGAGAAGGCTCCGTAGCAGTAGTCTCCAGCAGGTCTTGATAAGAGGTACTGTTCCCCAACGAGCCAGCTCCTTCCACATTGTTGTGCCAAGATGCAGTGATAACTGGTCTCCTCAGCAAGTGATTCAGCAGCAAGTGGCCTGTTGACATCTCCTTGCAGCAGCCTCTCTTGAATCAGGGCTTAGTGGCAATAGCTCCAGCCCACAGTGTCCAGGTGCATGTGTCAGGTAGCCAGAGGTACCCCGCAGCTCGGCAATGGCCACTTCAGAATTTCTCTGTAATGGGCAGACCAGGTACATTAATCACCATCCGAGACACAAGCACCCTGTGTTAGCACCATGGCAAACCACCGAGCAAGGCAGGTAGGTTAAGGATGTGCACACACCTGAGGACACTGCCAGACGCTCTTCAGCTTCAAGTAAGCTTTGAGCAAAACCCTCCAATTGTCATTGGACAAAGCTAGAAAACATCTATAGCTGACATGTGGCAAAGCAAAACTTCACAGGTCTGGCGGAATTTTTCAGGACTGTCTTTGATGGCTTCCTTCCTCCTCAGCTTGTAGTGTAACTCCTTTCCAGTAACGGTCCTTGAGTCTGCTGTTATATACACCTGGCCTCAGAAAACACCAACTTGCCTGCTCAGTAAAATCCACTAGATCACACCCAGAAGCAATCCACATATGCCAAGGAGCTTTGGGCCTCAAGTTGCTGTGACAGTATGAAACTTGACTGAAAGGCTATCTGTGGTGCTCACAGAACTCACAGCTTCCTTTTGGTCCACAGCTTCTGAGCACCAGAAACTTCCTGAAACTCTCATTGCAGGAAAGATATGAAAATGCTCAGTACTTTTCTTCTAAGAGGTGATGATGCTGTGGCACCATCTTCCATGACTGAAGTCTACCACTGTTTCCTGCACTACATCTGCCTCTGTCCAGATATTCAGAACTTTTTCTTCATAGCTCCACTTATCTCAGTACAGGTTCCCATCCTCACCTGGTCTTTAACACAGTCAAATCTAACAGAGCTGTTGAACAGCTTGTACAACTCAAGGTGGTTTTGAGAAAACCAAGCCAGCTGCTCACATGTAATCCATGCGTTTCAAGACACTTGGAGCATGAAAAGCAAACACTAGCTTTGCAAAACAAGCATGCAATTCCCATACAGCCTGGAAGGACTGAAAGGTGTTTGAAGTCAGCATTCATACCTGTTTTCTCCCCATTTACACACCAACATGGCCATTTCTGTTTTCTTGTCGGAGTTTTTTCCTTTCTTCTTTCTCTTCATACTGAGGACACTTTTTCCTGACCCTGTGGAATTATGGCATGTTAGAGATAATTTTGAACCCCGATGCACATCCTGTCATCACCAGCTTCCCCATCCTCTGCAGCATTTAGACTGATGTTCTTTGCATCCTCAAGCAGCTCCTTGGCACCAGGGAGTTTCAAGCAAGATAGTTTTTAATCATTCAGCATCAAGCAGTATCCTCTGACAAAATCAAGGAACCCCTGAACTAGATGTGAACACTTGTGCCTCACAAAGATAGAGCTTCTTGGCTTAAACTAGATTAGGGAGCAAGATGAAGAGAAGTTATTGCTGGGACTGAGCAAAGCACCAGGAGACTTTCTGGGTGACATATGTCCTCGTGGCTTGAGCTTATAGCTGCGCTGTCTTCCTTAACTCCACAGCAGAGCCCTGCAGGCTTCAAATCTGGTCCCCATCCCTTGAATACATAAAAAGGAAGCCCCCTACTGATTTCCTCCCAATTTCTCCAGTGTTTTCTAGTGACTATTCCAAGCAGCTTCACTGGATGGGGGTACAGATTGGCATGCTCCCACCTTGTGAGAGTTCAGAACATGAAGCAAACGCACTTCAGAAACTACCAATAATCATTTGCTCTTAGAACACTACAGAACTGGTTATCTCTCCTAGCAGCATGGAATGAGGCAGCGTTCAGAGAACAAGTGTTCATCCCAGCATTCTTCAAGTTCAGAGTTAAATATGAAGCAACACTGAAATGACAAAGCGCACCTTGTTTCCTGAATTGCAGGAAAAGGTACAGCACGTACCCAGTTCAGATGATGTGCTTCATCAAGATCTAAAATTAGACTGAACCTTGGAGTTACTATAATATCCCAAGCCCTACGGTGCTGGAGCTGCAGTGACAGAACTGCAGGACTGTTTCAATATTCAGTTTGTTATATGGTTTGCAACACATACCCAGAAAAGCTCTTTGAATTTATTCTCACCAGGACTCCAGATTCTGACAACCCACCACATTGACCTGCAGCAGCTGGTTCAGCTGAAATAGTGTTCCCTTCCTATTAACAGCAAGCAGAATTTGGGACCACTAGCATTTGCCTCCCCACTTGCTTCCCCTCTACGTATAAGCATTTAAGCCCAGCAACATCCATTAACAAATGGACTCTCAGAGCACCATTTCCTACCCTCCACCTGTGCATGCAGCTGTTGGCTAATAGCCATGCATGAGGCTATCACATTGCCGCTCACAGGTTTCTCCATCAGGATTAGGGAAGGCAGTGCTGCATCAGCATTAATGCTCCTTCTGGGCTTCCTGCTGTTGTTCTGCAGCACTCTAACTACCCTGGCAAGAGGAGAAAGGCTCTTGGTTTACAATGTAAGTGTCACAGACCTTGCTTCTACCCTTCAGACATATCCAAGCTGGGATAAGAACTCATCCTTTGCAGCTGCTTTTCACAAAGGTAATTCAGATGCGCCATGCACATTCTGGGGTTATTGGGCACAGGCCCCGCTCACACTTAAAGAAGACAGACACCAAAGAGGATAATACTTACTGCACTATTACAATGATAAGTACAGTAATGAAGCTGATGCTTGAGAGCAGCACAGCTACCACTACCAACACAGTCTTTGAGTAGTCTGCCACATCATTCTTCTTTTGAGTCTTCATGAACTGTTCACCACAGCGCTCACCAAAAAAATCCTGATGACACCTGCAAGTAAATATTAACACAAGTTCTTATCAGCTCTTGTGCTGTCTGAAGCCAAGGACACCCACACATACTCAGACCTGACTTAGACATGATCCGGGTTTCCCATGAATCTCAAGGTGCTCACTTCAGAGCAGGTTCGTGAAATGCAGTCCCTGCTCTAGCACAAGGTTTGTCAGCATTTCAACAAGTCGAGATTAGTTTGGGTGTGATGTTCCAGAAAGACACGCCTTTTCATTCTTTTGGTTTGAGTTTATGACCAACTGATGAGTTCAGTGGCTTGTTATGCATCTCAGATTCCATCATCACTTAATTTACACGGCAGAAAGATTCTCAGTCAAAATACGGCAGGAGATGGATCTATACCAAGTTGGCACTAATTTTTCCTGTGAGCCCTCGTATGGCACTGTCTCATGGCAATGACACCTAACTCACAAGCTACAAGTAACTTACTTGCAGGTCACCACCTGGAGATGTTCTCGGTATATGCATTCTCCATGGATGCAAAAGTTTTTGTATTCCATTTCACAGGGTGTCCCTTTCTTCTTGTTTTTCCCTCTGTTTTTCTTCCTTCTTGATTTGCCAGCATTCTTCTCTCCCCCCCTCTTTGCTGGCTTGGGTTTAACCACAGGTTCAACTGAAAAAAGGACACGATGACTTGGTATGAAAGTGCTAGAAAGCACAATTCTGAGAAAATTGAATTGAAGAATTTGGTGAGAACAAGGAGGACCATCACTGCAGAAGAATCTGTGACCAGGAAGCACAGGATGCAAGTGAGAATGCTGCTGGGCATCTCACACCCAG
Organism: Anomalospiza imberbis; assembly: GCF_031753505.1. Lineage (NCBI taxonomy): Eukaryota > Metazoa > Chordata > Aves > Passeriformes > Viduidae > Anomalospiza > Anomalospiza imberbis. The sequence continues at coordinate 43,930,036 of NC_089684.1, read as the reverse complement.
CACAAAGGCAGCAAGCTCAGCAACTCATTGAAGCACAACTCTGCTACCCTTAAGTCCTGTGCCATGCAGACCAGAGGCAGTAGGAGCAGATGAGCCAAGAGCCACAAAAGTTGAAGAGCAGCAGAGATGCAGGACTGCAGCATTTCATAGTATAAAACGCTTGACAGCAACAGCACAGTTTCAAGTAAAGGCCTGTAAAGAACAGGGAGTTCATGCTGAGCCAAGCCATCCTCTGGTTTTATATGGACTCAGGTACAGGACTAATGTCTCTAAACTCCATTTGCATCAGTGATGAAAGGCACTGTAACTCGCTAGATAGTCCTGGGCACTTGCCGAGGCAAAGCAGCTTGCTATCCCGGTTGGCATACTTGCTCCTCCTAAACAACCTGCCGTGCTGTCTCCAGAAGGAGAGAGTTCCTTTCCAGTTCTCCTACTTTGGGAGAGATGCTGAGCGCAGGGAAGGAGTGAAGGAAGAGTCCGAGACAGTCAGACTATTTATTCTGCCGCTTACTGCTGCCCCTCATTATCTCAATTAAGACAAACCTCTAGAAGAGTGTGGTTTAAAATCCTGGTGACTTAGTAGCCCTTGGATTTAAGCAAGAGCAATCACATTCCTTTCACCGAGGAGAACAAACCAGCCACTGACTGAGGGTCAGAAGCTCCAGAGCCGTCCCATGCAGCAATCCGAGCTCAATAGCACTACTTTGGATTAACTTGGCACAGCAAGCTTCTGCAAGAACCCTCCCCCTGCACTGCTAGCCCTAAACCGGCCCTGGCAGTGCAGCAGTGCTGCTCAGGAGTAACGGCTACCCCGGGGGATTTAAATAGGGCCTAGGAAACAGCAGAGCTATTTACAAGAAGCTTCAGTTTTGTGCTCTGAAGACCTAATGAAAACCATTTTTGGGTGATTAATATTTTAGCCACAGCTCTATGCATACAGGCAGCCACCACAATAGGGCACAACTGGATCTAACTGCTTCCTAACCCTGTATTTCTGGTGCTGAGAGCCCATTCAAAGAAACAAGGTGTAGTTCACTGTTGTCTAGACAGCTGATCAATTTCACTTCTAGAGCAACAAGCCTGGCTTGAAGTTACTTAAAAGCAAAAATGCCTTCAGCAACCAGAAGTCTGATTAAAACGGTATGAGCTATATTAGTATGTAAACGAGGTACACCGTTCCTGCAGCAAGGTTTCCTGTGCCTAGAAGTGTGAGCTCACTCCTGACAGTCAAAGGCCCCTGTTCCACCCCGTCTGACTTGATCTTTAGGTTCGTGCTTCCATAATTGAGGCTGCTTCCCTTCCTCCCTCTCCCAGGCTCAGCTTGTCAGCTCCATCTCTGTGTCCCTGTCTGCAGGCTGCACGGCCAGGAAAGCCATCCACAGCTGAATCATAACAGCTTCAAGGTTTATCCACAGATAAACCTCATGCCAAGCAGAAGAGCTGGTCTACAAACCAACCACCTTAGGTAACAAGTCTGGTTTCTGTGCAGTTAAGACAACACTTCAGTCACCAAGCCAGCAGTTTGACAGGCTAAGCTGCTCGATAACACCGACAGGCGCGGTTCCCCAGAGACCTTCAGTGCACTGGGAACTTAAGCAGAAGTCCACCAATTCCCTCAAGTGACCACACAGAGGGTGGTCTCGCTTAATTTAAGAGGTCCTTTAATCACATTCAAGTCTCAGGGTGCTTCTGCAGAAAAATCAGTAGTCAGATCCACCCTGGAGGCAACAGGACAAGCCTACTCACACCTACTGAGGTTCAAATCACTTGTAGATATCTGGCTTGTATTGCAGCTACACTCAGCCCAGAACCAACAAAATACTCCCACAGTAAGGCAGACTGCTCAGGTCTCCTCACAGCTCAGCAAGTGGGCAAATTACAATAAATACACACAACAGCTATCGACAGTGAAGCATTGGCCTAAAGATGCTTAACAAACTTTCCTGTGGCCACTTCAGGTATTTAAGTGTCTGCTTTCCCAAGAAAACTTCAGTTGACTCCAACTCAAATAAGCCACCATCAGAAATTACCCAGAAAAATTATTGCTGCAAGACAGCCAACTTGATGTAAAACAAACCTTTAGGGCCAACCAGCACCTATAAACTTCACTGATGCTTCTACACTAAGCAGGTGGTCGCCACCTGACCACAGCCCTCCTGTGAGATTTATCAGAAATACCGGCTGGCCTGTAGCTTCCACACACCCTGGGCACATGCACGCTAGGTTTCCACCCCTGACAGCTATTTCCAAAGCAGCAGCTTCAAGCACAAGCACGTTTTTGCACCAAAGTCGACGAGCTAAGCATAGCAGCGTTTACAAGAAAGAAAAGGCGTAAGTTGGGGCTCGCAAGTTGCGAGATCCCAGCCCCAGCGCCGCCGACTCACCTCGGATCAAGTCGTCCACGATGTACTGGTGGACGGGCGGCGCCTCCTCGTACTCCTCATCCTCCTCATAGTCAGGACCCGGCACGGGCTCGCCCTCGCGGCTCCCGGGCTCCCGCTCCTCGTGCCGCTGTGGCTCCGTGGCGTTGGGCGAGGACCCGGCGGCCGCACGGTTCGCTTTAAGGGAGGGGAAACGGCGCCGTGAGCAGGGGGGCAGAGGGGTCGCCGCCGAGCGCAGCGCCGCGGCTCCCCTCAGTCGCCTCAGGGCTCCCCTCAGTCGCCTCAGGGCTCCCCTCAGTCGCCTCAGCGCTTTCCCGCCTACGGCCGCCGCGCGCGGGCTGCCCTCAGACGCGAGCTCCCCCCACCCAGGCGCGAGCGCGGGCTCCCCCGAATCCCGATCTCCCCCATCCCATCCCGCCCCGTCCCGCACCTGCCAGCACGGCCAGTGCGGCCATCAGCACCACGGCCCTCATCGTCCGTCCCGGGGCGGGTGGCGACTGACACACTGAGAGAACGAGGGGGAAGGAGTCGCCGTAGCACAACAGGTGCCGGCGGCGCACAGCGCTCCATGAGGAGACGCCTGCCGCCGCCGCCCACTTTATGGGCGGCTGGAGTTGGGGGTGCGGACGTGGAGCGGCGTCAGAGGGGAGGGGCGGGGCGGAGCGGGGCGGGATCCCAGAATCCCAGAATTACAGAATGACGGAGTCCCGGAGCGATAGAAACACAGAATCTCACAATGGTTTTTTTGTTGCAAAGGACATTGACTACCACCTCATTCCACTCCCTGCCACGGGCAAGGACACCTTCTACTAGACCAGGTTGCTCCAAACCCCGTCCGACCAGCCTGGCCTCGAACACCTCTAGGGATCGGGCACTCACAGCCTCCCTGGGCAACCGGGATCCCGCGCGGGGCCACGGAGTCGGGAGCGCGCCGGGTTATTGCGGGCACACCTGTCTGTCGGCTGGCTCCGTGCTCCTTGCTCTCCCCGCATCTCCCGAATGAGTGTTTTCCAGCGATAAACCCGGTCATCAACCCCCCCTCGCCTCGCTGGTTGCGCCTCCCTGAGCGGCGCATGAGTAAGGGCTGAGTAAGCGGTGGCACCCACCGGGCAGGGACAAATGTGCTCCTCGGGGGCACTGCGACTCACAGCTGCCCATAGTGCACCTGCCCCGAGGTGCACTCCCCGGAGGGCACCTCCCCACGGCCACCTCTCCGGACTGTTGTGCGAAGAAGCGGGAAGCAGATCTGCTGAAGAATCCCCAAACCACCAAGGTTGGAAGGGACCTGTAAGACCAGCAAGCCCAACCATCAACCCAGCACTGCCACTGTAACCCCTAAACCACTGAACCACATCGCCCAGTGACAGATCCAGATGCTTCTTGAACACCTCTGGGGATGGTGAGTCCAGCACCTCCCTGGGCAACCTAATCCAGTACCTGAGCATCCAAACAGTGAAAACATTTTCCTAGTACCTAATCCAAGTCTCCCTTGTCTCTTCTTAAGGTCATTTCTTCTAGTACTCTCACTGCAGGCACAGCAGAAGAGAACGGATGCTCCACATCACTACAACCTCCTTTCAGGTAGCTGTAGAGGGAACTGCTGCTTTGAGGGGAGAAGAACTGGGGCAGCAGGTTGTAACATGCTGGTCTGGCATGGGAACCCAGAGAAGCCCAGGGGGTCGAGGATGAAGGCACTGGTACCCCCCTGCTCCAGTCCCACAGCACAGCAGGACAGGAGGGAAGTGGGTGGCAATGCTGCCTTGGGAAAGGAGGATCTGGGCCTTTTAACTGAGAGAGGACAGAATGTTACTCACAGCTCAGGAAGCTGACGGAACCTTTGCTCAAGGTGGCAGAGATCCAAGTGGTTCAGTCATTGAACCTTCTCCCTTCTTCCACAGGCACACACGATATGTGGCTCCTGGTGCCTTCCACGGGCACACACGATATGTGGCTCCTGGTGCCTTTGCCAGACCATGCCAATCCCGAGAGGCAATGCCCAAGAGGTCTGGAAAAGAAGATGCTGAATCAGTCACTCAGATGTTAAGCTGACACAGACAGCTCCAGCAAACCTTCGACTACCCTTTTGTGCATGGTGCAATTGAAACTGTCTGAAACAGCTGGCATGGGCTGACAGCTTTACTTTTGGGGTTTTTGTCATGTTTCCCCTTTGTTGTCTGTCCTCAGAGGTACAGCAGAGAAAAGGCAAATCCTGCTCATCACTGCAACCCCACGTCAGAGAGCTCTGCAGGCAGTCAACAAGCAGCTCCTGGGCTATTTGGAGGACAGTCAGGGGATTCACAGGGCTCCTCCTTTCCCCCTTGGACTGGAGTTCCCTTCCCGCAAGACCTCTGTAAGTCTCAGTGCCTGGAGTTCACAGAGATCATTTGCATGTGAGGGGAGTTTCTCCAGAGGCAGAGACTTTGGGGTTTGGTGTCTCTTCTGCTGAAACATGAGGCTGGTGATTTGAGAATGGCCAAAGCAAGGTTTGTCAGCCAGGAATCCTCCCTCTCTTCCTCCTTCCTCCTGCTGTGCTCAAGGCTGGCTTCCTCAGCCAGGCACCACAGCTTCCCCCACAAATTTTCTTTTCTTCAACTGTTAAAACAAAATATTTCTCCCATTTTTAAAAATCAGAGATTCACTGGAAACATTTTAATTTTTTTAAGTCCAGTCCAAGAAATATACTGGGCCTTGAACATTCCAGTCCCATTTGCTGCACTTGGCAAACTGCTGAGCAATTGGAAGAGGCTTAGCGGGGGAAAGGTTGCATGTCCCAAGTGCAATTGCCCGTGTTACCTGCACTGTTTGGAGACCAAACACAGCATATCCAGCAGCTGACTCACCGTGTTCCCTCTCTTCTCCAGTCTCCAGCTGATAGCTCCATCTCACTGACTGCCAGCAGCGAGGAATTTGGCTTGCCATGCTTTGAATTTGTCATTTCATCAACTTCCTCCTGCTAGTCCTCCCTGTGACCTTGAAGAAGAAGGGGCGGCCTGGCATCAACCAGCACAACTCCTCAGAGCCCAGAAAGTGCAGCCAGATTGTGATGGGTACCCACTCATGCACGGAGAGGTTCTGGTAGGTCATCAGGGGAGCTCTTCCCAAATGGCAGCCTCCTGGCCAAGCCCTGCTTGGCTGTTTCTTGGAGAGAATACCCTCCAGACGCCACATGTTTCAGGACATTCTGGGTGGGATCTGCCACAAGCCCCAGTTCTTCTGTGTGCTGTGAGGGAAAAGGCATTAAGCTTGGCTGTTGCCCTCTTCCAGGGCTGGAAGCACATTTGGATTCTGTTCCCAGGATGAACTTCCAGAGGGTAACCCCAGACATGGTGCAAGGAGGAGAAGCCTTGAGGGGGGCTGCAAGGCTCAGCCCCCTGGGCTACCCCCTGGGTAACCCCACTGCAGCGGTGCCTTGCGGTTGCTGGGGCTGCAAGGGCAGGGCTCACCTTTGGGAAGGTGCTGGTTCCCTGTGGATGCAGAGTGCCACCTACTGAGCCACCGCTTGCTCCCGGCAGCACCTGGGGTTTTCTGGCATGACACCCAAGCTGGAGCTGCTGCTCAGAGAGTCCTTGTTCTGGCTGTTCCATGAGGTTGGTCCCAGGGAACAGGGAGCTGCCCCAAAGGCTGGCAAGCCCAAATGGGTGCAGCTTACAGATAAGCAGGGAACCTGTGCAGGGGGCTGCATGCTCGGGCACAGTTCTTGGCACCTGTCCTGAGCCAAACCTGGTTTTCCGTAGGCTGGCAATGAAGTGAGATGAGACGGGCTCAGGAGCCTGGCTAGTCCTCCCTGAGCCTCGACCATCATTTTGAAAACCTTCAGCACAGACTGGGCTCAGACAGCACCTGGCAGCACCCAGTGCAGGTGATATCTTCTTGCCCCTCAGATCCCTGTCCTTGTTTGTGGAACAGGGGGTGGCCAGCACACAGGCATCACTTCCCAGCTGTGCCGTGACGATCCGGGGCATAGGCATGGACTTGTGGAGGAGCAGTGCCACCCATGCTGACAGCTGCGGGCCTTGATGGAGCACACTAGAACATCATTGCTTCCAGGAGAATCTGAATGCCTACTGGGATCTTATTCACTCTCTTTACTTTTGATAAAACCCCTGAGAAATGCGTGAAAGGAAAGGAAGTACCTGAAATACCATCCCATTAATGTTCTTCACTGACATCAAATGTTTATTTTGCAAGGGCGGGCACAGCTGACCTGGTGTTTGAACATGAGTTATCCTTTCTCATCCATCCAGCTGAGAACAGGTAGAAAAGGGTAATGACTCAAACCAGAGTGGTGTCTGTCTGGGCAGCTCACCAGACTTTCACTTCACTTGTGAGCTGCAGACACCACTATCTGCTGCTATCAGCAGCTCCCTCACAGGCAGGGAGGGAGCTTTGAAGTGAGGCATGTGTGACTCCGGCTCTTGTTGATGTAAATCAAGATTGCTGTAATAAAGAGCATGCAAGTGCATAGCCAGGGTGTTGGAGAGGAAGGAAGGGAAAGGCCTGGATATTGCCTTTCTGGATATTGGTAGGGTTTGTTGGCCTGCAGGCGTTGAGATGGCTGTGCCTCCCTGCCAAGAAAGCCCTCAGCAAAGAATCATTTTCCTAAGATAGTGACTTCTCCCTGTGCTCCGCTTCTTTCCGGCAGACTTAACTGAAGCAGGGGTCACCTGAGCAAAACATGTCCAGAAAGGGAAGAATTTGTGCACTGTTCTCCCAGGAAAGTCTGCCCAGTGCTCTGTGTTTTCCATCACTCCGCATTCAAGCATGTCTAAGGAGAAAAAGCAAAGAGAACAAAATCTGCTGGCCCTCTGATGGCAAGATTTTGTGAAATTTTCTGTCACTTATAGCAATACAAATGGAAAAAGTCCCTCCTGAAAATCTAAGGGGTACCTTCTCAGACAACATCAATTCCAGGGACCCAGAGCACCCCTGCTTAATCTGATGAAACATGCAGCAGTGCTAAGGAGTGTGATGCTACCAAATGACAGCAGTGGGATTTTACATTTGCTTTCCACAGGCTTTCCTGAACGGCAGGCAGTGGGGAACGCAGCCTGATCATTTGCAAAACGCCCTGTGCCATGTTGTGGCTCCAGTCGCCGCGTCTCACTGGCACTAGGCAGAGTTCAGCAGGACATGCCCAGCTTGGTTTTGCTTCAGGGATGGGGTAAACATGCTGCAAGCCTGCCCAGGACAGCCATCCTGCTGCCTGCTAGGAAGACTTTTGGGAAGTTGCCTGTTGTTAGCACACTGTCCTGGGCTTCAGCGGCTCCGTTTTTCACAAAGCGTGCACTGAGCAGCTCTCCTTTGACCAAACACATCCTCCAGCACTCACCCACTCGTTTTTGTGCAATGGCTCAACCTGCAAATGCTCGGGGGCACATCCTGACCCCAGCAGTAATTTTAAGGGTCTGAAGCCAGGACATGGGTGAAGCAATACTGGATTTACACTAGAATGGGGAGCTGCCCCTCAGCTAACAATCTTCTTCTCTAAAATACCACATCCTCCTATGCTGAACTGAAAATTGCTGCCCTTTCTTCTATTTCCCCAAGGCAACTTGCAGGAAGTTCTCCCAGGCCTCTCTGAAGAGGGCAAGCTCGTGGCTATTCCCATGTGCAGCCCAAGCCAGGCTCTCCAGTGGTATCCCAGTGCAAAGCCACCCTGCTGACACCACTGGACAGAAGGGAGAAGATGCTTTAGATAGGAGTCTCTAAGGACACAAAGGCTCAGCTGCTGTAGCCAGCGCCCGACACTCATTTACCTGGCAACATTACTGTAGCCCTTTACCTTTGGAATGATAGTGCTTCACCTGCAGTGCACATTATTTTACATATTCGGCTTACCACATCATTGCTAGATGAGCAAAACCTTCCAGTCATCTCTCTAATGTCTCCATACTGCAGCCCACAACAGTGCCTGGCAGAGGAGAGCACCCAGCTCATCACCTCCCAAAGGTGTATGGAGCCACTGGATCATTCTGCAAGGGCTCAAGAGGTCCTCATTCTAAAGAGAAGAGAAAAACAAAGTTAAAATGTGAAGCATGCTCAGTGTGACTCAGTAGTCACACATAAACAGTGTGACTACTGTTCATTGAGTTTGGAGATCTCCCAGCTCAATCCCAGGATGCACTGACTTGGAGACCAAGTGTAGTTATGTGAGCAGGGTGGCTGCTGGAAAAATGATGCCTATACTTGGGAAAATAGAGGTGGTTTTGCCCTAGTGTCTTAGAGACTGAGCTGAAAAAGAGCCAGAGCAGAAATCTTTAAATTAAGAGAAGCCTCCTCAAACCAAAATGCCACTGTATGGCATTTTGGCAACAATCTGGGCCTACTTTTGAGGGTCTTGGCCACAGAAATCTGGCTTGACCTCAAGCGTGTTGGTGCTGATGGGAGCTGCAGCAGGGATTCTGACTTGAGTCTGTTATGTCCCTTTCCTTACCTTGGGGAATGGGGTATGAAGTCACCTGGGAGATGTTTATCACAGCTCATTTGAGAGCACAGATGCTGTAAGCAAGTAAAACAGTACTGCTTGTTTTGGGGAATGCAACCTCACATTAGGACTGGGAGCACATGACAGAGACTGTGATGTCTTGCCCTCTATCTTGCTCATTATTTCCAATTACATCCAGAGCAGCAGAAAGATAAAAGACGTGAGGATTGTTTGGGAATTTTCTCCTGGAAGTGCAGCTTCAGTCTTAGCTTTTTTGCTTTGAGATCTTCCTAGTGCCTTCCCATCGGGTGCATCAGGTAGTGAATTTTCTTCACCTATTTGAAGTCATTTGGTTATGTGAAGAAAGAATGAATCACAGGAGAAGCCTACAGCAATTAGCAACTCCTTTCCTCTCACCTTTGCCATAGCTAAGTTTTTTCCCTAGCATAAAGCCCAGGCAAGGCTTCCTACGCACAACAATGATTACGTAGATCACTCTGGATTTTGATTTTTTTCACAGGCCATGAGCAAGCAAAGAAGCTCAGGAGAACACTCCATTTCACAGGCATGCTAGTTATGCTCCCTTGGAAATCCCATTGTTTGCTGGTGGTGCCTGCCCTTGACTACCGGCGCTGTGCCCTCGTGACTCCGGCTGCCTTGAACCACGCCGGTGTGCCAGCAAAGAGGCATGAAATTTGGCAAACAAGAAAGGTGCTGCTGGAATCAGTCAGCCCTGGCGGCTGGAGCGTTCATGTCAGCGTGCTGAAGCCCGGGTCAGTGAGGGCTTTGGAAGCTGCTTCCCTCCGCCAGCGGAACCTGAGCAGGTAGAGCGCCTGGTGTCCCCCCTTCCCCGCGTGTCACCCGGTGCCCCCCTCGCCTGTGTGTCACGAGTGTCCCGGCAGCGTGGGGCCAGCATGTTCCCAGGACAGGGCTGCTGAGACACCGCGTGAGTAAGGGCTCATTTGCATGAAGATTGCACACTCATGCTGCGAAGGAGGTTTCCTAGGCACAGGCTCATTTCCTCCTAGAGGTGGGTTTGCCTTCACGTAGGAAAAGCCCTATTCTTGAAGGCCTTGGACAGGACCCAGCTTACACTGGCATGCCACGATGCCATCCTAGCATGTTTGGGTCCGCCCAAGCCCGACTGCGGGGAGGCACACTCTGCCCCTCTGGAGCAAAGTCTCTGCTCTGAGGTGCACTCACATATCCCACTCTCAGAGCTGTGCTTTGCTGACACGAGATCTCACCACTCCTAAAATGCCCCTCAACATCATCACTGTACCAGTGTCTGCATGGCTCTTCTCCTTGTAGGCTTCACCCAGGACGTTTCAGTAGGAGCAGTGGTCTTCTTCAACAGGGAAGGAGAAACCTGGAGGTGGCAAGTGCAAGGCTGAGACCTCAAGTTGCCTGGGACTAACATATTTCTGTGTAAAAAGAGGAAGAAAATTAAATGGTATTTGACTACAGTTAAATTATTTTAGTATTTAAAGACATTTTATCTTAACATGCATGAAATAGGCCACTAAGCATTGCAGCCAGACAGCCATTTCCCCCTCCCATTATCAGAATGGTGGCAAATAAAATAAAAAACACTTAAAAGGAGCTGAACTGAAAAAAAAAATGCATAAGACTGTATGAAAATTCAGAAGTGGTCCTGCAGTGACAATATTAGAATCACATTTCAAGTGTCTGGACCCCCGTGAATGCCAAATTCTTCATTTCACAGGTGTTAGGCACTACACATGAAGCCACAGAGGAAGTAAACAATTTTATTTGGAAGAAACTGAGAGGAGGAGAGCTGAGGCTGCTAGAGGCCCTCTAGGCCTGCAAAAAGCAGCCTTGTGCTCAACCTTAAAATGCCTCCACAAAAGGGATTTTCATGCTGGCTCTGTCCCAGCCCCACTGCTGAGCTGTGGGTCCTGTGCCCATAGGGCTGGGGGTAGTTGCTCTCGTCCCTGCAGCCCTTCCCCAGAGCCCAGTCCTGGCTCTCGGAGGCTTTTCAGCCTGATGGACTGTGCCTGTCAGCTGTGGCTGTCGGATGCCACGTACCCACCTCACAGGTGCTGTGCTCTGCAGCACTGCCAGACCGGCCGGCCCCTGCCCGGCCATCCCAGACCTCTGGTATGGCAAGAGGGGCACAAAGGCAGCCTCTCCCCAGCCCCTGACCTCTGCTGCTGGAAATGGTGACTTCACGCTGTACCAGGGGCAGAAACCTGCACAGGAGACAGACAGGCAAAGCATCAGAGACGGGAGGCCACAGGACAGCCTTCTCGGACACGGGTCGGAAGCCCATGCCAGGAGAGACACAAAGTGCATTCCCTTGCCACCCACAACTGCCAGATCACTGCCGTGGCAATCAGAGATCCCGGGTGTCCATCGGTGGGCTCAGTGCGTCAGGGCTGAGCTCACTGCCAAAACCCTGGGAGGGCACGGTGACTCTTGCATTCTCAGACCGTGAGCCTGAGCAGCTCATTTGGAAGGTGATGAATTTGCAGGAAGGGCGGCTGTGGGGTGAATAAAATCCGTCATAGAGCTTGGCATAGCTTCCATCCTCTGCCAAAGGCAGGCTGAGCTCAGGGTTCTTGCAGAAGTGAGGGATGAAGCTGACAAACGCTCCCTGTGGCTGCACAGCTCTGAGACAGCTGATGCTCCCCTTTGGTTTGCAAAGATAGGAAAACTTTGCCATAAATATCAGGAAACTGAGTCTTGCATTAGTGATTAATCACTCCAAGAACAAGTGAGAACCTTCCAGAGAAACTCTGTATTTAAGATTAGGACTGACCAAGGCCATGCATCTGCCCCTTTGGGAAGTCTGGTTTTCCAGCTTCCATTTCTAATCTAAAACAGGGCATTATGCCAAAAGCATGTATTTTATCCATGTTGGAGGTGGTGGTGCTCCAAATTTTGCATTAAGAAAATGCTGAGAGCCATAATTTCCACCTTTTTTGGATGCACACAAAAATACCAGTATTCCTAAGCTCAGAACGTTCTCTGCCTTTTTTAGGATGAGCATAAAACACTGCTTTTCTCCAGGAAACTTCCCAGCTAACTCCCCATGGCCTGCCATAAAGGCAGGGAGGCTGTGCTCCCATCCTACTCTGTCCCGGAGCCCGAACCCCACGGCTGACAGCACGGGATGACGCTCCCGCCAAGACTTGGGGATCTGGGAGTGTAATCTTCCAGCTGGCCACTAGATGGGAACGAAAGCAGCGCTAGGAATGTCACGGGACGCCGAACCTGTCAAGAATACCAGTTGATGGACGGATTTTTTTTCTCGTCTGTTTGATACGAATTCACTGAAACAAAACAACCTGGGCGAGCTGGAAAAATCTAGCAAACTTTGACTAGTGATGAAGCAGCTGAAATGAAATACCCCAGCTCAGTTATCACAGCAGAAAGGAAATCTAAATAAATAGGTGAATGTGCCTGGAGAATAAACAACCCTGAGTCTAATTGCCAATCTGATTTCTGATATTTGCCCTTCCCTCTTTAAATGCTCCTCCCCTCCTGGTGAGCGTTCTCCGGGGCTGGGTGAGCTGACCCAGAGTGAGCTCCAGGTGTTTGGGAGGTCGCAGGTGCTCTGATTTTGTGAGGTACTGAGTCCTGTTTCCTCCAGACTTTGCTTCTGTATCCTTTTTGCTGTCAAAACCCTCATCATCCTTTCTTGCTCTCACTGAAGCTCTATTCTCTGATTTTCTGTCCCCTTATTACAATTCCTCAGTCAGGTTTCCATTGCCCCCCTCTCAGAAGTGACCTGAAGGCTTATTCCCCTGTTGTTGTGTGTATCCAGAAGAATATCCACTCCCATCAGCCAGTTTTCTCTCCTAAAATTAACCTCCATTTCTCTGTACAGCACAAATGGCAGCAGCTCTGGGAGAGGCAGCTGAACTGACCTCTCTTCATCTTCATGTGGCTTTTCCAACTTCCCCAGCTTCCCATTATAATGAAGGGCATCAATAAAGAGCCCAACAAACCAGACCAGAAAGAGCCACTGTCACAGGACCATTGGGAACAAATGTCCATGGACAAACAGTGGTTCCAAATTGTGTCTGGTGCCTGTTCACTACTGTATCTTGTCTCCTAAATTCCAACTGGATTTTCCTATCAAGAGGCTGGAGCCCTCTGGTGACTGGGTCAGAAGGATCAGACTGGTATCCATCAGGGTAGAGCACAGAGATTTCTCAATATTTTTTGATCAGTTTTCTTAATCTCCAAAGTTTGCTGGGAAATCTTTTAATCATATAGGATGGGATTATATCATGGGAGTGTTGGGGTAATTTAGGCTTGGCACTGGCTTTATTAAAATAATGATGTCTATTTGTGCAAGACTAAACTTCTACATTTACTGATGAAACACCTTCCATCTATCCTTCCTTACGTCCATCCTTTCTTCCCTTCTTCCATCTGTTCATTGGTCCATCCACCCATACTTTCTTCAGCACAGACACAAAGGATGACTGCTACTGACCCAGGTCAGATATGCGATGAGTACATGACTTGTGATTCTTTCCAGCCCACTTAAGCTCCTCTCTCCTCCCTGAGCTCCATCCCTGCCCTTCTCACGAGCAGCCCCGGGATGAGGCGCCAGATGCGCTGTGCAATCCGAGGCTTGCCTCAGCAGGGACAGTTGTCCAAACGTCCTCCGCCTCTGTGATGTAACCGGGACAGTCACCGAGGCTTCCTGAGATCCGTGGCTGACGCGCTCCGAGGAAAGCTGCTGCGGGGAACTTGTGACTCCCAAAGCGCTGGGATTGCCCAAGCCGGTGAGGCACGCAAAGGCAGCAGCCTTTGCAGACAGCAGGCTCGGCTCTGGAGCTGACTGCACTGCCACGGCAGATGCCCTGTGGGCTGCCGCTGCTCAGTGTACTGCAGGGGGCTGCTTTTAAACACTCGGGCAGCCAGAGACACTGTGCAAATGGCAGTTCCAGCTTTGGTGCCTGGGCACAGCACAGGCACTAAAAGTGTTTGTCCCTCAAGAAGTGATGAGGTGATGACTGGCTTATGTTGCTGTGAGGACTCACACTCTAATCTCTTTGCAGTTCTGTGGTTGGTGGCTGCTTTTGGAAAGGTCTTTCTTCTAATGCCCTCTTAAAACAAGTCAGCCATGGTGACCAGGGGAAACACCACCAGTGATGTCTGCACAAAGCCAAAGAATTTTGGAGGGTTTACAGTGAGCCTTCACACGAGCACAATCCTTCCGTGGGACACCAGGAAGGAGTTGTTGCTGTTGCTTTCTAGGTCAGACAGCCCCAGGCCTGAAAACAAGCATCAGCTGGCCTTTGCCTGAATCCCAGGAGACTGGAATGAGTTTCTGATAAAATATACAGACCTGAGGGCAAGAATCCCAGGGCAGGGTTACCAAGAGGGCAAATCTGGGATGAGACAGGTTTAAAAAGGATGGGAGATGTCAAACAGAGCACCCCTGCAGCTATGGGAGCTGCAGCTGCTCGGTCCTCCAGAGAGCTGCCAGCACAAGTGTCCCAGGCAGAAACCCTGCACAGTGGCTTGCTGGTGGCCCTGAGGACAGGCTAATGACCACCTGTCACCTACCTGTATGATGACAGGTCATCAGGTGGGTTTCTCCAGCACCAGCCTCCAGTCCCTTTCCCCCCCCACACACACTCCCTCTGCTGTGAATGAGTTTGTCACGGGCAGAGAAAAACTGCCCTGGCCTGTAATACTCATGCAGCAAACAAAGCCATTGTGTGAGGAAGGCTTTGGCAGGGCCACCTGGGAGACACACCACGGGTGCTCTCACTGCAGGAAAGAGGCAGCCAAAGGTGACTCTGACAGTGGGTGGTGCAGGTGAGGAAGAGCTGCACCAGAGGGACAGAGGTGGTGCCAGCAGAAACCATGGAAAGAATGAGGGAGGTTCATTCTCAGAGGCAAATTATTTGGGGTGTGTCCCTGGGACCTGGCTGTGTGGTTGCTGGACTGGCAATCTCCGTCCAGCCAGCACAAGCTGTTGAGGTGGCAGGCTGGTATGTGGCCCTAAGCTCTGCAGTTTCCCAATCCTGTGCAGGAGTGAGAAAAACACAGATGCTGGAAGACCTGCTGTGGGCTGGAATCAGATGAGCAACAGGATAGGTGGAAAAAGCCCAGGCCAGATCAGGACAGTCAGCTAAAAGTCAAGACAGATAAAAAACTCCAAACAAATCCTGCACAGGCCTGAAAGTGGACTGTTCCTGTTACATGTGTCTGACCCAAAAGTGTAAGGCATGATAAACCCCAGGCTGCTGCTCTTACTGCAGCTGTAACCTTCTGCAAGAGCAGCAAAAAGATGCATCTGCAGTTCCAGGGGCTGCTCAGGTCCTCTTTTGGGATTCTCCTGCCAAGTGGAGCAGAAGAGCAAAAAGGTCAGTGTTTGGGGGCCAGGCCTCTGGGCTGAGCCTTTCCAGGAGTCCAGGAAGAGTTTCTGGAGGATAAACAGGGACGGGACAGAGTAGTTCACAGACAGGCAAGGAAGCCTGAGGGGGAAAAAGGATGTGTCACCACATATCCTAACTGGGTCACAGCAAGAATGGAAGGAGGCTCCAAGAATCGATTTTTGCCGCATCTTACCACTGGGAAAGGCTGTGTAACAATGAGGCTGTGGCTGGGATTGCCATTAGCTGTCACCAGTTACCCAGCAGAACAGGTTCCTGTGTCACAACCAGATTACAGGAGAAGGAGAGAGGAAGTGAAAAGTTGAAGAGCAGCTAATGAGGGCCCTGTGAGTTAACCCAGTTAACTGGGAATGACCAACTATCCTCTTCTAGTTCCATGCTGAGGGTCCAGAAGGAGCAGGGAAACTCATCTCAACTGCTGAATGACCTGGACTGAGAGCTGGGCAAAGACAGCCCTGTAGCACTGCCAACAATGAGCACTTAGGTCACCTGAGAAGGTGGCAGAAGGTAGCCACAGGCTATCTGCACAGACCCAGCACGGCAAGCATAATCCCTACAGGATAACCCACTGTTGCACAAGCCAAGAGATCACCGGTTTCACACCCACCAACACCCAAAAACACAGCCCAACGCAGCCTGCCATGATGTCTGTCAGTGACCAGGAATGACGTAAAGGTTGGGCTTTTTCTCACATCTTCTGAAAGTGTGAGAAGGGATGGGATTAGCAGGGATGATTCAGGTGCTGCAAGGATCCTTCCTGTTCACAGGGAGCCAACACCTGGGGTTCAGCTAAACCTCAGCAGGCTACTTTATCATTATTTTAGGCAAAGAAGATATTTATGGCCAAACTCAAAAATTTTCCTTGCCCTGCTCCAAGCTGTACAATGGATGTTGTGGCAGAAACTTTATGGGGAGGACTCGTGCTGGTTCCAAAGCAGGTGTCCTGCTGTAGCTACACTCGCACCCTGAGCTGCCACGTGTTCGTGTGTTCAGCTGCAGAGTCTCATCAGCTTGTGCTGCTGCCTCCCTGCTGAAATCCAAAACACAGCCAGCACAGCCTTCCTGAGGGTATGAGTGAGCCAAGATCCGTGCTGCTGCCATGCAGTACGTGTTGGATATACTGCACTAGGAGCTGTCCTCTGAGACTTCCTCCAGTTGTGGCAGTTAAAACTATGCATTGGAACTAAGGTACATTGATACACTTTATTAATAGTACTGTGGTTTCTCTCTCCAAGAATAACTGCTGAGGCTTCAAAGACACTACTCAGTCAAGCCACGCTGGGTTTCACTCTGAGATCATAGGGTCCAAGCATTAATCCAGCACTGCCAAACCTACCAATAACCCAACTCCCCAAGTACCACATCAACTTGTCTGTTAAACTTCCCCTGGGATGGGGTCTCCACCACTGCCCTGTGCAGCATCTGCCAGGGCTGGACAGCTCTTAGAGTGAATAAATTTTCCCCAATATCCAATCTAAACCTCCCCAGGCACAGCGTGAGGCCGTTTTCTTTTGTCCTGTCCCTGTTCCCTGGAAGCAGATCCCCTGACCCACCCTGGCTGCCCGCTCCTGTCAGGGAGTTGTGGAGAGACAGAAGGCTCCCTCCGGAGCCTCCTTTTCTCCAGGCTGAATTTTCCCAGCTCCTTCAGCTGCTCTTCACCAGATGTGCCCTCCAGACTCTTCCCCACCTCCCTCCTCTGGATATGCTCCAGGCTCTCAATGTCTTCCCTTTCATGAGGATTTGCTGATGAAGATACGAAACAGGACTGGGAACATCCCCAGTGACAGGTGGCCAGCTGGAGGTAACTCCATCCACCACCACTTGCTGGAATCAGCAGACATTTTGACTTTGTCTAGAAGTTTTATTTCAAGGAATACAATTGCTTTGAGTATATTCACAAGAATAAATATAAAATTCTTCTCTCCAGAGCAAGAAGACGAGTTTTTATAAAAATATATCTCTATCCCAAAGAACCACTTAGGTGGGATTCCCTTTAGGAAATATCATTTGATAAAAAAATAAAACACTGAAAATAAAATGCTTGACCTATGCTTATTGAATCACCAAACAATTGAAATTTTTTAAAGGTTATAAATATTGTAAATATTATTAATAAAAATAACATTTAAATAGACAGGTAGTCACTGAGTCCATCCAGATGAACAAAACACTGCAGGAAGTCACAGCTTCTCCTATAGCGCACCAACTTCCTTGTATTCACTGGTGTTTGTTTGTCTCCTCTTGTTGCGGTACCTGAAATAGCAGAGAGACGTGAATTCTGGAAAGCCAGTTGCTTTTGGAGAGTGATGGGGAGTGGGGGGCAAAGGAAAGAAAGAAAAAAAAAACCATACGAGCTCCTCACATTTGTTTTAAATCTCTAGCCGCTGGGCTCTCTCTGTCTGCGCTTATTTCCAGGTCTGACATCACTTGAATGCAGTCTCCTTTCTCGACTCTTCACTGACAATTTCACATCTGCATTACAGTCTTCCTGCTGGTACTAGGCTTGTCTTTGAGAAATCCTGCTGGTTACCATCTAGCTGCCTACCAGATCCAGGAAGCTGAGCTCTCCTTCTGGACTTGTTCTACCTCCTCAGCCCTCTGACAAATGCTTACCAGCCAGTTTTTAGTCTGGAGAATGATTCCTGCTGCTTTGGATCTGTTCATGGAGAAGAGTACTGTCCCCCATGGTAAAGCTGATAAGGCAGTGCTCATGATATCACACTCACCACAGTAACATACCAGATCAGCAAATCAGCTGGTAGAAATCCAGCTGCTCTCCAGCCCCTGATGCCTGAGGGAATGGCATTACCAATGAAAGAACTCAAATATTCCTATTCCCTGCCTGCTCTCTCCTTGATCTCAACACACCCTCTAAGCCACATACGAACCAACCTACAGAGCCCCAGTGTGAGGGCAAACAGGCGCTGGGAGTGCTGCCGCCTGGCCTGCAGCCTGGGCCATGCCACACTGCCAGCACGCTGCCTGTGCCGAGCGCTTCAAGCACAGCTGAGCGGGTCTGTGTATGGAACTGCCCAGTGAGTGAGGTGTTCCAGGCTACACGGGGGTGCTCAGAGGATGCCTGCCACCTCCAGCTGGCTCAGCCTCCCAAGCCACCAGGAGCGCGAGTCTCACCTTCTGCAGATGTAGTAGCTGGCGAGAGAGAGGGCAGCGAGGAAGAGCAAAACCACGATGACGGTCAGTGCCACGTACTCCTTGCTGAGGGGCTGCCGGACGAGCTCCGAGTGCACGCACCGCACTCCGGAGAAGCCCACGTCACACCTGAGGGTGAGAGAGGCACAATCAGAGATGTGGCGTGGGGTTACACCTCAGGAGCTCACAGAGTGTCCCATGCTGCTGGCCTGCTGTTTCCTCAGGGACGAGACACTTAAACTGATGTAACTGAAGCCCATGTGGTCCTAGAGGCGGCTCTAAACTGATCAGGTAAATGAGCAATACCCTTAAAAATGCCTAAAGGATCTTTATTTCATAGGTTGGATCAAAGGAGAGACCTTGGTTCTGTGCCTGAGTTCTGGATCTCATACTAGTATAAACAGAGATGATCAGGGAAGCCCATCAGAAAGAATGTCCCAAGTCTAAGCTGGGTTGGTCACTAATTTCAGGTGTCTGACACTCTCACAGAGATCACTGGAGGCAGCACATGTGCTTAACACTTCCTTAAATGCAGCTGAGCATTATAGACATGGTGCTCCTCTTCACTTTCTTGTGAGCATTTAATACATGGCTGGATTGTTTTTTCAGCTAAGTGTCAATGGCAGCCAGAGCAAAGTTCACTTCAAAGCCCACCTCAGGGAAATCTGCAGGATGAGTGGGGCCTGTCCATACCTGCAATAGTGCTCATCCAAGTCCACGATGTACACACACTGCCCATGGAAGCAGTAGTCCTTCATTTCAGGCTTGCATCTCGTTATCCCAACTTGGGCCACACGTGGGCTGTTCTCTGTCTGGACTGCAAAGACATTTCATGAGTACCTCAGGATGTAAGCAATGCTGCTCAGAGAAGAATCATTCCCAAGGGCACCTCAGTGAGACTGCCAGCCCAAGGAAGATGGGAACCAGAGATCTGTTATTTACAAAGAGCTGTGCAGTACTTACTGAGCGCTGTTGTGCAGTTCTCCATTTCACCAGGCCCACATAAAGGGATCACTGTTGTGCCCAGGACTGCTTGCAATAGGTAACCTATGAGAGAATAAAAACAACAGTCAAAACTAGATGCATTTTGAGTTAACTATTTAAGCTGCTGTAGTAATTAATCTAAGAAGAACAGAAACTTCTCATCATGGTAGGGAAGACCTGAAGTTGAAAGCTGAAAAATTACAGGTCTGAGTGATGTGCTGCCTACATTATATACAGCAGCCCAAAGAAACATCTCTGAAATACAAACTTATAATGCAGAACAAAGACTCAACAGAAACCTGGTGTCTGTGACCACCTCTCTCCCACACTCTGAGTGAAACCGGGCAGGAAGAGGCTAGGAGAGATTATGGGGAGAGGCAGGAATTAGGCCATTTGATGATTATGTTAGGTTTCTGACTGGTCTGGCATAGCACCTGTGCAAGGGAAATAGCCAGGCTTCCACAATTAGGCATGACAGTCCAGCACTCATCACAGGAGGAGTCCTTTTGCTGATCAAAATCAAGATATCCTTGACTCACAACAGCCCACAGGAAGAGTATTTCCTAGGAATCTGCAAGTCAGTGCAGCTGGTGACTCAGCACACCAGGTCAGTGCTGAGCCAGGCTCAGCACCCCGCCACTGGCTTGAGAGACCACAAACTGCTCCAAGTATGCTGAACACAAAAGCTGCTCTTCACTAGCAAAGAACTTCCTCAGCCCTCTCCTCGCTGAAGACAGCTGAAGGGCTGGACAGTTCCTGCACTGACACCCACTCCTTTGGCAGTTCCTTGGTTAAAAGCCCGCTTGCAAAGCCGCTAACACGAGAAACCAAACACTCCTCATCTGCCCACGGGCTTGGAGAGGTTACTGACCACTTTATGGACACTGGGCCACTGTTACTCAGCAGAACACCAGAGAAAACAGGCACAGCTTTCAGGTGTTCTACTAGTTAAAAGAACATTTGCAAATAGGATTCAAAAGCCAGCACAGGTGCCTGTAGTTTCATGGCTAGTCCATGAGGAATAGTGAATGTTTGCCCCAGCTGGCCATGAAATCCACCTGGCTAACACTCCTCCTGTGGTCACAAATTAACCTGCTCATGAACTGCTTAGTCATCAGCCCCATTCCACGGAAGTCTGTAATTTGTATCTTTGGGCTGTTTGCCTCTATTAACTTGTTAGGTCATGCATGTCTAATGGAGGGAGTGTGCCTCCATAATTTCCCAATCATTCTAATTCAACTCCAGTTATTAGAAAGTCTCATTACATCTCAGGGTTAAATCTAGTAGTGGTAATTTATGGATTTCCGGCAGCTCATCTGCTTCTGGGTGATCAGTAGCCTTCCTTTGTCCTTCATTCCAGCTACACACAAAACCAGCAGGAATATCTAAGAGGGACAGGGCTTCTTCCTGTGTTTGGGTTTTTAAAAACATCATTCCTCCTTCTCACCTCCCTCTGCAAAGCTAATAAACCAGATTTCCACCAAGCTCTAGGAGAAAGAACAAAGCCCAGGTCCCCCAGAGCCAGAGCAACAGTAACAGATCCATGATACCTGTACCAGCTGGAGCTGGCATGACTCAGCAGGACCTGCCTTTCCCTCCAATGGGGCAGGACATGCAAGTTTACTTTCAGGGTGGGATTTTTTTTTTAAGTGGCAGTGTGCTCACTGTAGATTGCCTCAGCAGCAGCAGTAGTTTAACACTTCTGTGAGGCCAAGCTGAGTTGCTAAAACATAAGTTCAAGTGTGTTAAAGGAGAGGACACCAGCTGTCAGACAGTGGCAGCCCAGGGACCTCGGGTCCCAAAAGATGCTGGAAAAGATTTACCGAGCCAGTTCTTCTTCCCAGGAATTAGGGGGATATTTCAGGAGTGCTCCAAGGACTAAGCTGCTCCCTTCGAAGGGAGGAGCTGTGGCGCAGGACAGCTGTGTCCCACTAAGGATACATCATGTCACAGAAAGAATTAAGGACAGAAATTAACAAAAGTCAAGGCTAAACCTACCAGAGGTATTCCAGACACCCACTAGTTAAGCAGATGGATTAAGCCAGCTGAGGATCTCATGCAGCCTACTCATTTCTGTCACAGTTTGCACGCTTCCTTGACCTGGGCATAACCCGAGCAGCTGCTTTTTAAGCTGAAATTCCCAGTTGGAGACTTAGCAGAACTCAGCTTTCGCACATGAGAAAACTCCAACCAAAAGGCCCATGGAAGAGACAGGTCAGCTCTCCTCTTGGCTCCAGAAGGAAACACGGCTTTCCAGTTAAAGCCCATAACCCAGACATCTATGGAGGACAAATTAAAAATAACCTCCTCCTCCAACACTGCCCAAGGGCTTTCCCAGTCCCAGCCATGTGCAGGGGCCTCCTCCATCTGACTGCAGGCTCTCAGGGCTGGAAAGGCTGGATTGCAGACATGGATATTTGCTGACACCCAGCAGTATTTGCTGCTTTTGGGCAAAGTTCTTCCTATTCTGCACTGCTCTGCTTTGCCCTTTCCCCCATGCACATATTTCCACTCTGACATCACTGGAAGGATAAGGGATCCACACACAGCAATGGCAAAGGAGAGCCTTTCCCAGGATATTTATCAGATGATGCATACTAAACACAGCACCTGGGAGAGGTTATATTTTTATTCCTTCACTGTTCATTAAGCAAACACAGGGTACAAGATAAGAGTAATGAGATGGTGGATTTTCATCTGTGTCTTGCAGGAATGTGAGTGTTACATATCACATTCCTACATCATAATCCCATCTGGCTTCACAGGTATTCCTGCAAGGTTCACACTGACAGCACTTACTGGAACAGGAATAATGCTGCTGCTTACTTCTTCTTCCATAAGGGAAGAAAGGAAAATGAGGGCTGGTGACCAACTGCCTTTGTTTCCTGCAACCCCCATCAGAGACAACCCACAAAGGTTAATCATCAGTTTGCTTACTGTGAGCCAGCTGTAGTTTCCAGTGGCAGGATGGTTGCTAAGGATAAAGGATGCACATGCGAGATACTCTAAACTGAGGACTACTCTGTGGAGGATTTACACTAGGGGAACTGTCAAGGTTCTGAGAGCTCAATCATTGAGATGGTTTCATCTGTCACCGAGATTGCCAGTCCTGTACTAATTCACCTGAATAGTGCTACCTCCCATTTGGCATCTCTGCAGTCTCTCTGCCACAGCAGCAGCACCTACACCCTCCGCATGGGTTGCACTTCCAAAGCAGAGGTGCCCAGGTGACATTCACCTGAAGGATCTCAGCCCATTTTAACTGCAAAGACAGATCAAGGTGCATCCCCATCACCTGATTTTGGACATCCAGGAAATGTCTTAACTGTCTTCTGTCTTCTTTGGGCAAACCAAATAGGGAACATGGAAGTTAGCCAGTCTGTCCCACTGGCTTTGTGAGCATCCCTACTACCACTGTTTAATTCCAGAACCGCAGACTCGCAGCTGTGGATATCCAGGATCAGCAGCCCTGGAAACATCAGTCTGTCATGGGAAGACTGGTGCTCCAAAACTGCTATAGGCCCACAGGATCATCTTCAGCATTGTACCAGGACTTACCCTTAGGCAGAGATAATGCAGCTATGTGCACCCAGTCATCCCAGCAGTGCTTCCACCCCTCTGGAGACCTACAAACCACTGATCTTACTCACGTGCTGCCCCTGTGCTTGGCCACAATGCTTCCCACCACTTGTGTGAGGGCTGAGGTCCCTATGCCACAAAAGCAGAAATCCCTTATTACTTCCAGCCAGACACATTGACCACTAACACTTTCCCCATCGTCAGACACAGCGATCTTTATGCTGAGTCAATTTGCTGAGAGCCAGGAGAATTTGACACAGGAAAACATAAGGACAGCAGTCCTGGAACAGCCCGGTGAGTGTGGAGGTCCAACGCCTGCCTTCTCCACTGAGTGGGCGTTACAGTGAGCACAAGGAGATCGGTGCCAAAGCTCCTGCAGCAACTCCCAGAAAAGGCAGGGCCCTGGTTTGTTCCCATCACCACCACCTCCGTGTGTGGCTGGCATAGCACTGTGTCCCCTCAGGAGTGAGTGACATCTCTCTCCCACCACTGCCTTGCTGCTGCCCAGTTCCAAGCCCACAACAGCCAGGATATGAACCTGGCAAGGACTGTCACTTCAGTAAGGCTTCAGCCATTCAGCAGGGAACCTCCTCCAGTCTGGCATAACACCAGTGCCAGTCTTCCCAGAAGCACCAAGTTCTGCTTACACTCCTGCCCTGGGAGGGGAAGGCAGTAAAGTGCTCATAGCACTTGTTATGATGCCACCTAGCTATGACTAACCCATCCCTTACTATTAGATGTTGTGCCTGCCCCGGAAACAAAGAAATTCATATACAGATCCATGAAGACATACCAGTTCCTACCAGTGTCATTTTTGTGCAAAGCATGGCTGACTCACGGACTACAAGATGTTTAACCTGCTGTCCTGGCAAGTGAGATGCTGTGCAGCAGCTGTTCCATCAACTGTTATGGAAATACCTGGCTAAGATGAAAGACACAAACACATACTGCAGTGGGCTTAGAAGGAGAGGAAAACATCTGTCCCAAAAGAGAAGTCTTGGAGTTTGTCCATCAACTACGACCTCGAGCCCAACATCTTGAGTGTGAGAATATGCTTTGTCATTAAAGCAAGGCGTGAATGTGCCAGGTATCAGGACTTTGCTGCCCACAGAGCTCAAGTTGCCCAACAGGGTCAGCTCTCAGCAGTCGCCACCTGTCAGTGCCAGCGCCCCGTGGAGGTGTGTGACAAGGATCAGCTCTTGGATCACACCCAGGCCCCAGGACTCTTGATGCTCTAAGGATACACGTGTTCACTTGAGACTTTCAGGTAGCTTATGTCATACAATGGAGTAACACACTCCCAGCGAGGAGGTGGAGAAGTGTCAAGCAGAAGGAGGCCACAACCTGTTTTGTTATGATCAGGAAGTCCCTGCTGCCGTGAGGATTCACCCACTGAGCTCGCCCAGAGCATGGCCTGGGCAAAGGCAGCAGGACCGGGCTACAAACAAGACAGGTGAAGGTGAAAGAGAGCAGACTGCACTGGGAGCAGAGCTGAAGAGAAGAGAAAGAATGTCCACCTTCACTCAGTCACAGGACACACCTGGGCATCGCACAAGCAACAAAACATCCTGTAACAACACACCACAGTGTGGTGTGTGCTCTGCTCCTCAGCTCATACAATCCACCCGGGTACACCTGTCAGCGCCCGGGACTTCATCTCGGAGAGACACTCATCAGCTTCACCTGAAGGCAACCTGAACGTTATGCTTTGACGCAGATTTCCCAGCAGCCAAAGAATGCCCCTGTCCCAGGACGCAGCACCCGATGCCCTTCCAGCCCTTGCCCGCCGGAACGGGGACCTCGCCGCTTACCGAGGAAGAGCAGCAGGCTGCGGCCCCACAGGCAGCCAGCGTCCATCGCCCTCGGTCCCCAGGGAGCAGAGGAGGCGGCAGGAAGGCAGGCGGCGGCGGCAGGACCGGCGCAGCGGTGTGCAATCAGCCGGCCGGCCTGCCGCACTTTTATGTGTCCGCGGAGAGGCGGGGCCCGCCGCGGTGACACCCGGCCCGCCCGGCTGGGGGCAGCGGCTCGGCTCGGCCTCCGCGCTTCCTGCCTCGCCCCCCCCGGCCTTCGGGCCGGGCCGCCCCCTGCTCTGCCCGCGGGCGATGCCCCGACGGCGAGCAGGAACTGCGCCCCGGTCCGGCTTTTCCAGGTCCCTTCGCCGGGAGCGGGGGGGTAGCCCTGCCCTCTCCGGCCGTCGGCAGGTGCCCGGGTACATTAGGTGCCCCTGGTTCCAGCAAGTAGTACTGCAAATATTACCTGCGGCCGTAAAATTACCCGAGCCCTCTGAGCAGTCTAGCCCATGCGCTTACTTGCCGGGGCTGTGGATGCCTACGGCACAACCTCGGGACCGCTGTTTCTGCTTGCCCTCAAAGCATCCATGCGATGTGCAGTGGTAGGAGGCCCTGCAGACCCAGAGCCAGCTTCCCAGGTAGGCCCTGCCGGCACACAAGGGACCCTTGGGCCATATCATTGCCATGAACACCACCTGTGCCTAAACCAAGGTTTGGGAAACACCCCAGAGTGGGCAGCTGGAAACTTGCTGGCCTTATCTCCCATCTCCTGGCATTTCTGGAGTGACCCTCAGCACACACGTGCAGCTGCCAGGGAGCCCCGGAGCTAGGGGCAGAAATGGCTTATTAAGTTACAGCACAGGTACCAGGAATGCCAGCACTTCACCGGGCACCTGGGCTGGCCACAATGGTCTTGAGCTCAGAGGCTGTGTATGCCACATTCTCCCTCCAGCTCCTGGCCTCATCACGGCCCAGTAGCACAGGCAGTTCCTGGAAGCAACACCTCTATCAGTTATAAGATCTTTGAAAGAGCAGCCAACAGCTACTTTTTAAAAAATTCCTTTCAAGCATCCTGTTGAAGCCCACGCTCTCTGTCGCTATATTAGGCAAGACCTCATTCAGCAGTTACATCCCACCGTCAGATGACTGAGGGATCCCACCCACCAAATCCCTACTGCACACATTTGCCTAAAATATGAAGCGTGTTTCATCTCAACAAACTGCTCAACAATGATGATTTACTCCTTTTCCTTTTAAAGGAAAACTCATCTTCCCCTGCCTTACCGCTCTCCATAAAGGCACACTGATACCCAGTTTATTGTGGCACTGATAAACATATCTCACAGTGAAAGGAACCCGAGTATTGACACTGAGCTGCACTGCACCAGCCAATGACTCAAGTGTCCCTAGTTTCTCTGTTTTATAAGCAGTTATTGATACTGACATTGAAGAGAGGTAACTGTAGAAGATACTGCAGAACTCCATATACCAGAACTCCATGTTCAGAATGCAGTTCTAAGTAATAAAGACATTCATTCAGGGGGCTGCAATAGATCTGGTACTTACAAATCATACTCCTTATTTTCAGAGCATTTTCTTAGGTCTACAGTGGCATGGAGATGCTGAAGTGAAAAAAGGCAGCATGTTGCTACAGAATTGTGTGTCAGCACCACTTATTAATTACCTAAATGGTATGAGAGTTGGCAAGATAAATGTAATAAAGCTCGGTGTGAAAGTAGCATTTAGAAGGATGCCCTCCACAGCAAGTGGGACATGATATAGCTGGAATCTTTTTCCAAGTCCCCCTTTTTCCCCCTCTAATTAGTCATACCATGCAGATGGTGTCTTTTTTGATGCCGCATGACTGTTTTGGTTGCTTCTTTAATTTGTGCTGATCCCCCTTATTAAGGATTTTATTGTCTGCTCGTTCAGAGATCATAATGAGTAAAGGAAGGAATTGCAATTATTAGCAACGTGTTTCTGTGTGTGGGCTTACAGATGCCTTAAAAAGCAGCATCACCGAAGAACTTCCACTTTATAATTAATTTTACCCTTAAATTCCTGTGTGATTTATCCTCTGAAGGGCAACATTTAATTATAGTCTTGTACACCGGTACCCAGATACCGAGTAACGCTGACACAATTGGAGCAATTCATTGGAATTTCCTCTTTCAGATCTGAATATATGGAAAACAAGTATCATGGACACATCTTTGTTTCATCTTTCTGTAATGTTCTTTGTTTCACAGTACCTGATTTCGCATCCGTCATCCCCGCGTGCAGCTTTCACCATCCCCTCCTCCACGTGGAGGCTGCTGCTTGGGGTAAGGCTGGCACACACCTTAAGAGCCAGTTTTCCAAGAGGCCTTGCAGCATCAATGGGGTCATTGTAAGGCGGGCTCATTGCATCCCACAGGTCCCGGTAGGAGCAACAAGTCTGTGCAATGCTGCAGGCAGCACTGGTTGGGCAACAGAGCATCACGGGTGCATCTCTGCTGCTGGCCTCGATTTCAGCCGGGGTAAACCGGCACGCCCAGGGCAAGGCCCCCATGGATTTGTGCCCCTTGGCACTCCACCAGTGAGGACCCCCCTGAATGCTATGATTTTGGGATTTTTTTCTTTACAAAGTGTAACAAGAATATGAGGAAGTGTTCAGGACCTATGTGAAAGACTTGCTTGCTTTTATTACCCTGCACTGCCTTAATAACCACCTTTAAAAGAAAACCTCTCTTTACAAAGTACAGAGGCTCAGCTGAAGTCCTTGCTTCAGCTTGCTTCAGTCCCTTGCAATGTCTCAAGCATTCATCTCCCCTTCTGGGACAGAGCAGCAGATTCACAGCAGTGATTATTGCATGGGTACAGACTGAGCCTTGTCTTTCTGCAGTCCATCAGTGATGGCGCACAGCACTTTCTATGAACAACATGCCCTTTTTGATTTAAAGAGGAAAAAACACAGCCTAAGTGTGTATTTTTCTGGGGTGTCTGTTTTCCTTACAGGGACTTGCTGTAGAAGAATACATGTGTTCACAGCAATGAACACAGCCACTTTATCTGTGTGTTTTTACATACCTAGAGCCATACATGGCGAGTGTCTGTACCACTTACTTTAGCTGCCTTCTGTAGGGCTTGCACCCAGTTTTATGCATTGCTGCTGTGGGCATGGATCTGCATAGGTTTAATCTCCTGAAAACAAGACAAATTTGCAAAATCAACATCTTTTCTTGCTAGAAAGTATTTTTGAAATGGAAAGAAAATAATTCCTAGTCTTGCGCTGATGCACTCATCACTGTTATGCACACATGCCGAGTAACAAAAAGCAGCGATTTCATAAAATAATTGGGAAAATCATCCAGAATTTTTCAAACAGCATGACTGCACATGTCAGTACATCCGTAAGCAGACCTACATACAGCAAGATTTCATTGCACAAAATGAGAGATGCTCAAGAAATACTCTCAGAAGGTCAGACATCAATAGGCATGCACCTCACTCTTGACAGCACTTTCATTTGAACTACACAAGATTAATATTACATTCCCAAAGGGATCTAAAAGGCAAGTAGATGCGGCATTGGAGTCACAGTTCAGCAGTGAGCTTTGCAGTGCTGGGGGGAGTGGTTGGACTCCATGATCTTAGAGGGCCTTTCCAACCGAAATGATTCCATGATTTTGTAAAAATCATAAATGGTAAAAACCTTGAGGCTCATGGGAACACAAATGCCCTAAGAAGGGAATGTATTTTTAACTGGAATACGTAGATGCAACCGGCTGGAGGAAATGGAGAAAAGAAAAACCTTGAGCCAAATTACTCCGTTTAAAGGTCAGTTTCAAATTTGCTGTGAATGCGAGGGGTGAATTAAACAACCACTCTCTCCTATAAACTACGAGAGTTCAAATTCTGCACCCGGGGCTGAAAGCGGCCGATGCCTCTTCCTGTAAACACAGCATGAGGTCAAAGTTACTGGACAACACAGATGTTGTGCTATTAAAAATAAAGAACAATTCCCCAAATTCATTGACTTCTTTGCCAACTTCTTGGGTCAGCAATAACCAGCAAGTCACAAAAGAAAGGGAAAAAAAAAAAAACCCAAGCAGCTAATTTTCATCCATCTCAGAAGATGGCATTGAAAAGGGAGACAGATCTCCCAGTTCATGCTGCATTCCTCCCTGAAGGGCAGTTTTTAAAACTTCATTCTCCTGGCTTGTATGACTTTGCCATTACTCTCCCCTGGGCAAATCCTGAATGGCTCAACACATCTCATGGACAGCAAGAACTCCTTAATGCTCAGCTGGTGATTTCCCTTTCCTAATTACAGCCCAGTGCTCCATGCTGAGTGATTTCTTTGCCTCCAAGGGGTTGAAGCCTTTCTCATTTGTGGAGTCTTTCCATGGTTTCTGCCTTTACTCAGTGCTAAAAAAACCCATGCCCTTGCTGAGAGTGGTATCAAGCCAGGTCTCCTGCACATCACTGTCCCTATATCTATTAATTGTTTCTCCTTGCTTTGGGTGAACTGTTTAGAACAATTACATAGAATAGAATAATAGAAGGACAAAGCTTGAAACAAAGGGGATTTCCCCACAGCATGTAGTAGGTTGCAAGCAAGCTGGGAAGAACACCAGCCCCTTACCCATCAGTCCTGTGTGCTGTTCTGTCCATCAGCATCTCTTTTGTGTTTATAAAGTCATCTCTTCCACAGAATTTCTCATTCTCCAGGGACAAGGATTAACCATTGAGAGAAATAATATATGCAAAGGTGAAGATTGTCACCATGTGCACACATGGGTGCATCATTCATGCCCCTGATCAGTGGCCAGTAGAACTGAAATTCCTACATGGCAGCATGCCCCTGGCGGACAACCGTATGGCCCACCCACTTGATGGCTCTGCCCAGAGAAGGACATCCAGAGAAGGACAGTGAAATGGTGGCAAACTCACTGCGATGGGGACCAGTGCGACTCACCAGCTATTCTCAGGTTTTCTGCACAGCAGTCTCTCTTGGCTGTGGGCTCCCCATCTCTATCTTCCATGCCTCTCCTGTACCTCCCATGGTGCCAGCATGGGGAAGACAAGAGAAACACACTGTCAGTGAGAAGCACAGACCTGCTGAAGCACGGCACCAGCCTCTAAGGCCTGCACTAAAGCCTGAGCAATATGTGGTGCACACACACCATCAGTAGAGCCCCTGACTCTCCATTGCTCCATCTGGGAATCTTGGCAGTCACGTGATTGTGACTTCAATCCCTTTGGCAAGCTTATTTTGGCCCTTGATAAATATTTTGCTCTTGTATCTCAAGCATATATGAGCAGAGGAAGGGCTGACTAGCGGGCTGTTTCCCTGCCTGCGCTTGGCCTGCTGAATCCAAAGCTGCACTGAGCTGTGACTCACCACTCACCCTGCTCCACCACTGGAACTTCAGCTGTCCACAGACTCCGCGTTTTGGCTGCAGCACAGCAGTGACTGTCACCTGCACGCCAGCCGTGTCATTAGGGATGATGGAGTAAACAGCAATCCACCTGAAACCAGCTCAGCCAGCACATGTTCCAGAAACCAAATCTAGGAAAGAGCCACAGGTCTCTGGTATTTGTTTGGCCTGGTAACCAGCACTAAGCACTGGAGCAGATGCACTTAGTGGAATTCCCCCATCCACTAGCATTATGGGACACTCCCACTACTGTTCTGATAATTACTGTTAATCATTACTATTACTGAAGTGACAAAAAAAAAAAAAAAAAAAAAAAAAAAGGATGTGAGGATCAGGCCTTTATTCTTTATTGTGCTGGCTGTTGTCATGCAAGGTGATGAGACAGTCTGCCCCAGGGAGCCTATAAACACAGGTGCCCAATTCATCACTGCAGTAATGTTTCAAACTAGGACACTCTGGCCCCCAGTGAAGCTCTCCTACAACTCCAGCAAAAATAATCCATGGCACTCCCTGCAGCTCACATCAGCTGGGAAGCTGGGAGCCAGGCTGGATATCATGCTCTCTGCCTGCAGACAGATGCAGGCAGAAGGGAAAGAAGCTGATCAGGAATACTTTGACATTGCAACACCCAACAACACATTTCCATTCGGTGTTTTCCCTGACTGGGCCCAACCTGCTATAAAACTCCATATTCTTTGATCTCCAGTGAATTCAGTACTGCCAACTCTTGAGAGCCCATGAGTCACATGGTATGTGGAAACCTCTGGGGTTTGGGAATGACCAAGACTACGTGAAATCATCCTCTAGTCACCTTCTCCTCCCATCAACGATCTGAACATCATCTCAGGTATCCAAGTCTCCTTGGACACCGTTCCTAGGTTACACACAGAAGAAATGGATTAGCCAACTGGGTACTGACTGGAAGCCACAGGGAAGGACTGTAGGCCTCAGTGAGGCTGAGAAGGGCAGGGAGAGCTCCTGCACAGGTGGAAACCATCTGCCTACAATGATGATTTTCCTCCCATTTATGCAGGTCAGACTGCCATCAGCTACCAGGAAAGGAGACAGGCCCCAGTTCTCTGGTCAGAGCTGGCTGTTCCCCAACCTCTCCAGAGTGCAGTCTGGATTCCTCCCACACTAAAAAGCAAACTAAAAGGTGTTCAGTGCCTTCATGTGTCTCTGCTCTCTCAGCAAGGAGCTGTAGGTTTGCCCAAGGGCCAAGGGGAGGCAAAGGCCCAGGCCCCAGGGAACTTCTCCTGTCTCTCCATCCACAGGTTCAAGGGTTCTGATCGTTTGAGGAGCAAGTAGCAGATGGGACAAAATAGGAATCTGCAACTGGATGTCCTGGGGGCAAGGTGGCAGTGGCCAGTTGGCTGACCGTGCCACTTCCCGCATAACTCCTCTATCTACGCATCCACCCCCTCGTCCTCGTTCCTGCAGCTTAGCATTATTTAAGAGAGGCAGGAGATTTACTTTATGACACTGGGAGCGCATGCGTGTAAATCAAGTGGGACAGGACAAAGGCCAGGGCTGGGTTCAATTAGATCAGCGATGTTATTAAATTAACAACAGCACTGAGCTATGGCTGGCAGTTCTTGATCGATCCTCCTGCAGCCAGGGTCATTGTCCTTCACAGAGGAAATTAAGGGCTAGGGAACAAGGATGAATTAGCCAAGGCTGCCAACCACAAATCTGGTCTCTGAGCCTCGTTAAACTTCTGAACAACAATAGTTTCTCTACAGGATTTTCAACAGATATCCCTGAGAACCCCTTTTTCATGAGGCTGCATATCAGATGCTCAGGATGAGACACCTTTGGCCCCTGACTTGCACCTTGCCTACAGCCGAGATCACCCACTCAAGCATCACACACTCACTTTCCAGCTCCACACCTGGATTAAGCTCCCCTGTCCAAACCTCCAAACCCAGCACACAAGCAGCCGGACATCAGCATGGAGCCCATTAAGCACAGGAGAGGATCTGTCTCAGGTGAAACATGTCAGACCTGAGAGCCTGTGCGGACACAGCTCTGCTCTTCTGTCTCCATCCTGCCTCCTCAACCCTTCCCCCTGTTTTGTTCCCATAACATTCCCCTTTGTGAACCAGGAGAGAGATTTCCAGGAAGAGGTACAGCACACAAAGCTCATTACCCATCTTTCCAAACCAGCCACTCTAAAGGGCGCACAGGTTAACTAAACTAAACCAGAGGTCTCTCTGCAAGCCCTTTCCCAGCGTCTCACGCTCCACCTTATGCAACACGCTGCGCATCACTGCGCGCATTTAATTACAGCGGAGCAGCTTTGATTGCCGTGTCACATCATCAGAGTGCCGACTGCATTGCTCGTGTCAGAAATGTCTTTTACGCACATCTGAGTAACAGTGGAACCTCTGGGCAACGGCCTTCAATTGTTTACATGGCTCCCATAAACAGGATATCACCAATTTGTAAATATCCTGTCAGAAGCCCCTCAGCTGCACTTGACCGGTTTGATACATGCCCGTCTGCAGGGAGTCTGCCTCTCTCTCCTACGGCTTCACTGGTAATGTTGCACAACCCCTACTGACCACGGATTGCCTTGTGGTAGCACATTTCTCTCTCTCAGGATTTTTCATAGAGGTGCACAGAGAGAAAGAAAGAGAAAACAATTTCTATTTCTGCTCCTTGTTTTTCTCATGTAGAATGTGCTTAGAGAATTGTTTACCTAGAGTGATTGCTTGATTGGATTCTGGTGAGAATTGTTTGAACCTGATGGTAAATCAGATCCACCTATGTCTGGACTCTCGCAAACAGGGTCACAAGTTGTTAGTAATTACATATAGTAGTTAGAAAAGTAGGTATGTAGTTTTAGTATCTTCCTTTATATAGTATATTAATGTATTATAGCATAGTTATAATAAAGAAATAATTCAGCCTTCTGAACTGATGTTAGACATCATCATTTCTTCCCACTGGGTTCACCTACATTTTACAATATTGCCTCTCGTGGTACACATCAAGACTTCTACTTTGTGGCTTCTACAAATTGTTTGGAGAGTTAGTGCACTTGGGGAGCATTTGCTGGGGAATTTTAAGTGAAAGGAATGATACGTTACTGTTGGCATTATTTCCCAGAGGTTTACGCTGTGTAGTTCTCACTCAGGTAGAGAAGGCAAGGGAGTTACACTGATGGAATGCTTGTTGCTACATCTTACCTAGAGGTAGGGCTTTTTTTCTCTTTCATATAAACCATCTATTCCAGCTAAATGAAGGCAGTGACACATGGAGAAAAATCTAAATTTTCTTGTGAGTTTCTTCAGTGTTGCAAAATGGGGTTTTTTGATGGTCAATAATTAGATACCTGTCTGTAATATGCAAATTTTCTGCAGTAAATCCAAAGATAGCTTTCAAAAAGAAGTCATAACACCAAACTCTTATGTTTTGGCAGTGCATCTCAGGATAGAACTTCCTATCAGAGCTAGAGAGAAGCTCAAAGTTCCCTGTCAGCAAAATACTTTATTAAAAGCAAGGCACACCTATCCTGGCTGGCTCATATTTGACTAACTGGGTAGCCAGCTCTGAGGGATGGAGGAATTGCTCTCATGCAGAGGGAAACTCCAGCTTGGAAGAAAACAGAAGAGCAACACTAAGAACTCTTGGTGTAGAAGTAGAAGCACCAAGTTGAGTCACTGTTCATTCACATGTGAACAACCCACTACTGGGAGTGTGCTGAAGCCAGGTAGTCTGACAGGACATCCCTAGCTCCAAAAACAAGTGCCTTGAAGAACTGTAACTCCAGGCTACAATCATGGTAGCATCAGGTCAGATGCCAGCAAAGCATTCAGCTACTTCCCCCAGACTTTGGCTAAAAGGACAAGACTCATTCTATGTCACAAGCAAGAAAAAACTGGAACCAGTCTCATTTCAGTCTAATTCCCAGCATAACCTCAGTGGTGTTCCCAAAACCTTCCCAGACAGGACACCATTTTCTTCTCCTCTCCTCCTATGAGTGGCACAGACTGCTCTGGTGTCATCCCTACTGTCACCTGGAAATGTCAGGCCTGTGTTACACCCCTCTAACCCATCATTACCATCACTGGAACAGCAACAGCCGCACCTGAAATAGATGTAAGCTGTAAAGGAAATTGTCAGGAACTTGTTTAATTTAAAACAAGGGGCAAAGGAAGCAGTGTGAAGTCCTGACCCTACTTGTTCTAAGGTAGATCACTGCAAACTGCACTATGAACTCAGCTGGGATCCAGATTGCTTTGCAGATAGAGCAGGAGGAAGCTGTAACTTACACCCACTACAACTGTACCTACAGCCAAGGAGCGAGATAACTAAATGCCCTTGGGGAGATATGAGAGGCATTTGAAGCATAAAAATTGCTTACCTTTCCCTTACCAGGTAGGCAGATAAGCACAAATGTCTCTGTTCAATAGTGCCTGACAGTCTGATGCAAGCCCTCAAAAGCAAAGAAAATTTAGGCACAGAGTAAACTATGGTGCAAGGATGTGCATCCCCAGTGACAGAACATTCCCCATTATCTCCAAAATAAGCAGTTCCAGAGAACTGCCCGAGTTGGTAGAGATCATGGGCCCAGAGAGCGTAGGAGAGCAGAGGCTGGTGCTTCTGTGCAGGGCACGGAGTCTGCGTGTTTCACACGGGCATTCCCAGCTTCCCAGGTGCTGCGCCGCGTTCAGACTTTCAGTCACGTGGCTGCTGGGACACACACAGCTTACCGCATGCTAAGGGAGGGCGGGAGCAATTTGCTTTACTGCTCCTGCCAAAAGCCTCTATTACCGTATGCTATGAAAGCTCTGGAGAGGCAAAACATTCCCAAAACCACTTTATTAAAATTAGTAACACCCGAAACTTCCCCCAGTTGTTTATGGATGGCAGGGCTGAAGGAGGCAAGAAGCAAAAGCAGAGGCACAGAAGGCTCCGCTTTTTCCCTGCAGTGTGACAGGCCAAGGGAGTCTTCAGATAATTTCAGCTGGCTACTGAAACGTTGTCCACTTCCCCCAGAGGTCATGCTGGGAGCAAGACTGGTTTTCCACCTACAGACGCAAAGTGTTCTGTATGGACTAAGTGTCGGTTTTCCATACCCCAGCATCTCTGAACTACTTCAAAGGCTGTAACACTTTCATCACAGTGGCATCCTTGTAGCTATCTGGATATTTATGTGATGGCAGCACGGAGGCAAGCACAGGGTCTGCAATTTATCGAACATGTGCAGAGGCAGGGACTCCTGCCCTTCTCATGGATCATTTCCTCTTTGGATGCTGAGCCAGAGCAGCACTGCTGCCTCCCAGGCTCCTGTTCCTTATGCTGCAGTCCTGATCCATACTGCAGGAGAAGGGAAATTTAAACATGACCACGCAGAGAGATTTAAGCATGGAAAACCATCAGGTCATTATATTCCCATGCCATGACCACTGTCCCTTGAGGCTCCTTCTCCCAGGACACATCAGGCTCAGCCCAGCAATCCGTACTATTCCCTTTGCTCATCCTTAGCACAGGCTAAATCAACATTTCCTCCTGCCTGACACCCAGCTAGCTTGTTGCTTTACAAGAGACAGGAGCCACAATCAAACTCAAGCCTCTGAATTAACAGGCCACCTGAAGCAGATCAAGCTGCTTTTGCACCATCTCACTCTTGGTGATATGTGGAAACCTCTGCTTGGACTTCTTTGGCAGTGACTTGCATTAAATCATATGTAACTGTTATTTTGTCTTATTTATATTACTTGTAATTCCTATCAATCATTTCTATCATAATTTTTGCATTCTGCACAGGACCATAGACCCTGGGGGAATTTCTGTGTGGAAAGGACTGGACTAAAGCTCTGGTGCAGAATAATAAGATGGAGCAGGCCCTGATCTGCACCTTTTGCATACAGACCTGCCCCTGTGCCAGGAGAAAGGCCCCCACTCCAAACCCTCCATGGGCCGCAGGAGGGACACGGCCCGTGGCTCAGGGTGGTCCAACTCTCTCCCACAGTGGTAGGGTTTGGGTTTCCCTGAGCTCTTTGAAGGATAATGGAATGTTTTCTGCAGGGCTTTCTGCATATGTACTGATCTGCATGCACCCAAGCTCTGGGTCAACAAAGATTATTTTTATGAGATACAACACAAACTTGCTGTTCAACATTACCAAACCACCTGATATCTAGGGCAGAGCCCCAGCTCTTCATCAGTACAAGGTATGGTATGCACATTAAAGTCTGAGATTTTTTTATCAGATGCATGCAGGGCACTGCTGTCAATATTTGACCATGTCACCTGGACAATGATCACAGAAAATATCATTTGGCACAATAGGAATTAGGCACACAGCTTAAGTGCTGAAGGAAGGATGTGCAAATAATGAAGCAATGAACAGTCTCAAACAAATGTATTCCAATGTTTGGAAGACAAAGAGAATTTGTCTCCCACCTGTGTCATGTTTTCTTTCCGTGCACATATGCAGAACTATTTGTATTGAGAGAGAGAGAAGCAGTCTGACTCCAATTCATTGAAATTATGGACAATGCACAGTCCCCAGAAACCCTGTGGCAACCCAGGACTGTGCCTATACCCACACACACAGACACTGGGCCAAGTGCCCCTGAGTTTCCTCCTCCACCCAGGGTTTTTAACTTTCAAGTAGCATTCAAAGCACATGCTGGTACTGTTGTCTTACTGTTGTCACATTGGCTTGTATCTCTCACCTTGTTCTTCTTATGTATCATGGTGCTTCTCACTCAAGAAACCACCACAAACAAATAGGAATTTTTAAGAATGCCACAGCACTAAAAAGCCATAAACGCCTAAATAGCCACAGACTGAAGGCAGTGCAAGTAGTCTGAGTCTGCACCCACTGAAGACAACAAATGCTTTATTACAGCCTGCAGCAGGGCTTGGAGTTAGGCCAGAGCTGATTGGGAAAATCCCAGAGCCCTACTTTATGATTAATTGTCTTGAAAAGCCTTCAGTGGAGCCATTCCACCAATACATTTCACAAATCCTTAATAATTTAAAAAGGAACCAAACTAACCTTTACTTGGCATCATCTTAAAAACCCTTTTAAAGTCCTTTCAGGCTGAAATTTGAATGTGGCACCTGAATTACACAAGGGCACCTGCTTCTGGCTGGGAGGCACCTCTTTTGGGTAGGCCAGGAAGGATGAGTCTGAAAGGAACTCTGCTGGGCCAAAAGGAAAAGGTCAGGGAGGAATGCAAGGGGACACCCAACTGGGTCCGACCACCCCTAAATTCCTCACTGTCATGCTGAGGTCACAGACACTTCTGTGCAGGTCTTGGAGTGTGTGTGTGTGTTGGTGTAAGGGCATGCCCTTCCCCTGCGTCACTCTCCATTCTTCTTGGGAACAATCAGGAAGAAACTCCTAGTGTTTCTTGGCTCTTGCACACACTTTTCACGCACAGGGGAGCATCTAGCCCATAGAGAACATTTTTTTCCTGCTGTAATCTTGATGGAAAACGTCGTTAGTGATGGAGAAAGGAATTCAGGAGACGGATGAGAAGTGCCTGAGGGAGAACTTTCATATCTATTTGCACAGGAGACGTCATGAACATGCCACCAAAGAAGTCAAGAGAAGCATTAACAAGGCAAGGGGAAAGGGCAGGAGAATTTCCTCTCTTTCAGCTCCTTGGGAGTCCTGACTGTGTTTCAGGGCATTGGTTTGCTCTGGCAAACCTGGATGGCCTGAAAGGGCACTGCAGCAGTCATGCATCCTGAAACACAAGGCAAATTAGGCTACTGAAGTACCGGGTCAGAACTACAAAGACTTATACCCAAAAACTCGGCACCTGAGATGCTGAGTTTCCAAAAATCACAAACACAGACAAGGCCACTTGGAGGCCCTCCTTGAGTTTGCTTGCCTTAAGAGCATCCCTCCAAGACACACCCATGAACATGCAATGACATAGCCTTCAAAAGAAGGGGGAAAAGCACAAAATTCTCAGCCAAATCTTGCATGTTCTTGCACGGCCTGTAACTCAAGGTCCTCCTCCCATCCTGCCCTGCTTCCCCTGCCCAGAGGTAGCAGATCAGAAATGCACTCAAGGGAAGCGCTCGGGTCCTCCCTGTGGCAAGGCTGCCACATCTCCCTGCGAGGCCCAGTTGTTGCCGCACAGCCTTTGAATTTGACGGTGGCTTCTATTAAGGCAGTTCCTGGAACAGTGCTCATGGCCAAACCTGCTGCCACGCTCTGTCAAACGGCCGGCACAAGTCAATAAAATTCCATCCATCGTGGGATTTGCCATAACAATGGGGAACAAACAGACTTAGCCTTATGCACTGAAATGATGTCAAATAAATTAGCTTTGCCCGAGTTACTCAGACATTCTTGCAAAGCTCGGCCCTGTCCTCTCATGTCTCAAGCCTGGCTGTGCTGTTTGCCAGAGGGAGCTGTGGAGCAGCCTTCCTGCACAACAGCCTTGGAGAAGGAGGAGAAAGGAAGGGTTCTTGCATTTCCTGTGGCCCCCCAAACAAAAAAAAACCCTAAATAATATATATTTTTAAAAAAGGCAAAGAGCATAACAGATTTGGAATGCCATGGCCCATGCTCTCACACTCCTATAACCGGATCATATTGTTCCCCTTGGCTTGGGAAGCTGAAGATGATGGCAGATGAACCAGCACACAGCAATAGTGCTACAAAAACTGGGCTTCCACGAGCATGTCAGGCCTGAGGCAGCAGGTGTGGAGCTGCCTGTGACTCCCAGCTCTGGGCTCACAGACATTTCTTGCCTAGGAAGCTGTCCCATGCTGGGCACCTCAGGCTGGCTCTCCATCAGCCTGGCTCCTATCAGCCAGGGGCAATGCTGCCATGGCACATTTTGGTCAGTCCTGGCCAGGAAACACACCTGTCATTTGAATATCAGGTATTCAAAATGCAGTAAACTGTACTTCTGCTTATTAAAGGACTAAATTCCTTCACAGAGAAATGCCACTAGGGAATCTATAGAAGGAAGTTTCTTTGCCAATATTCACCATATAAATTCAACAAGAAGTTTTGATTAAAAATTAGCATTTAAGTGACTCAGCCTTCGATATGGAATCAAAACCTCACCTTTGGATATCTAGAACCTTTTTATGAATTAGAAAACTGAGCCCAGAGCTAAAGCAGGTGACCATTCACAGATGGCCCTAATTCCACAACAGGGCAAAATCCCCAAACCATCAAACAGAAAATTCCCCCAGAATGGCTATGAAAGACATGCCTCGACTACCAAGTTAAGCTCATCCCAAACTGCTCCAGAGAATAAGCATTTAAAGCAGTTTTAACCGTAGTTTGTCTGTGAAACTCTGTCTCATGGGCTATTTTTATGTTTATACTTATGAAAAATTGAATTAGAATTTTAATTTGACTTGAGCAACCTCTCATTTAGAGGTTTGCTTGCCCAGAGGCCGTGGGCTTCATACCAAGTCAAGCCCTACTCTCAGCTAAAACCAACCTGTG
Organism: Anomalospiza imberbis; assembly: GCF_031753505.1. Lineage (NCBI taxonomy): Eukaryota > Metazoa > Chordata > Aves > Passeriformes > Viduidae > Anomalospiza > Anomalospiza imberbis. Next base: position 43,890,477 of record NC_089684.1, on the reverse strand, counting down.
CCCCAGCTCCCAACCCCGGCAGCCACACAGAGGGAGCTCTTCCCATCTGTGCAGCCAAGAGCCAGAAGGGCCCGGAGCAGCAGAGATCCCAAAGCAGCCCAGTGAACAGTTCCCTCTCGTGCACACCTGCTCCAGCTCGCCCAGGTATGCTGCTCACAGAACTTGCTCTCGCTTCCACTCAGTTCAGTGAGAGTAGGAGCAGCCCCAAGTCTAGTCATAGTACAAGATTTTATTGCTGTCATGATAATTAATGACTACTTACACTGATATTTTAATGAGTACCTGCACTTTGTTTTGTTTGTTCCTTAACTGGGTCATAAAGGAGGAGTCCCAAGCGGTTTCCTGGATTTGCAGTACAATAGGGACCTCTACAGGCGTTTCCCTGTTCTGAACAAGGCTCAGGACAGGTAAGAGCAGCCACACCAGAGCTCTGTGACACACAGACCACAGAGCAGCCAGCACTGGGTTCATGGCAGCATTCACTGAAATCAGCAGGGCTATGAAGACCCTGCCTATGACAAGGCTGGAGCTGACTGAATCCAGCCTTCAGATTATTTATTGTGCAAATTGTCTGCTTTCAAACACACTTTGCCACGATACTTTTCAGCATAGCTCTAAAAGTTAAAACACAAACAGTAAATCTGCACTCATATCACACGAGAGAGAACTGAAATGAATATTCAAAAAGAAACTCTTGCTGTTTGCCATCAAACATGCGTCTTACCAAATGTGACCCCTCTTTGCCCTCTCTCAACACTTACTGTATTATTGATCTACCCAAGCACCATTTCTTGAAAGAACTCGCAGAAGAATGATCTACTTTTTAAAAAGGTTTGAAGTCTGACATCTCTCCATCATGTGGGTTTAATCCCTCCTTGTTTTAGTTCTCCACAGAACATCATTCTTAAAGCCTTGCTTCCTAGGGATGGTCTAAAGGCAATCCATTAAGAACTGCAGCCTTTCGGGGGTGACAGGAATTATTCTGAACTTAATTATGAAATCAATCACATTACCAAATTAGCTTTCTCGTTGTGGGATGCTACAGTGTATTTCATGGACCAGAAATGAAACAAAACATGTAACAGGTGTAAAGAATTACAAAGCTCAAAGCTTGGCTGAGAGGAATATGATTTTTTGGGTTTGATTTTGGTTTTGGGGTTTTGTTGGAGGTGGAGAGGAAAGTTGGAGTGGGTTTTTTTTTGGGGGGGGGGAGGGTCTTGTTTTGGTTTCTTTTCTTGCATGAAGGTGAGAGTCACCAGGAAATGACCAGTTTCACAGCTAGTTCTTAGTACACAAACACAAGGCAGGGCTGCACTGCTGCAGCAGCACGAATCAGATTTGTGCTTTTACTGTAAGCAGGGTGGAGAAGAAACCCTGGTGTGTCATTATCCAAATATACTGTGGGTTACTAGGAATAAGAGAAAATCTCCAAGGAAAAACTGTCTCCTAGCTGCATGCCAGCCACCAGTGTGCCCCAGCCAAAAGGTGGGACAGGGACACTGTGCACTTGGAGCATCAATCCAGCTCCTTACACTTCCCTCCAAAACCAGATCAAGTGTCTTGAAAGCCATCTTTTCCCCAGGCTTGCATCTCACTGTTCGCAGCAGACCTTGCTGGGATCAGGGAAACTGCAGGCCACCCACACACCTGAGCAGAAAATGGGAGTTGAATTCAGGGAAGATGTTCCAGCAGCAACCCAGCACACCAGCTACAGATGCCAGTGAAGCCGGTTCAAGGCTGGGTGGCTCAAGGGCAACTCAGCTTGAGAGATGTGCTGCAGGAAAAGCCAGTGTGGTTCCACTAGCTTGGATCACTGATAGGGCAAGTGCTCCGTCCTTCAGAAAGGAATATCCCAGTCTTCGATAGCTCTGGCTTGGCCCTGCTGAGCTGCTGCCTCTCACAGCTGAGGCAGCCCTGCCTAAAAGTCACACAAAGGCAGGGGCTCCTCTTGAAATGACAGTTTTTGGCACGTGAAGCTGGAAAGGGAAGAAGCTTACAACTCTCTTAATTATGCCACTACAGAAGGAGTCTGAGCCTGATAAATGAACTAGGAAAGATGATCCTGATCCTCTGACAGGCCAGTTCTGCAGGAAATTCAGCACCGTAAGCAGCAACACACCATTCCAGGCTGGCAGCATCTGTCACTTAACAAGGAAGGGCTCAGCAGGGCTGACTCCCTGAAGCAATCTGAGGCCATGCAGATTCCATGAGTCAGTTCATGCAGCACACAGCTGGGGCCTGCTCTGAGGCTGTGCTTCTGCAGGGCAGGCATACAGCACACAGGTGGCAAGGAACCCTGTGCTGGAAGCCATGGCTCCACTTGGAAAAATAAACAAAAATAAAGCAAGCAACTTCTTTTCCTTCCTGCCTTGCCTTCTTCTCATCTTCATCTTTCCATTTTATTCTTATTCTGTCCTGACATCAAGCCTAATTTTGCATGGCACAGGCTTATCTGGTGCTTCACTCTCCAGTTTTTCTTCCACTAGCAGAAAATTGTCAGCAACCTCTCACTTCCAAAGCCACCTTGGGCCTGAAAGCCAACTAGAAAAAACCTATTTCGCTGTGTCGTCCCCTGCTAAATTGCGACCCCTAAGTAGACCTTACTTTTCACTTACATGTAACCAAACATTGAAAAAAATCAAGTCAGTGTATGCTGCTGTAGGTGCAAAATGGCTCACTGCAATGAATAAATACAACTGAAAAGGCACTTACATATCCTGCAGGGTACCTGCTCAGCCTCTGGTACACACAGGGTGTAACAAACATCAGTAAGAGGACATGCAAACAAAACACATCTCTCTCCAACAGTTCTCTTTGGGCAAGGTAAAGTCCAGTTGTTCCAACTCATGCCCTTAGAACTCGTGTGACAAGTGCACAGACACCCTCAGCCAATTGTGTAGCGTGTGTGTCTGCTCCAAGACAGCCTCTGCAATGGAGAAGGGCTGGTCCTTGGGAAGTGAATCCAACACTGGCAGTATGAGCACAGGAAGAGACAACTCACTGGGGAGAAGATACACTCACATGACAAAAACCCTAAGGCTTTTCATCCTTGGGATATTCAGCTCTACAATTTTCTCCTGAGACCAAAGAGCAGGATCTCTCACCTGTGTTTTCCTAGTAACATGCACATCTTCCATTTCCATGTGAGATGGGTGAAGGGTGTTTTTCATTTGTGAGGATGTGCAGACTGTAATTTATACCCAATTGCCCTCTCACCATGTATGTGTGACAGAAAATGGTAGGGCCACTACCAAAAGCTGACTTGAAGACTGTGAAGAGCACAAGTTACCCAGCAGTGGAACCTAAGAAAAGGTCATAAGAATGGAAAAAACCGAACAGTGCAAAGATTTGAAGGTTTGACTGGAGATGAAGACAAAAAGGCTGAGTATTGGAAAATACTGGTGTCAATATACAGAGGAGAGGGCTGGTGTTCATCCACTCCTCACCAGCAATCCTTTCTGTGTGTGCATATGCTGCTTGCTCCCTCTGTTACATGGGATTCCAAGCAGTGTGTGATGTGCTGGTTTATTTACTGGTATCACAGAGCCAAGATGGCTCAGCTACTGATCAGGATGCCCACATGAGAAACCCCCTGAACTTCAGACCATTCAAGTGCTACATGCCCCTGTATCCTTTCAAACCCCACCTTTCATGCACATTTCAGCACTGTCATTGTAGTCTCACAAATACACATTTTTTTCAATGAACAACATGCATCCTTGTTGTGAAAATTAACTCACAAGTCAAAGAAACTGAGCTTTCAGCAGGGCACCTGAATTTAGGAGCCGATATTACTCCACAAGACCTCAAAGTACCAATTGCCTTTCTCTGGTAGATGGCTGAGCACAGCAGATGAGTCTACAATGTGCAACAGCTGAAATTAAAATCATTGAGAGCCATCTCTAGTCACATCAGCACTGGCAAACACTCCAGCTGTCAGTGAGATGTCCCAGGTAGTGCCACCATCTTCAGAACCCATTTTCTTCCCTCTTCCTTGAACCAGATCTTTGTACCTTCCCAATTCTTTGTAGATAAGATGAATGGAACCAAGCATTGGATACGCTATCTGTTAGTCAACGGTGGAACTGAATCCCTAAAATAATTTCTTTCTTATTTGAGTGGTCACATTGTCCCCATAATGTGCAAATGGAACAGAGAAAGTCTGTTTCCTGGGAAAAAATTGTAGTGAAGTTTCATGACGGAATTCCAGCTTTTCTAGCAATTGAAGTCTTGTGCAGAAATCAGGGTGCAGCAAGGCAATGTTCTGCCTGAAATTCCATGGAACTGAGGAGCTGCCTTAAGATGTTTGGGAAGAGGAGAGTTCCTTGTCACAAGCACACTCCATAATCCATTTTGAGAAAGGCGTCTGGCCGCTTTGCTTACGAAAACAGTAAGAACATGCCATGCCCAGAGGTGTCATGGTCTGATTTTCCAGGAATTGCCTACTCTCTATATTCTAATTTAAGGATGGTTTTGAGAACCAGATAGTTTCCTCAGTTCAAAGCATTTGTTGTCCTTTATGGCACCAGAAGCCCATGCTTGGCCCAGCACACCAAAGGTAACCATTGGATTGGGAGAGGGCTGTTTATCCACACACACAGCCAGCAGACACCAAAATCAGAACCCAAATGGTCAGTGGTCGGTGCACGACGAGCAGAATACAGCTCCACCGTGAGGGAGGTGGTGCTTATCCTCCAGAAAAAAAAGAAAAAAAAAACCAAACAAAACACACAAAAGATCAAAACAAAACACTGTACAAGTGCTTGAAATGACAGCTAAAACCAACCAGTCCTCCCCATGGCAAACACTGGGCACAGGACAGTGCCCAGAGGCCTGCCAGTGTCCTCAGCTGCTTGGACTTGAGCACAGTCCTCCCTCACCCAAGAGAGCAAGTCTTTCTTCAACAACACACAGAGCCTGTCAGTCCTGTGGGAGTTCTCTTGGTGCTCCTCTGCTGTTCCCTCGAGCTCATCTCCTCAGCGAGGCTGGGGTACCTGTCCGCTGGCACAGGGGGCCTTCCTCCTCAGCAGGCAACTTGGTGAGTGTTCCAGCGCCAGGGCTTCACAACGCCGTCTCACCCACGCACACCTTGTAGGGCGATTTCAGTTTCCTGCATCTAAAGCAGACACCATCATGCGATTTGTATTGGCCAAACCTGAAACTGCAGCAGCCTGCACAGAACCAAAATCTAACCCCCCAACTCATTTAGGCATCCCAGAGGAGCCCCATGGTTCAGACAACTGGACCACTGGCAGATCAGAAATCAGAGGTATAGAGCATTTGTTCCTTTAAGATCACACCAGAGATGAGTAGCAGGAAGAAACACAAACCCAGTGCCCTCAAAACGCTGCCCACTGAAATTCAGATCAATTTAATCAAAAGGCTCCAGATTTCCTGTACCTCTTTCTTACGTAGCAGTAGATAATGGCGAGTATTCCACTGGTCAGTATTCCTATACCAATCCCCACAGCAATGTAGCGCTCATAAGAATTATGTGCATATGAATTTAGTGTTAAATGTTCACACCTCTCTCCATTATAACCAGCAAGGCACCTACAAAATAAATACACATAATGCAAAAAATTATTCAGAGCTTGTTTTGCTTTCTATTTCAAATACACATTAGTTTTCATCAGTTTTGAACAGATCACAAGATGTCTTAACAAGGAAGGGGTGAACCTGGGGCTCACTCAGAACCTCTTCCCTCCACTAAGAGTACCAGTCATCCCAGTTTATCTAGGTTAAAGCTAGCTTGAGTACTGCAGTCAGAGCGGCACAGTCTAAACATCGCCTGGTTGTGCAGGGTGTGGACCAAGAGTACTGTGCTCTGCTGATCCTCGGCTGTTGTAATGTCTCCAGAGGCCAAGGCTGCCCACTATGCATCCTAGAGAATTGTAAGGACACCATGGTCCCAACTGGTATGCAGTTGTGGAATAAGGGAGTTGGAGCTGATATGTTGGAAGGTGTTGTTCCCTTCTTAATACTCACTGTGAACATCTACCGATTCCTCTACTACTTACTCCAGCACCAGCTGTGATTTGAGATGGCACTGTGGCAGTGACCTACAAAGCTGTGAATTCCCCCTCTCCCTTCCTTAGTTTTACACTAGCACAGCACTACAGCCTTGTTTGCAGTCCTGAGGCACCATGGCACTCAGGTCTGTGCCAAAGTTTAATCCTGCAAACACCTGACAGACACTGTGAAGCTGCACACACAGCACATGAAGAATCAATGCCAGTGTCATTTTTGAAGAAGGGTATAGTAGGCAGCATTCCTTACTTGCATATGGGCTTCCTCAGTTCACTGTGGAAGGCACAGAGCCCATTGATACAATAGCTGTGGTGTTCCTCAAGGCAGGTCTGCATCAGCTTCAAGAGCTTTGGCTGCTCTGTATAATCTACTGTGAAAGAACAAAGTCATGTTATGTTTAGGACAAAACATCATTTGAACCTATTTTCACACCTGAGCAGAACAGACACTGAGGTGCAAAACACTCCATACACCAGTTTACTGTGCGGTGTCTCGTGAGCTGATTCAGTCAGCACTGAACAGAGCAAGCTTCCCAGACAGTCCAGCACAGCTTTGAGAAAGCACAAACTGTAAATAAATCACCTGCTCTTGAGGAACAAGTACAGAAATTACTATGGGAGATTCACACAGGGTAACATCAGCACTACCCAATCTGCAATCCAATCAGAAAAACTATCCCAGCAATAGCAGGGATTTAGGACACAAGGCAAGCACTGCATTATTCTCAGTATCCTTCCCAGTCTGAATTCAATTAATAGTCAATTTTTTTCTTTTCCTTGTCCCAAGACAAAATATTGCATTTCTAGTGCTCCTGCCTGCCAGCTCTGCAGCCATGAGTGAGGCTGAATGGTGGGACTCCTCCCACCCTTCTCCATGGTTCAATGTTAGCTGAGTGTCCCATGAGAGTTCTAAGCTGCCAAGACTGTGTGGATGGTTTTTGCTGTGAAAAGCACAGTCCATGGCTAGCAAGGCTCTGAACTGGTGCTGAATTCCACACAACCAGGTCAGCAAGCACAGTTCTTGAATGGAAAATGCTACCTTATTCCCCTGTTCAGAGGGGTTCAAATGGGAATAAAGAAGTCCTGGGAACATGGGTGAAGCCAGTGAAGAGAAAGCTCTAAAGCTTTGCCATCACTGCAGGCATCTGCTCCAACTGGTCTCTACCCAGTTCCAGGAATCACTGGTAGGGTGGGGTGTCAAAGCAATGACTTGCTATTTCAGGGGACTGCCTCAGTGACAGCTGAAGGTGATTTCCTAACAGAGTGCATGTCAACAGCAGCTTTCAGTTATGACCACAAGAAAAATAACATCTTCCAGCAAGGTGACATGGTCTGCTCAACAAAAGTGACTCAACAAAGGTAGAGCAAGCAGAACCCTTCCTTTCTGACTAAGTGCTGAATCAAGGTCTGGAGATAGTACAATCATGGAAACATTGCCACGGACACAAACCTCAAGCCTCCTTCAGGGCAACTTGTGATCCCATCACACACTTTCCAGAATTAACAGCATCAAGCCCCTAATTCCCAATCAAATTCCAGTCTGAGCCATTTAATGGCAGGAACCTCCTTTGTGTGCTCTTCTAAGTAGTTTCTAGGTTTTTTTTTTCCTTCGTCTTCTCTGCAGCTTTATCAGAGGTGACAAGCAATGGCAAAGAGCTGCTCTTGCTAGAGCAGCTCTCCACTTCAGCTGTGAATGATGTGGTTTGGACACCTGAAAGGCATGATGCTATCACTGACACTCAGATCAAACAATTCCTTTGAGAACAGTGTCTCTCAAACCTGACAGAGTAACCAGACTTGCAGCTTTAGGAAGAGGCTTAGGGAGAAGTGACAATTCAGTTCTGCTTGAAAAATGACATGTTGGCTTACTGCACTTCCTCAGAAAAGCTACAGAGGTGGGAGAAGCATGTCTTGTTTTAAAATTAACTTCTAGTGGCTGAGAAAAGGATATCTTATCCATCCTTCCATGGAGAAAAAGTTACCCACAAGTTTCTCTTCACACTGTGGGGCCTAGAAACACAAGGGAGGAAGTTGGTGCTGGCTAAGTAGGAGCTCCAGTATCCAGCTTTGGCTCTGGGAATGCTGCTGACAACCTCTGGAGACAGGCTTGTTGGCTAAGAGCACATTCCTCAAAGGACCAGGCCTTAGAGGGACAGACTTCAGGAAGAAGTTAAGAAAGGGCAGTTCTCATGAAGAAAAGACAGATTTTGGGACAAGAGATGGATGATCCCAGTGGCTGCACAGGAGAACTGTATGCAGTTCTTGACGAGGAAAACACAATGGAAAGCATGTGATCAGCAGAGCTGCAGGGCACAGCATGTCAAGGAGATCCGGGATGCTGGGGACTCGCAAAAGCCCACTCTGGTTGGGTCTAAAGTACCGGCAGAACAGGTACTCTGCAGGGAAGAGTTTCATAAAACAGACAATGGCACATCTACACTTTTCCCAGGAGCCTCCTCAAACACTCGGGCACCAACTGTTTTGAATCACCATTTCAGCACAAAGTCCACTAAAAAAAAAAATCACTGAAAACACCCTTTAATGGGAGACCTCAGCCAGCATTTCCCACTTCCCAAAGTACCACTCTCCTGCTAGGCCCTGAAAAGATGCCTGCTGCACAGGTTTAGTTTTTGATTTTCATCTTTTCCACGAGGGGAAGAAAGAAAATAAAACATGAGGAAGGTACAAATTCACACTTCAGTGGCACAAAATCCCCAGCCACCTCTACCCCAACTTCGACCAGATGGGTTTCCACATCCCAAAATCCCTCCTTGCCCACGCCAGCGCTGCCGAAAGGTGGCAGACTTCCACCGAACCACATCTGCAGGAAACCTGGCTTTGCACAGGCACAGGAACCTCTTCCCTGAGTGGTGGAGACATTAGAAACCCAAGTCAGTCCGGAGCAGCAGCCTGCCTAGAAAGCGCTTGAGACAAACCAACACATTCCTTCGTCGCCAGCAAGAGGAACAGCTCAGTCCACTGTGGGCAAGATCAGCTATTAAGTCTACACACAAAAATTCCACGCACTAATTATTTTAACATTGCAAAAGTACAAATTACCTCTGAAAGAATGAGTCTCAAAACCAAAAAGGATTATTTCCTAGCCTACCCCAGAGCATTATGTCAATTCCTATCATACTGTCTGCCTAGATACTAAACAAGCTGTTGAATAAACAGGCCCATGTGCCCTTTCATGTCACGTGAGGAGAGAGAAACATGCCGTGTAAGCACTTGACAGCTGCCTGCAACTGAGTCATTCAAATAGATACACCTGGCAAGATCTGACATGAAATCGGGGTTACAGGTACTTGGAAGCCTGGGCTTGCCAAAACTAACAGACTGGCAGCAAAAGGAGTCAGCCAGTAAGACCATGACAGCTCAGTCCCCAAGTATAGTGCATTGGGGAGGAAAGGCAGTGGGAAAGAGGAAGCAGGGACGGGCTCAGTCCCAGGTCCAGGGCCTCCTTTTACAGGCTGTATGGAACCAGCTGATGGCAATCAAGAGAGTCCATTTTTCTCCCAGGGCAACCAAGACCTTCCCTACTCCTGGCTGCCCATTTTGCTACAAAGGCTGTCCATCAGCCCCAACACCACCCCAAGTTCTCCATCCATGCTGTGCCAGCTCCTCTCCATGGTCTTTCCACCTCTCAGCTAATCACTGAGCCTAAAATTCCCTGGCCCCAGCACTGGTAACAAGTAAAGCCTATGTGACATAAAAGGAGGAAATAGGACCAGATCTTGTAAATAGCAGGCAAAGAAATGGAGCAGAAATTAATGGTTTTCCACAAAAAGCACCTCAGTTGCCAAAGTACTTGAATCCCACAAGAAACTGCCAATTTCTCCAGTGATACTGAACCAGGAATTCATGTCCTTAGAACCCAGTATGACTGAACCCTGGCAGTAAATCTTAGCACAATCTTACAGTGCACATGAATAGAAGCTACCAGGAAACTAGAGAGATTCAGTGAGTTTCTCTGGTGTCTTTTTAAGCATTTCTTTTCAATCTTCTTTCTGGAAAGGCTGTTTATTAACTTTTCACTAGCTTTGTAAGAGATCCACCAAAACTATTTTAATTCCCTGTGTAAATGCATGCTTGAATGTTTGTGAATTTGATTCTACCTTTGAGTGGAATTCTCTGAAAGGAAAGTGCTGGTGTCCAGTTGACTACCACAGCTCCAGCTGCTACAAAGGGTCACGGACTACTGCAGACATGGCTGTGACCCTATAAATAAGCCTCCTCTTTGCTGAAACATGACCTACTGCTCCTGCTTTCTAGAAACAACACTAACAGGGCACTTAACAAGCCACAAGTTATTTCCATTTCATTATCCTCCTGTTTGCTGTATGCACCTCTGCAACAATTGTGTCACAGACAAAACCAGACCACAGTGCTGCACTGATAAACCAAAGTAGTGCGGTCAAAAATCAACACCTTACCGATTTCACATGCATACAAGTGTGTATACATATTTTATGTATATATATAAGGAACCCACACATACAGTATGTGTATGGATGAATGCATATATAACACTCTGCCACTATGAAAGATCAGAAATGAAAATAAAACAGCTGGACATGTTACGAGACAATAATAAAAAGCTTATGGCTCTACTAAAAAAGGCTTGGAAGATGTCCTGTGACTACTTTGAATTAACAGAGGATAATTTGTATGCCTGTTTATATGCCTTTCAAAGTACAGAGACACTAAGAAATATTGCAGTTAGATTTCTCTCCTCCTTTACTGACCTGCCAAAACCTCATTCCCAGATGGCACAGCTCTCCGAAAGCAATGACATCACCAGCATCTCAGGTAACATCAAGAACACAGCTGGCAGGATAAACACAGCTCTGCTCTCAGAGGTTGGCAGGTAAAAGAGCCCAAGTTTACATTTCAGTCAGGAAAGAGAAAGGAAGAAGAGAGAGCCAGCACACAGAGGGCTGTGAAAGCCCAGACAGCCAAAAGCAAAACTGCAACAAAGACAGAAACTACTGAGTAACAGAAATTACTGAGTAACTCATGACAGGCATCGCTCAAAGTTGTGCCATTCGTTCTCACTTCTGCACATTAAGGTGCGTGCCGAGGACAGACAGAAACCAGGCAAAAGTAACAGAAATTGCCATCAGAAACCCCAATCACCAGCCTTTAAAAGTCTCCTTCAAATCATGACTGAACATGAGTTAAATGATCCTTCATTTGCTCATTGCTAAGCCTACCCCAGCTGGGTGGGAGCCCTTACTCCAGAGAGGCTTCAAAGGCTCCATGAAGAAATCGGCTCATCTCACAAATCCAACAGTGTCCAAGGGATGGAGCATCACAGCAGCTAACATGACAGATTTTGGTGGAGGTTTTGGTTTGTTGGTTGGGTTTTTTTCCTAAGTGACAGATTAACAGGGACAAAGAGAACAAAAAACCAGTACCTTCGGTGTTGTTTTTTGTCCAATTATTCCGTAAGTCAGTGCTGAGGGATGAAGCAGTAATAGCTGACTCCTCACTCAGCGCCCCCATTGCTGTGTAATGCAAATAGATGCTTACTGGAACAGAAAACTCAGTATATCCATTCAAGGTTCATTTCACCCAGAAAGCACTTCATATAAGACGCACTTCAAACAAACCCCAGAGAAGGCAGCAATATAATAACAATTCATTTAAAACACTCTTGCCTCAAACTTCCTTTTGACACAGCCTAATTAGGATTGTGGGACAACAAACGATGACTTGCAAATTTCCCAAAATACAAATCCATCCTGTTTTCCATTCTACTATCTTGCATAATATACAACACAGATACATGTAACATAGTACAACCGTACACCTGTTTACCAGTTTAAGTAGCTTATTTTCAAAGAGTCTGAAGTATACCTCTCAGTTAAAATTTCATCCAGGTTTCAAATGGCTGAAGTAGCTCTGCTTCACAACGTCTCTGCACTCTGTACACCTCCCACCCCCACCGCCCATTTAAGAAGGAGAAAGGCTTTGTTTCTGTTTAACAAAGCCTGGCACCTCACAACACGGAAAAGCCTCTTCCAAACCTACCTTTCAGTAAAATATAGATTAGCATTCCAAATGTCATGGCAGGCAGCTGCTTTAACACCTTCTCTGGTCTTCTTTCCAGGTGGCTTGCTTGCTCTGCTTATCTGTGCTCCTGTGTTTTCTCTTGCACTTATACGCCAGGAAGCGTCATCTCCTGTTCTCACCAATCAAGAAAAGGTGCATCTGGTAACAACCTAACCCTCGGGGCAACCACACATTTATTTAGGAAACTGCTATTATCTAGCAATGGCATCAGGTTTTCTTTTGAAACTCTGGTTTCCTATTACCTGTGGGCATAAAGGTACAGTTTTAGAGCGAGACCCAGAATCTGACAGAGCAGAAGAAAAAACCAGCCAAACAAAACACGATGGGAAAATGTGGTGTTTCCTTCTCTTCACAATGTAGGTCTTATATTACCTCCAGGAGGATATTCACCCTCAGGATGCTACACTGGAGTTCAAGTGCAGAGACCAGTCCCTGCTCTGCTAATATTCCTCCCCGGTCCTCCCTGTCCCTCAGTCCCTGCCATCCAGAAGAGGAACTGCGGGAACAGCTAGTGCCGAGATTAGGAAGCGATCAGGCACGAAGATAATGGACGGTGTTCTTCCTCGGTGACTGCCAGCAGGAAGCCTTTGATCCTAGGCCCTGCAAGCCTGAGGGCTGTGCTAATCACTTTCCATTCAGCCGGGCTGCGCACAGCCCGGGAAGCAAGGCAGCCCACTGGCCGGTGCCAGGCCTGGGATTGCTGGCTAGAGCTGCGGGGCACAAGTCCAGGCCTAGCTAGGCACAGGCACTGAGGAAACAGACTGAAAGAGTAAGTAAACTGTTGCCTCCTATAGCAGCAGATCCCTTCGTTTCTGCCGGAAAAGCCCATCTCTGCCTCTCCATGAAGTGACTATGCTTAATGAGAACACTCATACTTTTTACAATGGTGCTTGCAGGGTCTCTAGAACAGACCCATCAAACATGCTTCTCGTACTAAACCACACTCCACAGCCCCAAACACTGTCCAGCTTCCTTGGTCACAGGCAGCTTGGAACGGGTAGGACTGGTCTCTCTGAAGGTTACTGATGTGCCCAGACTAGAGCAGTTAATTGGAAAAGCCCGGTTCAGTAACACATCAAGACATCAACAACCTGACTGACCAAAGGAGAGGTACATAGTTCACACCTCAGCAACAACTCTCACTTCCTCAACTGTGAGCTCCAAGCAACAAACACATTTCACAATTTTTAGATTTTAAAACCCAAAGTCTTTTAATAAGTGCCCTGGTAACTCTGATCGGCTCGCATCCTCCCTCTCCACTGCATTCTCCTCAGTAATCTGTAGGATTACATCTAACCACTTCACGTGTTAAGGGGAAAACACAAGCTAGTTATGCATATTTTAATTATGCCTTTTCCTGCTCATGGACTGCATTCCAGGAGGCTTTTCCCTTCCTTTGTTATCCTGAATTACTGCATGCCTGCACACTGAGTGCAACTTGCACACTCCCTGGAGAGACAGGAGTGTTTATGCCTACCCGGATAACCTCTGCTACCAGTCCCAAGCAGGGATGAGGTTAGTGAGCCTGGCTTTCAACACTCAGCTGCACAATGGCAGTTTAATCTGGCCTGAATCCGAGAGCAGGCTTTGTCATGGGGCAACACAACGGGCGTGGTAGGCCTGGGACAAGGCTGCAGTAGGCAAGGCTGTGCTCTGTCTGCGGCAGGGAGTTTGTCCTTGGACAAACCTTGACCAGGTCGGGCACACCAGCATATTTTCTGGGTTGTCTAATGGGCCCTTCCTTCTGGATGTTCTCCCAGCAGAGAGCACTCTCACAGATGCCTCCAGCAGCTCTGCAGACAGCAAGCAGTGGAGCCAAGCCCAGGCCTCACTGGCCGCACTGTAATGCTAACCCAGCTACCACAGGATAAAGGGAAAAGGCTTGTGATGCACAATGACCTGCTTGTAAGGCATGACACAGGCAGGCTTGCTTAAGGGACACAAGCACAGTGCCATAAGTGGTTACTCTGCCAAAAAAACACAGAGATGATCAGCGCTGAACCAAAGAAAACAAACAGCAGTGCAAAAAGATGGGCACAGCAATGACTGAACACACAATAAGCAAAGGAAGAACACAACCATGCCCCAAACCACATCAGCACCCTGCAGCAAGACCAGGGTAACAGTGAACAAGTTTTATTCCATATTTCAGTCATGGGTTGATGAGTCCGAGTACAGTCTCCATAGATGCCTTTGTCTTCCAACCACTTAAATCGCCACAAATTTATATTACCACGTACATTTAAAAAGACAAGCAAGTGTCTGCACCACTGGCACTGTATATTTAGTAATAATCCTGTCAAACTTCTGCAAATACTGTGCTAAAGCAAACTCTCAAAATCCATCACAAGAAGAGTCAGCACAGAAACAATGCTCCACTTTGACTTCTTTATCACAGTAAGTGCATTTTTCCCTTTAACAGCAAGAGAACTTAGCCACAGTCTTTTTCCTTCCCCTTCCAAGTTAGCCATAGCCCACTAGCAAACACCTAAGGCTCTCAAATTCAAATAAATCAGTAATCCCTGCCCAGATAAAAACATGTAGACGCCCAAACAATCTACCTCTGCCTTCAGTGGGAATGTCACCAGTGCACACACTCAGCTGAACTGGCATCTCAGCAGTAACTCCACTACAACTTTTACACTGCATAGGAATGCTCTAGATGCAATCAGGAAGGAACTTTGGTAAGAGAAGCACACTGATTTTATCCCATATGCTCTTTTCTAACCAGCAAAATACTGTAGCCATTGAAGCCAAGGCTTGCAACATGGACTAAAAAAAAACCCCTTTTCATGCAGTTTTGAAAAAGAAGAATAATTAAATGGCTTAAAGTTCCAACACAAATATTTGTTGAGGGATAAAGTTTCTCCTCTTCATCTCCTGCTGCACTACATGTGTTGTATGTGTATAGTACTTTAAACTACATTCCACTCAATCCCAATCAAGTTCATTCTATCCCATTCAATTTCAATCAAATTCAGCCCAATCAACCATTCAGGTTTGAGGGATTGTTCTGAGATGGGGGTACTATGCACCAAAACAATTTGCCCAGACTCCAGCCTCAATTCTAGCTACTTATTCACACTTACCTCTTGCAGATGTTTCAAGTCAGAATTTCACCAGCATTCAAGCTTATTTGACTATTTTAAAACATTTACTGAACATGTGCATTCATGTCAACATTACTGCCTGGCCACTGCTGGCTCTACTTGCTCAAAAAAAGTATTTAAGGTCTCTGAACTACATCCAGAGTGCTTAGTGACCTCAGAACCCAAACCATGTATTTGAAAGATATCTAGCACATCTTAGTTTTATATTGTTTGAACAGGTCCCAAGTGTTTACAAGACCTTGATAACTGCCCCAACATATAAGTACAGTCGTAATTCATGCTTCATTCTTCACTCTTTGCTCTGAAACACGTAATAGGCCACCACTACCAACATACCTGTGTAGACTGCATTCTCCAAGTTGATTTTGCTCACAATAAGTCACAAGGAGGTAAGACCAAGTATTTGAACATCTTATAAGCCATCAGATTTAACATACCTGACACAAAAAAATAAATACAATGCAGAAATAAATATATTTGTAGTAAAAAATAAGTGTTTTGTGTATCAATAAATAGAACAACTCCGATTCTTCTTCCAAGGTATCTCATTTGCTCTAGTAAATGAGCTTTTTAGCAACCAGGAGTGTGTTCTTCAGAAGCATTGCAACAGTCATAGGTCCTACCCCTCCTGGCACTGGAGTGATAAAGGCAGCCTTCTTCTTCACTTCTAAGAGAAAACAGAAAAAGGCATTGACTAAGAATGTTTCCAAACTTTTTTTCCCATATATGCACAAAGGGCTGTAACTGGCAGGTACTACAGGGAAGTACCAGCCAGGGACCAGCCGAGGCAGAAGCGTTACTGCAGCCATGGCAGGGATAGAATGTGGCCAGGACCGGGGCTGCGAGGTACTTCTAATCTGAAAGTATCACCCAGGGCTAGTTCTGGGCCAGGGCTGCACAACCTGTTCCAGCTGATCTACCTGCAGCACCTTGCCCTTTCCCCATGGCAGCATGCTCTGACAGATGGAAGGTTAATCCCAAGGAATTCTTTTGGTAAGGGGCAATTTTTGCCCATGTGACCTGGGTGACCAGCTATCCCAGGAACATCTGGGTGACACGAGATCAGGATGACCCCAGGAGAGCAGCATGGATGTGCATCACCCCCATTTGTCAGCTGGGACACCGCACCTGCAATATCCAGGAGAGTTATGGAAGCTGGGGATGTCATTCTCTAGGTAAGGAGGTAACACCCCGCAACTCTGTGTTCCTGAAGAACAGCATGCAGAGCAACTACTGCCATCAACTGCAGAGCACCAGCAGTAGCCAAGTCACCTAGTCAGTCTCTGTCCCATACATGACAAAGGACACATAATTGACACCACGAAGGGTTTCAAGCATCAGCATTTTTTTATTCCCCATTACAATCTTCTCTACCCTGCTCCTCACATGCATGACACCTGTGTGGCCTTTTACTCTTTTGTGATTGGTCAAAGCACCTCAGCATTCCGTGCTCCTTTTCCTTTAACAATGGTCACCTGTTTTACACAGTTGCACCCCATTAGGGATGAGGCTTAGCCACAGCCCCATTCCCTATGTCCCATAATCTGTTCTCCTACAACACATCCTAAAAAAGACACCCTGAGATAATAGAAAGAAACTTAAAACTGCAGAGGGAGAGAGTACAATTTTCTGTTTGATTTGTTTTTCTGCTTCACACTACAGACAAAGACAAGAGTTTCCTTCAAGAAAAAATACAATTCTAGTGGCAAAATTCCCATTGCAATTTCAGCCAAAAACACTCAGTTCCTCCAGAAAAGACTTTTTTTTTTTTAATCAGTTTTACTAGGATGCCTACTTTAAACCAGGATGCAAAGGGGCAGGTTCTTTGCAAAGTATCACAAAGGAAAATCTTGCTGGATGAATTAGCTCCAACCATTAGCCAGGTTAGACTACTCAAATCCAGTGTACACCTTAAGTGTATTTAAGTTAACCTGTTTGTATGAGGAATTCATATAACAGCAATAAATTCTGTCTGGATCTTATCTACTGTGCAAAATGCCATCAACTGGAACTACAGGGTCTTTGCAAGGGAATTCTGCTCAACTTTGTAGGAACTCACCTTGTTAGTACTGACAGGGTTTTTTTTAGGTCACCACCATGAGAGGTTTGTTTGTTAGTTTGGGGTTTTTTTTTTTCTTGCTCAGTAATAACTTCTTGGTAAATCACTCCCCACTTTCAGAAGCTTTGTTTTTTTCCAAGGCACGCACACAGAGGAGACAACTGGGCAAGCATAACTGACACAAACACATTCAATTCCACTGAAATCCCTACAGAGCAGACTCTGCCTGGCTATGAGAAGAGATTAAGAGATGGAAAACTAGGCACCTGGCTTTGAAACAAACAAGATCACTTGTATATTTAAAGTCTATTTATCTTGAATCTCTGGAATCTATGTGGTGCTTAACTGGCAGGAATAAGAAGGTCTCAAAAAAGAACTATTACAAAAGAATTAGAAAAAATAGACATTGAGGTTTTGGGAAATTATATTTACTAGATTTGAGGAGTCAAAGGTAAATGAAATTAATAAAATGCTGTGTGAACCTCCCCCATGGCAGGGAACTCACAAGAGCATTTGCAAAGATAGCAGCAAATATCTCACTGAACTGAAGAACACAAGATCAACCCTCATTGAGGAGAGCTGGTAAATACAACCAGGTGGGTTTTAATTATTCTGCTGAGTGGCATCACCAGATACACTTAAAATATATGCAAAGTAAGTCAGGTTACAATGTGGTTTTTCAGATCTAAAATTCAACAAATTAATTATGATGACATATGACAGTTACTCTCAATATTCTCAAACACAAACAATTAAACTTTTTAATAGTCATACTATTTTGAAGTACCTCCCATTTTAGAATGGTGCTTGCAGTTAATATAGTTAATATGAATTCTTGGATTAATGTCCTAATTATTGAAATGTATCCACATCTGAAGAAAACACAGCCATTAACACAGAAAACACTATAGGCACTTTAAACTGAAATATGTTTGTTTCCATGGCAATGTTACCTACCTCTTTTTGTGTTGTTGTTCAAACTACTCCAACCTTACCTACAAAGAGGACAACCCACAACCAGACCGTGCCTTTCCTCAAGAAAGCCTTCCAATGCCTGTCAGGCACAACATGCATTGCCTGTGGTGTTAGTAGCCATATCCAGCAGGAAACACAAAGTGCCCTGTTTCCCCAAGTTGTTGGTGAATTCCTCTGCCCATATTCTACCACTATGGAAATCCCTGCATGTAGGCATGGCAGAAGCCAAATTTTGTATCAGTTAGCATAAAACCACCCAGACAGCTTATGCACAAAAGCTGATCCAGATTTTTGAACACACAACAGGTGTCTGTGCTGGGGAAATTACCATCTGTTTCCTTTGGTAAGACTAAATACAGATATGGCAAGTGCAACTTTCCAAGATGAATGCCAGCAAGCAAAGGGGGAAGACAGCTTGGCCTCAAAAACATCAATAGACTTTCCTGATCAAGTGAAATAGGCCAAAGCACAGTTCTCAGACACCATGTAAATGTGTGACTGATCTCATGTAGGCAGGTAAGGCATTGTGCTGTCAGTTCCATCAGGTCCTGCTTCTCAGGAATGAAGTAACTTGGTTCACAGCTTTACTCCTGCTTTCTCCAGATGGGTGCTGGTCTCCCAGGCCTTCCCCTGACAATCTGGAAAATGCAAATTAGATGCCTATGGAGAAGGAGCTACTATTTTGCAGCTTCTGTAGAACCTGGAAATCTTCCTTTGATTCTTCAGAAGAAATGTAATGTAGATTGTTTCCTTGAAAAACAGGATCCACTGCTTGGGAAACAGCCCTTCATTCCTAGGTTCCTTTAAAGCTGAGGACATCAGACACCTAATAGGGTTAATCACACAAACCAACAGCAAGTCTCAACCTGAAGGCAGTTCTGGGTCTTCTGCATCTGCATTAAGTGATGCAGAGTAATTCCTGCCTAAGCACTGTTTCCACACAGCTTTACAAGTCCCAGTAAAGCTACACCAGATCCCTGCAGCACTGCCCAAGTGTGAAATCATGTGCTCAGGAGCCACACTAGATATCCCATGTTCTGCTCCACATATTCTGGGATTCTTCTCACTGCGCACTGTGTGCTCTTCTCACAGCAAGCACTTAACCCATTGCTCAGAGTTCCTTCTTTTTCTTATCCTTGTTTCTCTTATTGCAGCTATTTTAACTGCAACCTAAAGGAAAACCAAGGAATTATGGCACAGTGCTGTAATTCAAACTGTGTGTATCAGTAACACCCCTGAACAACATCCTCTTCTGTTCAGGAGAACCTTGACTGGCCATGCAGCAGCTCACTGACTCCTGTTTGCCAACAGCCTTCTGGCTTCTGTCATAGCCTAACGCCAACCTTCTGATTGATTCCTTGCAGTCATGGAGCACTACAGGCAATGGTTCCTCTAAGATCAGCAGGGCAGCAATATGGAAACATGATCACACAGACTGGGCTCTTCTTCATGGCAAAATACCAGATCTTCAAACTCAACTGAGAAAGGAACTAACTAAAGTTATAGCAAAAGCACCTGGAACATCCACATTCTGTTTTTGTGACCACTGTTTGGGAAATCTGCACAGGGAGCCAATTTGGAAAGGATTCAATGAGTAAGGAGCAGCTTATAGCTAGGCAGGTGCTGCAACAAACGCAGAGAGGCAGCAAACACCGTCAGATGCAGCGGCTGTCACAGAGCTCAGGCTTCCTGCACACTGCTGCAAAGGTACAGCTGAAGGACCACTGCTTCCATCAATTAATTGGATTTGAAGATTGCGGTGGGCAATCTCATTCAGAGAAAATGCATAATATAGGCCCATCACCTTGGATCCACATCAATTACTTGTTGGGGCTCTCTCGTCTGCTCTTCAGCGCTGCAAATCCCTCCCTGCTTATGGTGGCACCAATTTTCCAGAATCTCTCTCACACTGTCAAGTCAGAAAGAAGAGTTCTCCTGTGTAAAGCCCTCCACTCATACCACAACTGCATCACCAAACCAAGATATTACACAAAGGCTTTCTCTTCTACATAGACATCTAATGAAGACTCAACAATCAGCACTGCTGTTTGTCAAAAATAAGGAAGGAATTGTAAAGAAATACAAGCAACTTTGATTTCATTGGTATTTCCAGTTCCACTTGCAAATGTGAGCTACTACTGTGGTGTGTTACTACCCTGCTCTACCAGTTACTCCTGGAAACGATGCTCCACCCCAAAGAGCTGTTTCAGCTAAATGTTCTGGGTAAGCTGTTGCTTTATTCTATGTTCCTGGTCCTTGTAGCCCTCCTCCTCCCTTGGCATCACAGCTGTGGCAACAAAAGCTTATATAACAGGGCCAAGCACACCCACACATGCACTACACAGCTCACAGAAACAGATCTCCCTTTCTGTCACTGAAACTTGCTGCCCAAAAGCTGCTAAAATAGCGCTGGGGATCACTTACAGATGCCATCACTTCTCCTCCTTCCTGGCACTTCACTCTTCCTCCTGAGGCTCCCAGAAGACAATACAGCCACTCCCCAGAGCACAGATTTTGGCAAATTCTTAACACAAACAGGTACTCTCCATGTGCTGTGGTGGTTTTACATGGAGACCTGCACGTGCAGTTGAATATATCGCTGCAGGCTGGGTATCTCAGTGCTTTGCAGCTGGCCTCCACATGCGCAGTGTTCTCCTGTCTTGCTCTTTTAGATACCTTGGAACTGTGCAGTCAACTATTCTGGACCAAACCACTATTGGTTTTTGATGTAGACACAGTTTGGAGCGTCAAAATAAAGAGGACATGTGGAGACACGGGAAATGGCAGACGCTGTTTGAAGGCATTCCGTAACTTTTGCAAATGTGTATGCTGAATTTAATAAAGACACGAAAAAGAAGAGCTGAAATGCATCCTTTTGTTGTTAAAGAGATAAAAATAACTCACTCTCTCACCTACCTTACAGAGATTAGAAGATGGGATCCAAGTGCTGGCAAGATAAGCAACTGAATCAAAACACCTTCCACCCACCTAATAAAATTAATTTCCACTACAGGAACATTTCAGCCAGATGACCTGGTGAAGGAAGCCATTTCCCTCTATTTTTGTAAATGACATTTGAACTCTGATTGCCCACTTAAAAACCTCTCTGCCCACAGCTGGATTTTTCTCCTAAAGAAGTGGATGAAGAGACAATAGACACTGGTGGGCCATGTGATGTTACACAGGTACCACATGTCATGCTAGCCACTTATGTGCCTGGCCCCAGTCTGCAAAAACTATTTTGATTTAGGCTTAAATATAGATTCAGCCAAGTGATCAAACAGGGGAAAAGGATAAAATTATTTGCTACACAAACATGCCGGCTTCTTCCATTTCCTAACTGCCAGATCAAGTACTTGGCAAGGGTGGTTTACTTGCTAGAGTTCAGAACTGTATACACCAGGATGTTTTTTGTTGCTGTTAAAGATTTAGTGAAACTTTCACCGATACCAGTGAACCAACAACAACTTCCCTTTGGCAATGCACAGTGAAATGCTACTTATAACTGCAGTGGCATAATCCAAGCTGAAGTTCCTCCCTCTTTTTTGGATCTTCCCTCCCCCCAGGTAAAATCTCAAGAACAACCCACAGCAGACATGATGAGACAGATACAGTGCATTGCTGAAACTCTGAATCACAGCCTTGCCACTGAATCTACACCTTTATTGCAGGCATAAGGTCCCACGTTTGAAGAGAAACAAACAAGAAGGATGCAGGTTCACATTTCCCAAAGTTACAGCTTTTGTACTCCCATACCTGCTAAAGCTAACCAAACACCCGATAATGCTCTGTATTTTAATTCAGCTCTGAAAGCAGAAAATAGAACCTTTTATTAGTGATACCACAAATCCAGGCAGGATAAAATAAAAAAACTTTTCAAGCTGCCCTCCAAAAGATTTCTTTTCCTGGAGCTCTGTTGCACACATCCAGTTACACATTTCCAAACACATTCCAAGACAGTCGCTCAGCTACACTCAGGTAATTTCACAGACTTTAACAGACAGGTAACACGCATGATGAGTAAAAGCAGCAGGGAACTAAGTGAGTGATGTAATTACAAATACACACAAGCTGGCTAAAACCACTCTGAATATAATTAAGCTTTGAAACATTATGCCAGCCAAGATGTTAATAACTGTGAAAAAAACATGTGGGTGATTTTCATACTTATCAAAATAAGGAACTGTTGAGAACCATTAATAATGTGGGTAAATGCTGTCTAAGCTTCCCACACTCAACTGTGCCAATAAGTGCAACAATCCTGCTATTCCAGTCTGGAGCTCCTCCAGAGTGGAGATATTTAATCAAGTTACATTGTGAACTTGCTCTGCAACAAGTTAAACATAAGAAGATCAATATGTAACAACAATTTTTATCTGTTAGGCTTGCCTGGACCAAGATGTTAAGCCCTTTTAGATGAACCCACATTAAACTTTAGCATAAAGGGTATTTCTAAAGCCAAGTTAACATTTACACAGACAAGTGTAGAGAAAGAGTGCAAAAGGAGGCTTTGAGAAGCTGTGGTTTAATTGTAATTGCTATGAACAGCAGGAGACCCTATGCTTGACAAAGAGCAGAAACTGTTTTCAGTGATTATTTTCCAAACTTTTCACAAACTCAAAGGATTAAAGAAACTGGACACAACCACCTCCTACACCACTGCTGGAAGCACTCATCTGTATCTCTTAGGGGTTGCTGATACCTGTAATTGAAAGCAACACTTTATATCCTAACTAACATACAATTTCTTGATAGCAGATAGGTTTGTGTTCTTATTTAAGTAAATAAATCATACAAAGTTGCTGAAAACATTGTCTCATTTGAGACACTGCCTAGCCCAAAAATTTACCATGAGTGAATCCTACAAACTTCAAAACATTTATCCAAGATATTTGTAAAAAGAGAGTTTCACTGACCTTCAAAGTCCACATCCCCAACTAACTTGGTTTTTCCTGTAAGAGGATCGTGGATATGGTTGATGCCTACGTCAATCACAGCAGCACCTTCTTTGACCATATCAGTTGTAATCAACTTTGGGATACCTGGAATCATTAACGCATATTTAATTACCCTGGCCAGGTAGTCTGAGGTTATCAGTTTTGAATTATATCAAGGGGTGTGCATGCATAGCTATGCATGCACAAAATAGAATTCTTTCTGTTGAATATTTCTTCACACACCCCACACTGAACACAACTATTCCTCAACTGCACACAGTTTGTAACAACTACTACTACAGGAAAGAAAAAAAAAACACAAAAAAACATCCCACCAGAAATTGTGCCATGGGATTGGTTTTGGATCAAAAAACATACGACCAGGAGGCAATTTGAGCTGTTACAGTAATCCCAGCAGACAACACTGATCTTCCACAGGGACAATACACCAGTTCTTGCTCCTTACAGCAATTTGTGAGACCTCTGTACTTGACCTGGGCACTGCACACCTTGTGGGCTGCATTTCTGAGGCATCCTGGGGTAGGAGTTTTTTGCTGTTAAGAAATTCCAGCTGAAACAACCACAACAAGCCACCTCAGCTTTTTCATATGCAACGTATTCCTTCAGCACATTTAAACATGAAGCATCTTGATATTCATCACAAATATGTGCCTCAGTCAGGACCCAGAAAACCTAAAAGGTCACTTCAAAATCTAGATAATGAGATGTATCCATGGCTGTACGACTCCAGTCAGGAATTTCTTCCCTACCATGCAACCTCCAGCTTTCAGTAATGGGAATTTCCAAACTAAACATTACAATTCACCTTGCTTCTTGAGCATTTCCATCAGTTTTTTGTTTTAAGAGGAATGTTAGAGTACCTCCAAAAAGGGAGTCTAAACTCCCCTCTCCCCATCAAAGCAGCTTTCTCTCAGGTGGGGAGAAGGCAAAAAGGAAAAGAAACCAAATCCATACAGTTTGAAACTGCAGTTTTTTGGGAGGGAAGTGCTGGTGTACAAGGCCCTGGCTCCATGTGCAGTGCTAGAGCACTTAGTTTGGATACAGGCAATACTACAACATTCTTGGCTCTCCATTTCTCACTTACCCATAAGACATATGCTTGAAACTCTGCTTCTCATGTTGAGCAAGCCACGCTCTCACATTCTTTCCTAGCCCATTTGATAACATCTGACTGCATCTCCTCCATCCCACTCTGATGTAATCCATGGCAACCCGGCCGGTAATTGGATAATGCCTCAGCCTTATGGGGGTAAATGATCTGTGTGTGATAGGGCTGGATGCATATTAATGGAAGCTGCACAGTTACACCCTTTGTAAAATGGTTTGATAACAAGCCAAATACTTAATAGCAACAAATGAACTAACCCCCAAACCAAATGAGCGTATCTATTTACTTAAGCCTACTTCACATACCAAGTAGGAAAGGATAAACATAAGAGCACCTTTTCCCAAAATGCACTGACTGAAGAATATGGGAAAAGCTTTCATGGGCAATTTTTGTAGAAAATGATGAATCACATTTTAAACAAAGGAAAAACAAGGCCCTATCTAATCCGAGTTTAGGTGCAAGGACTCTGAAACAGCCAATTTCTAGAGAATGCTAAGCAGAATAAAGGGTCTGATCAACCAGCACTTTCTACACAAGACCACCACAGATCATGTCCCAAGGGATGGCACAAGTAGTCCAAGTAGAAGTTCACCTGGCACTTGGCACAGCCATTACTTTTTCTCTTTACCTCCTCCTCAAATGTAGTAGCAGGCAGATGAGCCCTGTTTCTCTCAGCAGACTGGAAAGCCCAGACACCAGGAGCAGCAAGCTGACTGGTTCAAGAGTCCTGCTGTTTCCATCACTGCCTCACCTGTCCTGAGGTGGCTCTAGGAGCACCGCTGGGTGAAGCTGCACTTATACTTCTGCCACGGGGCTGGGCTGACGGCAAAAAGAACAGACACCATGGGATGTCTGTACAGGCAAGGATAGCAGGCCAAGATGGGTAACCCCTGTGGTGAGATACAACGTGTCAGATGTGCTTAACAGGAAACACAATGCCTTGGATAGAAATCCAAAAACTGAGCAGTATTGACTGAGATTTTAGGGAGGGGTAGGCTGGACAAGAACAGTGTTGGTGGAACTTAAGATGCAAGGAGTTGGCTAGGAACAAAAAGGAAGGATTAAACTGCATAGATAGTTACAATCCAAATAAGCAGGAAAACTGGTGCCCCAAGCCTGGGGGCAAATGAGAGACAACAGAGACAAATCTTTTCACATTCAGGAGTAACAGAGAAAAGAAGCACCTGATTTGAAGTATTATCAAATCCATGAATGCAAGTGAACAGGAAAGCACTTTGAGGTGGAGCACCAGATCAGAAGAGACTCAATGGGACAAGTCACCCATCAGGAGCCAGGATGCAGATGGCTCCTGTAAAAGTACTACACAAGAGAAGGAACCTTGGTCTTCCATGCAGGCACATGCAAACAAAGCTCTTTTCCATTTGCATATCTTCTGCAGTGGCATGTAAAAGCACCTGTTCCAACCTGGCAAGGTACAAGTTGCAAGAAAGGTAACACTCACTGAATAGATCACCCATTTCCGGGGAGTGTGAGATCCCAGAGGTAAAACGTGCACAGTTCTCATGTAACAAAAGGAAGCTTGGAGTGATTCCACCTTTCTAAAGCACAACTTTCCCCAGAGCACCCACCAGGGCATGCAGGTGCTGTTTGCATAACCTAGCCCTAGGTTTTTTCATCATTCCAAGTATATCTCCAGTTGTGTAGCAAGTGTATCACGCTCCTGTTACAAATTACACAGGAAAATAATGTGAAAGGTGAACATGGCTGAATTGCTACTGGCCCATTTAACTCCAAGCATAAACAATGACAAACCATGTCCAGCACAAACATCTGAAGCAATGATTAAATTGGAAGCAGTAAATTTGGATGAAAAGTTAGTGGTTTATTTCCAGTTAGCACACCACTGTTATCTTTTATTCACAGTGGTGGATTCTGGTCAGGCCCACAGTTGAACAATTAGATGGGGGACATATAAGTTGTTTCTTACTCCTGGCCTGCCTTAGGAAAGAGGCAGTGAAGTTAAACCCTGAAGGAAAGGGCATCTCACTTCACCAGGAAGTGACAAGCTTTAGACAGCTACCTGTCTGTCTTCATCTAGAAAATACATAAGGAAGTCTCGGGTCTTGAGGATGAGAAAGAGGGGGGGAAAGGGAGCAGAAGAAAGCAAAGACACAATCCTCTTGTAGTCCTACAAAATGGTACAAGAGAAGGATGATATCCCTGAGCTGCAAAGGGACCCAGAATTTTACCAAGGTTATACTAAGTTGGGTCATTCAATTTTTTAAAATTGATTTGTAGTTCTACCTCTAATACCTGTAAACAAATAACCAAGGCTGCTTAGAAGCAGAGTTCTGCCTGTTTCTTTGGGACAGATTAGTTCAACTCTAAGTGTATCAGTTTACATTGCTTTAAGAGTACAGACACTGATCTTTCAGTCCCCTTCCTCTAGGCAATTACCATTGTCTTTCTCTTGACATGGTAAACATAAAAGAGAAAAAAATCCCAGCCATTAGTAACATGGGTTACCCAAACCTCCAGTTACTTTGGCAAGGTTGGCCTTAATTCTAACAGCAGGGGAATAATACCATGGTTTTATGAATGCAGGCTCCAGCTGATTTAAAGAAACTCTTCTGTCAGAATTTAAATGACTCATGATTTTTCCATGGCACAGAGAATGTTTTAATTTACATAATTATACCTGTATAAACTATGCACTGACTGGTTCCCAATCTTGAGTTCACTCCGAAGTCTCCCTAAGGGAAAGGTGTCACATGTGACGAGAAACAGTTTATGAGTCTGCAAATGTGAAGGGCAAGAACAAAGAGCCAAATCACTTGCCCTTCCTACAGTGAGAAATCCTACCCACTGCAACACCATCAGCAAGCACGAGCACTGATTATTCAGAGAAACATGAAACAGTCAGTGCCACAGACACAGACTGCAAAGTCCTCTTTTTAGGTTTGAAACGCTGCAATTGGAGTATTGACACCAACCAACCAGTATTACCTGCAGCAACTATTACTATGTCAGCGAGCTGTGTATGGATCTTGAGCTGCTCTTTTGGGGTGTATCTGTGAGTAATGGTCACTGTAGCATCACCTGAAACAGAAGAGAAAAACAATTAATTGTTTGATATGAAATGCTATAAAAAGTACAGCATTTACCTTCAGGCACAAATTACTTTTGTACATTAACAACAGAACAGATGATCAGATTTGTCTTGGGACGTGACTTAAATCAGCACAGGCAGAACACTCACAACACTTGTTGCTCACACATATGAAAAAACACTTGTTCTTAAAAATTCTCCCAGAACATATTCATTTATATACTGTGGACTGAATTCCCTTCCACGGGAAGGTAAGCCCTTGCGTGGCTTTGTTACATTCAGTGGAACTCCACAAAGCAAACCCAGCACAGAATCCAGTGTCTGTTTTATCAAGCCCAGTTTGTAGAGGGTGCCACAAGACTCAGCTGTCTGCCACACACAAAAGCTTCAATACAAGACCACCAGTAGAAGCACACATTCTTCCGCTCCTGCAGAATAAACTCCCCTGGTTAGACATGAAAAGCCCTTGTGCTGTTTGAATGAGACACTGAGGAGAGACCACAACATGAAGAGTCACAGAGAGAGGGTCCAAAGTCTCATATTGCATCCAACAGCAGGAGTGGTACTCCCTCAAAGACTGCCCAAGCAAGCAGCAAAGAGAATGGCTCTTGAAGACTCCTTCCAACCCTCTCTGCAATTATTTGTACTATACAGTGTTCAGGTATGCCCATCTCTGCCTTCCACTCATCACAGACACCTAGGCCATGTTACTTGCAATTAAACGAAAACCTTTTGCCTTCTCATACATTACCATCACATCTGCTTCCTATGGAATGTGCCTGACTGGTCTAATCTGTGCCTCCCATCTTATTAACTCTCTCAGGCATCTCATCTTCAACTTTTCTGGGCTCTGGCTTCTCTGCTCTTTCCCCTCATTTTTTATCCCTCTTCTTCTGGCTGTGCAGTGCACATGATCTCCCCAAAGACAAGCAGATCAAAACATTTGCAGATAACAAAAACAGAAAAGTACAGGCTTGAAAAAAAATAGAGGAGTCTACCAATACCTGCTTTAAGCCAAAGAACTATGTCTTGCCCAAAACCACAACCATTACTCAGCAGAAAGGTTGAGAAAAACCAATGGATGAAATCCAAAGTTACAAGGTTACCTCTGAGGAATAAAATTGGTGCTAATTTGCCTCTAAGATTTTAGTGAGGAATGTGTCTGTAAGTCAAGTCCTGAAACCAAGTAACTGCTTTCACTACCAAAAAAGAACGGAGAGAAAAAAAAAAAAAGGGGGGGGGGTGCAGGGAAAGCCCCTACCTTGACAACAGCAGTCCAGAAGCTTACAGATACCTCAGGGGAGGATTTCCATTTATTTGTGATCATGCCCAAACAGAAAATAAACAACTATTTTTATACTGCTACTTCTGCTGAAAGAAGAGGAATATATTAACAATTAAGATTCCACATGATACTCCCAAGTCAATTCCCTAGCTTACAAAAAAGAGATAGTCCCTTTACCTGCCTACACAGAGCATTATTTTGGAAGGGGTTCACATAGCTTTCCCATCTGATCAGATATTGCCACCTGCAGGACATGAGTGTATCTACATATGAAGCATCACAAATTAAGACAGTCCCCAACTTTGAATTTTTGTTAATGATGTAGAAAGAAAACCAACCAAAATGCACAACAAAAAATAGTACCCTGCACACCCACCCCTTGCATAATTTCTCAATTAAAAATAATTAATCAAATCAACCCAGTCACTGAAAAAAACTTTCTTGACTGATAACCTGAGAAAGTTCTTTTTCAGCATTCCATTGTAGGTCTTCTCTGATCCCTATCCTCCTGAGTTTAAGTTTAAAAAAAAAGAAAGCTGAAACCATGGCCTGGCCTCCCTTCATTTCTACACGCCATCCAGGCCAGTCTCTTGCTGCCTACAGCAGAAGCAGAAATTAAACCCAAGTGCAGAAGATGAACCTGATATTCAAGGAGAGCCCCATCTATGAATTAGGGAGGAAAACTCCACCAGATCACCCCAAACACAAAAGTATTTATCATCATGTGCACAGTATACACACAACGGCAGCTCATTATCAGAGAAGTACGTGTCCCCTTGTTTTCTCATTGCCAGCTGCTTTATACCGTGTGCTAACACTCAGCAGACTGAAAAACTAGAAAACTACCTGAGAAATAAATCCACCTCTTCAGATTAGGCAAAGGTAACTCCAGTGCATTTATTCTTTCTGTATCTAGGCTCCAGTGTCAGTAAGGGACTATCTGAACATTCTTCTGTCCCTATACCACATATGTGACATACTTAGAACCACTGGCAATGCCAGCAAGCAGGGTTGCAAGCAAAGTGTTCTGACATGCCAGCAACCAAAACATTGGCAAAACACCATGAAGCACCACAAAAATTTCAGGGACTGGCCCCCCAAAACAAGCTGCACTATCAGACAGTCAAACAAACTAGAAACCCAGGATACAAGACAAAACTGAGCCACGCATCCAATCCACTCAAAAGCTGGAAGCTGCAAACAGTATTTAGGAACAGCTAAAAACTGCCCATGAAGCTGGTGAGGGTCTGGCAACAAGCTGCTGAAAGCATCACGGGACACTAGGTCTTCTCATTTCCAAGTGGGAAACACGTAAGTAGTTTGTAACATGACTTTGTGTTCTACCAAGCCTACTTCAAACATCAGCTGCACTGCCAATAACAAGTGTCATCCAGTATTTGCAGCAAATGGCAAAAATGCTACTAATTTTCATGGGAATGAGGATAAGACTATAACTATGCACCAATGGTAATTACAATCCAGGCACTGAGAGAAGCTCCAAATAGCAACTTTCCCACAGAGGCTGAATGGAAAAACCAACTGTATGATTAGTATAAAGCTTTTAGTGTTTTATTATATTAATATCAGATTTCACTCTGCTCTAATTAAATACGCCTGGGATTAAATGTCCATGTTTACCTCATTTGTGCACACCACCACAGCAGGTTCTAACATCAAAATGGAGTCACAAAAGGGCAGCATTCTACCTAAATTATATTTGTTTTAATTTCTACAGCACAATTATAGCAGCAAATGTAGGCTTCTGTAATTAGAATTACTTTAAAATATTTCCACCACAGCACTCAATTTCCAGGGGGATATAAACTGCACTGCAGAAATATCCCCCAGGCCAACAAGTAATCATGGTACTCAGCTGAAGAGTTCCTTGGTTGGTCAATTCGGGTATTTTCATAAGCAACACCTCACTGACATAGCACAACACAAGGGTCATGCCACACCTTTTTGTTTATTCATAGATAAACGTGTGTGTGTGCACATGTATACATATGTGTACCTGCGTGCTCATTTGTGTATGACCAATGAAATCAATATTGAACAAGCATGAGGACAAAGTCACAAACAGCTGCATTGTATAAACACCACAGGAGCCTCCGCAGCTCCTCGAGGCCTCACTGCCAGTACTACCCTCAAGGATCAGCTGAAATAGCAGCTGTTTCAAACGGAGGAGGAAGTGATGACTGAACAGCAGAAGAAGTCCAGTCCAGAAATTGCTCTCATGAGAGCAAGTCAGGAAATGTGCTAGCAAATTTATTTTCTTGGTCTGGTTGCAAGTACTGACAAGAGTGGAAAGCTTTCTCTTTACTCTGAGTCCTCTAGTCAGCTTTATTTTCAGGCCTTCACAAATGGAAACATTGGAACAACATTCCTGGACTTACCTCCAGGCCTTTCGTGCTCTCCATCAGTATGTAAAAGCATTGAAATAGGCATTCCAACATTTTTGGATCTTCCAGCTACAAGAACATTTTTTCCAAATGTTTGTATTCCTTGCAGGAAAAAAGAAAGGATAAAAAAAATTATATCCCACTATTTTGATACATCTAAACCCTTCTTCTCAATCCCCACAACAGAATTATTTTGTTGTTGTGGACTGCTGACATCAACACGACTTGAAAATGCACAAGGCTGAATTTGAGGTATAAGCCCACAAAACAGCTTTCACCCTGGAGAAAGAGAACTGGCAACTCATTCAGGTTACCTGAATCACCCTTAGCAAGGAGTTAATTTCCTTGCTCCAGCCACAGAGGGAAGCACTTACATCTACCAGTACGAACATGTACATTCTAAATAAAAAAACTACAACTATTCAACACATATGCATTTTTTCCCCTTCCAGTACTGAATTAAGTGCTCCCATTTTTCTTACTTGTTTTTCCCCCCTCTCGACAAGAACTCACACATCCAATCTTCTCTTTGACAAACAGAACAACAGCACAGGAAATTTCCTGCAAAACTATGAAATTCAGCAAGTTACTGAAGTGTTCCACCAAATACTACTGTCTACACTTAATTAATAGTTGTGCTAATGGCACAAGAGCCCATCTACTTTGGCAGCTCCTTATTCAGATTAATACCCTAAACATTTGTTCTTCAATCAGCCCAATGCATTTAGATAACCTTGACCTTCTACCTCACACCTGAGGTGATCCCTTGTTCATCTCCCAGGATAAGAAGAGTTCCAGGACACGTGAATCTCTTACCCGTCCGTTTAATGATCTCCCAGACAGCAGCAGCAGTGGCAGGGATTATGGAAGGCTGATCGAGACACAGCCGTCCAATATTCATGATATGGAATCCATCCACATCTTTTTCAGGGGCGATGGCATTACAGACTGTCCGTTCATCTATGTGATCTAGGAGACACACAGCCCTCAGCATCAGCTCCTTCACTTGTCAGGTGCCCTCAATACATCATGACACAGACAAGCCTGGATCTAGCCAGGGTCATTAATTACTGCTCTTGATCAAATGAATTATACTCCCCCTAAAGGCAATTTCACCTTTTCAAAGAGTTTACTGAAGATTAGGTTAAAGCATTTGTCACAGTGTTGATACAACAGATTCTGTCAAAATATGAGAGCCCAGTACTCAGCTGAGAATGAGGACAGTAAGAAGATAAGAAGTGTTTAAGGAAGTCACTTCCACAATGTAGAATTCTTAAACATGAAGGAGCTTGAAAACCCCAACAAACCACAGAACAGTTATATGCATTTCTCTGGTTTCTAAGCACACAGAGGATACACTAGCTCATTTTTAAACAAACTCACGGAAACCTCAAGCTGCAGTAACTTTGAAGGTCGAGCTTTCCTTTTCCAACAATACTATATTTTTTTTAGTCAACTGTTTATCAGTAGACCCAAAACACATCCTACTTCATTAAGGAAGTGAGAATACACAAAACTGTTTGATAGTGGTGATCCCAAAACACTGAATATGGCTTGAATGGCATTGCCAGCACATAATTTTGTATTCATATGTACTCATACTGACTATTTTTCATATGCACTAATGATACAGGACAGCTCTGCAACTGCTTAAAGCTTATACTGCATAAACATTACTGCTGATTATGAAAAAAGGCATTTGCTGGACCTCTCCCTGCAGAGTTACATACCCAAGCATCAACCTGGAATACATAACATCCCAGAGGAACAGCTCCACACAAATCCCATGCTAACCCAAAAAGCAAACTGTGTTTAATGACTGACCCATGGCCTGCTGAGAGCCCCAAAATGGCACTGACTGACCCATGTCCTTACCCAAAACAGCACTGACTGACCGACAGCCTGCAGTAACCTAGACCTGTTGAAAGGTTTTGTCTGGGAGAAAGTCAAGCTGACCTCCAGACTGGGTAGATGGGGAGAGAGCCATTGACCCTCTGTGGCTTAACGACCAGTTTGTTACTGAACATCCTGGGAATTTGGTTGTTCATCCCAAGCACCAGTAAGAGTGAATCAAAGTATCTTCCCCTAAACCGAACAAGTAGGCTAGGAGTTTACAATTTCCATCTCTGAAAAATTGCTTTTTGCATCCCTTACATCACCCATTCTATCCACAACTTGAACAGAATCCTGCAACTGTGTGGCAAGATGTCCCAGTGTCCAAATCAGAGGGCACTACAGGAGGTTTAAAAAAACTAAATAAACGAAAATAAGCATCAATAAGGAAATTCAGATGTTGCCAGTAAAATATTTTAGAGACATAAAGAGGATGGTTTAATTTAGTAGGTTTTTGTGGTTTTCCATTAAAAGGAGCTAGATAATAAAAGAAGCATGTTGTAGAACATGAACCATAGTAATCTCCTGTTAAGATTCCCAATTAGAGAACCCCTTAAACCAGGCTGCTATGATTTACAATTTAATTCTCCATTTTTTGATGAGAGCAAGTTTCTTTTTGAATCCTAATGAGAAAAGACTGTGGAAATTAAGATATTAAATACATTGATGAAAGAGTCTCTTAGAACTGAAATTTGCCTCACAGAGACTGAAAGCAACCATAACCCTGTTTTTATGTCAACTTGGGAATTAAAAAAGAAAACAAAACCAAGAAAGAAATATGGAGTAACCTATTAAATGGCTTTTGCAAAAGAGAACTTGTTATCCTTAGGCAAGCCAGTTGTTCTTCCAACACAAACTTGGCAGCCATGCTTTTCCTCGTGCCTGGGATGAGCAGAACACTGCTCTGAAAAACACCTCCTCCACACTGTCTTTAACTTCCCAAAACCAGACAGATAATAGATACACTTATGTAAAAGAAAAAAAAATCATGCTTTACATGGATATTTTCCATATTCCAGATTAATTTGCACAATTCCAGAACAGGCTTTAAAGTATTGGGAAGAAATGCAGCTGCACAGCTGGGGACAAGTGAGCTGTGGGCCAGAGAAGAGGATCCCACATGCCTTCTTTATTTCCAGAGGAACAAAATCTCTTAATTATCTTACTGTCAGTCTCATAAAACATGAGCTGATACCCATACAAATTTCCTTGCTGTTATTACAAGCCACTCCTCCTCTCTCCCTTTTCGGCAAAACTTGCAGGACTACACTGGGCATCACTGGCCAAGCTTCTGCACTCAGAGAAACTCATATTTACACAACAACCGCCTCTGGTGCTGGCACATAAAAAATAAATACTGGTTTTCAAAAGGGAAGACTAATGAAAATAACACCATAGCATAAAACGGATTTGAAAAAAATACTGCATGGATTTTCATCTTCTGTCTCAAATAGATTAACACTTCAGGGCCATCTCCCAGGCAATTCAAACTAAGACACAGGAAAATCTCCAGAAAACTATCACCAGTAACGCACTCAAAAGGTGCACAAAAAAAACTTTCCTCAGGCAAAGACAACAATCCTCAAAATTAAGTTGCCCCAGCTTACAATAGTGCAACAGAAGAGAGCTACTTCCGATTCCATTTTTAACCCAATGTTGATCAAAACCCACACTTTGAGTGGTTTATTGCAAAAAAGCTCCAAACCCAACACCACAACCTCAATTCTGGAATAAGGAGCCTCCACTGATCACAGTTTTCACAACTCCTGGGCTTTGTCTCCTTCCATTACAAGGCAAATAAAATTTGGAAAATGAGCTAACTTAGCTTTTGGCCCTTTAGTTTATTAAGGTCCTCTGAGGAAAAAAAAAAATCAGTTATACGAGTTACATTGTTATGGAATAACAATATAACTCACAGAAAGAGTTTACTGAATATTTCCAGTTCATGACAAGTTGCACATTTAACTCTATTACGCAGACATTGCAATATTGACCAAGTTCTGCTATTAAGTTGTTCTAACGCTTTTCCTAGCACAAGCAACAGCTGTGCCTGTCTGATAGATTGGATGGAAGATGAATAGTCATGCAGTTGTTATAACTGGTGTGTCACAGGTATTGGGAGGAATCTTCAACCAAATTTAGGACTAACCCTCATTAAAGGACTTGAGCATTTCAGTGTGAAAACATCAAATATTTCATCTGACACAGCTAGAATTATCATCAGGCTTTTTTTATTCTCTCAAGTTGACCAGGTTTAAATTCACTACATTTCAAGACTAAAAGCAGTTCTGAACCGTGCAATGATGAAAGTAGACTGCAGTGACCTGATAACCTCCTCATAAATGCATTACTACAAGTGATACCTAACCATTCCCCTGAGTACCCTCACTAGCAAGACACATGACACCTCCCACTTTTGGGGAGCACAGCACTGGACTCTGAGTCCAGTGTACAAGCCTGCTTCCTTTGCTACAGGCTTCAGACAGGATGATTGCCATCCCCAGGCTGCCCATACTCCATCTTTTGCAGCTCTCATCACTGCAATGAAGCTTTGTTATTTACATCACCTGCTGCTGCTGTGAATATCTGTCACTGAGAGATGTTCCACAAAAGGAAAGTGACCACATTCCATCAGCTCCTACCTTGAAGGCCAGAATGTGGCTCCTTACTTGTGTTACACTTCCACCTTGTGGCAAATTTATTTCAGTACATGGTCCATTTCAGACAGCTTTCATGTAACAAACACCAAGTGCAAACCCTCCTCATCAGGAACACTGCTGTTTATTAGAAATACCACCAAAGCATTTTTTCCTCCATAACTCTCAGCACCTGTCCCAGTTTGTTGTTTTATAGATAAACATTTTCAGTTTAGTTCTTTATTTCCCTGCAAGTTTTAGTACACCAAAAATACCACTTTGCCAGCTACTCCCCAGTGAAATTCAGTACAAATTAGGAGAAGGTAAAAAAAAACCTCCAAAATTTAGTCAAAGGTTTTAGCACCTTTGCACAAAGTTCACCAGAAACACCATGGCCAACAAAAAAATCCAAGTGGTTCATGTTCAAGGCAAAACCTGGAATCACTATGAGAAAGGCTATAGCATCACCTGCTACATAGCATGATATGGGGATGAAAGCATGCAACTCAAGACAAACCAGTGCAACACACTCAAAAAATAAAGATAATTAAATTGGATAAATTATGTTAAATGCCTTGAAACATCACTAACTTATCATTAAAAATGGCAAGTCCTACATATGAAGTTATCTGCAGAATTTGTCATCTTGAAAATTAACTGCATATTCAACAAAACAAAAAAAAAAAAAAAAAAAAAAAACAAACAAAAAAAAACAACTACCTCAGCTAACCCTTCATTACACAAGTCCTCTTTCAAGAGTTCTTTATAGCCCTAAGGTACACTTGCAGCCCAGACCTATTAAACACTTTCCTCTTACATGGACTAGGTATAAGGAGCAAAACAAAGACATCACACACCTGGGAGAGGTAGCTGAACTAATAAACCACTAACTCGGGAATCCTTATTGAGTTTTGCTGTTATATCCAAGAGCTCTTCCTGTGAAATGTCTTTAGGCCTCAGTATGATCTCACTAGAAATGCCTGATAAAAACAAAAGACAAAAGACATGTCAGAATAAGAATACAGAGTGATCAGCTTAGTGTTTTAGTCCAAAAATCTGTCTGATTCTTAAGAACTGCTCCCAAACACTATTTTAAGATGCAAAATGAAACTTACAGCTCCCATTCAAAACACATTAAAACTACTTTCTTCATACATCCATGCAATTCCTTAGGTCCATCAGAGAAAAGGGGGAAGAAATTGGTGCAAAATTTAATTAAGGGGACTCCTCCTGCTTTATTTTCTCCTTTTAAACAAGAGTATCTTGTGCTTACCAACAAAACACTTATCTGACATACCCACAGCAGCAGCTGCTTTTATCTTGTTCCTGACATAGATGTGACTGGCTGGATTGTCTCCTACCAATATGACAGTGAGGTGAGGCCTCTGGTTCCCAGCAGATATCCATGATTCCACATCCCTTCGAACTTCTTTCAAAACCTGGTGTGCAAGCTTCGTCCCTGAGATAACGGTTGCTTCATCACTGTAATGATAAAAAGACACACAACATTTCAGCACAAAATTTTTCACCAGGAAGAAGACACCTTTAACTGCACAATCTGCCATTTTGAACACTGCCAAATTTCAAATATTAACTGGCATTTAAAATATTATTCAAAAAACATTAACACACTACAAACCTACATGGGAAAAAAAGTGCTTTCCCATTTGTCACAGCTGAGACAGCCACAACACACAGAATGCCATCACACAACTTCAGAATGCCTTCAGCATTCACCTGTACAGAGTAACATACCGCTTCAGAAGACTCCAAACACCTATCCAGACAGAAGAACACCAGTCCACTTCAGAAGGCTACAAGTGTGTGCTCCTTCTTGCTCAACCTTTTATACCCTCAATGGTTCACACATTGCACCTGTGTGTCCTCTGGTCCCTTTGGTGATTGGGCAGCACACCTGAGCACTCCTTGGCTGGTTACCTTCAGTGCTGCTCACCTGCTTGTCACAGCTGTAGCCTGTTGGGAATGAGGCTCGAGCCCCACTCCCAATTCCACAAACTGTGTGCCTACACCAACTTTCTTATCTGAAGAGCGTGGATGTGCCATCAGTGCACTTGGAAGAGGAGCTCACCAGAGGAGCCACAACTCACCTTCCCAACACACACAGCCAGCCACGTAAACGTACATGAACTCCTGCATTTTGGAATAAAACATGAGACTGTTCTTATGCCCTTAGGTTTTACTGGTTTAAGGAAAGTTACCAACTCCCCTCCTCAAATTTCCTTAAAAATTGATTTGACAAAAATTCTTCTTGTTTATGGACCCAGTGACTTGCAGGCCACGACACAAACTAAGATCTGCACTGCTATTTTAGATCAATTTGTACTCTAAAACCCTGAGATTATATCCAGCATCACAACAGAACATGTCCCACACGCTATAAAAACCTTAGGTAAATTATTAGTGCAGGAACATCTACATTTTGCAGAACTGGAAAAGGACAGTTACTAGCAGCACAGAACAGAAGTAGGATATGCACTGGTCCAGAAATAAAGTTGTTTCTCCCAAAACTGACAAAATCAATTCTCAATACACAGAACATCCAAGGAGTCAGATGCTTATTTCAATGACTGTTCTGCTCACTCCTCTTTTCATTCTTGAAATCACAAAGATAGTGCTCTCAGCATTGGCACTTGTGCTGAATCTCTTCAGTCAGCTTTCAGCCATGTCTTAACACAATTACATATAAATGAAAAGGTTCACAAGCAGGAGGTCAGAGAGACCCACCTATACACACTCAGGCAAGAGTTCAGAGCTGCAGTGCTGCAAAACCAACACCAGAACCCCTTTGCAGACACCGCAATAAATTAAACACAGGGGGTGATTATTGTCAGGACACTTATCCCCAGTGCACCAAAGCATGCCTTGTTTGCCACCAAACGATGAATATATACAGTAATTCTGTATAAATCCCCTGACAGGCCCTTTAAGGTACCAGGAGCAAGCAAACTCGCAGATTCCCCTCAGGGAGGGGGCAGGAAGGTCACATTGCAAGGGCTTCTTCAATTTCAAGGGCACCGCTTAAATCCCCAATGGATCACCAAGGCCAGGGCCATGGCCCGCTCTCCCCCCGCTCTCCCGCTGGCTCTTCCCCGTTTCCCCGGGAAGAACAGCGGAACTCAGCGGGGATCGGAGGGCATCCACCCCGAAGGAGGATCGCGGGGGGCCCGAACCCGCTGCTCCCTCAGCCGTTTCGCGCCCTTTGGACCCGCAGCGCCAGGAGGGGTATGAGGATACGGAGGAGGATGAGAAGGAGGGAGGAGCAGAATGAAGAGGAAAAAGATCCGATCGGCGCAAGGTACCTGGCGGCGCTGCGAGGGGAGCTGCTGGTGCTGCGAGTGAGGGTTCGCCACCGCCTCAGGGGCGCCCAGCCCGGGCGCAGCAGCGCGGCAGAGGAGGAGGAGGCGGAGGAGAGGGAGAAGGCTGTGGTGGCCGCCGCCATTTCAGTCGGTCCTCACGGACGGAAGCGCCGCCGCAACCAAGCGACGGGCAGGCGGGGCCACTGCTGGCACCGGGATCGCGGCCAGAGCGGGCGGGGCTCTGGGACGGGTGGAGCTGGGGGAAGGGCGGACCGGAGGGAGGGGAGATGCTGAGGCACGGCCGGCGCGACCGGGACTTGGAGCCTCAGGGTACGGCAGGAGCCGCGCAAGCGGCTACCCCAAACACGGGCTTCGGCTGCAGCCTTTGGCTCCCGTGAGCTGCTGTTCCCGTCACAATTTGGAGTGGGCAGACACAGAGTTCCACGGGCATGCACCGCTGCCCTTCATAGTTATTCCCCGCACGCCCGCGTTTTCTAAGGAGGAAGCCTCATGGAATCGCTGGCAACTTGCATATTGGTGACTTCTGTCACGTTCAATGGCAGATTTTATAGTAAAAAATCTCCTGTGCAGAGTGGAAGAAGAAAACAAACCAAGATCCGAAAGAACATATAAAAAGCATGCCAAAATAATAGCAGCACCCTCACCAGCCTACTGACAGCGGGAAAATTCCTTAATAAAGTTGGGAAAAACTTTGGAAAGATGTATGAACTTAGTTAGGCTTCATGGTCTGCTATGGTCCTGGCAAGGATTCTGACGAGTTAAATGTTTCCAAAAGGAATGTGACTCAGGTGCTTCCACGGACAGTGTGCATGCTGGGTTTTAATGGCTTGCCCTTTCTAAAATATTATTCTTATCAAATTATACCCTAGGTAAAAACACCCCATTATCCGCCCGCCCCTCATCACCGCCCTCCCCTCAGCATCGCCCGCCCCTCAGCATCACCCGTCCGCCGCGCACCCGGTCCTGCTGCTTGTCCCGGCTCTTCCCCTCGTCGCTTGCTTGCGACGCCCTTCCACCTGAGGGGTCCGTCCGACATGGCTGCGGCCACCACAGGGGTCTTCTCCTTCTGCTCCGCGCTGCTGCTCCCAGGCTGGGCAACGCTGAGGCGCTGGCGAACCTTCCTTCTCCTTCCTCCCGGCGCCTAGGGCCGGCTGCAGCGCCAGCAGCGCCCCTCGCAGCGCCGCCAGGTACGCGGCGCCCATCGGGGAGTTCGCCTCCTCGCTCCTTCCTCCTCACCCTCCTCACCCGCCTCGTCCTCCTCAAGCTGCGGCGGGAAGCGCGCGGCGGGCGGCAAGGGCGCGAAACGCCTGAGGGGACGGCGAGGAGCATTTCATCAGTGTCTGCTGGGGGACCGAACGTGACACAAAGGCTCTGGTATTACTTTTTTAGAAAGGAAATACAGTAAGTATCAGTAAAAGCAGTGATAAGCATTTATAATGCCATTCACAAATATTACTGGATCATTCAGATGCATGTTTTCATGGAGAAACAAGGAAATAATTTAGATGTGATTTATCTGAAATAGCAGTTTCTGTATTACAAAGTAAGTGATAGAGAATAATAGCTATTCCTACTAGAAGTAGTTACAACTCTTTCTATATAGTGACAATCTTCTGTCAGATATTTGCAGAAGTGCGTGCTATTTTGACTTTTTCACTGGTTTTCATCATTAGGCAAGAGAACAGGGATTTTCAGCTTCTCTTAAACTGGATTGACATATCTTAATTTGGTTTGTCTTTTGGGTTATTCTAAAAGAATCATTAAGAATTACAGATGTTGTCAAGAATTCTAGTGTGTAGTCTAACCACACATTACAAATTCTGCGTGTTAAGGGGATCTTCCTGTGGATCTTACATTAAAGCGTATCCTATTAAAGGGAAAAAAAAATCTCAAATTATTTTTTTTTCTGATAACAAATCATCAAAATAAACACAGCATTTTATGTTGCTTTCACTTGGGTATGCAGATAAAATTAGCACTGCTACTGAAGTCAACAAAAGATGTCTTTATGAATTTAAAACAAATCAAACCCACACTGCATTTCCCAGCAATCCCCATACCTGTTGTGTCCCTCCTCTTGTCACTTGCCAAACCGCTCCTCAGCTGACTTTGGTTTTGATAGATCTACTCACCAGATGACTTAAAGATTTGGGATAACACTCAATTATAGATAGTCCCCGAAACTAACTTCACTCCCTGTCAGTCACATAACTAAAAAAAGCCCCAGAAATTTATGCCAGGTCACAATTTTCAATGTGCTTTTCATATTAAAAGTTAAGCAAAGATGTTGCATTGCTGATGTTATCTATATAAGCCTCTCTAAGATCATGGCATTTTCTTTATTGAAAGTGTATTTTTCCAAAGCATCTTGAAAATTGTATAGACTCCAAAGAATTATGCACGTACTAGTTGTTATTCCCTTCTATATCTTCACAATGTTACCATATTCTTCGTGGGGAATTAGACACACTGTAGCAGTAAGGTCCCACAGCTGAGGAGTTCCCGACTCTTCACATCTGTTTGTTTTTTTGATTTTTGCTTTTGGGTTTTTTTTTTAACAGCAGAAAGTTTGTGTACGAAATTCGAAAGTCTCTACCTTTCCCTTGCTGAACTTGTGTGTTTTCTAGGAGTAATACCAGAGCCTTTGTGTCACGTTCGGTCCCCCAGCAAACACTGATGAAATGCTCCTCGCCGTCCCCTCAGGCGTTTCGCGCCCTTGCCGCCCGCCGCGCGCTTCCCGCCGCAGCTTGAGGGGGACGAGGCGGGTGAGGAGGGTGAGGAGGAAGGAGCGAGGAGGCGAACTCCCCGATGGGCGCCGCGTACCTGGCGGCGCTGCGAGGGGCGCTGCTGGCGCTGCAGCCGGCCCTAGGCGCCGGGAGGAAGGAGAAGGAAGGTTCGCCAGCGCCTCAGCGTTGCCCAGCCTGGGAGCAGCAGCGCGGAGCAGAAGAAGACCCCTGTGGTGGCCGCAGCCATGTCGGACGGACCCCTCAGGTGGAAGGGCGTCGCAAGCAAGCGACGAGGGGAAGAGCCGGGACAAGCAGCAGGACCGGGTGCGCGGCGGACGGGTGATGCTGAGGGGCGGGCGGAGCTAAGGGCGGGAGAAGCTCATCCTTAAGGTAAATCTCGGCAGTCCGCAGGGGAGCTTTAAGAAAACCTGTATGCCATTTCTTTTTTGTGCCAAGCCGTTTCTGCAGGGGGCATAAGAACCTGCTTTTTATTTATCCTGACTGTGGAAACCCCTTTTAGTGTAGCGCCATCACTTGCAGTGTGCTCAACTGCTTTAATCAAATAGCGGTGGTGAAAACCCTCAAATTCTATAATAATTGTTACTGTCTTTGCGGGTGATAACTTCTCAGTGTACTCTTTCTGTGGGGAAGAGGACAGTGAGCTCAGGTCCAGGGAGCAAGGTGTTTGGCTGGGTTTTTGCAGAAGCGGGTGTTCCTCTATTTTTGATGCTAAATGGAATATATTTTTCAAAGATTTTTCTTGCCTTCCTAGACAGGTCTTTACACATGACTGATGTGTTATTCAGATGGTGGCAATCATAATTTTTGAGGACCCTTGCAGAGTAAGCATGTTTATTTCTCCATTAAAGCATTTGGTTCCATGGTCTGCAGCTAAGGAGAACTGAACAGCTTCCCAGGCATTCCTCCAAATATTTTATAAACGTTTTCAGTTCATCAAGTTCATTACAATATAGCACAAAACATGCTATTTACTCAAAGCTGGAACTTTACATGGAAACCAAAAGCTCTTTTCAATTCCAGGGGGGAAAAACAAGCAAAAAACCAACCAAACAAAAAAAACCCACACAATTTCAATTGTTATATGTAGTTTTAAGTTGTAGTGATAGGCTTACTGTGACTTTGTACATTTGACTTATCTACAGGCACTTATGTGAATATCTTAGGGTGCTGTGAAGATTAACTTTATTCATGCTTAATACCTTCAGAATTTCAAAGAACAGATGATAACAATTCCTGAGCCCCATGAGGACTTTAAAAACCTGCGAGGCTTTTGATTTGTCCTGTTTTACTAGCATTTTTTCTTGGGCAATGTACTTTCCTGCTGAAAACTGGGTGGGAGGCAAAAATCCGGAGTTGCACAAGATATTTCCATTGCTGTTTTAGTCTATTAACTTGCATCTGAAGAAAAACATATGACATAGAGCAGAAAGGAAGAACTGCAGAAGTTTTTACGGAGCCACAGTTTTCAAAAATGGCATATTAAAATAGTCATCTATTCCTGTTGGTAAGTTATACTTTTCAGCTTTTGAAAGAATCCAGTCATTGTCGGTGTTTTAGTCACGGCCTTTGGTGTGTACTAGGCAGGGAAAGTGAAAAATCTGCCTTGGGATTTTGCAAATATCTGTTGCTCTGGTAAAGTGAAGCTGGGTGTAGCTCTCTCTGGGCTGTTCCTGAGACAGACATGGTGTAACAGGACAATGTGGTCATTTCAGACAGACACCATTCCCAGGGGGAAAGCCATTATGTGTGCAGACACACTGGAGTTTGTTGAGAGGTGGCCAGTGCAGACAGGACTTTCTCAAGGTTCTGAAGAGGGAGCAACAGTCTCAGGTCACCTTTAAATGGCAAGGAAAAAGATCACCTTTTTTTTTACAAGCAAAAAAATTTACAAGGAAATTCACAAGGAAACAGAAGAACTTTTCATGCTCTCTACCCCTGGGTGTGTAAAGGAGACAGACTTCCATATTTACCTTCATTTGTTTGTCCCATGTTCTGGGGATGAGCCAGCTTTCTTCAGGTGTCACAGGAGAACACTCATGACTCTCCCATGTCATCAAGGCCAAGATGTGGGTGTGCTTTCAGATGAGATTTTATTGGATTTCATGTGGATTTCATTTCATTTCAGTAGATTTGTCTGTCACTAAACAAGTAACATGTACCTAGTGACAGAAGAGATTGTTTCTCCTAGAAATGTGCACTGAGGAATCCAGACACGGGGATTCTTGGCTTTCAGAAGAGCAAGAGATCCTTGTTACAGCTGGGGCCCGAACCATTTTTCTTCTGGAAAAAAATTTACTGTTGCAACTTTTACTGTTTCTTACCATAGCAAACACTGTTACTCCTTCCCACCCAGCAAAATGCGTTTAACTTTAAACACAGCCCACTTCAAGGTGGGCTGAAGAATAGAAAGAATAGAAATTCCTGCAGATTGCAGGGGTGTGCCTGGGTTCCATACGTCCATCTTGGGCTTAATCTCTCTTCATATCAGCAGCTCAGATCAGCTTCTCATCAGAGCGTTTAAGTAATGTTCCTCTGAATATAGAAACACATTTGCTTGGCACAAAGTGCCCCTCACACTTCAGAGAGAACTGATCTGCAGGTCTGTCCAGGAATCCCTGGGTATACAGAGGCCACTGCTTCCCTGCATTCCCTTAGCTCAACAGGTACACAGCTCCATTTAACATGGAATTCACAAAAACCCGGGATATTTTTCAACAGGAAAACGTTTTTATTGCATCGTATATTTCATTACATTATCATGAGAAATCCACCTCTTTACATACAATTTTCCACAGCAGAATAATGAAAATTAGTTATTATTTATGAGTTATGACATTATGTCATGCAAGTAGACATAAAATGTCTAAGTCTCTCCAGAACATTTACTGTTCATTTACATCTTGTGCATAAAGACCAAATATTGTAATGTAAACTCATTTAAAAACAAACCAACTAACCAACCTCAACATTATCTGGTTAAAAACCAAACCAGTCATGGCACAAACCCCCACAATTTCATAGAAATTATTAAACTCTTCTAAGTATTGTATAGGGGAAGAAAGACCTCAGAGGAAAAATCTGTGATCGCATGAGACAGTACATTGTGCAAAAAGGTCTGAGGCATTCTGCATTAAAGGCTGGAGAGCTAGAGTAGGAAAAAGAGATTCAGTAAAACATTCTTGCCTGAATCAGATTTTATT
The DNA here is from genome assembly GCF_031753505.1 of Anomalospiza imberbis. Lineage (NCBI taxonomy): Eukaryota > Metazoa > Chordata > Aves > Passeriformes > Viduidae > Anomalospiza > Anomalospiza imberbis. The sequence goes on along the minus strand of NC_089684.1, from coordinate 43,845,589 downwards.
CCCATGTAATCCTGAACAGGCACTGTAATGTTAAGTGCCCGACAGCACTCTTGTTATTCCTGACAGAAGGGTTACCCCCAATCATCAGCACAATCCGTTCAAACCTCTTCTGTCACACTCTTTGTGGACATTTGCAAAATCATCTTCACGGTGGGCCCATCTTCTTTTCAGATATTAATGCTGTTTTATAGGGACCTATTGGCAAGCAATATTTGGTAAGAAGGAGCTTGCACAAAGGTCGAGCAAGTTCTGAGAAGGTTGCTGAGAGGTGTCCAGCAAAGCTTCCACTGTCTTATCAAATGGATTCCATCACTTTATCTCAGTCAATAAAACCATGCATAGGATAAGGCAATAACAAACATGAGGAGAGGGAATGAAAAATAGAACCTCTGATCTACAAACCCATCAAAACTAGAGAGCTGAGCTATTGTGGTCTCATAGCATCTGTTTCCTGGTATCTTGTGGCAAACAGGTAACTTCATTCTGAGGTGTTCCTTCCCTCACTCAGAGCTTGTTGGATGAACTGCAATAGGCAGAATTCAAATTGTAAAGTCAGCCAGGAAAATTTTCCATAAGTTTTCTTGCATACACCAGATAATAAATCCCATAGGAGGTGTGGAAAAGATGCCTGATGGTGGTGATGGAACGTACTGTGGCTAGATTTGCAGCTAATCAGGCATTTGTTGTGGATATTGTCCCTGATAACCTGCTGGGCTGTCCCTTCCCCAACAAAGAAGCCACTATCTGGACACATTTTTGCTGTAACTAACCAGATTTCTCTACAGGAATCAATAACAGAATGTGGCTCATTACTCTTGGGTTAAAGCCCCTCCAAAAGTTAACTTTGGCCCCAAGTGCTGGCGACAGCTGGCCCGGCAGGTACCTGCGGAGGATCCTGGTGACCAGGAGCTTGACCCAGGGTGCGGCGGGGTCCAGGCAGATCATCTGTCCCTGCTTCGTCGTGGCTCTGCGGGCGAGGCAGGGAGGGGGTGAGGCCGGGGCCGGTTCGGCGGGCCGGGGCCGGGGCCGGGCACTTACATGACCTCGGGCACGGCGCAGTGCGGCCCCTCGGCGAGGAACTCCAGGCGGGCCAGGCGCCTCGGCGGGATCACCTCGGACACGGTCCGCACGCAGCGGCAGCGCAGCTCCCCGGCCAGCGGCCCACCTGGCAGGCGGGAGGAGCCTTCTGAGCCTCGGGTCCGCGGTCTCCCGAAACCCCCCGGCCCCCTGACGGGCCCGGCCCCCCGCGCACCCCTGCCGAGGCCCGGCCACGGACGGATAGGTAACCTGGCCAAGCCGCTTACCTTGGCATAGAGCGGCGACGGCCAGGAGGAGGAGGAGGCGGAGGTGTGGGTTCATGGCTGGTGCTGGCGGCGGAGAGGGTGCAAGAGCCGGCGATGCGGCCCTCTTTCCCTCCCGTGCTTTTATTCCCTGCCGGGAGCTGCCGGGGAATTTCCCGGAGTGGAGCCGGGGGGCAGCGCCCCGTTGGCTCCTTTCCATCGGTGGGTGTGTGCCGCTAAAGGAGCAAGGCGGAGAGAGAAGAGCGGCCGCTGCCGGCACAGCGGCTCCCTCAGGTTTGGGATCGAGGGAAGCGTGGTACTGCATCGTCCCGAAAATCGCCCAGCGTCTGCTCGGACCCCATTCTCCGAAAGGAGCGGCGGGTTTTCTGTCGGGGTTCTCCGTTAGCTTTCAGGGTGCACGGTGCTGAGCTAAAGGGGAATTTGCATTCTGGAGCTTGCCTTGCTGCCTAACCGTGTGCAACCACGCACTCTTATTCAGCGGGCATTGCTCCCCTGAGCACCTCTTTATTTACCTAGCTTTTGAAAACCGGAAATCTTTTTTTCCTGCGACTAGGAGACCCTCAGGTTTCTATACCTACACTCCACTACTGAAACATACCTACACTTCCACTCCTCTGCACACACAGGTCACTCTTTTTCTTCATTCCTGTCAAGGCATTTTGCTAAGGTCAGTTATAAAGAAGCAAAATAACAGTTTTCTATGAGCTTTTAATGAAAATCAGATGCAGGTTTTAAAAAATTTATTTACACATAGGTTTAGATCAGTTTTGGTCAGCACACTTTCTTTTGTAATAAGTTCTAATAAGAAATATAATATTGAACTTTATTTGTCTTTTGGGTTTGGTTTGGGGTTTTTTTTTTTTGTTTGTTTTTTGTTTTTTGTTTTTTTAGCCCATCTGTTTTCTTCCACAGAGTTTTGTGAACAGGAGTGGGGGTTCAGCAAATCAATTTGTTCCAGGATCAGGCTGGAGGCAGGACAAAACCAAGTCAGGACCCAAAACAGATAAGATACAGCGTGTAAAGCAGTCCTAAAATAGGGATTAAGCAAAGAGGAAGCTGATGGGACACAAAGACTCTAATTCCTGGGCTTCATCATCTACAGCTCAGCTGCTTCATACTGCTGCTGACTTAGTCCTTCAGGAGATCAGCCTTGTGGGAATATTGTATGTCACAAGCAAATACAGATTGCCCCATGTTATCAGGAAATATCTAATGATTAATTTGGACCTCTTTCCAGATGCAGCTTGGTAACGATATCCTTAGAAGCATCTGGCTTTTAGCTTGGTCTTAGAAGGAAGCTCCATGGTCAGCTTAGGGGAAGCCACTAATTAGAAACCTTCACTGAGATCCCTTGAGATCCCTTGAGATCATGGAGGTGGAATCACCATTCTCTCCATGTTATAGCCACACAAGCCTTGGTCTGCGAGTTCCCTATATGGTTGTCCCAAGGAAGAGCCATGTTCTTTGCAGGAAGAAGGATTTGCCCAGCTGTAACAAATTGAGGCAATGAGCAGGTAGGATGGTGCACAAAAAATCTGCTTCAGGTCAGTGCAGCTATCGTTGGCAGATCCAGCTCTGAGTGGATGTGGGGGGCAATCATTCATTGTCACTCGTGCGCAGTCAGATTACACACTGTTCCTGGACAGTACACATGAGTAAGGACAGTTTACGTGACAGCACTTGGCTTTATGCTTGCATGACTGCTCACAAGAACAGACCCATGAGATTCATTCCACAGTGGTTACTGCTGAGGAAATTCCAGATGTCTCCTGGGGTCTGGAGTGTGAGGCTGTTTTCAGATATGGAGCAGCAATGTGTGAAACTCTGCAGCCAGCTCTCCCTCAGAGCCGGGTGCCAAGAGGAGCAGCAATCAGGTCCTGGACACGCTGCGCTGCATCAGATGGTACAGAGCCTGGTCCTCTGAGTCAGTGCTTGCACAAACAGTCCTGGAACAAGGGAAATGGGTGTCTCCTGGGACTATTTCAACATGCAAGACCATCTGCCTGAGCAAGGCTTTGTACCTGCAGACTTCAGATTGCTTCTAGATCCCTTCTGTGGGAATGTGAGTAAGGTCTCTTCAGTCCAGATGACAGCAGCAGCAAGGCTGAGTTGTGGAGGAACTCTCTTGAATTATACCCTTGCGCTGTCTCCCTTCACCACCTTTGGCAAAGTTCCTTTAGCAAGTACGGAAAAGATAGGGAGCAGACAGCATCACTTTAGAAAGCTGAGTTTTTCCCTGCCTGCTGCCCTATCTCTTTCATTATAGATAAGTTTGCCATGCACTGAGTGCAGGTGGTACAGATAGAATCATGGAATTCTATCTGTATTTTTGGATTGGATGTATGTTTGGATTGGAAGGCAACCTTGAAGATCATCTTGAATTAAGTTTAAATTAGTTATTGTGAGTGGTGGTGTCAGTGCAGCTGGGAAAGAACTCACCACAAGGTTTGTATCTGCCTCACTGAAGTTCTCATTCAAGTTACCCACCTCTTTAGCAGAAGTTGCTGCGTGAAGATATGCCAGGATTCAGTGATTCCATGAAATTTCTCAGTGTCCTTAGCATGGGTCTTGGGGTTACAGGGACACAGAAAGCAGTCCCAGCTCAGGCGGGCCCTGAATAGGTACGTAAAGAGAATAAACCTCATGGTTCAATTGCCTTCACATTGTCCAGTCCTTAATCAATTACATGCAGGAAGTGATTTGGCTGCTTTGTTGCAGATGGCTGTGTGCCTTTCCACAGCAGGTATTTATTTGGCTTGGCACCTGTAGTGGGAGCAATTCACTGGCAGCAGACCCAGGAGAACTACAAGACAATTAAACAAGAGTTGTCTCACTACAACAAGTGAGGACTTCTCCTAAGTGCATGAGAATTACTTTGGAGGATGTGTTCCAGATCTAAGTGTAAGGTGAACTTTCATCATGGCCTAGAAACCATTTAACATGGCCAGTCTCTGAAGGAGCAGTCTTATTTCCTCCAGGGTTTTTATTAGGAATGATTCATGTTCTGATCTGTGAAATGTCAAATCACTGCTACCTAGTACAGACTAAAGTCAGAGGGTATGGACTGCTGATATCCTCTCATCTTCATCATGTTACCTTTCTTATCTATACCAGTATGCTTCATAGTATTCCTTGGCTATGATGAGGTGCTGCTCCCTAGCACCTATGATTCTTCCTGTGGATCCAGCTCTGTCATGAAGTACAAACATATTTGCTGGAGGCAGAAACCAAATTTCAAGCTACAGTTTCGTGCAAAGTAAGTTTTATATCTATCAGATGTTTAATTTCCTTCAATTTTCCTGTGTGTTTCTCAAGTTTTGAAATGTTTCCAGTCCATATGCCTTTGAAAATAGTTCCAGAATATGTAAGAGATTGAAGTGTCCTGCTGTTCACCTTGTGTCATGGAGAATCCCAACTCCGTTTTGCCAGCTGCATCATGGCGCACATCACACATTGTTGTGTGCTCATTTCTGTAATACCTTTCGAGATGTGAAAATTCACATTTAAAGTAATGATCTATGGCAAATGATGCCCAGTATCTTCCCACCCTCCTTCCTGTGTCTCCACCTAACTTTAACATTCAGGAGCCCTTAGGTTTTTTTGTTTCCTTTCCCCAGAGTTAGAGGCTCTTCACCCGTGCCCACTGCTGGGAATCAGAGCGTGAACACACACACACACTGTTGATAGCTGAAAGGAATGTGTTTGTATTACTCAGGCATTACCTTGGCAAATAGAACATGTTGGCTCTGAAATCTGTGTGTTTGGCCATCGTTTCTCTGTTTCTCAGTTTCAGGTGCCAACTGACCTTTTCTGAGATCATTGATGGGACTGCAGAGACTGTGGCTTCACTGTCACCTTACTAAGTGCGACTCCTGCATGTATAACAATTCCCAAAAAGTGAGTGGCTGGTGGTGGACTCACTGGTTCTGGCATTTTACACCTAAGATATAAGGACAGGAGAGGCTTTATTTTGAGTTTGGGACCCAATTGTTTAAGCAATTTTTTAAGCAATTATCTCTGCTGAGGGGGAAGAATCTCCTGGCGTTTTAGTAGCAGATCCTGGACAAAGATTACAACTGTGTGACTCCTTCCACCCCCACATAGTTGTTCAGCTGATAGGCCTTTGAGGTCATCATAGTAGCAGAAAGAGCTACTCTTGGCCTTAGCAGAAGCAGAAAATGCTCTTCATCCTACGAATTGCCTGCAAGCTTTTGTCCGAACTTTTGTGCGAACTTCTTTGTAGCTGATTTATTAAAGAAATATGGATATTGATCTAGTACCGATATCCAACTGTGACAGACAAAAACTCCCTAACAGTTTAAAGTTAGAAAGTGTATGTTTATTACGACACCAGGCAGCGTACGGGATAGCTCCCAAATACACACTGCACCTTTCAGATGACTACAGAGTCCTTTTATCCATACCAGTATTGGATACCCAAAATACAAATACATATTCATAATTTTGGTACATCCCATTCCTCACTTCATATGCTAATAGTTTCAAAAGCTATTAAGCATGCGTAGATTGTTCCTTGAAATGGGTCGGTGATCCCTTTCATGGGGAGGGGTCCCAAAATGAGGAAGTAAATGAAGTCTTCCTCATTCTGACCTTTCTACCTTTTCAATGCAAATATGACAAATGAACCTTGGTAGAACTCCCATTCCCTGTTTTCAATTGGTTTCAGAACAGAGAAGGCCCACAATTGTCTTGTTCCTAAAAGCTATTTGTCAGTTTCTACATTCTTCATTATAAACCCAGCTAACTAAGCATTGTGTTGACAAACAATCAATTATTAGTTAACTACTAACACTTAACTTCATCAGGCCTACTCATTTATTTTAATTAACTCTAGTAAGGCTTATCTCTAACTAAAATCTTAGCTCCTCTAAAATCTCTAAATTCCTTAAAGTTTATGTTTCATAACAAAGATTTCAGTCAACTTGTAAAAGATCCATTTGAAAATAAATACAATAACATTTGTTCCATCTGCAGAGAGTTGAAAGTAAAGAAAATAGGAATTTCTTAAAAAATTAACTATTCACCCCAAAAAACCCAATCCAAGGCCCCAAAACCAACATTCCCCCTAACATGGCTTAAGGCAATTGCAGTTTTCAGTCTCAGTGGAGCTGAGTAATTTTTGGGAGTGTGCTTTGGATAGTTGTGGTCTTTTGGTTAAAGTGATGGCATCACTTGGGAAAACAGTGACACGAGACATCTGACCACAAGAAAACGGGAATGCTCATTGGAATAATCACAAAATCTTTGAAGTCTTCTCTCATGACACTCAGACTTCAATCTTGTCTGTTACTTTCATTGCTTGTGTTGCAATGAAGGAAAAACCAAGAAGTCATACTTGACTTACAGCCTAGGAGACACTGAAGCTGCCATCTCAGGGAACAGTTTCTTACAGCCCTTTGAGTGCCATGTGCAGATTCAGACTCCAGTGTATTTGTACTCTGCAGTACAATGAATTGGATTGTTCCTGGCAACAAAAAATGGCTGCTATTTGTTGGAAGGAAGGAAAAATAATACCAGTGAATTTGCTTACTTGTCACTGAATTATCCAAAATAGCCTACAAAGCAGCAAGAGGGACATGTATCCTTTCAGCTTGTTATATGGAGGTGTTTAGAGAAGAAGGTGTTTGGAGGAAACACATTGATAACATTTTTGGTAAATGTGATCACCACTGAGTTTATTGTCAATGGTTTTCTTCCCTATTATCTTGTATTTCTTTCTTTTTTCTCTTCCTTTTTTTAAAATTTCCAGTCAGTGTGACTCCAAATTGCTTCAATACACACAGGGTACAGGGCATTGCCAACACATTGCGCTAAATGTTACGGCAACAAACAGGAGCAAAGGATTTTTTCTTTCTTAAGATCTAAGAAATTGAAATTGCTAGTGAGTGCTGCTGTCAGGAGCCAACTGAGGTGGCAGGAGAGTAAGCAAGCTAGGAGCATTCCATGGAAAACAGGCTACTGAAAAAAAACAACCCTTAATTTAATTGAAATTCAGCATTTTTAACTTTGGTTTTCTTCTAAACAGTGAAAGTCCCCATAAAATGAAATTGATCAGGATATTGACTGAAAAGAATAATTTCGCTTAGCTCCAAATACTGTTTTGTTGCGAGCTAAGATTAATTTAATTTAGATGAACTTTGCCCTTAGCGCTTGAATACAAGCTTGAATTTGACAAAATGATTGCTTTCTAAAGAGGTTTTTTTGGTTTGTTCAAATCCTCATTTTTCTAGGAAGCACTGTTCCACCAGCAGCCTTTCCATCTGGATGGTTCTGGCTTGTATTCCCGGTACCTGGTTACACCATTTGAAACAAAGTGTACACAGTACTTTTCATGCATTTTCTTCTTGTTTTTTTAATAGTCATTTTAGTATCAGAAGACATTGCATGCTCTTCCCTCATCCTTTCCTCCAAGCAGGAATAGTATTGTGAGAACTTTTTTGGCATGGAAATGAATCCAGCATTTGGCCTGCCAACAGGTCAGGTAGATTGACAGTTCTTTCGCATGTTCCTTCCTCAGCTGAGTCTCCTGCTGGCTTTGGTGAAAGATTTGTGTATGCAAAAACCACTTGGGTTTTCCTAGGTGATATCAAGGAATGGGTGAAGCTGCAGTGTTGAACACGAACCAGCTACAACAAAGCCTGTTTTCTTTGGCTCTTCTCGTTGAGACTGTGCTCACGGTGAGCAGCGCTTACGTCAATTGCTTCTCTTTTGCAGGATGACGGGGTTTGCTGTCAGAGGTGAAGTACCAAACAGAGAAGAAAGCAGAAAATGAGGAGCTGATGGAATTTTTGACCACAGGGATGCAGTAAGATAGCAAACCTAGGTTTATTTGCTTTATTATTAGTCTTCTGCTGGAAATGTCTGGCTCAGCAATGAACCAGCTGGGTGGCTGTGCATTCCTTTATTGGCTATTGATAAGTCAAAGACAAAGCTTTCAAAGAGTCAGGCTTTTTGGCAAGTCACTTTCTCTTCACTGTTTGTATTGAGTGACTAAGTGCCTTTCACACAAAGGTCTGACACCTACATGGACAAACTCTTACTTTTCAGTAAGAGCAATAGATGGCAGGGGGTGTTTCAAGTTCTGCTCATTGGTCCTTTTCTGGGCTTGCTCCTCCTTTACTTTCTACTTTTGCAGAAGCCTGACCAAAGGGAGAACAGGAGTCACTCATCTATTGCTTATAATTATCTGCTGCTATGGCAGGTGGCTGTGCTTTTCTGAGTACCTATGAATAGTTACTGGCTTTCAGCTAGAAACCTTGCCTTTTAACTGCACTGTAATTGCTTCATCTGTGCTTTTCCCCCACACACATTCTCACACATTCTTATTCCTTCAAGAAGTTCTTCATCAAGTAAAAAAGAAGCCCACGTGGTCCATGCTCTCATTCGCATGTCATGTCTCACTCTTCATGAAATCTGCCACTGATGCTTTAGACATACTTCACACAGAAATGGTATTTCAAGCTTCTGCAATTTTATTGACATTTTGGCTTTAGCACAACAGTCAAATTCTGATTCTCCTGTCTGCTTGCAAACTTGTAAAAATGTGACCTTGAAAACAGAAGAGGAAAAGAAGAATTGTTAGTGTCTTGGAAGCCTCCTTATTTCAGTGTAAACATGTAATACACGTCTTTAATAAAATAATCAGGCTAAGAGGGTGGACTTATTCATTTGCTTCTCTTTCGAGCTATGAAGCTTTCATGATTCTGGAAAATTATTTCAAGGAAAAAGCTAGAAATTATGAATCTTAGGAGTGCAGTGAGAATGCAGCTTCAGAGCTTAAAATTTTATTTTGTTTTTAGCTGAGTCAAAAAAGCTGCTTAATTCTCCTTCTCAAAAACTGAAGGCTCCTTTGGAGGTAAGTTGGTTAACTGGGTCCAAATATACTCTCAAGCCACTTGCCTAACGACTTCTTATTACCATAGACTTTTATAGGGTGTCTATGTATGAAAAAGTTTTCTGCAAAAGATAAAAAGATTAGATTTCCCCCAGTTCACCTGTCCTCTAGTAAGAAATGGGAGAAATTGACAGACTGATACTGCAGTTGCCAATGTGCTCTTTGGGTGGTGCAGTCTTACTTCACACTTCTGCTAGCGTCCTTGGCTGAGTCAGTGGAGATGGGTTCTGGGAAAGCTTGTGCAACCCTTTTCTTTCAAAAAAATATTGATCACATTTCTTGTGAATTTGAACTTCCATGGAATAAGATAAGTGGGTGTATCAGAGATTGATGCTTGTTAAAATAATTAATATTTTTTGGTGATGAAAAGTTATTCAGCATAGCTATGTTGAAATCAGCCCGCAGAAGATTGTAGAGATGTCACACTGCTGTCTGTTTCATGAAAGGGCAGAGGAAGCAGTATCAGTGAGCCTGGTTATACCTATAATCTTCCATATTCTTCCACAGAATCTTCCTCTCCAGAACTCCACAGGAATTGTGAAGTAGTCTTTGCACTGACTGGCACCAATGGTTGTTACTAGAAGTAATTTAACTGCAGGTAATATGAAAGTCAATTTTCATGACAGTTTTCAACAGCAGAGATCTCAGGCTTATTTTTGTAGGTGGCAAAATTCTTGTTTCACCTGTGCACATAGAAAAAAAAAAAGCCTATTTGCTGACCCCAAGGTTTCCATGGCTATTTGTGTCATTTCCAAAGGATCCACTTCCTGTAGAGTTGCTTGTGATAGCTTGTTATAAACAAGAATAAATGCTTGAAACACATCTGCAATATTAAGTCTGTCCTACGTGTAATTTTCCTGGGGGAAATGGGATTTTTCCCTTGTTACGTGATAAGAGCATAAGAAAAGCAGTCATTTTAGCATGGGAAGCAGTCCATAATCAAAAGCAAGTAAAGCAGGGATCATACGTTTGTCACCTAAGACAAAACCAGGATGTTTATGTTAGCCAACATTATGTTTATGTTAGCCAATATTCAGCACAGACAGAGAAACTGAGGCAGAGAAACTCATGCTTGCATTCCCTGTACTTCTAAGGAAGAGTTAGAAGTATTTTTCAGGGACTTTCCAGTATTTCTCCCCATGACTTCCTCTATAGTTTGCAGTGTTTATACATTAGAGAGAAATGTACTTCCATTATTACAAGGACAGCAACCACAGACACTCGAGGGGACAATTTGCAGTTCTCCATACAAGAGCACAACTCCAGCAACCAGGCATGGGAAGGGGAGATTGAGGATAGCGAAATGACAGGAAGTCATTGCTTGGTCAGTTGATAGTTGCCAGTTCTCTTGCCCCCCAAATGAAAGAAGGAAATAAAAGTGGTTTGAAGGGAAGGTAAAGTAAGGAGCCAAGAGAATAGCAAAGGACAGAAAGGATACGTAAACACCTCTGCTGCATTTCATTACATGGAAGGCGCTGAAATGAAAGGGAAGTGATGAATGCACCCAGCAGCTGTAAAGTGGAATGGTCTTCTGACAGTCTTGTAGAAAGACAGTTTAGATGCTAAATGAAGTGACCGAGGGGAGCAGAAACTTTCATGAGATTGGGAAAAGGAGGAGATGGACAAGAACACGTAGTTAGCGGCAGTGAAATCCCAGGGTCCGTCCTTTCCCTGTGATGCTAATATCCTGACCCTTAATCACCCGCTGGCCAGCTGCCTGCTGTGTTCCACAGATGTGCACAGGTACCCACACAGACACTGACTGCACGGTCTGTGTGTTTCCAAAGTGTGCACTTCTCCCCTGTGGCTTCTGCATGGCCTGATAGCCGGAGGGCCACAGGGCACGTTGTTTAAAGTGCCAGAACTCTTTCAGCTGATGCCAAAATAACAATGGTGAAGGAGAGGACTGGCATCAAGCTTACTGAGAAGGGTCTTCAAGAAAAAACAAGCCAGAGACAGCTGTCTTATTTTATGATCACGAAGTTACCCAGCAAAAATCCCTCTGTTGTTTTATTACTACCTAGATTGTAGATAAAAGTGAAATAAGAGTGTGCATCCTTCAAGTAAACAGTTATGCTCTCACTAAAAACAATAGTCTTTAAGCTTATGCCCTTTCTCTCTTATTCCCTGTTTCCTTCTGGAAGGTTTTTAAGAGAGGCAGGCATCATGTGTTCAGCACACTGCATTTCAGGGATCAGAACAGGAAGCAGTTGTTACACCAGGATAAGTGCTTGCTTTTTGGGTATCCAAAGTAAAGGTCACAAATTCCCATTTTGGGGGTCAGATAGTGGCCTTTTGCTGTAGTAAAGATTTAAAACTGCAAGGCTGAAGTGGACGTTTAGCAGGTTTTATGCATCTGAGGTTAAAACCCTTTTATCTGGAATTAAAGGGATTTAAAGGGAATTAAAGAAGCGGCCTTGCCCTAGAGCCCACCAGTCCCCATGGATTGGGAACAGCCTGAAGAGAGGAGAGTGAGCCACTTAGCCCATCCTAAGAGTCTGTCAGTGTAGTCAGGAGTGCCAGGTTTCCATAAGAGGGGGAGTTATGGCACCATGGACTTAAAAAATTTCATTTCTGTTCCAGAAATCAGGCTGGCAGAAATAGAGCAGAATTTTCAAATCAAGAAAATGAACATTTAAAAGATCAAACAGATAACAAATGAGTTTTTTATATATAAAACTTTTAATAGTACATTTTTAGGAATAATTACATTCTCATAATCAATCTCTAGGTATGTAAAATATGGGTTTTTTTCCATTAGCTGATGGGGTAGCTAATTAGACATACAATCAAGTACAGAGTAATGAGATTGTGAATATTTCTCCAGAAATGAATAGCAGAAATGAAAATATCCAGCAGAAATTAAATAAATTATAATTGTTTGCTTTCTTATATAGCAACTGCTCAATAAATACATTTATAAATACCACGGAAATCACAATACATAAATACCAAATAGAGTGTTATACATTCTGTAGGATAGGTTTTTCAAGTTAGACATTACAGTTCACAGTCTGGCCACAGGCTGACTGTGGTTCAGGAAGCTGTTGTTGACACAACATACTGGCGTGCTCCAGGGGAGCAAGAGGATTCATCAGTTTGCTGGTGCAATAGCAAAATTATCAGGCTTAGTGTAAATAAGCTGTGCTGCAGGTGCATTGCACCTCACTGCATATGTTTGGCTAAAGAGGCTGCCAAAGGTTCTCAATATCCTTCAGCAAACCACTTTTCCTTCAGTGTCATGGGCAGCATGTCCTATGGACAACACTGACCATAGTGAAAGACTTCCTTAAATACACACAGTTAAATAAATAGATAAATAAATAAACCCATCCTTAATTAACATCATCACACTGATGCAGGATGTGGAAGACGGTGCACTGCTTGAATGATGCTTTTTCCAAACGTTTCTCTTGACAGAGGAGCAGAACGAGTTCCCGGATTTTTTACTGTCCCAGTGTTTCTTAGAGAGGAGAGTCAGAATTGTGTTGAGCCCTGTTAAGAGGTGAGGGAAGAGAATAATTTAAAAGGAGGTTCAAGTTACCACTGCTTAGTGTTGCTCAAACAGTTTAGGATGCAAGGTCTCTTTCCAATTCTTTGTGCTATCTTGAAGCACAGGGAGAATAAAGCTGATGTTTCGAAAGCAACTGCTGGAATGCCAGTGTGTACATGCCTGGTGTCCAGCTGGGAAACCTCTGCAGCACGAGCTTCTGTGGTTCCTCACAGCAAGAGCCTTGTTAGCTCAAAAATAGCAACTAAGTAAGGGGAAGATGACTTTTTTAAGGCCTTATTTTTCAAAGGGAGAAAAACACTTCTGTGCTTCCCTGCAGACAGAGTTGGTGGCACTCAGAGATTAAGTAGTGAAATACCAGCTTGAGCAAGTACCCTGAAGCACAGCCAGAAAAATTAAGACTGATTCTATAGTTAAGCAGGAAGCTTCCCTGTTCTTTAAATCTGATTAAGAAAGATGGGAAGTATCGCTATGGAATCCTACAAACTGGCTTTTTCTGGGAGGTTTGCCACTCAACTGCCCAGACAGACAGGGAATGGGACTTACCTGGCCAAAATTGCCTTTACAATCAGCTGTACCCAGGGAGCAGTGGGCTCCAAGCACACCTCTCTGCCATCCTTCAGAGTAGCTCTGCAAAGAAGGGAATAAAGAAAAGTCAGGAAACTACTACATGGATTTGTTTTACTCACAGAATGTAATCTTGCACTTTTAGATCAGATAGTATAAATTCATCCCAGCTACTCTAGGTTAGACTTGGCTCTTTTGCTTTATGTGTTGAAAACTGAGGAGACCATCCAGAATTGTGTGAGTCTCTTTGTCTGCTCTCAAAGCAGTCACACATTCCCAAAAATCTTTCCCTCTATATATGAATACTTATTTTGGATGTGTTTATATTACTAAAGCTTTCTTACACAACGATTGAAACCTCCAGTGGTGAAAAGGTGTTTGAGCAGAATAAGGACTTTAACATTTCAGTGCCTTTGTGCTGTTCATATCAAGTTAGGTTGGTTCACTGTTTCCCTAAATCTGCTTATTGGAACTTAGTTTTTCTCCTTGAGTCTGCCTGCCTCATAAATGCAGGATTCAAACTAAATCATTACCTTGTGTACTAAGACCTGACAAGTCCATGAAATTCACGTCCTACTACTAGAAACATTTAATATGTTCCCTGACAGATAGACAGTGGTCGGTTCAGGGATATGTAAGGTCATAGAGATGATGAAAACCAGGGTGTTTCACTTAAAACCATCCCTCTCAAAGCAAAAGCCAAGTCTAGCTGCATGAGGTCAGCATGCTGACTGTGGTACTTGTGAAGCCTAAAAGCCCAGCAGCAGTGTCGGCAGTGCAGGGGAAGAGGAAAGAACCTCTTGCAGAGCTACTTACATGACTTCAACATTCTTGCAGTGGGGGCCACTCTGTGTCAGCTTCACATCTTGAATGGATTTTGGGGGAATAAACCTGGAATGAGTGGCTATGCACTGGCATCGGAGCTCGGTTCCCATCCTTGCCAGGGTCCTACCTGTGAGCAAAAAAGGCAGATTGTGCTTTGACAGGTGCTCTTATGGTCCATGTATCAGACATAAAGAACAGCTGCTCTGTTGTAACAACATTCTCATTTAAAACATTGCATTTGTCCAAGCTATCTAAATACTTATGTTATAAGGGAGGGTTACTTAGGTTTCAGGGGAGCTGATGCCCAAGTATGTTGGAAACTAAATTAATAAATCTTCTTAAAATGAACCCACGTATTTTGCAGTTAGTAACCATAGTGACTACACAGTATGTTTAACTGCATTGTTTTAATATCTGGATCAAAAAACTTGGCCGCTCTGCAGAAGACAGAGCCCTAGATTTGTTCATTAATTGGAGGTTTGCCCATGTTTCTGTGTTTAAATTGTTTGCTCTCCCTTTCCAACTGTGTATTACTTGCTTTAGGTGGCATGGCACTAAGCAACAAATACAAGATGATAAACTGTTATTTTTGTGGGAAGGGAGAGAAACATCAAAACACCCCAGAACAAAAATCTGTTTCTAGCCACATACACTTCAATAGAAACAGAAACAAAGCAAATGCAAGTTGCATCCTTAAAATATTTCCCACAATATGTCAGTAACTCTTCAGTCCAAGGTCTACACAGTAGATTTAAGACTGAAGAGAGATGCTGAAAATCTCTCAAAAGAAACTAATTCAGTGAGACAAATAGAAAGCTACTCTGCAAGGACAAGCATCTCAGTTGATGCTTCGGTAAAGTTGCAGCCAAGGGGACTTTGGGAAGCTTTGCTTACCTTGAGACACAGCTGCTGAGATCAGGAAAAGAGCCAGGATAGCTACAAGTTTGCCGTTCATGGTTGGACAGGAGTTTTTTGCTGGCTTGTTTAGGTCTAGTTCTGTGAGCTGGAGTCCCAAAGGATTGTTGATTCCTGCTGTGTGAGGATTGTTGACTCCTGCTTATATACTGTTTTGTGCCCAGCCTCTGTACTCTGCTGGCATGGAGATTGCGTTAGAGGAATTTCCCAGATGCAGTAAAAATGAGTCACATGACTGTTGTGAAACTTCTTCCTAGATGACGAGGAATTCTTTTGCAGATAATGATACAATGGATTAATTTATTAAAATATAATAGTCACACATTCCAATTATTTTGGTAGATTTGTAAATTTTGTGCTTTTCCTAAAGCATATCCTTATTTAATATTGCAACTTTAGAATGGTTTCAGTTACATTTATGTTGTCACTTATTATTTTCTTCGGGGTTATAACTGTTCTTTGTAGATGTATCTGGTCTATACTTGAGATACTAAATTTCTTATTCCCACTTATGGTGACAGCTTCTGCTTACCCGATACAAGCCACCAGAGTGGAATTCAGGCAGTGCTGAAATTACTGAGAAGCTCTTTACTGGGTCAGGATTTTACCTCAGAATTATTTTGACATAAAAGATTTTCATTTTAGTTATTTTTTTCCTCTGTTCAAGGGGCATGATACAAAGTAAATTAATCACTAATTCTTCGTGGCTAACAAGGAATTGAGGCTGCAGTATACAAAGCTTTCTGTGGGAAGCAGATACTGAATTCTGAATGGATTTGAAAATCATGCCTGTACTTTCCATGTTACACATGTTAATGAATGATAAACAGAGAAAGCTTTATATGCAAACCAAACAGCATGACCTGCTGAACACAACTGATTTTGTTTTCTCTGTAAGTCCAGACATTTTTAATAAGTATTTTCTGAAATCTTTTTCAGTGACAGCAACCCTAGGTCCTAGCAAAAGGACACAAGAGTGAGAATTATGGCTCTGTACAGACTTTTCTGTTAGAGAACCTTGTATGAATGCTGAGCTTTCATTTGCTGTTGCTGTGGATAATACCTTGCAAGGGATACAATTCCAAGGGAAGACAGGCTCAAATGCTAAATTTTGCTTAATTTAAGATCTGTATTTTCAAATCCAGCTAGAATATGTGTGATTAGGAGAAAGCCTTCTGTTTCAGTGCAGTAAAAACATCATAGTTTTGACATGATGAATTTTGCTGCCTGTTATCTTCAAACTCAAAGCTTTGTGGTTTTCGGATCTGTGGATTGAATGAGGTACTTCTCCCCATATCTAGGGACTTAATAAAAACTCGATCATCTTTAGCAGGTAAAGCATTGCAATTTATTTACAGTAAGAATGGAATAGTTTGCCCATAATTTATTGAAGTTTCCTTGTACCACGTGTCATTAACTTGATAAAAGGAACTTTGTGATAAAAATTCATTTGTTTCCTATTGCTGTGTGGGCTGTCCCAGGAAAAGATCCAGCAGCTTTGTCTCTCCTACCTCTCAGTGAGTATCAAGTTGACAAAAGATACTGATTCTGACTCCTGATGGTGCTGCTCCGTAGCTGTGTCTCTTAGCGAACTTCAATGAAAAATACATTTACTTCTCTGAAGGTGTGAACCAGGAGAGGGTTTTGCTAGGAACTTAGGGTTATGTTTTATTGCTTATGTTCTATTATGATGTATATGTTGTATTATATTAATGTGTGGTTTCACTAGTGCCAGATTTTAGATGTTGGAGTTTTAACCAGTTTACTTGGAAGGTTTTGCTGGTTTATTTTTCTTTTGATTTCTCTCTGTGTCTCCACATATGTATGCACACACACAGAGGTTAAATTAACGTTTTATTAGAGATCACACTTTTCTTAGTTAATATTTGCAGCCTTATCATATAATTTTGGAGTGTGTTGAAATGTTATTAATAGCAGAGGAAATAAAAGAGAATTCCCCTTCAAATCCCCAAGTGAAATCAGTGAATGCTTGTGCTCGTGACCACCAGGCTCAGCTATTTCCTGCATGTGGCAGTAATGGATCTGCAGAAATCACCAGGGCAGAAGTGAAGCCAAGAGCCTGCTCCACCTATGATGAGCCCTGATCTGAACTAAGAGTGAGTGTCTGTCCAAAAGAGCAGGATGTTTGTAATGGAATATAAACCCCTGCACTTTTTTACCAAACTTACAGTTTCATTGGGACTGTGTGAAGGGGGAGTAAGAGAGACAAATTGAGATGTGAAAATGTCGAGGCATGAGATCAAACCCAAAGGACGGGCACTCCTAAGCTGCATTTCTGGGAGTGCCATGTTTTGCCCAAGTTCTCCCTACATCCCTTCAGCACTGTTCCCAGGATCTCATCCAGGCTTTTGTCATGGGAACTGCAAATCCATTATGGGATTCTGGCAGCTTGTTTCCCTGCCAGCCATCAGAGATGACTTGTGCAAATGGAATTGCTGCTCCTTTGGAAGGCTTGCGTCACTGAGTGAGCTGATACTGCCGCGAGCAGAGACCTTCCATGCTAAACCCTGTAAAAATCACGCTGGCAGTGAACAAAACAACACTTACACAACAGTCTGACTACTGAAAGACTGCTGAAAAGGAAGCAAATACCTCCCGTGCCTATGTTCTAAGGCAGGATATAGCTTGTGTTCCCCACGTTGCAGGATGGAAACTAGTGGTTTGTCATGACTCATCAGCCTGTCTAATAAGCACAAAAGTCAAAAGGGCATCTTTTAGGATCTTAACTGGGATCCGTTAATCTTTGCATGTAGCAAAGGATGCCCCTGTACAAGGGACACGCTAAGGGGGATTCAGGTGTACTGAGGCTGAGCTTCAGACCATTACTGGTTTGAGTCGCTCCAGGTCCAGAGGAATGAATGCTCCAGCTCCTGGGCTGATAAAGTTACTCTGACAAAATTAAGAATCTGTCTGGTTTTAGACAAATTCCATCCTCTCCCTTGAGAACTTGTGCACATAAGACCAAGAGGCCCAGGAGGCAAAGCCTTTGCTGGAATGAGGGCTCAGCCTGTCTTTCAACTCCTGCCTCCTCTGTGTCCTCTGTTCCAGCTACTCTTGTACCCAGGGAAAATCTCACTCCGTCTTCTGAAACCACCTCCTTTTCCTCACAAGGGCCTTGGCATTCAGCTGCCATTCTACTTGAGCTGCAGAGGGCTGAAGGAACAAATACAGGAGCTGGGAAACAATCACTTCCGCTGCTCAGAAGCTGTGCCCAATGTTGTGCAAACACTTGTGGAAGTCTGCAATTAGGCAAAGGTTAGGGAACAGACGCGTAAAAAGCAAAATATCTGCTAGACATCAGAATTGCTATAGGAGGAAGTGGTAGCAAGGAAAGGAGAAAGGCTTAGATCAGCTTGTGGGGTTTTTTCAAACTTCAGTGTTTAAATATAGATGGTTATGTAGCCTTAGTCAGATCACAGTAAGTGCTGGACTTTCCTGAATCCCTCTGGAATCACAAGTAGCAGTACAGCTTTTAGGTTGATTTGCCTTTTAATATATGTATTTATAAAAACAGTAGTATGTTACTGCATATTTATTTTAGATATGTATTTCGGCTCTGCTTGAAAAGACTCAATTCTGTATTGTAGCTTCCACTTTAAAAATTGTTGTGGATTAAATGATACGTTTAATTTGCTCCAACTCAGCATGAAAAGGTATTGAAAATTCTAATATAAGGTATAAATTAATATAAGAAAAGGATGCATTAATATCACCTGTACTGTTAACAAAAAATACTAGAAAATATTAACAAATAAGACACATATTACAAATAAAATTTATCTACATACATACTACAAATAAAATTTATCTACCTGGTATGAACAGAAGAGATACTAAGTCCACATAGAGAATTGTTAGGCACCAGCACCCGGGCTTTACCTGCCCTATAAGGCTGTATTTATTGCTTACTTGCATTTCCTCTCATCAGCTTGGCCAGATGCATTTTCTGAGTACGCAAGTAAGACCTGGAAGTGGCAGGAGGAAGCACATGGTAAGTTTTAAGAAGTTTCTGCCAGGAACTTTTGATTAAATTAGAAGTGGTTGGTGGCCATAAGACACATCCCACCTTCATCTCTGACTCTCATAAGTGAGATCTGTTTGGTGTAACAGCTGTAATATGTAAATTTGATGATCCAATGGATCTCAAACTGATGGACAGGTAAAACCTTGCTGCTTACCAAAACCTAATGGTACAGCAGCAGGAAGGAACACTGGATATGTTCAGTCAGCTCATGGATTCAGGTCTGAGTCCACAACTGCTTTGGTGGGTGGGCTGCTGGGGCTCAAACATCAAACCCCATCTCCCACCCTGGTGTTCACAAGACTGAACCCCACAGGGCACTCGTGGCATTTTTGAGTCCTCCATCACTCTCACCATGTGTGTCTAGTCTGATGAGTGCCGCTAGAATATGCACTTCAGCACCTTCTACCTCAGAGATTAGATTTATATGGCCAGCCATAAACAGTGTGAAGCAAATCACTAAGACAAAACATCTTTTTGACTATAGAAAGAAATTAACAACAAATCAATGGGATTGACACATTAAGATTAATGTTTAGCCATATAAGCATGACCCTGGAAAAACAACACGTAATAAATACCTAAGCCGCAAAATCCTTTTATTTAACAAAAATGTGGTCTATTAGGGTGCCAGATAGAACATGGTGCTCATAATGCCAAGGTCATAGGCTCAATCTCCATATTGGCCTTTCGCTAAGAGTTGAACTTGATGATCTTTCTGGATCTCTTCCAACTCAGACTAATCTGTGAACTAACATGAGAGAAAAAAAATGACCTAATATTTTCTGTTATATTGACGTAAATAATATGTTATTTTCTTTGGAAATATGACGTCTAAACTTCTCTTGGCGTCTATGTGTATGTGTGTGTCTCTCTGCCTGAATCTTCTTGTCTGTGAGTGGAAACTGCAGCACAACAAACAGAAGTAACAAGAGTGATGTAGTCTATTTTTAGCTGCTTCCTTCTGAAAGCCCTGAGCTCCCAGTCTTTATCCTGAGGCTTACAGTGACTTGGAACTGTTGATGAGACAGGAGGTATTTTAGGTATCAGCCCATGCGTGCTTGCATCTTCTTTACACCCAGTCAAATCCCGTTTAGCTGAAGTCACTTATAAACACTCCTCATTCCTGATCTGATATTCCTATCATACACCCAGCATCACCCCAAGATCTCTCTCCTGTGTGCTGATGGTCAACCTAGAATGTTTTACTTCTATAGGAGCTTTGTAATTTTTTTCCTATGTCAATCACTTTGGCTACTTCCTGCAGGGAATTTCACCTGGTAGTTTGTTGCCTAATCAATGACTCTCCCAAGGTCCTTCTGCAGTTCTTTATGAATGAGCCTTGTTTTTACATCATCATTTAGCATCTCCAGAGTACTTCAGCTCATGGCAAATGACCTTCCCAGATCCCATGCGGGACAGCCAAACCTGACAGGGCCCCACACAAGCTCATGTAAGAATCCATGGGTGATGTCCCTGTATCAATGAAAATTGATCTTTTCATTCTGCCCTTCATCTCTGTGTATTCACCTGTTACTTATCCATTTCCAAGTCATGTTTCTTAGCCTCATTATTTCCAATGTTTAGCGAGGGCCGTGAAAAGATTTCAGAAAGGCTGTTTGACTCTACCTGTGAGACCTGCCACATCCATGTCTTGTTTTCACCTTCGAACAACTGCAACAAGGGCATGAGAGATGACTTCCTCAAAGCTACACAGATGCTTCCTTACTATGTTTATTCATGTGTTTGCTAATTGTATCCATTCTGTTTCTGCTTTAAGTAAGGCCATTTAGGGGTAACTAATTTCATCTGGTTTATTCTAATCCTTACAACACTTAAACACTTTGATTAACTTTGAACTCCTTGATCTATCTCAGACAGAAGTTTAGAGAGAGAGACAGCAAAGAAAATAAGATGAATCAGCAACCATCCCAGGGAAAGAAAAATAATCAATGGTAGTAATGTAGCAGAGGGGGCATTCTCATCAGAAATGATGGCATTCTCAGCAGCAAAGTTTTCTCTCATTTCATATCCTTGCAGAAATCCAAGGTTTATTCTTCCTTGACTTTTCTTTGACTGGTGACTCAACATTGTCCCTGGTCCTGTAATTAGATTAAGTATAAAGTAAATTCAGAAATTAAAGAAACAATTGCTATTAATACAAGTTAAGGGAGAGCAGTAAGTGCTCACCAATCATTAATTACTTATTTTTACAGTACCAACCAACTGACATTTGTGCAAAGAAAAAAAAAAGAAAAAAAAAAGAAAAAAAAAAGAAACAACAAAACCAAAATCAAAACTGTTCCTGCATGAACTGGTCCAACAGAAAGAACTTCCATCTGCCTGTGTGCAAAGTGGGGATTTGATTGTCCCTGTCTACAGCAGTGAAAGCTCTTGGAAATGCCAGCTGCATGTCTGAGTTATACCCATAAAGATGAAGTGAGTTTTTGAGACCTTGATTTTTGTAAATGTCAAACACACAAAATGTGCTGTCTCTCAGCAGAGGTCTTTTGGGTGGTTTAAGACACCAGGAAGATATCAAAGGAAACTATTTCGCTCCTTAGGCATGTAGAAATAATGCTTTAGAGAGAGCTGATGGAAAGCATTACCTATGCTTGAAGAGGGTGAACATTTGCATGCCAAGAATTTAAGTAGTCTTCTAAAATGAGCTTTTAATAGAAAGGGAACAGCTCACCTGGCCAGCAGAGCCTTTACAGTCAGCCGGATCCAGGGCGCAGTGGGCTCCAGGCACACTTCCCTGCCATCTCTCAGCGTAGCTCTGCCGAGAAAGGAGCAGAGAAGTTAAGGCCAGGTGTGTCCCTCACACTTCTCCTAATGGCTGGAAATTTCTCTTAGCCAGTAGATAAAGGACCTGTTTGGTTTTGGTTTATGTGTTTTGGGGTTTTTATGAATGATGTCAGTACAGGTGTGTATGCTTATAATGAGCCTAATGAATTTTCTATTTGGTTTCAGTTCTCTATCTGGCCATATTTTAGCAGATCTTTCAGGAACTTAATTATCTTGAAAAGTGTTTTTTTTAACCAAGCCTGGCTTAAATTACTGATTCGTAGTGAGGTGGAATGGGATGCCATGCAGTGCTGCACAAACCATTATTTGCTTAAGAAACCATTGTGAAAGAATAAAAGCCTGACAGTGCCCTTCTGTTTACTGACTGCACTGCCCTGGTTCCTGTGACTAGTTCCAGGAGTGGTTTTAAATGAAGCTTACTGTATCTTTTGTTTCGTATCCACATGGAGTATAATCCAAATTCCCCACTCCTCAAACAGGGAAATGCTCCATGTGAAATTCTGACACAGGAAATAAGTTGGGGCCTTTCAAACTTGCCTGCCACATGCAGGCAAAGTCAGAGGAAATTGTTTTAATTCATGTCAAGAGGATCAAATTTGCATCTTTGATTGATTCTTCAATGTCTAAGTTATTAATTGTGCTCTGTGTTGTGGGAATCTAATTCTCCCCTCTGATGTTGTTTAAAGAGATTTAAAACACTGTCTGGAAGCTGCTTATAGCACTAGCTAGGAATTAGCTTATTCCTTTGGACATAAGGCCTCATTCCTGATACTTGATGTCTCTGAGTCTTTGCTAAGGAAACATCCTGCCACTTAAAGTACATGGGTAAATAGGATGAGAAATGCTGGGTCGGTTCCTCCTGTAGGAAACAAGGTGCTATTTAGGAAATGTGCTCACATGATTTCCACATTTTTGCAGTGAGGTCCTCTTCGGCTTAATCTAACATCCTGAATAGTCTTGGGAGGGATGAACTTGGAATGAGTGCTTATACACTGGCATTGGGAGCCTCTTTCATCTGTCTTCTCCAGGGCCTTACCTGTGGAACAAAATTCTGTTATCTCTAGGTACATGAACAGTGTCTTTATTTGCTCCCCTGAAGCAAGCTGTATTCTTTCCTGTAGCCTCATTAGTGTTCCTCAGACACTCTGATCTGCTGGATGCTGAGATAAAAGTAACTGCATCTGGACAAGACAGCAGCTGCATTTTCAGAGCTGTTGGCGTGCAGGTGCATTTGAATTTAAACTTGGATTGCTAAGTTTCTGCCATGATCATCTGCTCATATTCCTTATTCGTGCTTGCAAACAGGATAATTCTTGCTGTGTCATCAACCTGCCTACCAAGAGTAAAATCGCAAAAAGGATAAAATTATTATTTGTAAAAGAAGATCTATATTTAGGGGAAAAGGTCCTGTTTTAATTCAAGCACTAATTAAAATCTAGAGACAAGTATATATTGTGGCATAGGAATAAATTCATTTGCAGACAGAAGCATATTTTACTCCTGGAAGCATCCACAGCATCCTAACAGGTACAAATGATCCTTTTTACTTCTGAATGACAGTTTTTTGAGGATGCACTTCCCTTGCAAAAAGTCATCATGGACATAGCATAAGCCCACTTGCATTTGCATGCGTATACTTACTAACTGCTTACATGATTTTTAGGAAATAATTTTCTTACCTTCTGACCCTGCCACTGAGACCAAGTAGAGAACCAAAGTCACAGCAACAGCTTTGCCATCCATTGCTGTGCACGTTTTCTTCTTGACAGAGGTACTGCTCTGGTGCTGTTTCCCATCAGGTTTTATACCTGAAAGGTGCGCTCCCAGCAGCCTGAGTGCTGAGAAGTGGGTTCTGCACATGCAGGTTTCCTAACACATGAGAGTGTTGCATAAGAAACCCAAACCTCTATGCAGTTCCATTCAGTGGCACTTCAAACTTCCCTAGCTTTTGCTACTGTATATTTTCAATCATTCTTTAAATGGTTATTGTTATCCATCACTTTCTCTTTGCACTTCTTCATGGGATATTGGCTTTAGCCAACAACACTAAGCTTGCACTTGGAAATCAATACAACATTGCCAGACATCTCTCCGAGCCAAAATAAAAGAGACTTTTTTCCTCCTCTGTGAATATACAACTTCTGTTCAGCTCTCTGCATCATGCTTAAGTGCCTTGTGCAAAAACATTCACCCAGAATAATTACAAGAACTTTTTATCTCAATCATACACACTACATTTTGGTATGAATCCAATGAAGTTATTTAGTCAGTGTTTTGTGAAGACAAGACACAACTAGTTTCTCTCGTTCTCTGAAAGGATTTTGTCTTTTTCAGTTTGGCTAAAGGGATTTAGATGATTTATTCTGTACTGAGAAGTCTCTCTAGTTATTAAGCAGGAAATTGTGAGCTTAAAATGACTGAGGCATTGTCACCAAAGTCACTTAAGCTCTTCTGAAACTTTCATCTGATCAGAATATGAAAGGAGAAAGTATCTGGCAGTAACGGCTGTAATGATACCTGGTTAAAATAAACACTTAGGAAGTTGCTTGTTTTTCTTTCTAACCTCGTGCATTTAGAATAATCATAGGTGTTTAAGACAGCAGATAAACACATGTCATAAGTGTCTTTTTCTGACAAGGAAGAGCAGCCCAGTCTGGTGAAGGTAGACACCAAGTCAGAAGAGCACAGTGCTTCACTTAACAGTCTCCAAGAGCACCGAAACACATTTTTGGAAGCATGAGAGTGGTTGTTGTGCTTCTAAGGAAGGTATTCTGTGACTGCACACAGAGCAGAGATGTGAAATGTTGTCATTTGTACCCTTGGAATTGCACCCCACCAATGAGCCTATGGAGGAAGGTGCAGATGCCCTGCCCAGGGTCCTAGAAGTGCAGCCATTGCTGACATTTTGGACAGAAGAACTGATGAGAAAAGCGCTTTCTCAGCTGTGGTTCAGCTCCCAGTAACTGGACTGGGATATTGCTGGTGACAAAGGTTATGTGTATCTGTATTACACCAAAACTGATGCCAGTCCTTTAAGATACACCCAGATTTTTATGGCTGTGCAGATCAAATGGTCTTTCCCAACCTCTCCCCATTCTTGGCTGATACTTGCGACATCCTTTATCTCCAAATTACATCTCTGAAAGAAGATATCTTATAAGAATCCCTCAGGATTATTAACAGGAAGGCTTAGACTTGTAAGACAAGTCTGAACAAAACCTCTCTCCTTGAGAAACCTTGACTCCTTCCCATTCTGAGGTCTAGCAGGCTGTACAATGCTGTGCAGTGGGACAGAGGCAAATATGGGGAGAGGGAGGAAAGTGTAGTCAGAATAGTTGCCCTCTTGCACAAGAACTTGCTCAAACACTGCGAAAAACTCCCTTTATATCTTGCACCATGAGCAAACATGAGCTGATTGTGCAGAATTTGGAGTGGCTCCTTGTTGGAAAAGATCGAACCTAAACAAATAGCAAAATATTTGTTCAACTTTCCCAAGTGTTAGTGAATTTCAACATTCCTCTGTAAATTGCTCTACTGCAGGTAGATGTAAGACCATATATATAATTGGAGGTCTGTTTCTTAGAATTTCCCCTGATGTAGTCCTCCCTCCTAACTGGAATTAGAGAGGATGCTCAGTGACTTCCCTAATGTTTATCAGATTTCCTTGTTTCTTTAAGCTGATGAAAACCTTTGTTCATTGTCATGTTCTCAGGTGTTGTGCTGTCAGAGCAGCACACTGCTATTACCTTGTGATTTCTGTGACTAACCAGTATTTGTTCATTACTATCTGGGAATTTTATCATCCAGACTTCTGAAAACACTGAGTGTCACATGAAAGAGGAAGAAAGTAGATAATTTTCATAATTCCTCTAATTATCTACACTTTACAGAGGCAGCAATATGCTGTTTCAATTTGCTGGTCCCCACAACTCAGATCCCCCCCCTTGCCCTTCTTGGAACCCCTTATGTGATATAAACTGAAAGAAAAAGCTTACTCTTTTTTTCAGTTCTGTGTTCCAACAAGGAAATTAATGACAAACAATATTGAAGTGAAAATATTTCAACAAGCATTTATTTGGTAGGTAAACATAAAAATCTTCAATAAATAAATAAATAAATAAATATTATTCTATAAATAAATAAAGTGGTTTTTTTCTAGCCAAAAGATGGCATTAAAATATATGTTTATACCTTCACAACACTCATTCACAATAAATAATATCTTGAAAATGATGACACAAAACCTGATGTATCAGAATTTTGACGTGTTAATTCTAGAAGCTCCCCTCTTCAGTCAGCAGCCCACTGTGAGTGGCAGTGATCCAGGTACAGTTGAAGTTACCTGTCTATGCTTTGCTGGGCAGAAGTTGTTACTGGTCTTTTCCTAAACTGTTAGCAAAAAGGGAATGAGTCATTTAGTGAAAACTCCGCTGGGCATGCACTGCACTGTTCCAGCTGTGTTTAGCAAAAATTATTCCAGAATCATCTCCATCTTCCTTCACAAGCCATTTGTCCTGCCTTCTTGTTGAGGTGGTAGTGGTTTCTTTCCTATATAATGAGACCAGTTTAAAAGACTAAAAGTATTGTTGTCGACTAACTACAAACCAGGGAGTGCATATTCTAAATGCTGTGACATTGTGAATGTAGGAGGCAGGAGGAGGTAAGCTGTCAGAAGCTTGGTGAGTGTCTTCCTTATTTTTGCCTCGCTGGAGCAGTTAGGACATTTTTCTTCTTTGTTTTAGGACACTGTCTCAGGTTTGGTGTTGGCCCTAGAAAGAAAGAAGATGGAAAAGGAAGCTATTAAAAATCAACCATACAACAGGTAAGATTTGCTGGTGTCAGCTGAAATACACCACTTCGTGCTTCTGTGCCCAAAACCCTGAAAAGCTGTGACAGAACCCAATGGACACTGGTACATCATAACATTCACAAAATTATTCAACAGCAGTGAATTTCTATAATTTGATGCTTCACTTGACAAATGGAGCCTGATTTCCCCCCCACTTATCTATGTGCCAGTAGTTTGAAAAACTGATTGCTGCTTTCTGCCACTGCAAGCATGAGAAAACCAGTCAGTTAATGCTTGGATTTTCTGAGCAGCTGTGCTGCAGGTTTTCAAAATGCTTGTGCCTTGGGGGAGAGGAAGGCAACCTTCCCAGAGATGCGTGGCACAGTAAGGCTTCAGTAGCTAATGCTATAATTAAGGCTCAAAGCAATCACAGTGTTTGTCACAATTAGTGAACACAAAAGTTAATAACTCCCTGAGGAGACAGAATTTTGGAGCGCTTCACACCTGTCTGTGTTTAGTAGTTCAATTAAAATACCGGTTTTCAATAAACTGTGCTTATTGAGGAGAAATTACTCACTTGTCCAGAATTGCCTTGATGATCAGCTTCACCCAGGGAGCACTGGGCTCCAAGCACACTTCTCTGCCATCTCTCAGGGTAGCTCTGCAACAGGGGAGAAAGGAAGGGAAAAGGGCTGTTCAGTGAAATCCAAGGCAATGTCACCTTTCTCTCATAATAACATCATTCTAGGGATACACTGACATGTTCCACTTGAAGCTGTATAAACTGAGGCTGTAGCCTAACATAAAAGGATCTTTTTCACTGGTTTAGTGTCTTCTCACATCTGTTTGATGCATTAAACCACCTTCAGGACTCTCCCTCTTTTCAAAACTGCTTTTTCCCCCCAACTGGCTTTGTATTGGTGTCAGTTTTTTACTGAAGAGTTAAATCTTTCCATCTTGATGCAGAAATTGTACTGCCCAGTCCAGATGAACTACCAGTCCATAGGAACTTGGTTATTTACAGTAAAAGTTCTGGAATGCAGCTGGAACGATTTGTATGTTAATGGTAGTTTTTTTCATTTACTTGAGCAGAAGTGTGATAATTTTTTTGACCTAGCCCTTAAAAATGTTGGTTTTATCTCTTGATCAGCATGGCTCCATGCATTTTCACAAGCCAGTGGAATTCAGAGTTTTAGGAAGCTATTTGCTGCCTGATAACTGTGAATTTAGGTCAAAATATTGCATGTGTTTAAAAAGTAGAGATTGGCAAAAAAAACACTCAGTTTCCGACACGTAGCATGTCGTCTGTGGGAGCAGGGAATGTTGCTGTTCTGCTTTCTGAGCAGCTTCTTCTGCCAGAACACAGAACACTTACACCCGATCGAGAGCAAAATCTGCTTCCTTCTTGTTAAGTAATCAGGAAGCTTTCGCAAGACACTTACATGACTTCAACATTCTTGCAGTGAGGTCCGCTGGGGGTGAGGTTCACGTTTTGGATGAACTTGGGATGGATGAACCTGGAATGAGTGTTTATGCACTGACACCGGAGTTCAATGGCCGAGCGTGGCACCGCTTCACCTGGAAAACAAAAAAAGGTAGAGAGGTTCACTATTTTCACAGGAAGCACAACATGGGGTTTTTTGCTGACAGCATTGGGAGAGTCTTTTGCTGCACTGGTAAGACAACACAGTGTCTCCCCACCAGCATTTGCTCTGGCCATTAGTTAGCAGAACTTGAGGAAGGAATTCCTTACCTTGTGTTCCAAGTGCTGAGATCAGGAGCAGGATCAGGACAGCAGCCACAGTCTTGCCAGTCATGATGCAAGTCATGTGGCCTGGGCCTGGTTCTGTGGTCGTGTGAGCTCTGGCAGATCCCGGGGTAGCAAGTGCCTGTGCTCTGGGACAGGCTTGTTTATATCCTGCCTGGGCCAGCCGGGGCACTCCAGCATCATGGCGAGGTCATACCCGTGGAAACTCCGAACCTGCGAGATGCTGCTGAGCACTGAGTCACAGGTGAGTGGGTAAGCCCCTTTCCCTTCATGACCACAAAACTGCTTCTCATTAAGAGAAAGCACTTTATGAAGTAAAGACATGTAGAGTTGCCGGTACAGAGCTGTGTGGAGTCTGTAAAGAGTTTGTAATTTCTTGGAATTATTTTAATCTGTATTTGTGTCCTCCTTGTGACTTTCCACCACAGCTCCAAGGCATTTGCTCTGTGATTTTCCATCTCTGTGTCCTTGGACTTCAATTTT
This sequence comes from Anomalospiza imberbis, assembly GCF_031753505.1. NCBI lineage: Eukaryota > Metazoa > Chordata > Aves > Passeriformes > Viduidae > Anomalospiza > Anomalospiza imberbis. The sequence goes on along the minus strand of NC_089684.1, from coordinate 43,816,665 downwards.
ATTTTTTTCCGGTTTAAGACATGATAGAAGTAGGAGCCAATAATTCTAGAAATTATAGAGACTCTCCTTGTCCTTACATTCATGTACATTAAAAACCCTCATTTTTATATGCTGACTTTAACACAACATTAACAGAAGTACTTACAGTATTCTTTTGATGAATTCAAATCTAGCTTCACTGAAATAAGCAACAGTACCACTGAGACTCTGTAGTTCCATTGAGAACACACAGAATATGTCAATATGATATGAGTTGCTTTGCCTAACCTAAGGTGGATTTTGTTTTTTGAGGATGACTGCTTCTTCTGAAGCAAAAACCTCTTAGTTATTTGGTGCTTTGAATGTGGGCAAAGGAAAATTCTAAAAGCTGCTGTAGGATTCTGCTTCTGAAATAAAATTAAGCACTTTTGCAAATTTAAGTTTGACCCTGTGAAGAGAAGATTTCTTCCCATTGTGATGAAAATAAAGAAAACTGAAGATGGAATCATGAACAAGGATTATTCAGACAAAGTCAGAGGTGTTCAACCATTTCTTTTAACAGTAGAGACAAATACTATAATACAAGTTGGCCTTATTTAGGTTAAACATTAAGGACTCCCATTACTGTCCCTCTGCCAGGTAATGGGGAAGTCAAAGGAACAAAGCACAGGGCCAGATATGCATGAATGTAGGTTATTTTTCTCTGACTGATCATGAAGATCTCAGAGATTTACATAGGCCAGTCTGAATGCCAGTTACTGTTACCATATCTATCGTGTCTGCAGTTTATAAATTGCCTTAGAGCACATGATCTGAACAGTAGCTATTTCAGAAGCTATGGAATTAAGCACCTGGTTTCCCTGTCACTTTACAATTTGCAGCCAATACAGCTGTATTAGCTATAGATAAACAGATAAACAACTAATCCCAGACCTTGCTTGTCTGACCTGAGGTCTGCCTAGGGATTGTCCTCTTCAGCCATGGCAATCAACAGGTGTCTAGGAATGTGTAAGAAAAGACTAAGTGTCTTTGAGACTTATCCCTAGTAGTCTGATTCTGGTTTCATTTGCTGCCTCCTGATTCTTTTACAGGATAACAAGAAGCAGATATTGATCCTTACCCCTGATTTTCACTGGCTTCAGAATTCTGTAGGCCTTTGTCATGTCCCCAGGTCAACTTCTTTTTGCCGAGTGCTGTCCTGTCCAACAGACTGGGTTGTTTGTTCCTAACTCTGGACTTTTTATTTTCCCCTCACACACTACTTCTGTGCACAGCAAGCTATTTATAGAAATGCAAGCTAGAGCATCAATGGAAAAGTCTTCTGGCCTGCATACAAGGAGAAAATTGAAGGATGAATTGCAGGGCCTAATGAGTGTGGATTTTTTCCTCAAACATTTCCAATAAACTGTTATTCCTCTTTAATTTCACAAATTATTTTCAGTATTTCAAGTAAAAAGTTATTCTTTCTGGGCTCTATATGCAATGAGGCTTTTATCCTTTGTCCTCTTTGTGCAAAATCTTCTGCCTGTTCAATTTTAAGGAAACTTCATTTCTGCTTTCTTGGTCCAGACAGACCAGATGTTTGTAGCTCTGTGTGTCTCTACTCAAATATAAAGAAAGGGCTTAGGTGTTGTACATTTATCAGAGACAACATAAGGATTACAGCATAACAAATCCTGATATGGAGCAGTAGGACAACTGAGTACTGTTCTGGAGGCTGTGCTTTGACTTGTAATCTATGATACAGGGAGCAGAGTGTTCAGGAGTGGCGTGCAAAAAACTCACAGTCCACAAAGATAAAATCTCTCCTGTGATTACAGAGAGAAGTCAGAAGAGATGAACTCTGAATGAAAAGGCCACATGTTTTATTGTAAACTGTGTGATTTGGGCTAAAGAGAGCAGCTGCTGTTCCAATTGATTTAAAAGGACTTTGTTTTGGCGATGTGAGGCAGGTGAATTAAGCGCTGCTGGAATTCTAGTTCACACACACTCTGACTGAAGAGAGCCATTGCTAAGCCTTAAATATGCGTGTCATAAATGATATCTGGTATCCTTCAGCTGTATAAACACCTTTTTGTCATAAGGGTCATGAACACAGTTATTGAGAAGCTTCCATTTTCTTGGCAGGAGTGTGCCTTAACAGCTACCAAGTAATAAGATTTCTGAGTACTGATGCGTATCAGCAGTATATGACACACAGGAATGAGTCCAACTTCTGACACTGCTGTGTGGTCCAACAGTCCCTGTCCAAATCACATGGCAAACTGGTACATGCAGGGTTAGTTCAGATCAACCTGGAGGTGCTACAGTAGGCATGGGATTCAGTAATTCTACTAATCAAGGCTTCCACATCTATACTATAGGCTTCCACATCTATACTATAGGCTTATACTATAGAAAACAAAGGGCAGGAGAGAGGCTGAGGTACCCAAGTGAAAACACTGCAGTTTCTCAGCTAATTTTCTGTGTGCTCCTGCCCTTCTCTGACTTGAATGCCCAGGAAATTTACACTTCCTTATGCCCACATCAGCAATGAGGAATTTCTTTCCCCTGGGGGGATCCTTGCAGTGCCCTGTCCTCATTTCCCTCAATGACTGTTCACTACTATCTTTAGTAATTCTGCCTCATGCCTGGAATTTTGCATCCAAACATGTAAAAGATGATTTAAAAATTGCTGAGCACCTGAGTCAGTCCATGTGAACTGACAAGGTTTTTTTGAAAGAGTGTTAGGTTCCACAGGAAAGGGTAGTCCTGTTTTGCTTTAGATTTCCTTTAGGTAAACTCTTCCTCTTAATTTCTTACACTTCTGTGACCCTGTATGCAAAATCTCTCCATATTTTTGATCTGCAATATGAAAATACTTCAACATCTTGGTGGCTTTTTTCCTGGCAGTTGGGGTCTTTAGTTTCATCTGTGTTTTAGCAGTGAGATGGTCTCTTCTGTGAACCTTTCCTGAGGAAAGTTGGCTGACTTGAGAGGGCCAAACAAAGAATTAATTATAGTTACAAATGCCATAACTCTATGTCTTTCCCCACTACTATTCCTTAATTAGATCTCACGAAACTCCACAAGATTATAAGTTTGCCAGCTTTCACACTGAATGACTTTTACATGAAAAATATACAATTAAAGGGCTGTAATTAGAAATGTAACCACGGGATTCACTTTTAGTATCTGCTTTCAGATGAGCTTCTGCAATGTCTGATCAGTCCTGTGCAAAAATATTAATTCTCTTTTGTTTAGTTAATGTGCAATTCTGCAAGCCCAACTTGTTTTGCTGAGCCCTTTATCTGAGGGGAGGCTCGCTGAAATTTGTGTGGCTGCCTTCTCCCCTCTTGCTGAAACTGCTTGTGTCTGATATTTGCCCTCATTTAAAAAATGGAAATAGCATTTGATCATTTTTGCTGGGTATGGAGTGGAGGGTCTTTGCCAAATCAGTCCTGCACTGGGCAGGTGTTACAAAGGTCACTGTGCAAGTGGTTTAAGAAAGGAGTATTAATTAGTCATAAAATTGCACAGTCTTCTGAGAACAAGGATGAGAGGCAGAGCTCTGCTGGACCACAGCACTACTTCCTCAGAGCACAGGAGATGATGATCTCTGTTCCTGTATTTTCCGTGCAGCCCGTGATTCTTGCTGCAGAGAAGGTCAGTTGCAACATCTCTGCTGGTGAATATTTTTTTTTCACCTGCCCTGCTGATGAGATCTCTGGTTCAGAGGCGGGTGAAGCGCCTTGGAGTTCTGTCTCGAGAGCACATGGCACATGGATGTCCCTGCTGCACAAGCAGCTGCTCCAGGAATACACAATTATATCACACACCTAGAGTCATTGCTAGCACTTCTTTCTCTCTCTCCTGAATTTTCAGTTAGCCAGCTTGATTTTCCAGTGTTCATCCTTCTGGTTCTTCTAGGTCCTGGTGCTGTGCATTTAATTCTCCACGCTTGCAGCTGCACATCTAAAATTCACTAATGGCGATGCTGAGCTTTGCTTCAGCACTCCCTGAGCTTCCAGCAACATATTTGTGGTTGACTCAGAACTTAATTCACATTTTTCAGCACTTTGAAGGACTACAGAATTGCAGTTCTTCCTTTCTGTGCCCCTTGGCAGATTCACAATACAACAAAAGCCATTTACTGATCGAGTTTGATGGAAAATATCTGTGTATTCCTGGGTTTTCCCCATGTATGTAGTAACTGCATAGGAAATGAAATCATCTCCAGAAAGGGAAGTAGTATTGGAAGGAAAAAAAAAAAAAAGAAAAAAGAAAGAAAGAAAAAGAAGAAATGGACAGGATGCTGCCTGAAACATTGTCAGGATATTCAGGCTACTCAGCATGCAGCGACTTCTTCAAAGAAAAAAGAGACTAGCTTAATTGCAGTAATTGCATTTTTAAGAAAAAAGCTAATTGCAATAGGATTACTCAGGGACTTTCCAGTATTGCAGTATTGTAATATATGGTATCATCATGTATTGTCTTTCCTATTAGATAGATACCTTTTTTCATTAATCATCACATGTAACTGAAAACCTATTACAATACACGAATAAAAGAGTTACTCAGAAAAAATATTTTATTCAGTGTGACAAAGCCAAGACTTCCAGGACTAAGCAGGAAGAGTAGTTGAGAATATGGAGAGGACTGGAGAAGATCCTTGGGAGTAGCACTTGCTTAGGCTCCCTTCCTTACTCCCTGCCCTCCTCTTTGCCAGCCTATATCCCCTCAGCTGTCCCAAAACTAGAAGCCTGTGTTCTAGGGTTTACCAGTTTGGGAGGGAAGGATAAAATAATGACAGCTTTTCCAAAGACATAGTATTTTCAAGCATTTTATCAAAGCAGAATTAAAAACTCTATGGTTCATTCCACGGGCATTGCAATTCTAATCACCCTCTTACTGGTGTAAATCAGGAATAAATTAAAATCAATGGAGTCACACTTCAGCATTGGATGTAGATCCAAAGAGAACAAGGTCCTGAATTCAGAGGAACTGGGATGGTGCAAAGCACAACAGCTATGAGCTATGAGCTATGAGAAAAAGAGGGTGCCTTGGACACAAACTCCAACATCTACTTTCCCTGCTTGGGAACACTGTGCTGGAAGATAATGATTTTTAAGGAAATCAAACTTATTTTTCTTGTCACTGGATTTTCCTCTTCTTTCTTTCATTTCATGTTGTTTCATTCCCATATGAAATGGAAAGCCCCAGGGAATAATTTACATTATATTGATTTGTTGGGAATTCCTGCCGTAGAGAACTTCCTTTAACTCCAGTGAATTTTGTTGCACCTATCATGAGTTAGCAGCAGGTCAAACAAATGCTTCAGGTATGACCTGTTTGCCTTCTCCCATTCCTCACAGGTATGTAACAGCAAACCAGAATACTTGTGGGACAGGGAGAGTTTGCACTTTGGATTTTTTCCAAGCACTCACAAGTAGCTCTCTAGATTTTTAAAGGCCCAGTGGTACAAACATAGAATTCATATTGTTTTAAGCCTCCATAGACTGCCTGAACAGTTACAGCACTTTTGGAAAGTAACACTATGTGGGTATAAAGTATCTTGGATTTTGTGAACTTAGCATTTAAAATACCATTGTTCAGGAGTGTAAATCTCTGCCTAACTATCTTGGTATTTGTACACTGAATCATATCTCCTTTGCACACTAACTTCCTAGTGCACTTGCAATTCACCCTGGTGCTTTGGAAGAAAAGGATGAAGCTAATCCTTAACTCTTCAGAAGAAAGCGACTGGACATTTTAAAGTAGTGATTTGTAATCACTTCCCACCCAGATCAATCTTCTTCATCAGAGGTAGATCCTATCTCTGTATGACTGACTTATGTCTCTGGGGCTGATGTTTACCAAACCACCATCAGCCAAGATCTGAGCTGGCTTGGACAGGTACAGTTAGAACTGCAAGTATGTTTATACCTTCAGCAATTCCTAGGGTGTGTTCTGAACTTCAAAAAGTTCTACTCTCCTTCTGCCATTCCCACCTTACTCTCTCTTCAGTATTAGGGTTCAGTGGTTGTTATTTCTGGGCTTGGATTCTCTTTGCATTAAAGGCATATCCTCCTCTTGATTTGAGGAAAGGTATTTGTCATTGGATTCAATGAAATGTGGAAATTACTCGTGTATGTCACTGTTCCTCCTACTTTCAGCACAGAGCTAATTTCTTTTTAGAGGAAGGAATATGATTAGAACTCAGGAACTGACACACTTTTATTTAGCATGAACTGCTGCATTGCTGACTGACACAGACCATCAGTGGTCGATACCAAACTCAAATATCTGAATATCTAATGTAGATTACGGATACAAACCCACAGCAGGGAGTTTGATTTTCCCCAGCACCTTTTTCCCGAAGGTCTGGCAATACCTGTTTGTTAGGTCCAACCAGTGGAGGTATCCAATCCCAGTACAATTAATCAGGAAACTATCCATTATGAGCACAGGGCATGGAGCCGAATGTTTAATCACCCACAGAAAACCATATCCTTCCCCATTCCTCTGAAGTGCAATAACCACCTAAGAGCTTGGAAACTGCTAAGAGTCATGGTGAGCTTTGATTCCAGACACTGTTTTATCATTTTCATTTCTGAAGTGACATGTGTGACTGCATACCAGCTGGCAGCCTTCCATAAAGTTCGTGCCGTCAATCACACGTATTCTTCAGAAGACATTTCTATTTCTCCTAGAAAACCCCCATGATTTCAGCAGCTTTAGAGGACAGAAACTCCTTGGTGGGTAAGATGTCCTCTAGACAAGTTTCTCATAGACTGTCAGGGAGTAAATATGAAATGCAAGACACCTAGGAGCATTTTCTTCTTGGTTAGACTTCATGCTTCATCTACTTTTTGGCTTATATGAGGTTTTAAAGATTCTTTCCTAAAAAGGTTTTCCCCACGTATTCTAGTTTTACTCTTCTACCTGAGGCATTTGACAGCTCCAACTCATCTCCTACTGCACAGGAGCTTTATTGCTACTCTCATGTTGAGTGCACCTTTGGTGCTGATTGCATGTGGAGTGTGATGAGTGACAAAAGTCTGCATGAGCATAGCAGGCCTAGAAAGCTCCTACAGCTGGGACACAAACAGTTTTCAGGCAGTAGTGTCTTAAACAGCAATTACCAGGCCTGTAGCAGTGGTGGTGCACAATTATTGGTACTTCAGGATTTGGTTTGCATTTTAGTGAGAGTGATGTGACAGTAGTTTTGATCAAGGAACAGTTACTTAACTACAGTTTGAAAACAATTTCCTTCCACCTAATGTTGCAAGATGAGCAGGATGTTCACTTGTTGATTTGAACGTCACTGCTCACCTTTCACACGAGATCCTGAAGTACATTATAGACGTGTGGGAAAGGGAATAGCTACAGATCACACTTGAACTTGCAGCCCTTCTTATTATAAAGTTCAAGTAATAAAGCTTCAATTTTAAGGTACTGAATTGGACAGGAAACAGAAAATGAATTCTGGAGTGTGTTTGTGCAACGTCATTAAATTTTTTTGTCTTTTATGTCTGCTTTCAGGATAGACTCAATTTATTGACCTTCAAAGCCCTGAAATATACACTCAGAATGACAAAGCTGCTGTATTCTTTGTTGCTCTGGTGTAAGCAATCTTGCCATGATGGACAGTCAGATCCTGTCCAAAGCTTTCTGTTACAGTAGCATTTTTCATCATGTACTTTCTGGATTGGGTGTTTTGAGATCCCTGTTTACAAAGTTGTGTGTCATGGTCTGAACTCATCCCAGAGAACTCTGAAAATAATCCTTGTAATTCTGTATAAGCCATTGCATGTCCTATCCTTTTCACAACCCATTCCAAAAGGAAATACCAACTATCATGGTAATCATTTACCAAAAGAAATTCCAGATGAAAAGCATGTGTCTGGAGCAGAAGGCATAAGAGCAAAGTAATTTGGTTTTTAAACACATTTTTGAGTAATTATGTGATTTTTTCTCAGTAAGAAACATTAGCCAAGTGGCAGAAGTTCAGACAACTAATTGTCTTCCTTCTGAAGATACCCAAAAATCATTTTATTCTTTAAGCAGAACATTAAGGGAAGTTATGTTCCACCATTGTGAGTTCCTCGGAGCCCTCCATTATTTGCTTGTCTTTTTTCTTCTCTGAATCAAAGATCATTCCCAATCTACAGCTATTGCGCTGTTTTGCTATGTTTTTGACAGACTAACCCAGAAAGGAATAGTGGTTCCCCTTAATATGCAATCAAAGTGGATTTTCAGTGGAGGACTTTTGGGACTGACTTTGAGACCTGGGAATAGGATGGGCTGAGATTCATGAGGTGCTCCTCATTATGGACAGGTTTTCTTCATTCCAGTGCTGGTCATTTTGCTTTTAGTGTGGTGGTTCTTCTTTTGCGGGGGTCCATTTTCTAATCTGGAAATTGACACTGGCGGTGAAATAACTGAGGAGATAGTGCAAAAGCTAGACTGCAAAGGTGGAAAGAAGAGGCCAGGACTGGAAAAGAAATAAAAACATCTGAGTGGCTTCTCCAAAACTGTGTGTCTCAATTAGTGTACACAGCACAGCCTGGAAAATTATTTACTGTGATCCATTGCATGAAGCATCAGACACACTGTATTAGGTGGCAGAAAATATCTGAAGGATTAGTGGCAATGGCTCTACAGCCTTTATGAACCAAGGCACCATGAATTTAAATTATACAACACAATGGAATTTCAACACACAATGCCATTTTTATCACAGAACTAACCTTACTAACGTATAGGTCACTTCATTTCATGACAAGTTTGGTCACGTTCACTCTTCCTGCTAAGAGCAGTGGGCGTACATTAAAGAAGTGCTGGGTATCTCTGATAGCATGCGGGATCCATGAATTTCAGCAGCAGCTAGCAAGGGGATGAAGCATTCAGTGCTGCTCAGGAAGCAGTCAGACCACACTGGCATGACTTCCAGTGCACATCTTCTATCCCAGCTGGAGCATTGCAGCTACAGCATGGTGCTGCATGCGACTGTGATGGTACAGAGGGAGAACAAGCGGGCTGGAGGCACAGAAGCTGCTGTTGCCCAGGGGAATTGCAAAAGGCCAGTACATTGCACCTTGGCTACTTTTCAGGGCCTCATCCTCAAACCTGTGAGCCAACCATCACCCATTTCAAAGTGATTAATTGCTGGTGTGTCCTAAGGGCATTTTCATGTCATTCCTGTTCTTGGAAGGAGAAACTTGGTAATGACTTCCAGCAAGACAATCAAATCCTCCCTGCATCATGTTGCAATGTCCTGGTATTGCGGTGTCATCTCCGGAGCCCTGTGTGCAGCGTCACCTCTGCACTGATGGCACGCACGCAAGGACAGTGTCATTTTGGAAGAGATGTGGTGGTCCCTCTCTCAGGAGAGCAGGGCACCATCCTGCCTGGGAGCAGGAATTTTCCCTAAGGCTCAACTCAAGGATATGAAATCACTTTGTGATATGCCTATTTTCTGGTGTAGAATGTGATGCAAATTTCCTCAGGCAAGTTAACAGTCTGGCCTTTCACATTTAAAGTTGTACCATTGAATAAATGGCCTGATTTTCACATTTTTAATTATAGTTGAAGTCATTGGTAATCTGGGAAAGCAAAAATCAAGAGAATTCCAGTATTTTGCTTTCCAAGTGCACCTGTGAAAGGACTGCAGTGGATTCAGTCCTTGCAATGCAATGTTCTGCATGGACCCATTAGAAATTTTCAGCTTTAGACAAGTCCATTGTGAAAGAAAATTATAAGGACTACCAAAGACAAATGCAGCAAGTAAATTACATTTATTGCATGCATATGATTTGGAAGATGGATAGATTCAGAGAAAAGATAACCACGTGCCTAAAGTGTTAACCTGGAACCACGGAGATTTCAGTGCAGCTCTTGGCTTTGGAGCAGGGGTTTGTGACTCTGAGATAGCTGACTAAGCCAGGATTTGCCAAGTCCTCATCAAAAATGAGAGTGTCATCCTCAAAGGTCCTGCCAGAGTAAATTAATTACTGCTGAAGACTGAAGTTTTATTTCCTTGTGCCTGACTTCTCCTCAACAAAATTACATGGCTGCACAGATTGAAGGTACCTGTCTCCCAGGGGATGACTTTGAGTTACTGAAGCTTTCAGAATAATTTCTAGAGGTTCCGAAAAAGAAACACTAAAATATACAGTATGGAGAAAGGCTAGCGGCCTTGAGAACTTCATGATTAATATTTTAATTTTTATATATATATATATATATGCATTAAAAAAAAAAAAAACCAGGAGTAGAGGATTGCCAAAGATTACTTGGATTAAATGAGGAATTGGCACAATTCTCAAACACAAGTAGTACAGACCTTGGACAATGTAAGTGATACTGGGTTTTCTTTCTTTTAAAAGTAGGGTTTGGGAGTTACCAAGCATACTTGGAAGTATGGATTTAGAAGACCTTTGAAAGAAACATCAACTTTATTCTGTATGTTTTGTGTGAAACAATACAAATTATGGGTACAAAATCTTATCTTTAATGTTTCAGGCACTTTAACCCTTTAAAAAGAAATCATGTAAATCTGTGACTCAGAAAAAGTGTCTTGCTTTCTTTCTTTCTGGGACAGATCTGCCTTATAATCTTTTGGAAAGGATTCAAGCAATATATTTCACCCTCAACACATTTCATAACCAAATAAACTACCACAGAATAAAGGATTTGAGGTGGATTATCATTTTGTTCCACACCTTACAGCCAGGAAATTCAGCCACCAGTGACACACTGGTTTCAGTACAGCCCGTTTTGTTTTCCTAGTAGGGCTTGTTACAGACACCACTTGAAAGCTGAACTTCCTGCTTGAAGCTGACACAGGTATCAATTCTTTAATGAAGGATTTGCATGATGTATTTCTCTTGTCTTCTGCATTATTTGTCCTAACACATTGTTGGGGATTGCAAGGGTCTTATTCACCCCACTGAAGTCACTGAGGTGATTTCCCTGACCCACTTTCCTCTTCTGTAATCTGATAATTTTCCTCCCATCTCACATGCATTTACAAGATCCCCGAAGTAAAAAACACTGTCAAGATTTCCTGTTGGCATGTGATGTATTCCTTTCTTGTGGGCATCATTCACCATTCTTTGGGCTTCAAAGCTTTAATGGCTCTGTTTCAGAAGGTGTGAAAGAGGTGAATATAATAAGCATCTGATCATTTAATATTTCACTTCAAAAGGTCCAGGATGAAGCACCAGATGACCAGACACCAGTAAGAAGGGGATGATATTGCAGAGTACCAACTGAGAATGTTGCTGCTTGCAGCAAAACTGAATTCAGAGCATCCACTTGAAAGCATCTTTATGTGTCTTCCCTGCCTCTTACATGAATCACAATATTTAAATTTTTCCACTTTTTTTTTTTTTAATTGATTTTACACCTTCAGTGAGAGAGCACCCAGGAAATACTACCAGGAGTCAGTGCTCAAGTTTGCAGCAAGTGGGCAAGTCTGGCAGATGGATATTGGGGCCCAGGAAAGACCAGCTGCTCCCTAAAGCACTGGAAGCCAAGCAGCCAAACCCAGCAGGCTGGGCAGGCACCTCACTGCCCAGGCTCCTTCCCAGAGAGCCTGAGCAAGGAGATCGTGGCAGGCCCAGAGAGCACAGCTGGGTTCAACCAAGGGCCTATATCACCAGCAAAGTTCAGGGCAATGAGGCAAGTCCAAGGACAAACCAGAAAACCAAGTGACAGGGCAGGCACCCAGATCAGTGCCATCCATGGCCAGGAAAACTCAAAGCTGAGGTTGAATCCAACACAAGCACTCCTCCAACAAAGTTCAAAAGCAGGAAAATTGCCAAAGCCCACGTTTAAATGAACTTGTTGGCCCATGGGCAAGAGGGGATGCATGGAGAGGCCCAGGACTATGAAGGTAAGTTGCTAGAGGAGTTTGAGGGGTCATGAAAGCATTTAGCTGGAAATACTGAATGAGGAAAAGACTCAGTGGACTTTCCTCTTTCAACTTCCTTCAGCTACAGACTGCAAACAAATTTCAGCATGTGATACCTTCTTTGACCTTTCTGCATGTCTGATTTTTTCCAAAATCCTCCGAACAGAAATAAAACTCAAATCTTAATCATTTCTGAAACAGCATAGGTAAAATACAGAAGCTTTCCTTCAAGTTACAGCACAGCAGAAAACCCTTTTCTGGATCTCTTGGCCTTCCTTCTTTAAATGACAACTGAGTTTTAGACATATATCCCCGGTTTTTTGGTTTTTTGGTGGGTTTTTTTGTTTTGGTTTGGTTTGGTGGTTTTGGGTTTTTTTTTGGTTTTTTTTTTTTTTTGTCTTTTGTTTTGTTTGGTTTAGTTTTGGGCTTTTTTGGGGGTTTTTTTGGTTTTTTTGTTGTTTTTTTTTTTTTGTCTTGAATACATGCCTCAATGTAAATCAGCCTTTACTACTTTCCTATGTGAGTTTCCTTGCTCAGTGTGAGAAATTGAACAATTTTAAATCACATGTGCTTGCTCTAGGTTTGATGTTCTGTCCCTTGGCAATGGTGGCAGAAATTACCTAGTGTGCTTCCTGGTCCCCCTGTTGGCTGCAAATGCTTTTGATTTTTCTGAAAGCCTGGATGTGGTGTGATTTTCAGAGTGAAACCTCTCTTCTTTTTGTAAACCATGTATATTTGAATCTGGGGTACTCAAAGTCATGTCAGCGTTTGGAAAAATTCTTGTCCATGGATTTCACTATTTTTTAGGTTTTTAATATTAATACTTCAGTCACTAATGGAGAAGTTTTAGACTAATCTTATTCATGTTCCCAAGTGAGAGGTGTTACATAGAGGCAGCTCCTTACTATTAATAGCTACTGCACCTTCTTTCCCTGGGAAATTGCTTTTACTACTCTAGCAAAAAAAGATTGAAGAAGTAGTTCCTCCTGACATCACACACAATGAGATTAAGTGTTTTCCTGTACATTTTGGTCTGGTATTTATTTTTGAACAAGGTACAATACAATAGCAGGGCACATTGATAACCACCAGCAGTGTTGTCAGTGAAATGCATGAGACATGTATAAAAACACCAAAAATAAAATGGTTGCATCTTGTAAAGGCTTTGAAATGCACATTTAAAAGCTTTCCTATTTATTTTCGGGTTCTGCCACAACAGTGTCTAAACATGGTCTTGAATTGTGGTCTTGAGGATTGTGTTTTACAGAAATAGAACAAACTGATGCCCATGTGACTTTCAGAAATGATGACAAAGAGATACTCATGTTTTATTTTATGAGAAACAGATTAATTTCTGAAGCTACCCTGGAAGTAACCTGCAGCAGCAAGTCCCTGCGTGCACACACAAACCACCCAGGAAATAGCAAGCTGCTGACTGCCCAAGTGGGCCTTTTCTCTTGAAGACATATGCTGCATTGTGGTGTTAGTCTGTTTTGAGGTTTGTGCTCATAACATTTTGCTGTGTCAGTTTCAGACACATCAGCCTGAACCCGGAAATTGTCAGGTTATCTTGGTGGGTCATAACTGATGAGAAGCTTCCAATTTTTAATGAGGTGCCATTCAGCAGCCAATGCACACAGTGTCCAACAGAGAGGGAGAGGCAGCAGCTGGGATAAAAACCAGTTCCTACACTTCCTGCAGGTGACCCAATGCTGGTACACCTCCCAGTACCAGTATCTCAAACATTTTAGGTCCAGTTGACAGGGTCCCTGTTTATGTGTTTGCAGTGTTTGATGGGAGGGGACACTGTTTCTTGTCTAGGAACTCACAAATCTGCAAGCTAAAAGAAAGGATATTTTCCTGTTCACAACAAGGGCAGAAGCAGCATCTTGCCCTTAGGACAGAACAGGCTACACTGGCCATGTCCATTTCTTGCTTTGTCCAGAACTCAGCACTTTTGGTGCAGATTTTTTCCTTTAATAGTATTTGGCTTTTCTAGGAATACTGGGATTTCTCTTCCAAGTGCTTCTTTAACACCTTCAATCAAGCAGGAGCCTGTAGTATCATATTGTCCAGGACCAGTTATCTTTCCTGTCAGTGACCCACTGTAGAGTTTGTAACCAAAACTGAATCTTTCATTGCCTTTTCCTGCTCTTCCTGCTCTACTGTGCAGGAAGATGTACCAGTATCCCTGAGGATGGACTCCTTTTTTAAGTTCCATATCCACTCTTGCAGCCTCAGACCCTACAGGGGCAGCCCTTTGGCAGGGAAACACTGGTGTGGGTGCTCACCATGTGCCACACGGCGTGTGGAGGGCAGCTGCACGTCCGTCCCTCCTTCTCTGTTCTGCCGCGGGTCCCTGCATAAAGCGCAGCGCAATAAAATGTAGCAGCAGCGCTTTTTAGGGCGGGCTAGTTGGGAAGTCAAGTTTTCCCCGTGTGTGTTTGAGCGAGGAGGTGTACGACAGACGTGTCAGGCAGTGCTCGGAACACACAGCTCCGGGAGCACCGAGGCTCATCCCGCGGGCACGGCGGGAACCACTCCGCGGCCCGATACGCGGGTGAGCAGCACCCCCTCGTGTCAGCCACGGCACCGCGCCCCGCCGTGGTACAGACAGTCCAAAAGCAGAGCCAAAATCTGCCTCTCTGGCTGGCCCTGGTCATGAACACCGAGCTCACGCCGCCCGAGCTATGTACGTACGAGAAGGTTTTGCTCTCACGTGGGAGCTACCTCTGGCATTTACTGCTCAATGCAGTTCATGTTTCTTCAATAACTTAGGCATAACATTTCATGCCTGAAACTGTGTCCGTTCCTGCACCTGTTAGAACCTGTGCTCTCTGCACAGACCAGGGGCAAGCACAGCTTCCAGGTAACAGTCCTAATGACAGTCTGAAGCTTTTCAGCTGATTGACCATCCTCTTGTTGGAGGTGGGCTCTGTCACCCAGCATCCTGTGGATTCCTCTGTGCTTTTTAAAAGCCAGGGCTACATCATCTCGGAGGCTGACTCTGCGCTCCCAGTGTGTTCAGATTCTTCACTTGTAAAGACATGTGTACTGGCTAGAATAAAGGTTTTGCCCATGGGGCTGAGAATGACAGATTCAGACGGATCAAATTCCAAATTAGAAGACACACCCTCCAAAAAACTTCACAGGGAAGAATCTTTCCAGAATTTCAGCATCTCCTGAACATCTATTGACTTGTTTATATTGCCTTACACAGGCACAGGCAGAACTCGTAGTCCAAATCAGATAGTGGTTTGATACTCCACCACGTTCCATGGCCCTCTCATCTGGATTCATTTTTCCAAAGCATCTCTATGCTAGAAAGACATTCAGATGTCCTCAACAATCAAATCAAAGTTTAGCTCCCTTAATTCCCATAAAGCCTAGCATAGTTTGGTAAATGTGTGAGCCAAACATGAAAGAGGGTTTGGCCCTTCAAATTAGAGACTCTATTGTTTACTTCAATGCTGCTGAAATGCCACCGCCTCTGCCCTGGAGGGGACATATAAATGCCACCATAAGCTCTAGGACCCTAAGAATTTGGGCCTTGAATATCTAAATGAGAAGAAAAATTTGATCCATACAATCAGACACTCGGGAGAAGGACACAAATGTGATGCCGTAAGTATATAAATTAATTTATTCTTGGTAAAATGTGCTCAACAGCGCAATGCTCCAAGGGGTTATTTGATCCTGTAAGGGAAAAGCAGCATTATGGAAGGCCAGGAGTGACACAGTGCAGGCAACCACAGTGTCTGCAGGGTGATTTCCAGTGGAAGACTGAGCTGAGTTGAGGGGTGTCTGTGTCAGAGCATGAACTTGCTTAGAGGGGAGTCACAATGGTCCCCTCAACACACCCAGCTGAGGGCAGAACCTCATAGAATCAGCCTGATCTGTTCTGCTTTGCACTTTCTCCTTCCCAGTGCCCTCTGGGCTCATGTTTTCATGACCAAATTAATAAATAAGAGCCATGGATGCTTCTGGATCATCTGCTCTACTGTCTGCATAGATCTCTAATGCACAGATATTACATAGTTCTCTCCATGAACAATTTTTCTAATGCTTCAGGGCTGTTGCTAGCCAATATTCACTACAGGAACTTTTTTTTAGGTCTCAGATGTGGCTGGTTTCACAGCTTCCCGGCAGTCTGAGGTATCAGTGGAGGGATTTGTACTCAGCAGCACACAATGCAGAGCTGTGTGCCATGCAGAGCCAGGGCACACGATGTGAAGAATGCCTGCAGCGCACAGGGGCTGTGAGTGTGGGAGCGTGGGCTGCTCAGGCACACTGGCACTACTGCCATTCCCCAGCGCCCACCAGTCTCTGATCCCCTGCTGCACAGGCAGACCTACAACAAGAGAGAGCTGTTTATCACCCTTTTATTGCACTAATTGTTACAAGTGTAAGGATCACTGGTGCTTATTTAAGCGTGTTTTGCTGCAGGGACAAACTGTCCTCTTCTCTGTACAGAAGCTTTGATGTGTAACACTTTTCAAATTGAAAATGCATATTTATACTTCACCTAAATGAGAAAAAAATGACAGATTATTTTGGAAGGATGTCCCAGCTATAGCAAGTGAGTCTGCCCTTCCAGGAATGATGGTAACAATTTCAGTTCAGGAATCCTAATCTTCCCCAGAACTCTAGGAAGTGACTGTTCAGTTGAGGGGAGTTCTGGATAGATATTTTTTAAAGAAATAGAAAATAGGAGACAGTCCACATGATGACTCACCTGCCTTAAGAAAAAAATTGAAGAAAAGTCATTGTAAATGGGAAAAGAGAGTCAGATGATACAGTCACATGGCCTCAACTGGTCATTTCAGAGGAGTGACTGAGCATAAAAGGATCCTGTAATGCATTGGTGGGTGGTTGTTGTGTGGGATTGGGAGGGTCTTGATAGCAGCTGTCAAAAGTAAGGGAGACCAAGGGTTTTGTATCTTGAAGACAGAATAATCCAGATACATACCATGACCTACAGAAGAAAAAAAAAATTGGAGAAATTATGTTTTGTGGACTTAAGAAAAATGCACATCTGAAAATCCTGAGTGTGACTAAGTTACATTTTTTAAGGGCTGTGCAAGATGGCTGGGTGTGATGAGGCAGTGATTTTACTCCTGCCTGAGCACTAGTGTGAGTGACAAGCTGTATTACTGTAGCTCTTTTGGACAGGGAAGTCCCCTCTGGTTCTCCCCAATATTTTGTAGCTCCAGGTTGTAAAAATCCTCATGTACCTCTGTGAAGTCCTGTAATATTAAATGGATGACTTCATGGGTGTGAACAGGCAATGACAGCCACGAGGCATGACTAAAGGTGTTTCAGATGCTTAAGTCAGACCTGCCCATGCAGCATTGGCTCATGAGGATAACAGAGACCTGCAAGCTGCTTTCCATGTAGGCAAAGGTCAGTGTTTGGTAAGTTCCAATTCTTGATGTGATATTTAAAACCATAAACTTTAGTACATGTGCTGCTGCCAACTTCAGCTCTGGTTCTTTTCTATTCCTTAAAAACTCGTGGCCCTCAAATCCACCAAATGGTGTGTGTGAGGGATTATGGCCTATGACAGTGCATAAGCCTTTGTGTGCTTTTCATTTTTGTGATATATTTCAATATCTGAGCTAGTATCTGTTACCCAGTTTCTAGTTTCTGTGCTTATCAGTTGTGGCTCCAGAACACGTCCTGGCACACAAGTACTGCTGTTGGCACTTGGTTGTGATGACAGAAAATAATCTTGCTAAAGAGTGGGAGGCCCTCTGCAGCCTAAATTCAGGTTTTAATTTCTTGATTTGTTCCTATGATCATGCCACGCCTCTGGTAGCATTTGTAATGAGAATGAAAGAATTAATCACTTGTTTTTTGAGTTAAATTCAGATCTTTTCAGATGAGGCTCTCCTTTTGCATTAGAGTAGCTAGCTCAGAAAATCCCGGAAGAATTTTCTGTGTTTGAAGTTAATTAGTTGTCCAGAAATAGGTGTTTGCAAACAGGATTATGGATTTTCCTTCTTACTGTGAAACAAAGGAATATTCTGTGTTTATCAAAGTCCGTCCACTGAAGTGCAGCACGTGTGTGTGATGCTGCCATGGCAGCCTGCTTATTGTGATTGTCTGCTACAAAAATAGAACAGGAATCTCTGTTTTTCCCGTTAGAGGTTCTCTCCTGTCTTTAGCAGTGTGTTTGTTAATGGTTTGAGGCCAAGATATGAAGTAGCTTAACTCCAATTTCCAATTACTTATTAACCTAAAATAACTTAGTTATTAATCATGCAAGGAGCAGAAGTGTAACATAGTCTGTAAAGACTCCAGGATCATCACATTCCCTGCCTGTTCTAAAGAAATTATTGTTACGCTTTCACTCAAGAGGTGAAACAGTATTACCAAGCTGTGACTTGTTCATGGATTTCCAGGCCATGCAAACTATGCTGATTATGAAAGACAAAAAAATAATTTTCTCTGTGCATTGATTATTTAATTTCTATGAAAGGGATCAAAGTCTTCTGTTTCTTGGAGTTGACAGTAAAGTAGTTTCTGCTCTGTGGCCCTGAGGACCTAATTCCCCTCCCCATACCTGTTCCCAGCCTGCAATGACCAGTCCTTCCCAACTACTCAGCAGGTAATTTTGTGTGACTCAGATGAGGTCAAAACTTGCCCATTGGTAGGAAGAGTTCAAGGGTGAGAGAGAGAACTAGAAACAAACCAGAGCCACGTTGCCCAGGCCAAGGTAAGGACCAACACACCTGGTTTTACTGGAAATGGGAACTGTAGTTTTTTTACTACAATTAGAGGTTTCTCTGCTTTATGGTATTAATTTCTTACTGAGACATCTTTGCATGAATCTAAGTACTTTAAGCATTGGGTTTTCAAAATTTGGTTATAAACTTAAAAAAAAAAGGAAAAAGAAAAAAGCTATCCCTAGAAATCTGAGGTTTTGTTTGCTTTTTAAGTTGAAATGTTTGGGGTCAGGATGAAGCCTGATTTATCCTTGTTGGGGGAGGGTTAACATCACATTTTGCTGTTGCAAGCCAGTAGTGTAGTCTTCAGTCATAAAAATACTCGAGTACCTCCTGGTGCCCAATAGCTTCACGGTGTGAGTGTCCAGCAGGGTGGCAGACTTGTCAAAAACAGATACATTACCTTGGGTTAGAGACTTAAGGAATCAGGCTGCTATTGCTCTCTGCTCCAGCTCTCTGATCCCAGAGCACCAGGCAGCGTGCTCAAGTATCTGAAGCTGGGACAGGAAAAAATCAAACCCCTGGTTTTACAGCAGTTGGGAAGCTGTGTGGGCTTGTGCTAAACTGTCCCACTTGAGATGGAGCAGCTCCAGAAACTGAGCTTGGCATGAAGCTCCAAGTCTCAACACAGAGCTGCTATGCTCTTGTGAACTGAGTAAAAAAACCTTGCATGTTTCTTCCCTCCTGTTTTGAGTGACTCTCGATGTTGTAAATACCAATTAAATCCTTGTGTCAAGGATTTTTTCAAGGTGCAAAGCCAGAAACTGCAATACAAACTTTAATCCCAAACACCAGGCTTGCTGTGGTGTGTGTTTGGCAGTGTGTCTGTCTCTGGAGAGAAGTATACCACAGGATAGTATATGATCAGGAATCAAACATTTGAGTATTTGAGTCCGTTCTGCCTCTCCCTAACATCAAATTATATAAAGCAAAAGGAACTTGATATGAATCAGTGCAATAGGATGCACTGAAGAAAAGTCATTTTAAATGGGAAAAGAGAGGATGGGTGTGAAAATAGGAAAATAGGGTGGGTGTGAAGGCAAATTCAGGTTTGGCGTTTTTCATGCTCTTCTCTGTGGCCCATTAACTTCTTGTTTTGGGGTTGATCTGGTGAATAAATTATTTGCTGTAAACAGATGGGCAAACCGTAGGAATGGTGAAGGTGTGTCTTGGTTCAATTCTTTTTTCTAGCTTAAGCATCTGCTTATGTAATTTACAGCTGAGCAATTAAAGTAAGAGGCCATGTTTTCCTTCTTACAGATGCAGCTCTTGCCCAATAATATTTATAAGGGTATTACACAGTTCAGCAAAAATAACTGTGTGGGGTTAAGGGATCAAGCTGTGCTGTCACAATTTGTCATAATGTTCTAAATCTGTGTAATGATCTGACGGATTGTACCAGTTATTCCCCCAAACACTGAAGATGGGCATGTATCTGAGGGAAATCATACTTTATCCAATGGATTAGGAAACAGAAGAGGTTAAAACTTAACAAGTGCTTTCGGCACAGGATGTTTCACGGAGTGTCACCAGACGGTTCCAGGGAGTCGGCAGGTTGCCTCCCTTGGTCAAGTGAGTGATTAAAGCGTTAACCGGAGCCTCCTGGAGGTGGAACCGTGACTAAGGGCGGGCTCCTGTCAGCGCTTGGAGAAAGGAAAGTGGTAGGTAAATATTCCCGACGTGCACCGAGGTGCGGGGAGTGTCCTGGGCTTCCAGCATTCCCAGTTTGTTGAGCGAAGTAGTCATTAACAGCTCGGTGGGTCCCGAGCCGCGGCAGAGGCGGCTGTCTGCCCTGGCCATGCTGCCATGCCTCTTTCGGGGCTCAGGGAAAGGCATGTGAAACTCCTCCCGCGCTTCTCCTGCCCGGAGCGCCCGGCCAGGTGAGTGCCAAGGACGGCTGGAGCTGTTCTGCTCGCTGTGAAAGCTGCGCTGTCGGGGGAAGCGAGGTCCCTCGCAGCCACCCGGAACTCCAGGCACACTCCTCTGGGGTCTCTCGGGTGCCGGGGGGAAGGAGAAATGCTCGACAGAAGTTCCTAAAGGCTTGGTGAGAGCCCGCCGAGGTTGGGGCGGGCGGGTCACGGCTAGTGCCGCTCGTCGACGTGCCCTTCCTTCGGTACGGGAGTGATTTGGGAGCGACATCAGTGACCTTGTGCGCTCTTTTCGGCGCCTAAAAACGGCCCGTGCCGGTCGGCTGCGAGCAGAAGGTAACCTCTCCTCCCAGAACGGGGTAACAGTGTTTGAAAGGGATGTGTGCGAGCCCCGCTCCAGCAATGCCCGAGGGGAGGGAGCGTGTCTGCCTCTCCTGCGTTGTGCCTGGGAAAGTTAAGGGGCCGTATTCACATAATCCAATTTACTGCTGTTTTTGTCAAATCCCATTCCGAGCCTGCCTGAGCAGAGGGCTTATGCTGTGATTTGTACTCAAGGAGTGCTCTTAATGCTCTGTACTGAACAGCTAATTATTAAAATAAGGTGTGAAGAAATCTGAAAGCTGAAGAAAAAAACAAAGCCCTTTTTTTTTTTTTTTTAGTGGGGAAAACACAGTTGTTCAAAGTACTTTGTTTTAATTACCACCTTTTTCTTTGGTGGTAGGGACATCTAACTTAAATAAAAATAAGAAAAAAGGGGAATGTGAAGTCCCACAACTAGAGTATGTGACTAGTAAAATTATTCTGCTGATACTGAGTTTATCTATTTGAATAAATCTTAAATTCATCTTTATAGAAACCAATCAGGATCGAAAAATTTGCTGAATACCAGACACTTGTGAGTTTAGAAGATGACTCAGCTGGACATGGTGTTGTGCCTATGTACAAAATATTCCATGTGTGTCTAGTTGATAGCTGAGTTAACAGGCAGCTGAACCTTGTGCTTTCTGTAAAAGAAACGGAAGAGGTTTGCCCTATCCTGACTTTCTGTGGGTTTGGAAGAGCTTTGGGGAGCACTGGGTTAAAATACCTAGGGGTCTTTGCTGAGGTTTGGGGTTTTAGTTTCTCTAGCATTGGCAGAAGCTCTGTGTAGTGTACTGCACTCTGTGGGCCCAGTCTTAATATATGGATGTGCCAGAGAGCACATCCAGGCTGTTACAGGATCTGAGTAAGCCTTGCTGCTCCTGCTTGGCTCAGTTCTGGATCCCAGGTGTCCCTCTCCTTCCAGTCCTCCTCTGCAGCTGCCTGTCCTTGTCTAAAAATCTGTTTAGCCATTTGCTCTTAACTTCTGCTTTGTCATTCCTGCACTCTGGTCTGTCCCCTTAAGTAAGTGACTTAAATATCACTGTCCTGAATAAAAGGGAGCAAGTCCTCTTATCTGCGTCTGTACAGACACTTGGACTTTTTCTTTGGGAAAAAACCCCCACATTTCAGGTAAGATATGAATCTTACAGACAAGTACAGCTCATTACCTTTGTGAAATTTGTCTTGTGCCCTGACGTGTTGATGCTCTTGCAGCTTTGAAATGTGCACTGATCTGTTTTCCCTTTGCTTTTCCTAGACTCCTCCAATAGTTGCACTCTTCCTCTAGAGATGCTCAGTTTGCAGCTCCCCCAGTTTTCAATTCCTCCTGACCTTCCCTTTGCTTTCCTTCACGATGTATTTCAGGCTTCAGTCTTCCTCCAAGCATTATGTTTATACTTGGTTAAGTCTCAGGCTAGCAGTTTAGTCCAGCCAAGATCCTACTTTCCAGGTGTAACCTACCTGAGGAAATTTTGCCCTTCTAGTTCCGTTTAACATAATGATAAAGACACCTGTGTGATACCAAGTAAATCAGGAGATGGCTTTGAATAAATGACACAGGCAGATATGGTTGGATTGGCTGGAAAATTAGCATGTTTGGTTAGTTCAAATCAAAGGGAGCAGTGGAAAAGGCATTTCACTTCTGTTTGCTTCCTCAGAAGGACTACAGGGAAGTGGCATGGAAAGCAGCAAGATAGCAAGAGGTGACTGGAAATCTAGCAGCTTTGTGGATTTAGGGAGCGCCAGTGCAAACATCCTGGCATCTGTTGTGTCAGGTACTGGTGTTGGGGAAGTCACTGCATGGTGGCAATCCACAGGTTTAGGTCTTGGCTAAAAAATAAGCCAGAATGTGCCCATGGGAAGGGTCCAGGGAGAAGAGGTTCACCTCTGGAGTGAGCTGGTGGTGTGTAAGTGTTTGGTACAAGGCTGATAAGCACAGCAGATCACATAACTGAGGAGAACATAGTGAGAGCTGTGCTTCTCCCCCAGCTATAGGAGAGAAGGCTTTGTCCTGGATGTTGCAGCTGTGAGGGAGAGAAAGAGAAAGGCGTTAGTGAAGAATTATCCCCATCACCACCCACTCTTCCAGTTAGCTTTATTTTCAGCATTTTCATGGCACCCAGCTGATTTAAAATCTGTTCAAGTTGTTTAAAGCAAATAATTTACTAGGAGCCATCCACTGCATATGAAAACACAGTGTTCATCTCTTTTGTGTGTGTGTAAAGGTCATTTCTCTCCATGTGCAGAGATCAGCTTTTTCTTTCAGATGAATCATTTTAAGGCCAAATAGTATAGAAGAGTGCACCCACAAGCAGTGAAGCAGTGCTGGAGCTTGCCAGTGTTGCTGCTCTAGTTATTAGAGGTGACTTGGCTATCCACTGCTCTTAACGTGCTGTTTCCTGAGAGGTGCGAGGAAGCTGAAGTGAACATTTAGTTATTCAGGTGCCAAAGTACATAAACTCCTCTGCATCTTGTAGAAATGGCTTGAAATTACACTGACACAGGCAGCTGCTTCACTTAGAGGTCTTAAGTAAATCACATAAAATCAGATTTCAAGGTGTGGCCAGTGTTTACTGCAGTCATTTCAGAGGGAAAACCCAAGCAGTGGTATACAGCAGTGTATTCCTCACACACAAACTCTTGTCTGTACAGAAGTCCCTGGGCTTGTTTAGCTTGCAGGTATGTTTTTGTCTTGATGGATGTCACCCAAAGGACAAAGGGAGTGCTACTCTTTTCAGTGAGCTCCTGATAGAACACTGCTAGAAACACCAGCTGCTCGGGTAAAGTTCATTTTGGTAGGGCACTCTGGTTTTAGGGGTTATGAAATAACTTCCTGTATATTTTGTAGGGTGAAGATCATGGTTTTTATATGCAAAACTTGTCATTTGTCCACATATGTTATTTTTTAGAAGCTATTTATCTATGATTATGGAAAATTGGTGACATCTAAAAAAGCAGCTCAGTAGTGCAGTACACAGAGGTGAGGTGTTTACTCTTTGCCCAGCCATGATCTGTTCAAGGTTGAATGTTCCCTAAATCAGTTTTTGGAAGGCTGCTTGTCATGGGGACTATAGACAATCAACTACTTTGCAAATATCTTTGACCAGGCCCTGTCCAATGCAGTCTGAAATCAGATTCAAGTCAATCCCCTGGCATTAAAGGACAATGGACACTGAGTGCTGTGAGCCAAATTCCTCTGTCACCATGCCCAAATAAGAGAAACGGAAGTGGAATGATCAACTTCCAGTGCAGTCTTTGGAGATGTTACTGCTTTTTATGGGATTCTTTGAGGTATTTTTTCCCAGCCATGTGTGATGCCACTTGTTTAGTTAACTCCTCAGTCTTCCTTTTATTCTGGTACCTGGAGGTGAAGGCAAGAGCCTAGACTCCATAATTAAGTTTATTGAGGAATGCATTGTTGAAGTCTTGTGGCTCTGGCTCATTGCCTGCATAATAGGCTTGAATCCCAATGTGGAGATCTGTAAATTGTATTGCTACCTCCCTGAAATTACCTTCTTGTTCTCTCTTTGCTATTCCACTTGCTTTCTGGGTGTGCTGCAGGACAGTGCTAACCATCACCACTCCTTCCCTTGCCTAGTTTTAGGAATCTGGATGAGGGGGGTTGGCAGAGTCACAGTGTGTTTTGCTGACCCTGGGTAATGCCGTGTCCATAGTGGACACAGGGATCCTGGCCAGTACATGGGTTGCTGTCTCAGACTGCTAACAACTCAAACATAATCCTGGAATTGAAGTAGTCCTAAAACTACTTGAGAAAGTCCTGGTAGTGCTTAGGATTTAAGGTACTGTTATACGCTTTATGGGAATGGCTTATGGCTTTTTTTATTAGGAGTGGGAAATACTTGGGTATTAAGGCAAAGTATGAAGTAGTCAAAATATGGTATAATGAGCCCTCAGCTTCAGTGTCCCAGCCTGTGTCACTTAGCAAACTTAAGCTTTGTGCTTGATTACTATTCCATCTTTTGTAGTAGCAGTAGTAGATGCATTTACTTTTTTCACCTTTTGCTTAGATTCATCTCTTCTGAGTAAATGAAGAAAGTGACTATGAAGGCACAGCATCTGCCTTCTGTTTTCATCAATGAAGAGAAGTTCGTAACCAGGTAAATTATTAAAACACTGACTATTTAATGAGTTTGCTGCTTTCTTTCAAGTTATTCCACCTTTTTTCCTTGACAGGGGATTCTGTAGACAGCTGAGCCTGTAGCCACAACAATCCCTACCACTTAGTTAGTTTAACCTGTCTACAGAACAGAGTTGGCCTTGACATGGAATTAAAAGAACAGAGCATTAAGCCTTTGAGTTTGTGATTTTTGTTCCTTAAGGAGAACAACCCTTCTAGAGGATTCTGAAATAAAATTACAGGTTAGGAAAGAAGACCTTCCTGTCTTGGAAATCAGTTGGAATTCACCATAAGTTCCAGAGTTGAGCTCAGCTTGTCTGCAGCTTGGGGTTTGGCAGCCCCAGATTGCAGGGTATCCGTGCAGAAAGACTTTTGGGCTGCTAGCTCTTTGCTGTGGTCAGAGGAAGTGTCTCTTGTAGAAAAAGATTGGAATTACAGTCTGTCATTTGTGGGATGCTTTTCCACAGTTCAGTCTCCCTGGGAGGAATCTTTCCTACTGCTGCCCCAAACTCTGAGCCACCTGGCATTTAGCTCCATACCCCTTCTTACGGAACTGTTTTTCCACTGTTGACAAGAGCACAGGAGCTGGAAGGAGAGCCTCTCTTCTCTCTTCATTTCCATCGCTCTTGATCTTCCCATGGGAAAGAAACTACCTGTGGACTCAACCAAGGATGGGTCTGGAATGGAATTTATCGTGCTGCAGGAGAGATTTGCTCCTGACTCCTCATACTTTCCTGTGTGGCCTGGGCAACACTGTTTTCTCCCTTTTCAAGGAAGGGTGTCAGGGCTTTGCCCAGAGCACACAGGCAGCAGATGCATCACTCCCTTTCTCTTCAAGAGTTGTTCTCTTTATACTGCTGCTAATTTGGGATGCAGTGCTTTTGTGTCAGAGGTAATTAATGTGTGTGAACTTGGCATGCAAGAGCGTTTGGAAATGTACCAGGTGAACCAGTGTCTCTGGGGCTTTATTCCTTTATGTACTTGCCTGTTCATGTGGTGAAATGTGCATCCCAGTTGAGACCTTTCTGCATGACAGCCACGGTTTAAACTTTCTTCACCTTGCATCAAGGGAAATAAGTGTTTCAAGAACCACTGACATTTCATATGCACTCAGGCTTGCTTCCAGTGCAATTTCCAGACTGTCATCCCTCATCTGTACATTGAATCTGCTGTTACACTACTTCTCTTCCAGTTCTATCCTGCAAT
This sequence comes from Anomalospiza imberbis, assembly GCF_031753505.1. Classification (NCBI taxonomy): domain Eukaryota; kingdom Metazoa; phylum Chordata; class Aves; order Passeriformes; family Viduidae; genus Anomalospiza; species Anomalospiza imberbis. The sequence continues at coordinate 43,790,487 of NC_089684.1, read as the reverse complement.
CTTGCTGATGGGGCAAGCTTGCTGTTTGGGAATTGCACAATGGCTGGATCAAAAGGCTGACCAAAGGTTGTGGGATGATTCGGCTGACTGAACTGCTGTGTCTCCAGCATAACCGCCATAAATATTCAGGGATTGTGTGTAGGGCTTGGGCAGGAGAGAGCACAGGTGAGCTGTCCTGGGTTAGTGCTTCCAGAGAGCAGCCTGGGCTCTGTTGTGGTTTACCACTGGGGCACCTGATCTTGCTGGTCCTTTGTATCCCACTTTTGCTACTGAACAAAGTGGTGAATCTGCAGTGCATGTTATGTTTTTGGGGTGAGTTGTTCTGCCAGTTACTTGGTTTTGGTTTCTGTTAATGGTTGTGTTTGGTTGTTGTCACAACAGCTGCTGATTTTCCAGACACCAAACTCAGCAGAGATGGCATCTGTCTCTAGGTTAGGGCAGCAGGAAGATGTGTTACAGTAAGACTACTCCTGGAACTAGGCTGCACATATTCCCTTCTGGGACTAAAAAAAGGAAAATGTTTTTTTTCTCTTATGTTTCTACTACACAAGGACAAACAAGTCATAGTGAGCTGCTGTTAATCTCTCCCTCAGGGCTTTTCTAATTGCTTGTGTGGTTTGTCACTGTTGGTTGCACTAATGCGAGGCTGAAACCCGAAAGATTTACTTACGCAAACTTCTGAGGAAGGTAATGGCAAGTTTTTCTAGACAAGGCAAGAAACTGTGGAAATCTTGAGAGCTTGTTCTGAGAAACAGAATCTGCTTCAGAGATGACCCTTACCAGACCACTTACTGCTGTTAGTCTATGGTTTTATTTGCCTTTGCAGTCAACATGGACTAAGAGTAATAGGTGGGCTTCAGAGTGTGACCCAAGTCCTTATGTATTTCTAATCCATCTTCAGGGAGCTCACCTTCCCAACTTCCTACTTGGAAAAAACTTGTGAGATAACAGCTGTCAATAAAATGATTACCAAATGATGTGAAGTACAGAGACTTGAGTTTGAAGCACCTCTTGAGCAGGATCAACAGGTCTGTCACAACATCTGTCAGACAGAACTGCCTATCTCCTACTTGCCTGGTAATCCTGAGTTGCATCTGGAGCTTGCCTGTGTACGAGGCCAAGGCGTGCTTCATCTTGCTTGCCTGTAGCCAGCGTGATCAGAACTGGGCTTGCATCTGATTCATATCCAAATCTATTTGCATTTCCTTTTGGTGGGATGACCTGAATGCAGTCCCTCACAGCTCATGAGACACAAAGAACTTGGAATGAGCTATTTCAACCCAGTGCTTTTGCCACCAGTATTCTGAGGATTGAAGACCAAAGTAAGTTGAAGTAGATGTTGACAATCCTTGTTTAGAATCCAGTTGATAAAGCTAGTTAAATTTTTTTTTTTTTTTGTGTAGGATTGCAGTAATGTAAAGTAAATAATTTACATCCACAAAATTAGCAGGGAATGCAGTGAACCTTGAGTTTAGTGCTGCAGCCTCTATCCTCATGTTACCTCCTAGGTAAAAACCCAGTTGATCATCTCCCTTCTCACCATGGGAAAAGGCTCTCAAAGCAACAGGACACTGTCCTGTTTATTAAGTGGAGAGGGAGGGATAGGTATGCCAGGGAAAGCTTTCCCTGTTCATACTCTGCACTGCCCTCTGCCCCATGCACAGCCTGGACACGTAACCTGCCCTTCTGGCTGTCCCTGGTTCCTGTCTGGTGTGGGGACACCTGGGCCCAGGGGAAAGCCACGTTCCTGGGGCCTGTCCCCATGTTAGTCTGTCAGCTCCTCTGAGGCACTTCTTTATTTAAAATTGGTGGAGGAGTTGTAATAGTGTTTCTGATGGTTCATGAGTTCTGGTAGCTTCAGCAGCTCTCTGAGGAACGTGTGCTGCAAAGCTCGCAGGTGCTGTGTGTTCGATCTGTGCGCCTGCTGTTCCAACAGCTCCCACCAACGTGGAAATAACAGGCACTATTTGTAAACAAACTCGGTGTCCTCACACATCACTGTGAGGCAGGACATGAAACCATTGTAATCGTTAGTCCACAAGGAAGAATTTGTATGCTTCCATGCAGTTGTTCCCCATGGTTAACCACCTCTGCTGGTGGGAATTGCTCGCTTGAATTACAGTCTGAGTCGTCTTTAAATGGTGTGGGGAAGAGTGTTTCATTCCTGATGGCCTTGAAATGCATTTCACTTAATTCTGTCATTGTTCAGCCCTCCATAGACTGAGCTGCAGCTGGCTTGGTCTCTATGGCTCCTTGATTGTTGGCAGAGGTTCTCTTCATCTCCTTCCTTTCTCCCCTCAGCAAAGACGTGGTGCAAAGCTGTTTTGTTTCAGACAGAAGGAAATAGAAATGTTAGACATCCCATAGGTGTTTGGAGATAGAAAAAGTATCTGAAGCAGTATGAAAACTGAATGGAAGCCATCATGCAGGGAAAGCCAAGTGTAGCCTAGTTAAAGTAACCTGCAGCATTGGTGCATGGGGATGTTGTTCTGTTTGCTTCCTCCTCATGACTGCTACAGAGGTGCAAAGTACGAGCTATGCTGGGACAGTGTTATTAAGGTCATGTGAGACTGACTAATTAATTTCCTCTGGGTCTTTAAAGAAGCAGCTTATGAGCAGCAGTAACTTGCTCATAAAACAGACAAAAGTTTACTCTCAGAAAATGATGAATGGATCATTAATAAACCTATACAAGGATGCAGTGGGTAGCACAGTTATGGGGTGTTACCCTGCCACATACCACCTGCATTTTACAGAGATGTTAATTTTTTTTTCATTATGATCTTTATTCTAGAGAGCAGCTCAGTTCTCTTCTGAAGAATTATAACTCTTACTATTCAGATCAAGAGAATCTGCAACTGAGATATAATCAGGTAAGGATTTAGGGGTGAGAAACTCCACTAATATGGACATCACAAATTAGTCCTCTCTTCTCCTCACAGCACTGGACTCCAGCTCCACTTGCTGTGGTGTTGTTGTTGCACAACCTGTTCCATCTAACATAATAAACCAAAACTGGTTTCCTGAACTGATCAGGTCAGCCTGCAGCTTTGGCTGTTTTGGAAATAGCTCAAAACTGAGGTTCCATGTTCTTCCAAGTAATCTGTTCCAGGGCTGTGTCAGCCTCAGCAATTTCATTGTATTCCTGTTCCTTTGAGGGGGAGATATATTATTAGTAGCAGCACTACTACTACTACTACTACTACTTATTATTATTATTATTATTATTATGCAGCACTAACTATTTCCCTGTTTTTTTCCAGCGAGAAGGGAGCACGCCGTTCATTGAAGGAATCCTCTCGATATTCTGGGGAGTGCGACATCCTATCCGATTAAAAATTCAGGATGAGAAGCAGATACCCTCTTTTGTAACCCTGAAGTCAACAGAGAATGTGGGGGTTTTCCCTAGTAAAAGGTAATGTATGAACTTCCCTAGGGAGGCTAGCATTGCAAGATAGCTCATGTTGTGGCTTCAATGGATATGGCTGGCTGCACTGGATATCCCAGATTCCCCATAGGTTGTGGTGGTTGCTGGACAGCAGAGCCTTTCAACAGCTTCTTCTGGGCAGGAAGGTGTGTGTTTGTAGCACCTGTGTTTGGCCCTCAGGCTGAGGCTGGAGGAGGCTGCTCTTTTACATGGGAACTGACTATTCCTATACAAGGACTGGGAAATGGATGTATATAAAAATATCAGAAAAGACCCAAACAAACCCCTCCCCTCACCCCGTGTTTCCATGTACACCTGATACTGGTAGCCCCTGAAAGGCCTCGTGTTGGTGCACACACTAGAGCATGAAGCCAAAATCTGGTAGGTAAGTGCTGAGGAATTGTCTGTCCCAGCTTACATTCCCAGGTATGTGAGGTCTGGAACCATTGTTGCTCAGGTGAAGTTTAAGTCAGGGAATGAATACTGGCTTTGTCGGTGCAAAATTTGGTGTAAAAACCTCTTAAAATGCCCACAGAGCAGCTGTTCCAGCTGCTGCCAATGACATTTTATATCCCAGTGTGTTGTGCTCAGCTGATGTAGGTACTCAATGTACTTTTTCTTTGTTCTGAACGCTGTTTCCCCAGCCTTGGTTGGTGAATTTGATGAGCTGAATCTGAATCTTGTAATACAGAGGCAGAGCCAATGTTCACCCTGAATGACTCCCTGATAAATTGAGTATTGCAGAGTTTATTTTTCTAATGACTTATTGTCTTAGGTTGTATGTGGGACATGTTGGAACTGAACCGGGGATTTAATTCTGCCACCTTTGCAGCTATGGAGTCCCAGTAAAGTCTTCTTCCCCATCTCTGGCTGTTGAAATTCAGGGATGAATTTTGACAGGAGTAACTAGGAAAGAACCTGAGTTTTAGGCAGATCTGGCTTTCTGTTTATCTTGACCAGGTCTGCTGGTGTGGGTGCACATGGCCTGCAGGGCAGTTCTTAAAAAACTTCTGACTGGTGGAAAACTATATGCTAAAGTAAACAATCATGATCCCACAAACGTGGGGCTGCCCTGACATGCTTTAAGGTATGCAGAGCAGCTTGGCTGTCTGATCTTAAATGAACTTGGTAAATGTGTGGAATACAACCAAGATCTTGTTTGTAAATGTAAATTGGGGGTAGCTGAATATTGTTGGGAATACAGATATATATATACATATGAAATTAATTTTTTAATATTGCACTACAAATTGGCTTATTCTCAGAGCAGTAACTGGCTGAAGACCTTATGCTGAAGAGTGTGGGCAATGATTTATGGAAATATTGACATGAATACAGGTTTTCTGAAAGGCTGGATGGAACTTCCTGCTCTCATACACAGCCAGTTTGGACAGCACGAGGGGCTGTGTGTAATTTAACCTGTGTAACAGACCTGTGTTCTGTAACTATTAAACAACAATATGTGTGTTTGGTGTGCCTGCCTGGTAGTCTGAGTGTGATTAATCCAGGGTGTTGCTGTAAAACAGATCAGGAATTACTACAAGTTGTTTAGGTTATGTCCTGATTGATGTTCAACAAGTTTTAAATTGGATGTGTTACATTTGGGATCCCTGGTCATACCATATTGTAATACCTGATTTTGTTATGACTTAAACTAAAATTACCATAAAATTACCATGCTGAAGTCTGTAAGTTGAGCAGGGACAGGAATGTAAAACATGACCCCTGGCCACAGGATAGACTGAAATCACTGAGTTAACAAGGAGCAGTCAATGATAACTATGTGTTTGGTCTTTCAGGGGAATGACTCGCTGGGGAGAATTTGATGACCTCCATCACATTAGCGGGGATACACTGAAATCTACTGAGGAACAGCCAGACCTCGAGCAAAGTTAGTGTCGGTGCTCTCAGGTTAACCAAAAATTCTGTGTTCTGTGACAGTACAAAAGGCATCTCACACATCAGGCCTTCCCTACCAGTGAAGGGAAGTCTCTTTGCTCTGTGTAACAAGTACTGCAAGCTGGGGAAACACCGACCTAGGGCTGGTTAGGCTGTGCAGGTGACTTGGTGAACAGCCAGTAGGAATGAGCTGTGCTTTTATCCAAGGGAGTAAAACAGCAAACTGCAACCAGTGCAATCAGCCTGTTCTTCATCATATGCCTAGGTCTTGTTCTTTTCCTGGTCCACCCCCCCAGAAAATAATAAATTGTAAATAGTGAATGAAGCCCTTCACCGAGAGCCTCCTTCCTCTGGGGGTGCTGGCAGGGAGTGGTGAGCAGCTGCACACGACATGTGGTTCTATTCTGTCCAGGTTATCCATGCTATGAAAGTCACACTCTTAAGTCCAGGAGGGAGCAGGAGCTTGACTGTGCCACCCTGCCCCGGACCAGCAGCGATGCCACGGTCGTGCGCAGGAGGACCAAGCTGCCCACGATAACCAGGACAGAAGTAGAAACTCACAGGTTCTCTATCAATGGCCACTTCTACAACCACGAGGTAGGAAATTTTAGGCTTGGCTTTGTCACCTGAGGGACAGGGAACCCTGTCCAGTGAGTTGTGCCTCATGCTCACGCCGTGGTGCGGCTGTTCTTGTCCCCAGACATCAGTTTTCACTCCGGCTTTTGGGTCAGAAACCAAAATAAGAATCAACAGCCAGATGAAGACCAGACAAGTGATAGAACAGTTGCTTCGTAAGTTTAAGGTAAGTCTGCTGGCAGGAGGAAGCGTGGCCGTGTTCTGGAAACGTTCATTCCGATGTGCACTCCAGCACTGTGGGAAGGATGGGGAATAACTGAGCGAGGATAGTGCGTGGAGCAGAGTGTAAAAAAAAAAAGGAAACCAGATGGACAATTTTAAATGCATGGGTTGGATTTATTTTACCAGTGTTTCGTGACTTTCAGAGGCCAGAAAAGTTTGACCGGGTGCGGCCATCGGAGAAGTGCAGAAGCGCTTCTGTCACCTCCCGCTCAGCGGGGCGAACGCCGCCGCGCTTCCGGCATTCCCAGGCAAAAGCTGCGCGTTATCCCTGCGGTGCTGCCCTCCCGCGGACAGCCCCGGGAACTGCGGCTCGCCTAAAACAACAGCGATGATGCCCAGCGTCTGTCTGGGACGGGCTTTCTCTTAGAGCCCCGCGTATGGAAAGATGCGGAAGGTTAGAGCTAAAAGCACTGCTTAGCGTCAGTGCCATGCTGTCTGAAGCTACTTTTTTTTTTTTTTTTTTCCCTTGGAATTTCCTTGCAACCATCTCCCACCAACAACGTTGTGTGTGGTCAGAAGTAGCTTTGCCCTTACTGATATCTTGATTTTGCATGGCTGCTTAGTGTTTAATTTATACTTTAATGGTCTTAAAATTCCCATTTAACTTGTGTAGAGACTTCAGTATTGCGGAATTACTTTGTGTGGTTAGTAAGACTTGTGAGCATCTTGGAAGGAGAACTTGTAGGAGTAATAAAGGAGGGAATTAGACAGCAGGGTGCAAAGTTGTAGGGAATAAATTAAGTAAGTGTGCAAAGTAAGTGTTCAAAAGCTCTGCTGTTTTCTGAGTGTGGCTGTCAGGCACGAGGGTAGGTCACAGAGGTTTACCTTGATGGCAACACAAATAGCAGATCTACGTGTGATCTAAGAGAAGTAAGCTGTAGGAAGTCGTTAAGGATGCTGCAAGGACAGCAGGCAGGAAAGATCTGGGTTTCCAGTGTGTTACTGATTTGGGCAGCATGGGAACACAAGGGTTGGGGCTGGCACAGGGACAGTGGACATGGCAGCACAGCTTTCTGTCTTATCCAGATCCAGTATCATCTAACTCTTCTACAGACAGGATCCCTGTCTCAGACTTTGATCCAAATCTCTGAGCTGAGACACACAGGGAAAATGTGCTGAGAGGGAAGTGCTGGGAAGATCTGTGAGTCTGAATGGATTTTCTTTTTTTTTCACAGATAGAAAACAGCCCCCATGAGTTTGCACTTTACGTTATCCACGCTTCTGGAGGTAAGCCAGCCACTGCTGCCTGATCACTTCGGCTCTAATCATTCTCTGTGCATGTATGGAATGTGTCCCTTGGAGTAGCAGGACTCGTGCCAGGCCATGTCCTTGTTTGTGCACTGTGTGTGTGGTGTGGCATTTTGCCTTCTCAGGGACCCTTCAGAGATGTCTCCTCTGGAGAGGAAAAGCTGAATCAATGCATTGTGAGCCCTTTCTGCTGACAGCTTTGGATTGCATATGCTGAGTTCAAAGTACTCACTGTTCAGTGGGAAAAATTTACTTCCATAGCAGCTTACTCTTAACTTTTCCAGGAAAAGGGAGATTTGATCTTTATTATTTAATGGGAACACCTGAGAGAATAGGAGGGAACTGGGGGAGAAGGTATTTTAAATAACACAATATTAGGGACCTGTGAGGTATCTGGTAATTGCACTCGAGTCAGTATGGGATCTGTGTCAGGAAAAAAGGCTCATGACTGCAGGTGGTAGATGGAGCCCCTGTGGCATGTTCTGTGTTTTATGACACTGTTTATAAATTCCAGAAAAGAAGCGGTTGAGGAGCAGAGATGTTCCCTTGCTGCACAGGCTGCTGCAGGGGCCCTCTGAGAAGGTTGCCAAGTTCTTTCTCATGGATGGGGACGTGGAAGAGATCAGCAGTGATGTACGCATATCCTCACTTCTCATAGTTCATGGAGCTTTTCTCAATGACCACAGTTAGCAGTGCCTTTCTTGTCTTCTCCTTGTTAGGTTGCTCAGTACATTTCATTTCATCTTCCCTTTTTGGAATCCATTCTGCACAGAATAAATGAAGAGGAGGAGCAGGAGATTCAACAGACCACTGCAAGGTAAACAGACACAAAGGGAGGTGTCAGAGAGTCCAGGGCAATCTGTACAATTGTGGCCTGGCTCATGAGGAGAACATAGGGATGTAGCAGAGTAGAACACTGTGATGGGAAGGCTGAAGGGATCGGGAGGGCTTATAATCCTTTCCCTGTCCTGTTGCTCTTAAAGATTCCATAATTAATACTGACTATACAAAGAGTGGGGTCTTCAGAAAATCTGGACCCTCAGGGTAACTCCTCTTTTTTTTTGTTTGCTGTTTTCTCTCTGAGCCTTTGACTAGCTCGGTTTGTACTTGCTGCTATTCCCTTGGAAAGGGTAAATGCAGTACCACACATGGTACTATTTCAGTTCTGTAGCATTTAGGCCACACCAGTGCCAGATGTCCCCTTAAAACTTGAGGTGAGTGACAGGAGTCCCCCTGGCAGTAGCTCAAGATGCCCCACAGGTACAAGCCAGAGGAGCTCCCATATTTGTGAGCCTCTGAGTCCAAGAGCACTAAGAGGCTACAGCAGCCACAGATCTGTTACTGGATGATGGGCTGCTAATCATGTTGAATCAAAGTGTCCAGGAAACATTTAGAAAATAATAGACTTTGCCTGCATTGGGAAAGTTGGGCATGGAGTCAAAAGTTGGGAATGGACACACATGTGAGTAGTTTGTTGGAATTTGGGCTGAAAGTTTGCAGAGGTTATTTAAATGCCTTCTCCCTCTCAGGTACGTAAGAGAGAAGAGGCTGATCCAGCAACACCTTCGCAGTCGAAGTGTTAAAAAAACAGAGACTACGGTGTGATGGGACCGCCCTGGGGAACACTGGAACGGCCACAGGAACACCTGGGCTGCTGAAGGGCAGTCCTCCTGCTGCCTTCTGGGGCTGGGACTGAGAAGTGCTTCAGCCTCGGAGAGTGCCAAGTGGGAGAAGTCTCTGCTCACCATTAACTCCTGCAGCACCGGGGTGCAGGCTGGAAGCACCCACGGAGATGCACTACATCACCAAAACAGCAGATGCTGGATCTGGCTTGGAACTTAGGCAAAAACTCCCCTGAAAGCCCAAGGCTTTAAATCCTGCTGATGTGTGACCTGCTGCCAAGAGGCTGGTGTAGAAAAATACAGCAATAACCAATGTGCTGATAGAAAATATGCAAACTAGGAATATGTTTATCCCTCTGTTAAAGAAATATTGTATTATATTAGCAGAAAGCTTTTCAGTAGAGCCAAGTGGCAAAAGATATTTATGTATTTAAGACTGCAGGTAGAATATTCATTTAAGTTATAAAATATCCATGCAAGATGCCTGAAATCCACTGGCTTCAGGCTGGTGGATGCTGAAACTGCTTAAGCTTTGAGCTACTGTTAGAAAAACATAACTGGAAACCCTCCCACTTAGGAGCTGCTCAGCTCTTAGCAGTGACAGGGAATTTATTGCTGAAATACCTCGTGAACTGCAAAGTAAGAACAGACTAAACACTGTTGGGTCCTGAAAGGCATCTCAGTGGTTTTTGTAGCTGGAATAAGTGATTGTGCTCCTTCCTGTGTTTTCTGTTTGAAAGGGAATTGAGAAGTGCTCAGTGAGAGGCTGTGTGTTACAGCCATGGAGGGGCTGAGCCCACAGCCTCCCCAGGGATGCAGTTTGGCTCCACCCAGCCCCACGCAGGGCACAGCAGCCAGCTGCCAGCTCCTTCCTGGCTGAGTTGTGTTCAATGTTAGAGCTCCGGTTCAGAGATGTAAATAAAATAAATCTGTGCACAGCTCATTGTCCTCCTGCAGTAGCTGGTTGTTTTTACCTGGTGTCTGCGCCTTACCTCGGCTGCCTTTGTCTTATGTGGGTAACAAATAGTTGTGAGGGAGGAAAGGGATGTGCAGAACCTGCTGCCCAGAAATTGGATGGAGTCAATCAAACTGTAAAACTGCGCTGCCCGAAATCCTGTCACTGGGATGTGAATTCAGCAAGTAAAGGTGAAGGTGCTGATTGAAGCTCCTCAGGTTGGAGTAAGTGTGTTATTTCAAAGTACAGTTTATAATCCTGCCCAGGAAAATGGTTAGGGACAGGGGAGTACAGAGGGTAGAAAAGAATAATAATAAAAATAATTCACAGTTAAGAGGTAGGAATTAAATGACAGTTGGCTTGCAGCTGCATGTGAAAGTTCCTTGAAGCAGCAGGGTATGCCTCCAAGTGGAAGTATTGCAATACTAAATAATTTCTTGCACAGCAGAGTGGAAAAGAGGTGTTTCCAAGCAGGTTCTCCAATCACCTGTGTATGTCCACTCTTCCTAAAATAGGCCATTTTTGCCACCATCTGATGTTCAAGACTTGAATCCTTTTCAATTCTCTTGTCTTGCTGAATTGGGACTGAAAACTTCTGGAAGACAGTTCTGGGATAGGACACAGACCTGATGCTGTTGGCCAGGATTTCAGGGTGAGTGAAATCATGCTGTGACTCTTGTAGGGTTGGTTCTTTGTGAGTGCTGTGCTGTCTAAATGAACCATTTCTGACAAATACAGGCAAGAGCAGGCGAAGAATTTCTTCCAAGGTATTCTGGGACATTCAAGGAAACACAGCGAGGACACACAGGTGATAGAGGAAATGGGGGTCACTCGGGTTCGGACACAAGGCCGTTAACCAAAGAAACAGTGATTACAGTGTATATCTTACCTGAATTTGTACATTTGATCTCATTTGCACTTACACTTCATAAGCTTAGGATTTAAAATGCCTTTCTTTATTTTGTTCTGTGACTATTCGGGATAATATAATAATATTTCATACCAGAAGATGGTGACCACAGCCATACCCTGAATTTCCATCACTTAGCTTATTGTTTCAGTGGATTTCCATACGGGCCCTTAGCCTCCCTCTGAACTGAACATGCCTTTTTGTCACTTGCTTTGCTTTAAATGCTCCCTGTGCCATTTGTGTCACTTTTCCGGCGAGGACCTTCCCATGAACTGTACAGCTCCTTATGCTGACAGCATTTTTTCACTCCTTTTGATGAGTTCTGGACTCTGGAAAAAGGAAAGTCCCTGGGCTCAATAGTGTCAGGAGGGTGCCTGATGTGTTTGTGACCTGTTCAGTGAGGTGGCAGCAGCAGGGCCTGACTTATGACCTTGGCACGGTGTACACAACCCTTGTGTGCAGAGCACGGACACATTTATCACTGAATGCACATTTGATTTTGCTCTTCAGCTGAGCTGGCCTTACACTTGGTATTGGTCAGAAAAATACTGAAATACAGTTCTGGTAGGAAGAATCAGTATAATCTTTTGGGGACGTGCTGTTCAAGCATTTCCAGAGGTGAAAAATTTTTTATTAATGAAAGAGAATTCTTTCAATTGTAACATTTTAAGCCAAGATTTGGAAAAGAGATAATAAAAGCTTTCAGGTCAGGGATGGTTTGTTTAAGTTAAGGAAGATAGCAAAGAGAGGGACATGAGAGGAGTAGGGAAGATTGGATTTACTGGAGGGTAAAGGGGAGCCAAAGCAGGTTTGGGGTATGAAGTTCAGCGGGCTGAGACAGCTCAGGAAAGGGAAGAGGGAAACAGAGGCAGGGAAATAAACAGGGAAAATGCTTTGGTCTAAAAGCCCATCATCGCAGGCACTCATTAATAGTCACGAGAGCAGCAGGCTGGGTTCGGCTGAACTCGAATCGGTTCGGCCGAGCTCGGCTCCGTTCGGTCGAACTCGGAACCGCTCGCTGCGTTCGGCTGAGTTCGGCTCGGTTCGGCCGACCTCGTAATGGTCACTCGGTTCGGCTGATCTCGCGTAGGTTCGGCTGAACGCGGCTCCGTTCCGTCGCGTTCAGTTAACCTCAGCTGAACTCGGATCGATTCGGCAAATCTCGGCCAGATTCGGGCCTTCGAGTTCACTCGGCCATTTTCGGCCACACTCGGCCATTTTCGGGTCTTCGGCCAAACCCGACGTTGCTCCGCAGTGCAATGGCGGCCTCTGGCAGGACGCCGTGAGGGGACAGAGGGCTGGAACGGCCGCCTCATCCCGGGTGCCGGGTGTCCCGGTCCCTGCCCACCCCCGTGTCGGCCGGAGCGCGCCCTGCAGCGCAGAACGCGGCCGTCGCTCTCCTCCGGCTTCCCTGTTCCTGCCGTGCCAGCGGCAGCTGCGCCGGGAGCGATTTGCCCTGAGGCGGGGATGGGGAAAATCCCCTTGGTTCGGGCAGCAGCGCCGGGAACGAGCGAGTGGTGCCTTCGGCTGAGTGGCCGGAGGGGACGGAGGTGTGCAGGGGTCACCTGGGTCGGGTGGGATCCACGGGGGGACGTGTGTCCTTTTGGCACTGCTGCGTGGGAAAAACTGCTGCGTGGGACGAGTTTGTCCCGGGACTCGAGGCTCTCTGGGATCGTGTTTCGTGGAATAAAGCTCGTGCCGCCTTCCCGGCTGCGGTGCCGACGTTTTGTAGTGTGAAAAAACAAAGTTCACTCTTCAGAGTTTTTAAAAGTTTGTTAAGGGATAAAAGCCAGCGCTGGGGTGCTTGTCTGTTTGCCAAGAGCACCCGGTTACCTGAACCCGTGTTCTCTGTATTCTGTTACATTACAGGCTTGCGTGCATATTCATAAGAACTTATACATATTCAAAGATTCCTTTGCGCTTAGATGTTCTTTTGCTTGGCTTTAACCTTTGACTTGTCTTCATGCCATCTTATAGATTAAACCAATACATTTTATTTCTTCCTGTGATGCCATCCTGCTGTATTTTCACTCCCTGATAACGAGGGTCAGTCAATTCTTTTTTTTCGGTGCTCTGGTTTCTGTTTCCGTTTTCTTGTGTTTCAGATAAGACAGTCCCCGAATGTGGGAAATCACCTAATTATTTTACACTATTTTCTGAGTTAGTAACGTGTAAAAAGCTTTTTAACATTTCACAGTCTCTATTGTGCTATGGTGTAGGATAGTATATATGACACTACTGTTTATGGAAGCTATACGGTGCATACATAAACTGACAGATTATACTTTATCAAGAGCAGTAATTACAAATTGTACTCTATCAGCATTTTTGTGGTCAATAATAACTTGCCAGAGCTAATACATAAATGCCAAAGGCAATAACTATATTTGTTATTTACAGTACTTAGGTGGACTGAGCTCTGTTTTCTCGGAAGCAGCGGGATGGGTGTCCCTGTGCCCACCCCCATGGGTCACAGAGAGAAGCTGCTTCTGTGGTTACAGCTGAGGGTCAGTGGGAAAAACAGAACAGTCCTGATGGAAACTGGTGGAAAAACAGTTTTTGTTTGGTTTTGGACTTGATGTTTTCCTCCTGACCCCTCTTGATCCGGGTGTTTTGCCTTAGGAAACAGGAGCTGGCGACAAAGACATTTTGTTGTCCTAGAAGGGAAAAGTTTATTTGTATTTATTTCCTGACCCACCTGGAATGATTTGGATCTCAGGAGGCACCTGAGAACCTCCTTTTGTGTCCCGGGTGGGGTCCTGGCTATAAAAGGGGTAAAAGCTGGAGCAAGAGTGGGGAGAGATAGGAACAGTGCTTGGGACCAGTGAGACTTTGGGGAGTTGCATTGGGAAACAGAGCTGAGAGTCCATGAGAAATGAGAATACTGCAGCTGGAGTGCTGAGAATGGAGAGTCTGCAGTGGATGTTGTCTGGTCAGTCTCCTGTTGTCCCATATCTAATGCTGTGCTGTCACCAAGTCACCTCCCAGGTCTGGACACCCTCAAGGCAGGGGTGTTTTTTAAGTATTTTAAATGCTGCAGCAGCTCCCTCCCTACATGAGAGCTGCCTCAGCTTGGATGAGTGTGAGGATATCCAGCTCTTCCTTAGGGCTTGGAGCATGGCAGGCTGCAGAGCTCATGTTAAATCTTGTTTAAACACTTTTAATATCAAAATATTTTAAAACAGAGACTTTGAGGAAATAACATATGTAAGTCTGTTGCAAGTATGGGTACAAACTGTCTTTATTAAAGATCCACATTGATGGATGTTTTGCAAACCACTCTGGGGACAGAATGTGTCCCAAAAGCTTCATTAACCCCTTGTCTTCTGCTGGTAGGGCAGTGTCTGACACTAGGTCTCAGGAGCTGTGTGGAGACTCCTCTCTGGAGCAGGGTCACGCCGTGAGGATGAGCCACAGAGGTTCAGTTGTTGGACCAGGTGAGGATCTCTTTCTGCTTGGTAATTGTTGTTGCTGGCTTTAATGTCACGGCTGCAGTGTTCCTTCAGACCTTGTGCCCTGCAACAGCACTTACAGCTCCCGTGCTGGGCAGGAAACAGTTCTGGGGTAGGCCTTTCAGTCTCATCAGTGTGCATTTAAATCAAGTGTTTATTTCCATCAGTCTCTGGTTTGGCACCCTCGGTCCCACGGGACAGAGCTGTGTGAAGGCTCAATCCCATCTATACCAAGTCCTTCCAGTGTTTCCAGCAGCAGGTGCTGGAGGCACCAAGGGCTGCCTTTTGAGCCTGGCTCTCCCCTGGGGTTTTACAGAGGGTTACAAATTCTGCCCTTCGGGATCTAATGTTTATTTTGAACATTGATCCTACAGCTGGATAGTTCAGCTAGCAGGGATTAGAGTCAGCTCTTGGGCCCAAAACAGATTTTTTTTTCCCACAAAGACTGACTGAACTTCCTGAGATAGCATACAGATGATGCACTAGACTTCAGAGTTAATAGTGTTGGTAGGTGATTATGATGAGGTTGAACTGAAGTTTTCTTAGAAAAGCCATCAGGTGTATTGAAGATCTATGGCAAACAGGTGGTTGGTACACTAGCTGATCGTAGGTCTTGGGCTTTTCTTCTTCTTTCCTTTAACCTGTTCTTAAGAGGACCCTGAAACTGCAAAATTGAAAGGCGGGGGGGTGAACGTGGGGGAGGAAAGTTGATTTTCATTTTTTTAAGTATTGCTGTGGATTTTGGTATGTCCTCAAAGTGACACTACCAAAACAGAATTGGAATAACCAAACTTCAGGAGTCTGTACTTAATTCTTTTAATGTGTTTGTGTGGGTGCAGGAAATGCCAAATCCCAAAGCAATTCTACGTCTGTAACTTCAAGTGCAACATCTTCAAAACCAAATGCTCATTGTGGGCTTTTCACAGGGATGCAAATGGTCTAAAGGCCTTTCTTGTATCCCAAAAGCAAAAAAACCTTTCTCTGTGAGGTTTTGGAGGGGTTTCTCTTTGGGATTTCTTGTGATGCAGCATCCCGGGTATCCCTTCCTTTGTGCAAAGTTCATTGGTAAAGGATTGAATAACTGACACGTGGGGTCTGGGATAAAAATGGTTCTGTTAAAATTAGGCAAAGAATGCAGTAAGAAAAATGAGCATCCTTTTAATGTCTGAAATAGTTAGGAAAAAAATGCTGTAAAAGGGCACTTTTATCTGTGAATTGGTGTCACCTCTCATGGATAAAACCCCATAATGAGCAATCACAGCAGAAGTGTGATAGCCAGATCCTTTGAGTTCCGCAGTGGACCTAATGTTCTTTTCCTCCTCTCTTTCAGGACAGGAAAAATCTTTAAACTCCTCCCATCTTTGCCAGAAGCTTTGGTGTTTAAGCAGCCAAAGCCAAGAGGCTTCAGCACCAGGGGTGTGCACTGGAGGGCTCCTGGTCCTGCCCACGCTGTCAGAGGGATGCAGGGTTCCTCTTTTCCTCTCTGCTGGGATTAACTGCCTAGGGAATGCCATTTCTGACAGCCCAACCCTACACCTGTGTGCTGGAAAAGGGCATCAGGGAAGAGGCAAATGCCAGAGTTCCTTGGGGATGATGGAGTTGTGGTGTTTGGCTGTGCCCAGAGGGGCAGGTTGGGCATTGTTTGTGCACCTAAGGACTGGTCTGGGGGTTTAGGAGCTCTCAGTGTATTCCCAGCTCTTCCAGGGCTGGCAGCTGGTGCGGGGCTGGGTTGGGCTCGAGGCAGGCACTGGCCCCGCACAGATGCAGGGGGAGGGCTGGGAGGATTTGGGAGCAAGGCGAGGAAAATGAGGAATGGTGCTGGGCAGAGTGATCGGCCTGTGCTCGTGTCAGCGCAGCCGTGCAGGGCACTGGGATCTGGGTACAGCTCCTGCTCGCCTGGTGTTCAGGGATGCAGGGTCTGAGGGACTGGGTTTATCTGTGGCTTTCCAGGTCAGCAGGAACAAGAGGAAATGTGGTGCCAGAGTTGTGTCCCATCAAGTTGTGCTTCCTTCTGAGGACAGAGTCTCTGGGTTGAGCTTGTGAGTGTCCTGCAAGTGTTTAGATGAGCAATCCAGGAAAAAGGGAGCTTGGAATTGCATCCGCTGCTGGAAACATTGCCTTAGGTCTGCTTAGTTTGTGTCTGTGAGAAGTGGGATATGGGCTGGAGGTGTGCTGTTGGGAACAAAAGATGGAGTACACATCTCCAGGGACGTGTAGTGAAGGACTGAGTTGCAGAGAAGGGGAGTAATTATAAATGATACCAATACTTCTCCCAAAACTGGGGTGAAGCAGTGATGGGGGTGGTTGGGTTTGGTCCTTGTGCAATTTTTAAATTCTGGTGTATGATTTACTGTCCAGTATCTTTCTAACAAAAGCTGACCCAAATGTAGGTTAAGGATTAGAACTTGGGTCCATTCACTGCAAAGTCTTGCCACAGCTGGGGACTGGGGTGATGACCACTCTCAGCAAAGGTTACTTATTAATGTTACTTACTAATACTGTCAGATTTCCCTCATTGCTAGGCAGGAAAGGTGAGGGTTTGGATCAGGAAACAAGGCCTGTGTGATGGTTGGTTTATTGTGTTTTGCAGTGAGCCAGGGCTGGCACAAGGATTTGTGCGGGTACTGATCTGGCACTGAAGCTGTTGCCCTTTGGAGTAATTTCAAAGGTATGATTCTAGAACCCTTTGGAGGCTGGTTTTGGAATGCCAGTTGTAGCTGGATCTCGCTCCAAGTGCAGCAGTCCAGGTGAGGGTTCTGACCTCTCCAGATTTGTGCTTACCTTGGTACAGACTGGGGGTGGAGCAGGTTCTCCAGGGAAGCGGAGATCACTGAGAACTGTTGCTCTGAAAGCAGAGACTTGCTGGGATTCGCTTTTGCAAAACTGACATGAAGTTTGTAAAACCAGCACAAAATTCTAATTCCCATGGGTTTTAGGGAGGAGCTACTGGTCACCCTGAGAACTAGATCAGAACTGGCTTTTGTGATAAGAGTCTGATTTGGTATCCTGATTTGGTATGATCTGTGTGGTTAAAATGAAGTCCCAGCCCCAGACAGAGGCTGATGGTTTCTGCTCATTGCAGAACACGAGCTCCAGTGCTGTGTTGGGAGTGTTTGCTGGGAATGTTCCTCATCCCTGGGAGCGTCCTTTTGTTCCTGGGTGGCCGGACAGAGCTTTTGGGCCTGTGAGCCTCAGAGTTGGATTGCAGAAGTCCCTGGAAGGGAGAAGGACAGGGAGGATTGTCAGAGTGGGGCTGTCACACCACACCTGGCAGTCTGTGCTGTGTGCTGGAGGTTGTTGTGGATTTGCACTGCGGGGAATGAATGTCCCCTTCCCAATTCAGTTCAACAGATCCAAGGGCTCTTAGAGGAATATTTTATTCTTTACTTCTCTTTGTGATAATTTAATTTCCACCCTGCCATGAGTGTTTTTTTGATTTCTCTAGGAGAAAACGTTACAGCAGAGGAAGTTTGCAAAGGAGCCCAGAGTTGTGTTTGGAGCAGAGAGCTGCACCTTCCTGTGCTGCCACAGCCTGACCATAGCCACGTGGAACAGCCTGAGCAAAGGGGATTAGGGGCAATTTCTGATTCCCCAGTGAGAAGAACACAAACTCACAGCCATTCAGGCCTGACAGTCCCCTCCAGCAAGAGCTTAGCACACATCCACAGAGGTAAGTCCAGCATCTGGAAGAAAAATAAAAAGAAGGAAAAGGTGATTTATTTTGCCTCAAAGTTCTTTCAAGTTTTTAAAGCCCAACCAACATTTGCTCTTGATTTTGGTTGGGTGAATCATGAGCAGTGGGCTTAGATCATGCCATTCATCTAGCTGAAAACCTGGTGTACTTTAGAGGGAACACAAGAACTGTTTGTGTAGGAAAATGTGAGGGGATGTCAAGGGGAGTGAGGTGGCATTTTTGAGGGAATTGCTGAGGTAATGGAAGGGTGACCAGCAGACAATTTCTCTGGGAAATCCAAGGCCGCTCAGGACTGCAGCCAGGGCTCTCCAGGACTGAGTGGTCATCACTCAGGACTCACTGTGTCCTCTTTCCTTGGCAGCAGCTGGCAGGGAAGGGAGAGGAGGATCCCTGTGGGATGAGACTGGAGAGAGCGAGCAGAGGAGCGGCCTCAGGCTGGAGAAAGGCAAAGGAACCACTGTGGTGTCACCAGGGCACCTGTGAGGAACAAAATGGACACTTGGAGGCCAAATGGAGGTGAGGAGTGGATGGTTTGGGGCAAAATGTGAGTTAGTCTACAGTGAAATAAGTAGGGATATTTTGGAGAGAGAAGCTGAGGTGATGAGTTCACCCACCTTGGCACAAGTTGTGTTGGCAGAGAGTGGGGCCGGAGGTCAAGGTCAATCCAAAGCCAACCTGCTCAACCTCTAAATGCCACAATAAGTTTTACAGGCTACCCACTGAGGGATTAAAAATATATAAAAATGAAACCAAGAGCATTAATGAGATTCCTGGGAATCCCATTACCTCACTGTCATGGAACTCTTAACATAGTTTTGAGCTTTTGATGACAACAATGTATTTCTTTATTTGGATTATTCAGTGTGTGGGCTATGGGGTTTATTTGGATTTTAAAGCCCTCATGGTAGCCCTGACACTGCTCAGGAGCAGGTAGGAAAAGTAGAGTCAGAACTCCTGGCAGGCACAGGGTGTTTTCCCCCAGACTGGATTGTGGAGGAATTGTCTGGGACCTGGCTTGTCTGTCTGGGTGATACCACTCGCTATGATTTGTATAATTCCAGTTTGTATAATTTAATTTCCAAAACTTCCCAGCCCAGGGGCTTGAGCTGACAGGGCAGGACAAAGATTGTTCTCTTTGTGGTGCCCAGATTTGGGGTTCTCTGTCAGCTTTGCTAGTTCAGATTAATTATACCCATAGCCCTGAATTCCCTGCTCAATTCCTGCTGCAATAACCTCAGGGCCTCACAGAGAGTGGATATTCCCATGCAGAGCTGCTGCCTTGGATGCCAGCTGCGTCAGGAACCGGCAGAGTTTCCAAGGAAGCTCAGCAGCATTGGGATAAGGACAGGTTTATATTCTATGGAACTGGCTATTTATAACCCTCACCCCAATGATGTCCCTGGGGTCAGTTGACAGAGTTGCCTGGAATTCAGCTGATTCTCCCCCCTCCTCAGCTCAGGCTCCAGTTGATATTTCAAAGGAGAAGAAGGCGGTGGCTGGATGCACTTCTGGCCTGTGCTGAGGCAGCCCCTGTGCCCACAGGAGGACATCTCTCCCTGCAGAAGCTCAGCTTTCAGAGCCTCAGCAGTAGCCTCTACATGTTCTTTTCCCTCAGTAAAGGAATGCACATCCTCACCTCCAGTGGGATCCACCTGTGAAAGCCTTCTGTCACTTCTGCACTTCCAGCTGGCTCCCTGGAAAGGTCCAAACTTCATCCCACTCTAACCTCTCATTTTAAGGTATCTCCAAGGGCTATTGCTTGGGATTTAGTATCTGTGAGGAAAGATTGCCTTGGCTTCAATGCTGCTGATGGAGGATAAGCCTCAAGCTGGAGAGGAGGGAAGAGATTCAGGGTGGCCAGGACATACCTGGCAGCTGTATAGGATCTCTGAACCAGGAATTGCTGTCTGAGCCACGGCCCTTGCTGCCATTCCCAGGTAATGCCAGCTGCTCCTTAAGCTCCTGGGCTGTCGGTGGCCTCTGTCCAGGCAGAAGCATCTCCCCATGCCTCATCAGAGCAGCTCGTGGCCGAGGAGCCGTGGTGCAGGCACAGCTTCTCCCCTGCAGTTACCAAGGATGAGAGATGCTGCTTCCCTTCCAGGGGCTTCTGGCTGCCTCCTGCCTGGCACTCGCAGCCAGCTGGGACACACTGAGGGAACACAAGGAACATTGCTGGCAGCGAGAGGGAGACACCAAGGCCTCTGGGCCAGAAAAGCAGCCCTGGCCTCAGCAGCTGCCACTGTTTTGTCCTGACAACACTCACCTGCAGGAAACACCCCCTGCCACTCTCCAGAAGCGCTTTGGCCACGGAGCAAGGTAACCCTCAGGACTTGTCTTGTTCACTTCTCCCTGCAAAGGGACATTGCATGAGCACATTTACAGCTGTTGGGTAAATCCTGGAAAGGGCAGAAAAATCAGGGTTATGGGGAAGAGTTTGGTGTTGTCATGTTAGGTGCTAGCTAGTTCTGCCCTACAGCCAGTGCAGGGGCTGGTGTGTAAAGCAGCATTAAGAGAAGAAAAGGAGCTGCATTTATATAGGAGTTCCTTACTGGCAGTAGTAATTCCCATCCCACCCAGGACCTTTGTCATGACCTTGACACTGGGAGCAGGGTGTTGAGAAGGCAAAAATTCTGTGTTCAGTGCATAGCTGGGCCAGTCACTTCTCATAATTTAACTCCATGATCCTCATGGTTCTGGAAATAAAGAATAAATTGTTTTCACTGGCTTCTTAACAGTAGAGGTTTTTCCACTGGAGAGTATGAGCTGCAGAGAAAGTGGGGGACAGGAAGGAGAAAATCAGGTCTCAGCTGGCAGGTGTCGGATGAGCAGGCAGAGCAGCAGCGAGCGCCGGCAGGGCTCCAGTCACACACCGGGCACAATCGGAGCAGGAGCAGCAACGCCTGGGCCCCAGCGGCCATCCCGGAGCGGCTGCTCCCGGCCGCGGCGCTGCAGCCCCGCTCGTTCGGTAGAGGTCCCCCGGGGATCAGGACACAGAGGAGGGGGAGGCGGGCGCTGCTGCTCGCAGGGGAGCGCGGTGGCCTCGGGGAGACCGGGCTGGGGGGGTTCGGCATCCCGCGGGGGCTGCGGGGCGGCTCCGTGTCCGCCAGGAGGCGCCACGCGGGGCGGGAGGCGGCGCCGAGGGAGCGGCGGTGCCCGTGGGGTCCCGGGGCGGCACGGGCGGTCCCCGTGCCTCGCCCGCTTCCAGCCGCGATCCAGCGTCTGCTCCAGGGAAGCGCCGTCCTCCTGGCGGGCCCGGCACCGGCACAGCTCCGGCTCCCCGCGGTCATAGCAGGAGTATACCCAGAGCCCCGGCGGGATCCGAGCCCCGTGCCGACCGCAGCCGGAGCGGCTCTTCACGCCCGCGACGATGCCGGTCCCGATCCCAGCCCCAATCCCACCTCGATTCTCCGGCCCCGGTACGCACACCCCAACCGCCGAGGAAGAAGCGGCTCTGCCCGGCTCCCACAGCAGACACCGGCGAGACCAGGACCCGAATCCCCGAGCTCACCTGAGCGCCTTGGACACCGCGCAGCGCCGGGAGTAGTCCCAGATCCGGATCTCCGCACAGCTCTCCGAGCGACGGCCCTGCCGCACCCCGAGACAAGTGTCCAGCATGGAAAGCGGGGAAGACGCGGATCCGCCGGGATTTACGGGCGCGGGGCGGAGCGGGGCCCCGGGGGCGGGGCCAGCACAGGTGTGTGCACAGGTGCGCGGGGCCCCAGAGCGGCTGCGCGGGGCGGGGCCGTGGGGGATTTAAACCGCGGGGAGGAGCTGGCGCAGCTATTTACTCCTCTGTGCTCGGGGTGGGAGGCTGTGGCCGGCCGGGCCCTATATCTTTTTTTCGCTGTATTTCTTTTTTTCTGCATTTTTTTTCCTGTTGCATTTCTGTTTCTCTATACCTCTCCTCTCTACCCTCCCTTCCTCCCCTCCCCCGCCCCCTACACCCTTTCCCCCCCAACCCCCCCCCCCCAGCCCTCCCCTCCCTCACCCCCACCCCCCCCCCAGGCAGTCCCCCTCTCTATTCCCCTACTCACCCCAACCCTTCCCTATTCCTCCATCCTGTCCCTCTTCTTTCCCTCCCCAACCGGGCTCCCCCGTGCCCCCTCTTCCTGCTCCCCTTCCCCCCCGCCCCCAGTCTCTCTCCACCTGCCCTCAATCCTCCTTCTTCCTGCAGCCTTCCTTCCCCCCACTCCATCCCGGCTCCTCCCGCTCCCTTTTCATTATACCTTCCCCCCAACACCTTCCTCCTCCTTCCCCTCAACCTGCTCTCAATCCTTCCTTTCCTTCCTCCACCCTGCCTTCCCCCAAGCCCCCTCCCCTGCTGCCCTGCACATCCCAACCCCTCCACACCTGCCCTCTGTCCTTGTCACCCTCCCCACAAACACCCTCTCTGCTCCCCTATTCTCGTTTTCCACTTCCCACTTTCCTTCTTTCCTCGCAGCCGCGGGGCGCGGGGCGCCGGAGAATAAAGCCCAGAGGGCCGGAGCCTGGCGCCCCCCGCCTTCGCTGGGGTCCCCACACGGGGCCGAACCCGCTCTGCGGGTCCCCCCATTCCGGTCCAACACACCGCCCGACACTGCCGGACCTGCGGCTTTCCCAACATCACACTGGAGGCGTCAGGGCGGGCCCCCTCCTCAGGAGGGGGTCCTGGAGGGAGGGGGTGTGGGTAGATTAGGGCGGACCCCCTCTGGAGGAGGGGGTCCGGCGGGAGGAGGGGGGTGTCAGGGAGGGCCCCCTCCGGGGGAGGGGGCGGGGCAGAGGGGGTTGCTTCCCCCTCCACCGGACCTCCTCCTCCGGAGGGGGCCCGAGGGGCCATTCGTTTGTCTGGGAATCTTTTTATGTCTCTTCACGCTGCGGAGTGACGTGACCGCCCCTCTCCACCCCCCGGGCCCCGGTCCGGAGAAGGGGGCCCCCGGGAGGGGTCCGGGGCGAACTCCGTCCGGAGGAGGGGGCGGGGTGGAGGGTGGTACCTCCCCCTCCTATCCCCGCTTCCTCCCCCGGACCCCCTCCTCCGAAGGAGGCCCGTCCAACCCCCCCCCTCCCCGGGACCCCCTCCTCCGGAGAGGGGTCCTCCCTAACCCGCTTCCCCCCCACCGACCCACCCAGGACCCCCTCCTAAAGAGGGGGACCCCCTAACCCACCCCTTATCCCACCCCCACCCCACTCCTGAGGAGAGGGTCCACCCTAACCAACCCAACTTCCCCCCCAGGACCCCCTCCGGAGGAGGGGGCCCTCCCTGGACCCCCAGTGTGATGTGTGGGAAGCCGGAGTGCCGGCGCTGTGTGTGAACACCATCACAGACCCGCCGAGCGGGTCTGGCCCCGTGCGGGGACTTCAGCGGGGGCAGGGGGCGCCGGGCTCCGGCCCTCTGGGCTTTATTATTCTCCGGCGCCCCGAGCCCCGCAGCTGCGGGAGAAGAAGGAGAGGGGAGGACGGGGAGACAGGAGAGATGGGGGGTTGAGGACGGGAAGGGAGTGGGCTCGGGCTGTGGAGGGAAGCGGGAGTGGAAGGGAAAGGCTGGGAGGGGGGGAAGAGGGACGGTAGACAGAGGAGGGGGAGCGGGGAATAGAAGGGAGTAGCGGGGTAGGGACAGGAGAGGAAGGAGTGGGGGGGGGCTGGTTTGGGGGCATAGGAGGGGAGGGTTTCAGGGCGAGATGGAAGGGGGAGAAAGAAAGGGAATACGGGGAGAAGGAAGGAGGGGTAGAGAGAAGGACAGGAAAGGAGGCCGAAGCCTCCACGCCTCACCTGCGGAGCCCGCACAGGTAGCTCCCTCCCGCACCGTGCTCTGAGTGAGCAACTGGCCGACGTGGCGATTTCCGGGGACTAAATCACCTCGGCTCCGCCCCGCGCACCTGAGCCGGGCCCGAGCCCCGCCCCGGTACCGCCCGGCTCCGCCCCCAGTGCCACCCGGCTCCGCCCTAGGCCCCGCCCCTGCCCCGCCTCACGGACCCCTGGCTCCGCCCCAAACCCGCCCCCTGCCCGGGATAGGGGCGGGACCATCGCTCGCGGCCCCGCCCCTCACACCTGAACCGGGGCTGCTCCGGGCCCGGAGCCTGGGGCTTTGAGGTGGGGCCGGGAATGGGACCGGGAGTTCTGGTTCAGATCCTGTCGGTATCCGTTGGGGGTCCAGACTGGGAGTTTTGCCGGAGCCGGGAGCCTTGGCGGGGGCCGGGGCTGGGCAGTCCACGGCCCGAGCCTCCCCGGGCCGGTAGGGATAGAAGCCCGGTGCTCGGGCCGGCGGGCCCTGGCGCTCCCGGCGCGGGCCGAGCAGTGCCGGCGACGGGTGTCCTGCGGCTCTGGGCGAGTCCCGGAAGGCTGGGGAAGGCAGCAGCCGCTGCTGCTGCCGCCCGGGGCTTTTCCCCGGGTAGGGCTAGGAGCAGGTGGGGAGGTTTCCTCGGGCGGAGGCTGGGGGACAGGCTCCTCGTGGAGGAGTTTTTGGGGGGTCGGGCGCATGGTAGCCCAGGAGGAGTGTGGGGTGTGAGGGAGGGATGTTTCCCTGGAAGCGGATGTACCCGGCTGGGCTGTGTTCCCAGGCAGGGTGGGAGGTGCTGCAGCTGAAATAAACTGGAATACAGTGATTCCCCACATCTATTTGTGCTGCCCCACAGAGACACAAGATGGGACCCTCTGTGCACGGAGGGTGCCTCCATCTCAGTTCCCAAGCTCTTCCCATAAAATGGATATGGGGTAGGGGGTGGGCAACATCCTTGCAGCTGCCCACCGCTACATCACACATGGGGTCAGAGAGTTGCAGTGCTGGCTTTTAACTGCCAAGTGGCATGTTTTGGGTGCTTGGAACATGCTGAGGAGGTTGGGTTTGGCGCTCAGAAAGGGACTAAGTCCTGCATTTTCCACAGTTGAAAATGGAAACTAAATCCAGCAGGTTTGGGTCCAAAGGCAAAAATTAAGTCTTGTGTTTTCACCTTTTGAGAACAGAGACTAATGTTGCATTTTTGGGCATTGAAACCAAGCTCTGGAGAATGATTTTGGGTCCCAAAAGCACAGCCCGATATTTGTGAAGGTCAGAAAAAGTAAAGTCCTGCATTTTCTTTTCTTGAAGCTGCAGGTAAAATCCTCCATTTTCCCAGGTCAGAGAAAGACACTACCTCAGTGTTGTGCTTTTAGGGCTCAGAAGCAGAGGGTAGGCAATGCCTTTCTGAAGCTCAGAAAAACGCTAAGTCCTGCATTTTCTTTTCTTGAAAATTCAGGTCTAGTCCAGTGTTTCTGGGACTCAGAAAAATGACTAAGTGCCACTTCCCAGAGACTTGGAAACAGCAGCTCAGCTGTTTTCAGCCCCAAAACAGAGGCTGGGGGTGGGCCTTTGGGTGGGAGGGCTGGGGATGAGGACCCTCTCTGGAGGAGGGGGTCCAGTTGCCTTGGTCCCCAAACGTAGGGACGCTGGCACGCCCCAGGCTGTTTCGAGGGTCTGAGATAGTCTCAGGAAATAAAAGCACTTTCCAGCCCCTTTTCCATGTCTGTTTATTGTGTGCAGCCACTACAACAGTTATGACTTCTATTTAAACAATAACTTTATGACAGTTAATAGTTATGTGCAATTGATGACAGTGAGTTATTTACAACTTGGCCAAAAGCCCAGGTAACTGCAATTAGCTGGAGCTTTAAATTTGTTTGTAACAAAGAGCAGCAGTTACTAAGCCAGAGCTGGAAGGAACTGGAGCAGCCATCAACTGCAGCATCTCAGATCCAGAGCTGGAATGAAGAACATGCCACAGCCAGAGCTGGAGGTTCAGCAAGCTGGACTGGGTAACACCTGCTAGTGAAACAAGCAGAAGGAACAGAAATCACCTGGGTCCTCAAATATCCTGAGCAGTAAGTCAGCACGGGTCCATCAGCAGGAGCTGGGAGCACCAGGAAGAGCTCTTGTCCAGAGTGTGCATCAGCTGGAGCTGTAACAGGCATAGGCGTCCCTGAGGGAGAGCTGAGCTCACCTGCAGCTGCAGCATGAACGTCTCGTGGTTGGATCTGGAATCAGTGCACCCCGGATTCCTAGCCAGGCGCAGGCATGGATGTCCCTTATCAGGAGCTCTGAGCAGCAGGAAGCCCAGCCTCTTCCACCAGGGAGTGAAGCCAGGCCAAGTGCCACTCTCTGCGTGGAGGTGTCTCCCAGTCCCATTGCTGAGAGCAGAAGCGAGGCAGGGGCTGTCCTGGGGACGTGGTGCAGCAGCGTCTCCTCTGGCTCTGCAAAAAGGGGGTCAGTCAGCATCCCAGGGTGCACAGCACAGCCCCACAAAACCCACAGGAGATGCCTGTCCCCCTCCCAGGCAGGGGCAGCCCTTCCCTCCCTGCTGCCCCCCGCTTTGGGCACAGGCTGCCCAGCACTGCGCACCGAGGACGGGGAGGGGAGGGAGAAATTACAGCGGGAGAGCTCAGGGCTCAGCCCAAAAAATGCACGTTTCTGCCCAGAAGAGCAGAGGAGGAGGCACAGACTGCTGCAAGCCCTCTGCTCAGTGAGGGGCACTGTGGGAACCAGCCACCCAACAACACTGGGGCTGGCCTGGCCCAGCACCTTCCCCCACCCTGCCCCAGAGCAGGACCAGGGAACCACAGACTGTGCAGCACATCCTGATAAACATCTCTGAGCCAGGCACAGCACAAACCCTGATCCCAGTGTGAACATGCCACAGGACATGCTCATCAAACAATGCTGAGCCAAGCCCAACACTGAGAATCAAACGGAACAGGCCACAAAGGGCCCAGAACAACCAGAAGCCCCCTGGGAGGGGGAACAGGGCAGGACTGTCCCCAGCCCATCTCTGACCAGAAGCCAGACCAGCAGCAGCACTGGGTGACTGCTGACGGTGTGGGGAGAAGCCGCCCTTGGGCAGCTCTGGTGCAGGACCTGCTCTCAGCTTCCTTCACAGCAACGGGCACAGCTGAATCCCAGCCCCAGTTCCTGTCCTGACCCCCCTGCAGCCAGGGCCCTGTCTAGGAGCACTGCCAGTGCAGCCCCAAACCACACCACAACAGGACGGGCCACACAACCAGAAACCACAAGCACAACCATTTTCTTCCCAAGGAACAGCCAAGCACAATGCAGAGGCAGCCACAGCCACGACCATGGCCCTGCTGCAGCCTGCTGCCAGCCCCAAAGCGGCCCGCAGCAGGGCCAGTACCAGAAGCCACCAGCACAGCATGTTCTCCTCAGCCATAGCCTGGCACAATTTCCTCAGGCCATGTGCCTCTGGAGCACTCCTTCCTTCCCACCTTATCCTGCCGCCTTCCCCAGAGTTGCCTGGCTCAGAACACTCACCTGGGCGCATCCTCCCATGCCAACCTCTCTTGGTGCCATGCTGGGGCCGTGCTCCTCACCTGGGCTCATCCTCCCTTGCCAGTGTGCCCAGGGCTGCTCCTGTTGGGGCCGTGTCCAAGGCTGAGCCCCTCAGCCAGTCCCTTGTGCTGTTTCCTGCACGGAGACAGTCCCTGGTGAGGAAGAGGCTGCAGCTTTTCCTCTTGGAAGACAAAGCTCTTGCCCCAGCAGGAGCTCCCAATCCACACCACAGGTCCCTGCAGGCAGCAAAACGCACTGGTGAAAGCAGATGCTGCTTCTAAGGACTGAAGCCGACCCCTGTGGGCCCTTACCTGCCCCTTTTCTTGCAGTGGTGCAGGGGCCTGGTCACCCCCCTGAGTCCCCCTGACAGCTGCAGCTTTCCGGGCAAACAAGAGCCCCTGGTGCCTCTCAGAGGTGTCTCCTGGGCAGGCTGGGCCTAGGGCTGGTGTAGAGGCTTTGCCTCCTCTCCTTCCCCCTGCCGTGGCTGTAGGCCCCACCTCCTGCCCCCCTCCAGCCTGACCCGCACTGTGGTGGCTCTGCCTCCCTCTGGCGAGCCTCGGAGCAGGGACCCAGCTGTGCCGAGCCGGGCTGCCCAGGCAGGGCCTCTAGACAAGGCACAGCTGGCTTGGAGTCAGGGACAGTCAGGAAACCCTTCCCCACACTTACCGAATTTCACAGGAATGACCCGGTGGCTGCAACTGCCCCATCCTCTGCGAGACCCTAATCGGTGGAGGCCCATTTTGGGGAGCAGTGCCGGGCAGCCTTCTCTGCAGCTTCCCCGCAGCTGAATCTCTGCGAATATGTTTGGAAAACACTTGTGTAGGTTCCAAGTTCCAGAGCACCGCCTCGCTCCCTTCTCCTACCATGTCACACTTTGCTGCGGGAGAGGCCCCAGGCCGGGGGCTGCCCTGAGCTCCCGGCACAGCCTCGGCACAGCTGCCCCTGGCCCCCGGCTGAGAACCGCAGGCCGGGATAGCCCCGAGGTGGGAGAGCACACGTACTCACCCTGGGTCCCAGCTCCGGAACGCCTCGTCCATCCCCGCAGACATCCAAAGGTCTCTCCACGCGCACAGTGCAGCCTGGAAGGGCCGGGGGACCCCGGCCCCTTTGCCCCAAGCAGCAGCCAGTCCCGACCACACGGCCAGGCAGCGTCCGGCTCCCCGTTACAGCCCAGCCACCGCCGCGGGGACCGCGCCTGTCTCTCCCGAGGCCCTGCTAAACCACAGCTCCCATCAGGGCCTCGCCGGTCCCCCACAAAAGGCCGCGGGGCGCGCACGGCGCAGGCCCGGGCCGGGGCCTCTTTCTCGGCGCTCCGCCCCGGCCCCCGCGGCGCAGCTCCCGCCGAGGCGCCCCCCCCGCCGAGGCGCCCCCTGCGGGACTCTCGCCGGTACTGCGGGGAGCCCCCAGAGCGGCCCTAGAGCGCCCCCTGCCGGAGCCGAGCCGGTGCTGCGGCCCCACAGCGGCTCTTCCCGAGTTCCAGCGGTGCCGGACCGCTCCGGCGCTCGCCGCGCTGCTCCAACGCCGGGCACAGCCGCGCCTGCACCCCGCTGCCGAGCGCGGGCCGCACCGCGGCTCCTCGCTGCTCGCTGCCCGTGGCACCTGCGCCTGTGACGGGCCCGACGCTCTGCGTGGGCAGAGTGAAGCAGCCCCTCCCACCCCCGGCCCTGTGTGCCTGTAGGGCCCTGCCCGCTCCCGGAATGGGACCCGTGTCACCCCACACTGGCAGCCAGGTTTGGTCCCTGATCATTCCCGGTGAGAAGCGATCCCACCTCTTCCCCGTTCCCGAACGGCTGCTGCTGTCAGAGGTGCCCGGCGTGGAGAGGGGGTAGCCGAGTCGCATTTCACACGAGACCAGTTCGTGGTCCGAAGCTGAGCCGAATCGAGCCCTGCTCAGCCGAACGGAGCCGAACCGAATCTAGCTCGGCCGAACCGATTCGAGTTCAGCCGAACCCAGCCTCCTGCTCTCGTGACTATTAATGAGCGCCTGCGATGATGGGCTTTTAGACCAAAGCATTTTCCCTGTTTATTTCCCTGCCTCTGTTTCCCTCTTCCCTTTCCTGTGCTGTCTCAGCCCGCTGAACTTCATACCCCAAACCTGCTTTGGCTCCCCTTTACCCTCCAGTAAATCCAATCTTCCCTACTCATCTCATGTCCCTCTCTTTGCTATATTCCTTAACTTAAACAAACCAGCCCTGACCTGAAAGCTTTGTTTTCAGTTAGATTCGGCTCGGTCCAGCTCACCTCGTCTAGGTTCGGCGGAACTGGTCTCAGTTGGTCTGAACACAGATCCGCTCACTGGGTATGCCGAATCGGCTTAGTTAGGCTGAACTCTGAGCCGCTCGCGGGGTTTGGCTGATCTCGGCTCGGTTCGGTCGAACTCCGAACCGCACGCTACGTTCGGCTAACCTCGGCTAGGGTTCGGCCAGGATTGGAGCTGCTCGTGCATTTGGCTGAGTTTGGTGGAACTCGGAGCCAATCGCTGGGGTCGGACGAGCTCGGCTCGGTTCCGTAGAACTCGGAGGCGCTCGCTCCTTTGGCCAAGCTCGGCTCGGTTCCGTCAAACTCGGAGCTGCTCGCAGGGTACGGCTGAGCTCGGCTCAGTTCGGCCGAACTCGGAGCTGCTCGCTGCCTTCGGTCGAACTGGGCTCGGTTCGGCCGAACTCGGTGCTGCTGGCTGCGTTCGGCACAGCTCGGCTCGGTTCGGCTCCCTGAGGGCAGCGCGGGAAAGCGGCGCCGCCTCACGTTGAACACGCACAGCTCGGGGCTCTCCTGCTGCCGCGTTCCGCGGGCGGCCCGGCCATCGCACGGACACGAACGGGAGCGCGGGGTCGGGCAGGAGCTCATTGGGCAGTGACTGCAGTCGCACTAATTAATGGTCATGAGAGCAGCAGGCCGGGTTCGGCCGAGCTCGGTGCCACTTGCCAGGTTCGGCCAAGCTCGGTTCGGCTGAATTTGGTTCGGTCCTGCTGTGCTCGGTTCACTCACAATTCCTTATGAGAGGCATGACTGCTCTTCCCTGCTGTCCCGGGAATGGAGCATCAGTTGGGCACAAGCCTTGGAAAAAGCCTCATGAGCAAGTGTCCCCCTGAGATGGTCATCGGGTGCCGGGAGAAAGAACCACCACACCAGGGTGGTTATATCTTGTGGGGACAAGAATTACCCCAGGCAAAGCCTCACAGTCACGCCCCAGGGGTGAGGGAGCTTGACCACAGCATGTCTGGGGACACAGGGATGGACCTCCTCCCCTAAATTCCCAGAATGGGGATCCCCTAGGGACCTGCACTGCAGAAACTGCAACAGAAACCAAAGCAATCATCAAGCTATCACCAGCAAACCTAGAAATACAAGCAGACAAACCCAAACCAAAATAAAAAATGGCTGGAGGAAACCCCAGATCTCCTGGAAGGCACAGACCAAACTGACAAGACAGAGTTTCCCTCATCACAGTGCCCTGGGCTGTGCCAGCTTTCCCAGCTTCCTTCACAGGGAGAAGGGTGTGCCAGGGATGCCTGCAAGGAGCCTTCTGCAGCGGGCACCTGGAGAGACGGGCAGGCAGGGCACCTGGCATCGCGGAGATGTGAGAAGCCAGGCCCCAGCAGGCAACAGTTATGAACTGGGCAAAACCTTCCTCCTGGAAGATCAAAGTTTCTCTGGAAAAAAATGCAAGTAATCCAGAGCAATCTGTTTCTCTAGGAGATAAGAAGGAGTGGGCAATCGCATGGGAAATGGGGAGCAAGTGGGAAGTCTGTGTGTGTCAGCTCCTGCCTTGGTCACAGGAGGGAGTGGGGTTTGTCCTGGCAGTGGCGGTGTCACAGACAGAGGTACAAACGTAGCTGACAAAGCCCTGCTGTCCACAGCAGCTGCCCATGGCGCACTGCATCAACTGAGAGTGGAAGCTCAGAGCCAAAGGGAAACAGTCTCCTTTACCTCTGTGAAGGACTGTGTGCCCTGTACATCTCCAGGAAGGTCACAGCCACTCATCAGCTGCCTGAGCACCCATGGCTCTGTTGGATAGCTTCCAGCCAATGCAGCAGAAAGGAACTCACTCAGCGTGGCTGTGCCAGGGGTTGTATGTGCATCTCCACAGCCTGGAAAGAAATCAGAAACAGGAGAGAACATATCACAATTCTGGCCCTTCCAAAAGAAAGGAAACTCAGTCACGTGATTGAGGGACAGCCAGTTAGTCCTGGACTGTGCAAGTGCTTTAATTCCAGCTATGCACATAAGGCTTTAGTATTCCGTGTAGCTGAGACCTGAGTGTTTCTCCCTGGCTCAGCCCCAGAGTCCAGCTGGACGCAGGAACTGGGCCACATCCCTGCCATAGGTAATGAGGCCTGTGCCTGGGCATCAGCCTCCTCACTGCTCACCACGGGCACTACAAACCAGAAATCCAATCTTCTAATGACAGCTGCAGCTGCTGAACAGTTTGGGCTGATGGATATGGTGCTGAGGGATACTATGAACTTGTTGGCAAGAAGCTGCCGTTGATGTTAAAAAACCTTGATATGAAATTTGACACAGTTACCTGATGGTTTTACCATCTTGCCAAGGTGGTGTGTTGAACCCAGTCGCAGGAAATCTCTGTTTCTCTGACCATCCTCTGAGACAGGCTGTCCCTAAAATATCTGGCAGTCAGAAAGCACAGGCTGGGAAGGAGCTGCCAAGGCCCAGTGGCCGCGGACGGTGTCTGTGCTTCCCCCTCTCCCAGTCTGCCAGAGAGCTGAGAAGCATCTTCTGGCCGGGTGTGCCATAAGCTGTCAGCCAGGTCTGCATCAGCTCCCCCAGGCTCTGAAAACACTCTGAAAAGGTGCCTGTGACCGAGAGCTCCCTACTGACCCGAGCCTGAGCTTTATTTCAGTCCCCGGAGCGCGGCAGGACCGTCCCGCTGGCCACGCGAGCCCTGCGCACGCCGAGACGGGGGAGTCGCTGTCCCCAGCGGTCCCTGCCCCGTGCAGCCCCGCTTCGCCGCCCAAGTACAAGTGTCCGCTCCCGGCTCACTCCTTTCCTTCCTTGCCGGCTCCTTCCTTCGCTGCCGGCTCCCGTTCTTCGCTGCCGGCTCGCTGTTGAGCACTTGCGCCCGGTGGGAGGGGCCCGTCCGGCTGCAACGCGCCCTCCCGCCCGAAGTGCCACCGCTCCGAGACACCCCGGCTCGGGCGGGCTTTGCTGCTGTTAAAACCGGTGCTCTCACCGCTTCATCTCGGTGATGCTAAGTTTCGGTGATTAGGTCGGGTTGCCACGTACGAGACAGCAACAACTTTCCCCGCTTCAAACTCCCCCAAGCTCTGCAGCGTCAGGAGTGTTGGCTTTGTTGCCCCGTTCAACAGCCCGGCAAAGCCAGAGTCCCTCGTTTCTGCGCTCCTCTGCAGCGTCTGCCGAGGGAGAGCCCGAACGAAACAGGCCTGAGGATTAAATGTCCGTGCCTGTACACAAATAATCGGTCTCTGCACCTGGACCCCAGTACAGACAAGGGAGGGAAGGCAGCACTGCTGGCTGCTCCTCCCCTGTGATTGAGCAGAGATTTGAGATAGCCAAAGCTGTCGGACACCAACAAAAGTCTCACTCTGTGCTAGAAATCTTTCAGTGCTAAATGCACATTGAACCAGCCTACTTATCATTTTTCTTCTAGTGAAGCATTAGCATTAGTGTCAAAGCTTGTTAATGTGATACAGACATTATCCAGTGAATATATATATTCCCAGCTCACTTTGGGTGTGTTGCTATACTGAACAACGTGGGAGGGAACGGTGGCTGTCACTTCTCCTTATGCTGCTGTTCAATACAGCAGGGGGCTGGCTGGCCTGGGCTGGCCTACCTTGCTAGGAGAAATCTGGGGGGAGTGACAGAATGTTTAAAGTAATGAAATATTGGCATTGAAATTATTATTTCCAAGTATCTATTTCTGACACATTTGTTGGAGTAATTACTCTGGGTAGTATTTTTTACTTCAGGCAGTAAGTTAGGTGTATCAGCTTCATCCTGAGCAGGTATCAGCACGTTCCCAGAAGGAATGTTAGCTTCTGTCCAACCCACTACAGAGGCCAGCAGGAGTGGTGCTGGTGCACATCTGAAATGAAGCACACTTTTACTCAGACTGCTTTGTGAAATTTTTGTTGAGATGTTTCTGCACACCTTCTTGTGACATGTTGAATTTAGAGATGAGCTGATAAAGGCAGGAACACTGTTGTGTCATCACTGTCTGAGTTTTTGAAGATTTCAAACCCCTTCGTATTAAGTCCTAAAATTTTGACCATTACTTATGACATGGATGACACCACATCAATTTCTTTAAGGAAGCCCTTAATACAACTGCAAACTGAAATAATTGCTCCAGAGCACAATTGCCCCAGCTGAGTGCTTCTGAATTCACAATTACTATGCGCCATAGAATGGCATAAGTCTCTTCTTCACCTTTACTGAGAAAAGACTGGATGCCCGGTCTCAAATCCCACAGCCAAGGCTTTTTTTCCCTCATTCTCAAAGACACCCTGGATTGCAGCACAGTTCTAACACAGTGGTGTCAACATAGAGCGTTACAGACCAGATGCTGGCTAAACCTCTGGCTAGGCAATAGGATTTGTCCTGGGCACCACCACAGCTCACGAAAACACTGCTCAAAACACACTATTCTGACCAAAAGATGCCTCTCAATACAAAATTTTCACTGGATGCAACCCTTCCCTTCACAAGTACTCAAGTGCCATCACTGTCATGGTCACAACTCACGCACTGCCTGGGTTCTCTCAAGTGGTGGTAACCTGAGGCATCAAGAAGCAGCATGAACAGGTTATCTGTTGTGACTGTGTCCTACATCTCACTCCTTTTCATGTTCCCATTAACTGCTCAGAATGGTGCTGGTTTCCAGCCTTGGCTCACTGACTGGTGTGATCAAGACAGAGTGATGTAGTCCTCACATATGCACAGATGCTGCAGACCCACTTCAGACACTGATGAAGTATCCTCTGGGATTTTCCAAGTCTCCTTCTTCCCTCAAGAGTTTGGCATCACTGCATTTATTCCAAGTGCTGTACCCTCACATCAGGATTTATTTGGATATTCTACAAATATATGTACATAAGCAGCTTTTATGTTAGCTACATATATCCTCCAATGAAACTCTCCATCATGAGTCATGTTTCCTTAAGGAAGCTGGCTCTGCTAAGATAATGAAGCTAAATTCAGGTGGCCTGGGGCAAACCCTTTGGCAGATATGTGTTTTCATTCCTGTAGTCTAAATGAGAATCTTTTCAGGGTAATCTAAAATATCCCTGGACCTCACTTCCTTAGAAAAGAAATTGTACTTGGTACCATAATGACCTTAGGAAACAAAGCTTAATTTAAACTTAAAAGCATCAGCCACAATTAAAGCACTGCTTCATTTTTCTAGGATCTGTTTAAACCACTGCCAGTCAAATCATAATAGGGGCCACTGACCTTAAGTTTCTAACAAGCAATTAACTCTAGCAAGCTTCCTAAAAATTTAGTCCTTTAGTGAATTAGGAAAAAAACCCCACCAAAACAAAACCCAAACAAAACCCAAAAAACTACCAAAAAAACCCTACACAAACAATCAAAAGAAAAAAACTAACAATCAAACAAACAAACCCCAAAAAACCCCACCCTCCAATAGGTGAGTCCGAGCAGGTTCATTCTAGAGCACCATCTTTCGTTATTACCAATTCCACTGAGTTAATTACAATCATCTTCTACCCAACTCTCATCCCCCAAACCCAAGAACTTTGTTGGTTCTTTTAAAGCAAGGATCTCTACCTCCACACATCAATTTTTAGGTCAAAAAATCCAAAAACCGAGGGGTTCCAGGTTAACAGCAGCAAAACCTGATGTTTAGAACAACAGCTGTTGTTCCAGTACCTGACAGAGATACCGCCCCAAACTTTATTGTCTTGTGTTCCACTTGTTCTCCGTCTGGGGCAGTCTCACACTTCTGAGCTCCACATGACCCCAGTGCTGAGAAGCTCTAAGGAGGTACCTGAAGGCAAGCTTTAAATAAACACAAGACTTACATTACCCCAGTTTACTGTCCTTTGCCTTGAAGAGCTCTTAAATGTTTCATTAAGTGTAAAATTGCAGCACTCTAACTGCTGTCTCATTACGCATCAGAATAAACAGCTGCTTATTGTAATGGGTTTCTTCAGGCAGCTGCTAACGGTTCTTTTGCCACATGCTGTGGTCTGTGCTTAAATATTATTATCGGAGGCTGGCTCTGCCAAATACACTCTGTGGCTGCCTGCAAGGTAAAAGCATCTTTGAAAGCTCTACCAGCCCTACAGCAGCTGTATGGCATTAAAGAAATGTGACAACTTTTGAGCCACTGAAATGGTAAAGCTTCCTCCAATCCCAATTTTCTAGCTGAGTTTTGCCAGCAAACTGCCTAGAGCTTGGATTCTTCTCCAATAAATCTACTGATATCTGAGTATGACATTTTCCTTCTGCTTGCTTATGTGTTTGCTTCATGCTAGGAAGTGCCAGTCATATTTCACCAGTCCTGGAGACCCAGCTGGACATTTAAAGACAAGTTTCCAGATTGTTCCAATATATCTATTATCAGAGCAAAAACAGATGGCAAACCTTACAGAGAGATTGTGAAACTGCAGGTAGAAGTCATAACAAACTGGCAAGCAAATGGCAATGCATTGCTCTATCCAACATAAATCAAAGACCATGGAGATGAAGTAAAACTGCCCACAATTCTGTCCTTGCTCACAGAGCAGCTCCCCAGAACCCAGCTGATGATGAGAGCAGGTTTTTGTTTCTCTCATGTGGACCTGTCCTCTCACGGCTGAAGATGCTGTATGGTCACTTCCACTTCAGCTTGGGTGTTTATGCTCACAAAAATTCTCTAAAAAT
Organism: Anomalospiza imberbis; assembly: GCF_031753505.1. NCBI lineage: Eukaryota > Metazoa > Chordata > Aves > Passeriformes > Viduidae > Anomalospiza > Anomalospiza imberbis. Next base: position 43,754,268 of record NC_089684.1, on the reverse strand, counting down.
AACAATAGTTTTTCAGAGCTTCTTTGTTGCCCGTTTTTATAGCAAACTTGAGTGTCTGTTTCTGATTTTATGCCTCACTGTTATTTAAGTTGCTGCTACACTGATTGTTTTCTCTAGCAGTTCAGGATGTAGGCTGTAAAGGAGCCCTTTCCAATAATGTGTTCCAAAAAAACCCTAAACCTACCAAGCTACCACAAAAGGGAAATACCTGTTACTTTGGTGGGAGGGCATGAGAGTTGTGGGGGTTTTGTTGTTGTTTGGTTTTGTTTGTTTGTTTGTTTTTCTTGTTTTGTTTGCTTTGTTTTGTTTTTGTTAGTGGGCTTTTATGTTTGGTTTTTGTTTGTGTTTGGTTTTGGGGATTTGTTTATTCTTTTTTAAAGAATCTATTACAGCTGCAATAAAAAGTCATGAAGTCCTTTACACCTTCCCACTTTCTGCCCACCCCTTAGCATGATTTTATATCTCTGGGATTTGGAGACAGTTGTCTCCCATTTGCTGGTGATCTTATGACCTTCTACAAAATACCAGACCAAGTGCAGAGCAGAGAACTACTTGCTTTCTCATCTCCCAGTTGCCAAATCTGGTCAGGATTTCACGAAGGCACTCAGCACATCTACATAAACCCATACCCTGTGTGCAGCCTTGCCACCCAGCCATGGGAATACTGCAAAGAGAAACTCGAGTCCTTGATGCCTGAATTTCCCTGCTCGAGCTTTAGTGCACTACTCTTAGCACAGGCTCTTAGCAGGTGGCTGTATCCAGGGAGAGAGAGGCAGCTTTGCAGGCTGGCACCAGGTGGTGTCACCTCCCTAGAAGAAACATGCTGGGAATGGAACACAAGGTACTGCATTGAATTGGGAGAAACAGCTGTCTGCCAAGCTCCACAATACTCCTAGATCCAGGCACCAGTTTCTCCCAGGAGAGCTGCTGCCATGAATATGTGCCCACCGTTGACCATAGGAAGCCAGTTACAGAACTCATGCCTACCACACCAGATAAGGAAAGGGATCAGCATTGTGTGACTCCTAAATCAACGTCAAATCAAAGCACTTCCTTAGAAACAAGGGCAGGAGAAGCTTGTCTAGCCATTTTCTCAATGAAGGACTGCTTAGGGAACTTCCGTCATCTTCCCAGCTCCACCTAGGAAGCACAGTTTTCCTGGTTCTGGTGGTTTTCCAGCAGAGCTGGGGTACTCAGGATTACACTAATGTTACTCGGGTTTCTCTGATGTGCCCCCAGAGTGCTGCTGGCAGGTCCTGTAAGCTCCTCTTGAATATAAAAAGCAGCAAGGCACCAGCAGTGAGTCTCATTTCAGACACGTAGAGCCCATAGAAGAGCAGGTCTGCCCGCAGGCACACACCTGGGAAGCCCCTCATAGCATTCCAGAAAATATTCCCAGCAGGAGCCGGGAAAGACTTGCTGGGGCAGGTACCCATTTGGGCCAGAAAACTGCTGCCACAGGATGACATGTTCATGGCCACACTGGCCAGTGCAGGGCTTAATCCACACCCTCCTGTTTCAGCAGGTGCCTTGCTCGTGGGGTGGCCTTCCAATTAAATCACGGCATCCTTCCAGATGTGTTTTATTAAAAGCCATCTCCACTAAGTTCCCTACAGACCAGGTCTGTAAAACGACTACCTTTCCTTGTACCAAGGGCATCTGTATTTATCTCTGCACAAGATTTAATAAAACAAAATAAGCCTCTTGAAAAATGGTCTGGCTTCCACCTTGACAAAAATCCTTCCTTCCATACAGGGAATAGATTAAAAGTAACCACTGGCTAGAAATTGGCTGAAATCTGTAGACAACAAGCTGGGAAGACAGATTAACACACTGCCTGCATTTTCCTGGGGCAACTTGTTGGTTGTAGAGCAACAGGGATATCCTTTCCATGACTTGAGTGTGATTTGGATTTCTCTGCATTCTCTGTTGGGGCAGTAGCTTTGGCTACCAGTACTGTCAATTAACTTCAGCTTGCAGAACTCAAGATAACAATGCTCATAAAAGAGCCATGAAAGGTAGTATGCACTGAGCTGCACAGAGACCAAGAGGTCTACAGCAAGTCTCAGACTATTTAAAAAACCTTCCACTCCTGCTGCTTTACTGCCTATCCCCCTAAAAGTTTGCCAGCAGCTGTCTTTTTAGCAGTGTCCTTCCAGCAACGCAGGTCTATATACTTCCATATTTTCTATAGCAAGCTCCACTTACAACCAGTTGCAATGCACTGTCAAAGAAGCAGTTACCTGGATTATCAGGGCACCAGGATGCAGCTCCCAGTTTCACTCCTGAACATACTCACGGTTACTCTGCTGCTGTGTAAACATCAGCAGAATGCACTTGTGGAATGATATAGAGCAAAAGCCAAGTGCTGTAGAAAGCTTGCAGATGCAGAATCATGCTAGCTAGTCTGCTCTGGGGGAAAAAGGAGCTTCCTTAACAATTAGACATGATATTCTCCAAGCAAATAAATCCCAAATCTTCCCCCCTCCCTTAAGCACTTGACTGCTGACAGATTGCATGCTCTGTCACAGCAAATCACCCCAACTTGTGTCCTGCTTAGTGAATACACCAGATTTCAAGAAACTTTGGCCTGTAAGGTAAAATGAATACAAATTTCCCCTTTCCCATACCATGAATACTTGGCAAAACCAAAGCTTGATGCCATTATTGGGTGCCTGTCAGCAACTTGTGTAAGTGAGCCCTTTAATAAGATGCAGAGCTTCCTGCTACTGTTCAGCATAGTGCGTTCCATTCTTACAAGGTGAGGGGAATCTAGTGAATTTTTCACTGAAAAAAAGGGGAATTATTCTGCTTAGTAAATACTTTTGCTCCCTGTAGTCCAACATCTGGGTTGTATTATCACTTAAGCCAAACCACTTCACAGATTCGGCCTAGAAAAACATAAGGGAACTTCCAGATGGATGTGTTTTGCAATCCTCTGCCATGGTGTCAGCTTCAGAATTTGTACAAATCATGTTTTCTGAATGTCACAGACAGCCTTTACGTAGATATTATCCATAATTTTCCACAAATTCTCTTTCCATAAGTCATCTGTTGTTTATAGCTCATGCTAAGGGAAATATAGCCTATCAATAAACAGAAGAACCCACCAGCTACTGCTCTGATTCTCACCATGTTTCCCAATCACATGACTCATCAAGATCATGTGTAGAGCTTTAAATGAAATAAATCAAGGGACTAAGTGAAAAAAATTTATTGCACCAAACAGAACTGTGAACTAAAAAGCTTTCAATATGTAAGCAGCAATAGGATAGCTAAGTCCTCTGGAGTGATTACAGACTCATGTTGGATGTACCAGTCAACAAAGTGTGATGACAATTTACAGAGCAATAAAAACCTCACTCGGAGCTGCACCTAAGCTAGCAGTATGCTGGTAAATACAGTAGGTTTTACTGAAAATCAGGGGTTTTACTGAAGCCCTTCTGCTGTTACCCCTTGCCAGGGACAGGTGGCGGGTCTGCACTCAGCATACCTGCCCAAAGGAGCAGCAGCAGCAGGCGAGCTGGGATGTCCAGCTCCCTATCCGCAGGCACGGCTGTGCCCCCAGGCACGGGGCACAGCCCACACTGCTTCCAGAGAGCAGGCCCAGGGCTCAGCAGGCCTCATGAAGGCAACTGCGGCACCCAAACTGCACCAGGCCATTCTGCAGCAGTAAGACAACCCTGAAACACAGTCAGGACAGCAGGACACAGACTAATAAAACTAAACAAACTGCATAGCACTTATAGAAGAAGCCAATGCCTGAGCAGGACTTCTGGGGCAATGAGCAGAGGGTGTTTAGGGCAACTATGGGCACCTGATGCCCTCATTGCTCTGACAGCTTTCATGTCAGTGTTCTAATGCCAATTCTCATTTTACTTATGAATAGGAATGGAAATATGGAGATGTGAACTTGAATCAAACCACCTGACCCAGACGAGCACTTCCTGCATCCTAACAGTGTGCTGCAGACCTTTGATGTGCCATTCTCTATGTTTTCTGTGGGAAGGCAGCCCCAAAGTACAGCACACATACTGCCCTAGCCCTATAATTTAGCCATGCTTCAGGAAAGAAACAACAGGGTTACTAACTGAGCTGCAGTCCAGAAGAACGGAGTAATATTTGCCTCTGTGGAGTTTGTGACGTTCTTTAATGCCTGTCAAGTTTTCACTGTGTGGAAGTAGGCCTTTTCATTTTTCAATAAAAAGAGATGAAAATATCTTTATGTATCTTTAGATCATCATTAAGCTGCTACATTTAGCAAGAGATTTTCCTAAAGCACCTCATAGGATTGGGAAATACAGTTTCTGTTGGTTTCATTGAGTAGTCAAATCCCCAACCACCTTTGAAAATTGTGTCTTTAAAGCTTCAGTCATGCATAGGTGACTCAGCTAAAGAAATGGTAACACTTTCTGAACATAGGATAAGAAATTACTCTATTCAAACTTCGCTGGCAATCCCCTGGGATGAGAAAGGAAGCACAACCTTGTCTAAATATGAAAAGGTCTATGTAAAGAATACCAAAAAGCTACAAGTGGCAGAGCACAGCAATCATAGGTTTCTCTTTAAAGTCCACAAGTGTATGCATTTCCATACAGCTCAGGCTTCATTAATGAACCTTCTCTTCAGATTCCGTCTCAAAAACAGATCAAAACCATTTATGGAGCTTCTCTTTTATATTCTTGCTTTAGACATGCAGTGGGTGTTCTCGCTTTTTCACCAGGGAAAGGAAGGTTTGCCTAATATCCCAAATAAAAAAGTGATAATAACATCAACAGTTAAATAAAACAGACACACAGTGTTCTGTTCCAAGAATTACAGAATGAAAAAGAATGAAAGTAATGTCTCCTTTCCTCTTCTGTCTTAAGAGCAAAATGAAAGTGACAGGGGTGAGATTCCCCTGTGAATGAGACAAGGCACCAGAAAGTTTTCAGCTGAAAGACAAATAAGTGGAGGCTGGAATCGTTTGACTTTTCAGGCCCTGAGATCTCTCCCCTCAGAAGTAGCCAGCATAGCATGGATGGGTGTCCTTTTAGCTCCTGCATTTCTCTGACTAGAACATGTTATGACCTAAAGCTAACCACACTCAGTAGTAGGGAGCACAAATAACTCCTTGAGGATGGGAACATCTTCCAGGTGGCTCCAGGAACTGCCTACAGGACCACCCAAGGGTGAGTGGGGTTCCATGCACCATGCGGGCTGGGGACACCTCTCTTTTGGGCTCAGTAGCTTAGTGTGTTGAAAGGCAGCAGCCATAACCAAGGCCTAACTTTTTCTGGGGAAAAGTCATCTCTTTTAAACACAAGCTAGGCACACTCAGGTAGCTCTGTTCCTTGGTGAAAGTTAGTGCATACAGACTTCCTCTAGGCCTTATTGAAATGCAGGCCCTGGACAGAAACTAAGGGCTATCTGAAATTTAAGTGCCCAACGTGCCAGTGCTGTGCTCTCGGGTCTCACTGGCTCCCCAGAATCTCCTTCAGATCTGTTCTTACATGGGGGAAGTTTTCTGTGACTCACATCATGTTCTTTCATTTCCTTTTTTCAAAAGGAAATGCTTACTGTCAGTATTTAAGCAGTTTGATAGTGCCCTGCTCCACACAGGAGGGCTGACAACTTTACAACCAAGTATTTATTAATTGGAAGTCACAGATTAATGGAAGGAAAACTTTGTGTGGGAGGGTCTCTGTGATGAGAAGGATTTACTCATCACCAAAAGAAAGTGTTTCGATCTTGTATTTGGGATCCTGCACTTTCTTTGATCACAAATGAGAGGGCATTAACAAAGCAGAGCATGGATATTTCAGTGTTGATAAAACATGGGGTTTTAGTAGTCTCAAAGTGCTTTTTAACCCCTGCCCTAAGCCAGCTGCTAAAGAAGCCAGCTGTGTACTGCCTGCTCTGCGCCCTTGGCTGCCTACCCTTGCAGTGTGAATGCCCTTTCCTCACTGTCCCCCAGCCTGCTTGGTTCTGTTAGGCCTGGGTGTCTTCTGGGTGCATTTAGTGCTGTTCTGTAGCCAACTTCTGGCAGCAGTTCTCTTCTCCAATACCAAATCGCTGTCCCATAGCTCTGTGAAATAAATAACTGGGTTTAGGGGATGTGAGTTTTCCAGCACTGGCAGATATTTCAGCCTTCCTAAAGGCTCAGAAATCACCAGCAATGTAGCACATGGGAAGAACTCTTTTGCCGTGGATCCTGTTCTGCCAGTGCAGAGTCACTTGTCAAGGACAATAGCTCTCGGCTGAGCATTAATATGACAGAGTTGGGCGTGCTGCCAAGGGAAACACTCCTTTGTGGTCTACGCAATGTTTCGCTGGCCTGTCATTTTGAGATCACCACTGACAGCGAACTGAAAACTGCCTTTCACCATTATTAGAAAGAAAAATAAGACTACTCAGCAAAATGGATAACAGGCTTTGCTGAAGCCCCAGAGCAACTAAAGCAGTTTGGGTAGATGATGCGTGTGTGTCTGGGCATGTGTGAGCCTTGCAGCAGCTGCCCTCTGTGCTGGAGGAGCCCTGCACAGGAGGCAAGAAAGCTTTACCCTCTACAGAATGGAGGCTGGAGGGAGCCTCTTTACACTGGCTTCTGAGAAAACTCAGAGATGATGCTGGTTGCACAACACAAAGAGTCTTTCAGCTTCAGAGATGTTGACTACAGGGCTATCTTTGTACTCGGAAATTCTGCCTGTTTGTTGTGCCACGGATCATGGGATTATCTAAATTGGCTTTAAGAGGCTGACTTGCTTTTGCACAAGAGGCGTCCTGGCATTTAACAAACTCAATGGGAAGTTACAGCTGAGGTCCATGAGGTTTCAATTATTTCTTGAGATGTCAGAATTAGGAAGAACAGTGCTCATTGATTCTCATCCTGTCGTTCTTTCATGGGGAGTACCCTCAAATGCTCGGAGAAAGGCTGTCTGAAGGCATAAATGCCTGTAATGATTGTAATTCACAGAAGGAAGGAGCTGTGTGGCTGCGACCATGCAGGGCATTAGTCATATCTGTGACTTACCTGACATCACAACCTGATACACAAGCACTGTTCCTGTCTCTAGACACTTGCCACTTCTGGCCTTTTCTTACTGCTTACACTTTTCATCTCCTAGCCCTTAAAAAGGAGTCTGCTTCCTCTCTAGTTACACAGGCACTAAAATAAGGTAAAGCAGATGAACAGTACATAACTTGTAAATGGGACTATTCAGATAAGTTCATTGTGATTGTGTCGATCCATTTTCTCTTAAAACACATACATCAGAAGACTTTCTGAGAGTTCTGGGTAAACCAACCTGCTGACAAAGTGAAGTGTTGCTGAGGCTTTTGAGGCTGCTGCCGAACCACATTCCCCTGTGTGGGATCCTGACAGCCTAAAACAGACTGGGAATAATGCTGTATGATGTAGCTGTCTGGTCACTGGACAACCTGCTTCTAAAGTAGAAGAGCACTTGCTACTGAAGGATTATAAGCGTGCATCATCTACTTCTAGAAACCACCAGAAAGGACACAAGCAGCCTGCACACACAAAATGGAAGTGTCTGTGTCCAGGCTGCTTCTCGGGACCCTGGTTCCTCTCTCCAGCTGCTCGTACAGGGGCAGCACAAGCTGCATCCCCTCTTCAGGGACAGGGGACAACAGCCTGTGTGTGGCAGCATGTCAGCTTCAGACTGCTGAATCTGCAGAAAGCTGCTTTTCTTTCACCTCTCAATAGCTGCATGGAGTTTCATAGCAAAATGTTTTTAAGATAGCATTGAAGCATTTCCTCTTCAGCCGGAACTTCCTGTTTTGCCTACATGGTCTGTCTCCATGCTTCTCGCTGCCCCCTCCTTTCCCTTCCTTGTCTGGAATGGATCTTGCTTTTTTCACCTCTGGTGCCCATGTGCTCAGTGCATGAAGGGAAATGCAATTTCCTCTCTGTCATCCCAAAAAAAAACCTCTCAAACACTGAATTCTCTACATGGTTTAATATCAAGGTGGTTTCAAAGCATGAAAATAAAAATTTTGTGTGGCTTCCAGTGGACTTTAAGATTTTGTTGTCAAGCCAGTTTTTCCAGATATTTGATTAGATATGCGAAATGTATAATTATGAAGAGGACTCACTGAGACAAACAGGTGTTTTTGTCTCTTGGTGCACGTGTACAGAGAGACTTTGAGTTCAGAAAGCATGAAACATCCTTCACCCATGCTTAACTGTGCAACTTGGCTTTTAGAACAAGTTAAAATACCACTGGATGAGATGTAACATCCTGTGTGACCAGGAGACTGCCACAGAGGTTGTGCTAGTCACTTTGCTTAGCCATGTCCTGTCCAGAAAGCATATCAAGACCTTAGAAGGGAAGACTGTATCACAGTCACAAAGAACCTTTGCTGCTCTGATCAACTCTATGGCTCAAGAAAGGTGGCTACCTATGGGATGGAGCCCCAGTTCTGGGGATGAATCACTTAACTTTGGCTACAGCTGCCTGTTCTTTAGCCCAAGCACTCTGCACCCAGTAACCTGTACACAACAGCACTTGGGACATCCAACAAACTGTTACGAAGGGATAAAAGATAACAATTTTGTACTGAGAGCCAAGAGCTCCAGGAATGAGAGCAGCTGGGACTACCAGTTATACAGGTGTGTTGCACTAGGGGGGGCTCAGTGATGTGATTAAGTTCAGATCTGTTCTAAATCATTAAAAAGAATGTTGTTCTCCAGAGAAGAACTCTGCTGGGGGAAGCACTGCACCACGAGGCTTGTGAGGTGACATGGGCTGGGTGACTTGTACTTCCTAGCAGGGTGGCTGTTCATGCTTAGAAGAGATTATGGCATGCTGTTCCCTCCAGGCTCCAGGTAGGGCTTTGCTGTATCTTTTCTTTGGCAGAGGGACAGCCAGACTGCACCTAACACAAGGTAGAGATTTCCCTGAAGGACTTGTGTAAGTGGGGAGCAAATGACTCGCACTTCAAAGTAACAATGCTTCAGGGACAAAGCTAAAGGAGCTCAGAGAGGCAATTGGAGAGTTAATCACACCTCTGATATATCCTTATCTTATCAGGATATGCAGATATAAGGCCTCTGAGAGGCTGGCCAAGTGGTAAATTTTTGGTTGTGTAAACACTGAGTCGATGGGCCTTGGTTCCCTAAGGTGAGCAAGTCTCAGAGGACTTTAATCCTAGAACAATAAAAAATTAAAATGATGTTGCAAACTATGAACTGTAACTCCCTCATAAAGCAACAGACACAAGCAGAGGGAACCAAGGCTTGGGATACACACATGTTGCATCCTTGGAGATATTTCAAGTCCTCCCAGCTTCTGAGGTTCAATGTCACTATCTCCAAACTCAAGTGGCTGTTCTTTGTAAACAAGATCCTGAATCCACAGAAGAGCCAGCTCTGGGGCTGCCTGCCTGCCTGCATTATACTAAGCTAGAATTCAGCAAAGCACCTTTTCAGTATAGGGAGGCTTGTCTTGGGGTTTTGGGAGGTACGAGCCCTTACATCTGTTTACTTGTTACAGCCCTCCCAGGAAGAAGTATTTAATGGGCAGATAACCACTGGAAGGCTTGAAGGCTTTACTCTTCTTTTTTTTTTTTTTTTTCCATTCCCTCTAAATTCAGCTGCTTAGCAGCTGAAACTAGGAGATACTACCTACCTTGGTAGCTTGGAGTTGTTGCCACTTAATCTGAGCCTAGAGATAGTTATTGTGAGCTTTACTGTCACAGAAGCCATATGTCAAAAGTATAATTTTGACAAATATTGAGGGCTTGGCAGCCTGATATGGAAGGTGCTATCAATTGCCCTCAGGCTTCCTACTTGAGCAAAAGAAAGGATGACTGAGCAGAGCCCATGTGAAAAGAGAATGTCCTGGCTGTCTGCATTCTTTCAGATCAGCTTAATCTTCCAAGTGCCCTCCAAAGATAGACTCTTAAGTGTGATCAAGTCCTGAGCGTACAGTGCTTTTTCCAGCTGCCTTGACTCTTGGCAGCTGAACTGGACCAGCAGCTATCAGTTCTCCTGGGCACTGTGTTCTTGGCAAATCACTAAGCCCATCAAGTTATGGTTATATGGGGAGTTGAGAGCAGAGGCAAAGGCTTGATTCCTGTTGCAGTGCAAGGTACAGAGTTCCCTGCCTCACAGCCTCTAATTTCAGGATTTCTATTTCTGTCAGCTCAGACTACCAATGAGCTTCACTAATTTAATTTCCCCCCTTTAAATGACAAGGGAAAAAGTCTTTCCTTCCAGTTTGCTGGAGCGGTACAGGCCGAATGGGGGGCATGGCACACGGGTGGTTAACCATCTTGTTTGCCCATCTGCGCGGGAAAATGACTGTTCCTCTAAAGCTACTGCTCTGTGCAATAGGCTGCTGTACTTCCTGACTGCATCTAGCTGCAACTTCCTCCCTTCAGATAAAGTGAAGTTTATCGACAGAATTCTTAGCAACTGGAGGAACAAGTGAGAGGGGCAATCATGAGATCTGCTGATACGAAGCTGGGCATGCCTTCCCTCACAAGGCCCACAAGAACAATTTCCCCTTCTAAATGACAAACCAGTGTTCTCACACACAAGGCTGGCATGCAAAGAAGCTTAAAGCAGCCCATTAAATGCAATACAGCAGAAATGTTAACAGTGCACTCAACTTTGGTTTGTGTACTGATGGTGGGATAAACAAATAAAGAACTTTGGGCCTTATGTTCTGTTTATTACATTTGAATTTTGTGACACATAGTGTAGTACTTGGACTGCTTTAATTACATATACAAGCACAAACTATATACACATGAACTGTGCAGTCAGTATCCAGGCCTACTGTTTGGTCAGGAGTCAAAGGTCAGGGTTCTGGATGATGGGACAAATTTAGCTTTAAATTATGCTCTCAAAGACTTCCCTCTGTGTGTGTCTATTCAGAGGCATTTCAGCACTAGGTAAAGAACACTGGCCTTTAATTACAGAAGGGAAAAAATGAAATAGAAAGCAGTTTTGAAATACTACATAAGTAGGATAAACTGGAAAATGGATTAGAAAGTTTCTGAATCCACCTTTCTGACTGAACAGTGAAGCTAGCAAGCACCTCTTCGTATGGAGTTCATGAGACACTGATGTCTTTAGGAGTAACACTTTGGGTCTCACTAAGCCAGGAATTTCAGTTTGGTTTTGTATTTCTAGAACCACTGTGTTCTCTTTGCAGATCTTTAACACATCTTATGTCATTTAGCATCAAACTGATTCTGCTACCCCTTCTCTGTGAAGACTTGAGATGACAGTCCTTGAGACAGCTGTTTCTTCTGCTGTGCTAGAGCCTCAATGTCCTTCTAAAGTAGTAAGTTGTCTTGAAAAAGGTAACATAATTTATTCGATGGAAAGAGGATGTAAATCCAGCACTTAGTGGCATTCTGGCCCTACTTTGTCTGTCTAACAGAAAATGAGCGGCTTTGTTCTGACAATAGAGTGCTCTGATACTCATTTTCTGAGACTGGGATCAAGAGTAGTACGTGACATTTGGTGTTGTACAGTGGACGATCAGTCTCTGTTGCATCACGTGCTATACAAGGCAAAGAAGTAATTAGGTAGTAAATAGCTCTGAGATTCCTGTGGCTGTGCTCCAACACTATCAAGTGTCCGCTGTTCTCCAGTGCCTGACAAGCTGAGAGCACTTGGTGGGGACTACAAAAGGGTTACTCTTCACTGCGCCTCATTGTAACACAAGTGCAGGACCCTAAGGCCTTTGGGACACCTGCAGGTCTGAGTCCACCTTTTGAGCCACGCTTCATAAGGACCTTACCTCTGCTGGAATGGGGACCCTGATGAGGTCGGTGTCAATTCAAAGTGGGAAGGAATCTAACAAGTAGCTTGTACTTGTTCTTTCTGTCCCTAGGTAAGATGGATTCGTAAGTTTTGGAAGAGGGAGGGGGAGGAGGTAAGACATGCAAGCAGCTCTAACCAGCTGGAACTAGATCTCTCCTAGCTGGACAGTTACAATTTGTCAAACAGAAACAATGCTCAACTGTTCGCCCTGCGAGTAAACAGGACCGGAACAAAGCCTCAGCTGTATGTGTGTGTGCTTGTGAACCTCCTTGCACTTACTTTGTTGGCTGTCCACGTGCTGGTCAGTGTGTGGCTTGTATCTTTAATCAAAGAAAAAAGGAGAAGGATGGGCAGGCAGTGACAGGCAAACATAACCCTTCCGCACACTGGGGGACCTGCAGTTTGTCTGTGGCAGGCCCTGGTTTGTGTCTGTCTCTGGTGTATCTGAAAGATTTCGGTATGTAGTTCCACATGTTCATAAAAGCAGAGTTGGGAAGTAAGTTCACATGAACCAGGACAAGCTACAATTACCTCATGGAGCTCTACAAACAAATCAGCTATAAGTGATGGTTATAAGCACAGCTAATTTGGTTTCCTAACATGGTCATTAGGACTGCATGGTGAGAGAGGGTGAAATGAGCAGCTTGGTGCTCCCCACACAGCTTTAAGTGCACTGCAACACTGGTCAGCTGCACTGTATCACCTGGCACCCTGGAGAGTCACCCTGCTGCCTGAGTAGTCTGAAATTCCCCTCCCATTTTGTACAAGGGAACATCTCAACTATTTATCTTCAGCTAGCAAGGCATGGAGCTGGAATTGCTGATAGGCAATCCACTCCTGTGCTCTTGGATCACAAGACAGCTCCTCTGTTTAGATTGTGAAAGCTGGAAACAGTGAGGTTGATGCTTCATTTCCCAATGTCCTTTTCAACTGCAGAGTCTCAGAAGAGTAACAAGATGTAACTCATTTGTCACTGCTCCTAGCGATGGGAAGGAAGAATGAGGGGAATGTGCCATGGTGCCAGAGTGAATTGGAAATGGAACAGTGAAATTCTGGTGAAATGAAATACATTAGTCTAATGAGCCTGTCCACTTAATTAAAATTATTTTCTTTGTGTCACTTTGTCTGTGTTATATGATATGGAGGGAAAGAGCTGATGTGTGTCTTAAGAGCATTTGGAAATCTCTGACATTAGGGAGGGAAAAGATGTGGGATGGTGTAGTATCAGACAGAGAAAAGGAATGCTGGAATTAGAAGAAGAAGTATTGGAGTGACAGAGATTGGACACTCAGTTTACTTTACTTGCAGACAGTGAAGGATTTCTTATCCAGGTAGAGACAGGATGATGCTTCAGTCTGGATGCAGCACTGAGAATAACAGGCAAAGGAAATGCCCTCCCCACAGGCACAGGGACAGGCTGTGTCATTAATTCCCTGCAAAGAGCACATTAAAATCCCTGCTCATTTTCTGTCTGCTTTCCAAGGTCCTCGAGGAAGCTGAAGTACTGTGTTCTCTAGTTACGCCCTGACCACATTGTTGTGTTGGAGCCTTTCAGTGCCGAGGTCTCTGTCACAACAGCAGCCTCCTCCTCAACTGCCACCTTTCAGTTTGTTCTGACCATGGAAGATGATGCCAAATGGCAGCATAAACTGATCCTCGGCTCACAGTATTTGGCACACCAACCCTGGAACTGATTAACCTTCAACTTCACTTATCTGCTTAGCAGCCCAACTCTCTGAAGCAAGAGATTGGCACTGGCAACAACAGACTTGGGAAGGTGATGTTGTATTGGCCCGTACCGAGTCTATACTCAAAAGGTTTCCTTAGGGGTATAAGGGAAGTGCCTCAGGAAGGCTGAAGAATAAATGACTTCTTTCCTGATGTGCATGGGACTAAGCTTGCCAATAGCCAAAGGCAAGAGAGGTTTCTGAGGCCCTATATGATCAAAAACAGTCTGGGAACATTTAAATAACCAAGGGCATGCTTTAATGGACTACACAAAGTTCCCAGCACAAGTGAGACTAAATGAAACTTGTGTACCCTAACCAAGTGCCCAAACTTAGTACCTCGGACTTCAGGAGACGCAACCAAGGTGCTCATGCAGCAAACGAGTGGTCACTAATCCCCCTTTAGACCAGCCCTACCCTCTAAGGCACTTGCATCCCTTTTCCAGCCTGCATGTCGCAAGTCTGGAGCTGTGCAGACTGGGGATTTTGCTCAGTTAATCACTGCAGAGAAACTAAAAAGCTTTTGAAAACTTTCAAATTAAAATAAGTTATTGTGTCAGAACTGAGAAACAGAGCACTGCCAGGCTTCTGTTATTGGAGAGAGCAAGAGCAGGACAGGGGAGGAGGGGGACATAGAGAGACAGCACAATGGCAGCCAGTGGCGAGTCCTCCTGTGGAGCAAGACCGTCTCCTGGCAACGTGTGGCAATTGGTGGACGGAGCAAGAGGAGCCTGAATGAGGCGCCAGGGTCCATTTCAAGTGTTCTGGAGAAATTTGCTATTCACTTATTGCAGACCTGCCTAGCTTATTAATAATGCCTTCTTCTGCTATAACCCTGGCTGCTACAGAAGCACTGACAAGATGGGTATGCAGGGCACAGATCTGCCTGTGGAAGAGCTGGGCAGTGCTTTTTGCTTGGCCCTCTTCTGGACCCATTCCTTGGCCTTTTGTTACCAAGCATTTGGTTACCATGCCAACTTTTTAGCATTAAATCATAATCTAAGCACAGCAGGAAGCCAAAAGACTTCTCGGGTCTAGCTCCCGTCCTCTCCCCTGTGACTGTACAACTGGTGCTGTGAGCAGGATTGGCTAAATGCTTTGATGGCTTGTCAGCAGCAGCCTGGATGAAAACTTACCAACAGGGAAATGACAGCTCCCTTTGGAAACGGGTACAGAGGTTAATGGGAGTTATGCCTGCAAGATTTCTGCCTTCCCAGCTCTGCCACCTGTCTGAAACCAAACCCCGTATGTCACTCAGCTTGCAGTGCTCCGCTGGCACAAGGTGCTGGTGAGCTGGAACAGGCCTTCATGTTTCAGGCTGGCTTTGCACTGCCTCATTCCCCTCACAGCAGGACTGTTTCTGAGCTATTAAAGACATATTTCAGACTGTCAGGATTGAGGTATTGAAACAAGAAATATGCTGTTGATAACAATGTGTATTAGCTCATTAAAATGGTGAAATATGTTGAGTGCACAAATTATGTGTATTAGCCTCCCATAATAGGTCAAAACCAAGGCATACACTGATGCTGAAATGGCTCAAAATAGAAGTAAGGCAGTGTTTTGCAGAGAAGAGATGAGGCGTGAGTTCTCCCTCCCAAATGCTTAAACTGTTTTGCAGCAGAAAGCTTTTAGTTTGTCCCTTCAGTGAAGCTGAATACCCACAGCTTGCAAATTATCATTACATGAGAACATAGGTCAGAGAAACGGAAACAGAGATTTGGACCAGTTTTGTCAGGAGAAGCAATTTGACTGATCCTGCCTAAGCCTTAGGATTCCCATCTGGGGTGTCAAGCATCACTGGGGAGCACTGCATACAAAGCCTATATTCTTTAAATACTTCAAATCTCACCCTTAATGTTGGTGGAGGTTTTTCATAATTTCAAAAATAAGTTGAAAACTTCTCTTTGCCTCCCTCTGGCACTGCAACACTGGTGTGAAGAGCATGCCAACAATACAATTACATTAGGTTTTAAATTTTGCTGTAGAAGTTCCTGCTAGTCAAATATGGCTTGGGCTAGTCTTTACCTGCAGTGTGGGGTGAAAGAGCAGGTCTGCTTGCTGTTTTCTTGTTTGCTGCAATGCAGTTCAGTAACAATCAACATGATCCCCATGTCACTCTGCTGTAGATTTTACCTGATTTATCACTTCAATTACTTTGCTAAAACTGTATTTGGATCCAAATTCACTACTAGGCACTGCCTGGGCAAGAAAGAGCAAGAGTTAGTTTTTCTGGCATTTAAGGAATTTTCTTGTTGGTTGCAAGGGAGATGAGCTCTTGGGTAATGAGATGAGCTCTTGTATAGTAAGGGAGCCTGCTAATGCTGCTGAATCAAGCAGGTCAACTTAAGGCTGTGTCCCTTTCTGTGAATGGCTGAGGGAAAACTGAATCCTACAGCTCAGGTGTCCTGAGAAAGTTTCTGTGTGCTTACTGAGCTTTTGGCATTCAGAGGGCACACGTACGTGATGCAGCCCAGCTGACGGAATTTGTTTAGGTTACGGATTATGAGCCATACACCTGACCTCCCACCTCACCTCCTGCTGCCTTTGTAGCTGGCTCAAAGAGGGACACAAAGCACCCGGGCTGCTCTGTGCTTCTCTTGAGCCACAGTGAAGTCAACTGTCTTTCCCCGGCACAGTGGAAAGCAATGGAAAATCTGGCCCTTGTGCTGCAGAGAATAATGACCTTTTCTTCTGCTCTCTTGTCCGAAATGTCATCTTAGATGTAAATTGAGAACAAGAGAAGGAAAAGGACTGATGAATATGTAGGACAGAATGGTTAAGTGAGTGCATGTTACCGCTCTGATCCAGATAAATCTTCTCATCTCTGTGTGCTGGTATAAATGACTGTACAAAGAATAAGATACACCAGTGGGGGACAAACCTGCTAAACAGACATACTTGTGGAAGCCCAATATTTAAGATCAAATGTAAACTGATAACTTTTGGACCTGGTCTGCTGCCCTTGGTCACTGAATTCATGCCATGTTTACAATTAACACTAGACTTGCTCCCACATTCCAATTCTGTTCAAGAATACTCCAGCAACTGCTTCATAGAACATGGAGCTATGTTGCAGGTCCCAAAGGAAAGGGAGTCCAACAGTGGGTCTTTTCTAAATAGCACCTTGTATTTAAAGTACTGGTAAATGCAAGGGTTCCATTTGCTCCTAAAAAGGACATAATCCAGAGTTGTGTAAAATGCAGGATACTCTGAAGGACATAATTCCCACAGCAGTAGATGATAGTGCAGGAGTTAGTTTTCTTTAAAAGACAAACATCATGGCAGTTTACAGGAGCTCTGGTTGTCAACCAAGACCTGTTCTACTGGCTGCTACAACAACACAGAATAGAGGATTCTGTTTAGTTTTGATTCTAAAAATACCTACTCAAAGGTTCCAAAGATGCTCCCACTTTAAAACACATGTTCTTAAAGAAAGTGCTAATTTTGTGGTGGATGTTAACTGTAAAGGCACATGTTGGGAAGCTCCGATTTCATGCTTTCTAGATAAGTTCCGTTCAGCAGCTTGGACACAGCTTCTTCCTTTCAGAAACAGAAGCAGTCTAGTGAAGCATAAACAGCAAAATGATTTGGTAGTTTGATCATAACTGGAAGCAAAAGCTTGCATGCTAGTTGTACCTATATCTTTATCTCCCTCAGCTTTCATCTGATGTACAGAGGGTCTCAAGTAAAACAGTAATTTCTGTTTGATTCTGTATTCCACCTGTATTTTTATACTGTTAATCTTGACATATTTCAGTGAATATCGAATGATTAATGTAGTGGATGTTCTTTTAATGAGGTACATAAAATTTTTCTTACAAGAATTAAGGGAGACTTTGACTTCAAAAGCTTTAAACCTTCTGTGCTTATTTCTTTTCTCAAGATTAACTTTCTGTGTTAATTCACTGATAATAAAATCATAGCTGGCATGTTAAAAACAACAGGGCAAAAAGGCTCAGAAGTGTGGCTGATGCTTACATTCAGGGTTCAGAAATCAGAAGAGGTTCAGATGGGAAACACTCTTGAATTTTTATTAATGCTGTCTGACCAATGTCTTCAATGACAGTATTCTGAAAGGTACATGAATGTACTGGCACTACATGAATACCTGTCCCTGGAAGAGATTGCCTGGAGTTTTGCCACAGCTTTTGGCGTCGCCAAGTCAGCTCTTGGCAATGGGTGACTCCTCAAGACCATTAATTACTTCATTAATTACTTTTCAGTTGTTGTGCAGTAGAATACGGTACTGGAAATGTAGTGAGAAATCAAGGAAATATTTGTAACACGGGTAATTGCTGCAATACAAAGGTAGAGACTGTAGAGAAGGAGGTGCGGGGCTCTTCTTACTGTACAAAAATAGAAGTCACCAAGCAAAAATTCCATCAGAGGAAAAAGGCAAGTGAGAGAGATCACCTTTATGCAACAGCTTTGTTGCTCTGTTTTGCAGAGATGTTGGCATGATTACACAAGTGTAAGGAGGATCAAAGAGGCAGTCTCGCAGATGACAGCAGCTTTTGCCAAATGTTACTTCTTTATAGCCTCTGCTTCAGGGAATTCTGACAGCCCTGCTAAATCTCTCTACTTATCAGGTGGTAGGTTAAAGGAAAACTTGTCTTGCAGGCTTTACATGGTAAATGCAAGTGCTTTCTTTGCATGGGGAGTATGCTGTCTGCCTTAAAGATTATACACTATTGTACACCTGATTACAGGGACAACTTAAATAGATTTTCCTGGAGGATTAGAGCTCCTGGTGGAGGATTAGAACTCTTGGTACATGGGACCTTCAGGAGAAACAAATGACAAGTGAGACACAAGAAGAAGCAGAACAACCCTGTGTGACTGGGCTATTTGAATGGTCAGTCACTGATAATCCATCACCAACGTTAGCTTCAAGAAAAACTCCCAAATCTTCTGGGGGCAGAGCCAGGCAGAACTGGCATGAGCTTTAGCTATAAATTATCATAATCCTCTGTGTGTGAATTGAAGCGTGAACAGAAATGCCACGTCAGGAAGGAATCATGACTAACCTGGCTCTCTCTGAGTTGGTGAGCAGAGATGACTGTAACTGGTTAGCTTCTCACCCACCCTGGAATGGATCCAAAGGCCTTGGTCAAAGAGGCCCCAGGAGCTGAGCAGCAGTGCTAAACCTTGCATTACTAATGGGGGTCTGTTTCCAGTTGGAGGGATGGGGGTTTTGCTGCAACATCAGCTGCTATGAAACAGTTGGGCTACATGGACAGGGGATGGTTTTTGTTTTGTCAGGCAATGTGGCTGAAAAAAGACTGTCTCTAGCTGGGTACAAAGTGCTCACTGTGCATTAAGCTCCAGAAGGCTCTTTGGATAGCAGCTGTTGGAACATGCACCCATTTTTTCTTTTGTGCTTCCCACTGTGTTTGGTAGCAGCTGTCCGTAAAGCTGTAATCAGGCACTGGACACGGCTGGACCACAGAACACTAAAAAGGGGCAGCTTCCAGGGCAGGAAACAGACACAGTGAAAACCACCAACAGACTGTCAGCAATACTCACTTAGCAAAGAGGAAGCTGTCCTTGGGCAAAGCTGTGTACTCAGGCTCTGGCTGCCCAGCCAGGATTCTAGTCTGATTTTCAGCCCTTGCAAAATGCTGTGTGCACTGGTCCTGATCAGGCGGGAGTGGGAGGACCTCCTCCTCTACAGTGCTGCTGGTCTAGGTTCTAGGCAAGCCTTGCAATGTGGAGCAGGTTGCACCTTGATTACATAAACTAATATCAGTGGACAGGTAATATTTCAATGGTAAGGCACACAAGGTTGTGTTCCTGTCTTACACAGTAGCAGTAAACTCCAAACCCAACAAAGTTGCCAAGAATTGCACAGGATATGTAACCTGTCAGGCCCTCTGAAGGCAGCTAGCGTAGGTGGGGTGGTGACAAAGTAGTTAAATCCACAGGGAATCAGTGGGAGAGCCCTGGGAAAGGAGGCTGCCTGGAGAATAACTAAAAACTAATATGCCTGCTTTTGAGTACCTTTAGTCTAGGCTGCTCCTCATTGTGCTGGAAACACCACCATCAACAACACCCCTGGCCACACATTCAATGGTCAAATGTCCTTGCAGCTACACAACTTGTCCATGACGTTTAACCTAAATTGCATTTGATATGATTTAGGTACCCCTGTCTCTGCCCTGGCTAAAGGGAATGTGACTGTACAAACTGATCCCTTTGCATTTGTTATTTTAATCAATATAGGCTGACTCTTTTCTGGGCTAAAAAACTCCTCCCACTTCATGTTTACTCACAGGCCGTGTGGTTTCCAGACATCTGATGGCTCTCACTGATGTCACCTCATTTTGAAGGGCAGTGTACCCCTCAAACATAGCACTCCTTTGGAATGGAAGGGTTACCTCACATCTCCTGGATCCTCTATTTGTGTTTTCAAGCCACACTTAAACCTAGTTCTATTATTCTGTGGTACAGGCAGGCCTTCTGGCCAGTGTCAGGTGTTAGAAGCATGACCTCTAATTTTCTTTTTCCCGAGGAAGCTGTGACTTTAGCCACACAGTTGTTAAATCAAGTGCATTATAATGTGGTATTTTCTGGTAGACAGAGGTGCCTTCTGTAGCAAGCCTACGTTAAGATAATCTAGGCTCTGTATTCTTCCATGTCTTAAAGCATTTTATGTGCAAAGCAGAGAGTTCACAAATGTGAACAAAATCTTCTCAGAAGCAGTTAAGGCTGGCAGAAGCCCAGCTAGAGATTTTGGTACCTTATCTATGGAATTATGTCTTCCCAGCTGAATACACATTACAAAAAAAGATATTTAAGCACAGATGCTACTGTCAGTAAGGACCTCTTGGTGATGGAAACAACCAGGAGGAAATGTAGCAAGGTTCCGCTTTAAGTCACAGCTAGTGTTTTTCATTCCCAGATAACTCCAGAGTTATTAACTGCAAAGTGTCTGGCTTCATTATGACAGCGAGGCTTGAAAATGCTTTTGGAAATGACACTTACTGAATCAACAAATTCAAATTAAATGAAGCACAACTGAGATATTTTTTCCTCATTTCCCAAACTATATCAAACATGGGAAAGCTAAGAAAAAAAACAACATTATTTCCCTCAACAGAAGATAACAGGTTTTGCTTTTAAATAAATGGACTGTGTTTTTTTTTTTTTGAAAAAATGTTTACATCTTAATACTGCTTAAAAATTCTAGCACACACAGGTATGTGTTCTGCAGACAGATGAGCTGTTTAGGTAAACCACAGGATTTACATAACAATATCAAAATATACTGCCATGTGAAGTATAATTTGGTGACACTGACTCATCCAGGCTTCAGACCTGCATCACACCAGATGCCAAAAAGGAAGAAGTATCCAGCAGATATCGAAATAATGAAGACACCTTTTCCATCACCTGGAACGAAGCACTAAAGTTAATACTGCACTTTAATGATTTTATAAGTTAATACTGCACTTTAATTAATCAACCTGCTTGAGGTAATTGTGAGTCTTCTTGTTATCAAAATAGATGTCTCCTTTGCATCCACCTGAGCTGTTAAGCTCCATGACCTTTAGCAGCAAAGGGTTCTACAGGTTAGTCCAGTATTACATACATAGATAAAACTGTTCCTATGTACATTTATGTGTGTCTGCTGTTGTATAGTTATATCTTTTTCCCAGAGGCAGTTCAAATTGTCTGCTTTTGGGTTTAATTAGCCATCTTTTTTCTGGAATACAAATACAGAGCAGACTAAATAAATAATTTTATCTTATTCATGTTTTACATATCAATACCAAGGTCATGACCTTATCAACATTGTCCAGTCCAATCTTTACCAGATTTCCTCCTATAGCCTTTTACTGGGGTTTCATACAGTAATGCTAACAGACAGTAGCTTAACAGATAAGGCTGCCTTAGATCTATAAGTGGGACTTGGCTGATTTATTTTCTAAACAGTTGAGTCTGATACAGGGCAGGATAGCAACAAATAAACATGAATGCTCTGCTACACTCCAGGGATAGCCAGGGCACACAGGCAGCAGGGAGAAACGATCTCTTTGATCACAGATTAAGTACTTGAGCAACAGCTTGAATAAAGACTCTGCCCTGATTGATTTAATTACATCAGTTTAGAAACTGCTTGAGCGGTGAGCACCGCAGTGATTTAATTAAGCTCACGTCTGAACCGGTCCTGCTACGCTGGAGTGAACTGAGCCCCCAGAGTTTAATCACGACAGGCAGGGCAAATGTTTGAGGTATCAGCTGATGTGTACTGCGTTCTCATCTCTGCCGGATCTCACTGCCAAGCCTGGACTTAGCACGGTGCACAGCTGGGCTATCCCTAAAACTGTGCCCTTGCTCCCACAGGATAATCAGCTCTACCAACCTCCATCAATTCTCTCCTTACCTCCTGTCTGTGCAGATGTCCCTCTGGTGGTGCACATGGACTGGGAAGTCTGTAGGAATCATTAATGAATGATGAATCCCTCACCCTGGTCAGCCAGGCCTGCTGGGTACAGTATCAAGTGCTCCTGTCACGTCAGCAACAACCACATTTACAGGGGCAGCACCCAGGTTTTGTTCAAGGCTCGCCGGATTGCTTTTACTCATCTCTTCTCAAGGACACTGCAAGTCTGAATTCGTAAAGATTATAAGCATTACTTTTATTTGTGACAGCTCTGTTTAAACAGTAGTGACTAGGTGTAGGCATTTCATAGAGACTAATCAAAGGCTAGAAGGAAGCGATAAGCCAGAATCCTGCAGGGAAATTGTTACTGCAATCTCAAACTGAGAAAGAAAACAGGAAAAAAAAATGCAGAAAGGATCATTTTTAAACTGATTACACAATTTTATAGGCAAAACCAATACAATTGGAAAGCCAATGCATGCTCTGAAAAAAATGTTTGTCTTGAAGGATTGTCAGATTGTTTCAATCATCATTCAACTTCCGAGCCAACTTCAAAAGTGAACTTGGAAAACATTTTACTATCTTGCTGGGTTTAGCTCGCAGTCCCTTTTCCCAAATATATCCTGTCACAAATCCAGATTTATGGCCCTATGCAGGTCCTTCTGCCACACAAGTAGGGTTTTTTTTTTACTGTTAAATCTAGTTTTCATGTGCTTTGTAAGCTAACCTATACTACTTTATTGACTTGGCAACAAAACTTGAAATAATGTCTTCAGTAAATTCCACATTATAGCAGCTTGAAGGCCCATTCCAGTCAAGCACAGATGAACAGGATAGTAAAAGAAAGCAGCCAGCACATTGTGGGCTGGAACCATTAAGTCTAAAGCTCCTAACATCTCTGTTACAGGTCACATCAGGTTCCACTGAGTCACAGCATTTCCTTGTCATGAATGCATATGTATAAATACTGAGCTCAGATGAACCTACTCAGCTTCACTATGTGTACCTACAATTCAACTTCAACCTTCTCTGAACAAATACTTATCTATTAAGCCTTTAAATAGAATCAATAGACCACTGAAAAATTTAAAGCTTCCACTGCCTTTTTGATGGGGATGATGCATTTGATGAGTTTTCTCCTATTGATTCCTTACACTCTAATTACAGGAAAGGTTTTCTCATTGTCTAGTTTAAATTTTCTCTCCTGTAAATTAAGACTAATTTTTCCTGTCTTCATAGCAGTAAACACTGACAAACACTGACCAATTTCTCCTATGTAACAGCCTTACATCAAAGGAAATTAACAGACATACTTGGGCCCAAGTATTTATAAGTGTATTTATAAGTGGGCTTTTAAAGGTAGGAGTCAGCCAGCAGTGACATCTGTAGTCAGTGTGGTTTAACGTGCAGCAGCACACAGTGTTCACTTGTAACTCAAAAGCCATTCTTTCTTCCTAGGCTCTCAGCTCCAGGGAACTTCTTCCTCCCTCTCTGGAAGCTTCTAAGACTATATTAAAACTAAGAATTTTTAGCATAAAGACTAATGGCCAGAGATATTGCTGAAGTTCTCTAAGACTCAAAAATTACACAGGAGGGGGAGAAAAGGCCATTGCTCATTTCATAGAACAATTCTCAAAAGTAAAATCTACCTCTGCACACAGTAAAAGAAAAATATTTGAAATAAAATTATTTCTTGAACCTCAATTATTTCCTCTTCCAAGATTTCGGCATGTATCAATGCCTCTGGGGGTTTTCAGTGACACTTGAATACTTTTTATGAAGTAATGCATTTAGTTCTCAAAAGTACTTAAACAAAGGATGCCACAGTCAAATTTGTATGCTGCTGGAAGTAGGATACCATTCAGGCTAATCACTTGTGCTTGACCTTCACCTCTTGTCCTTCTTATCTCAAAAGCAGTTGTAGAAGCAGCAAAGCAGTATTAGTGTCGGAATTTGGGCATTTTAGTTTTCTTATAACAAAGTTTAGCTTTCAGGAAGGGAACACTCTGCCACCAGCCAGATCTCTGTGTACTGTCAGCAGGCCTTTTATGATTAGGAATTGCTGAGAAAGGCCACGTGTTTTAGTCACATGAGTAACTTTTTCAAGGAAGAGAACAACTTTGTACGACTCATTAAATAAGCTGGGATGCCAGCCTTCCTTAAAACGGCTGCACAGAGTACACTGCATTTCTATAAAATAAACTCCTTAGACATTTTTAGGACTGCAAAAGTAAGTGGTTACAGCAAGGGGAAGATCAGGCCTTGCTTCTAAGAAAGAATGAAACAACTAGACTGGTGATGAGCTGGGAATGACTGGGAACCTGGACAACGGAAGGTGAAGAGCTCAACTGCAAGAGGCCAAATACAGGGATCTCAGAATGCTCTTAGAGAATGAGCAGGAACATGTTACACTATCAAATAAAGTCAGAGGCCTGGTCATAAGCACAAACACAGGAGACTGCTCTGTTCCAGAAAGGAAACAGACTATTATTAACGTAATATAATTTACCAGGTCAGATGCAAACAATTCTGAGTCCCTCATAAGCTCTTTGCAATTCCTTCCCCTCGGATTCCTACCGAAGACTCTTACCAGCACATTTGCCTTTGTTTTCCCTGTTTTGCCACATTGAACTGGCCAGGGGTTGTCATCTCAACGAGGAATTTATATTTTGTTTGGTACCAACGCTGGCTGCAGTGCAGATGACTGAATCTCATGTTGCAATAAAAGACTCTTGACCTCAGTGTCAATGAGAGCTGTGCTGGGTGTCACCAAAGCTGATGTCAGCTATTTGTACCTTGAATATTTTCACCAGCTGGCTCCTCAGTTTGTTTCCATTTTAAAGTTGGAAATCAGCAGCTTAGTTTTTTCCACAGCTCTATTTGTTTCCTTCCTGATTAGAAGGATGATAGAAATTGAAAGGAATGAAGATCTGTCTCTGTTCACAAGGTCACTGCAAAGCCTCCAGGGCTGCTCAGCCTTCAGAGTGTGCACTTGCTTTCTGACTGATTTGTGCCATCCCTCTGCTCCAAGTGATTCCACTTCTTTTCTTTGCTTTTTATTCCCCCCCACACCAACATATTTTTCATGCCAAGACATTTCACAACATAGCAAACTCTTTCTGCAATTTTGTATATATAAATCTGTATTTATAATAAAGCAAAGCACAAGAGCCTTTCATTACTACTCCTGCCTTTAAGATGTGGAGCTGGGATATGACTTCATCCTAGAAAAAATGCAAACCCAAACCCAAACCAGTTGTCTCCTGGGGTTTTCTTAGCTTTTAGTTCATCATAAACATTTTGTGTGGTTTCAGTAACCGTGCCTAAACCAGGCTGCATCAGGGTCAGCAGTACAAAACTAAGACACAGGATTTACTGAGATAGAAAGTTTGCACAGCTACTTAAATGTGTAAAATGATGTTTCTCATGGCTGTTAGGGGACCAGAAGCAAAACAGCAAAACAATGAAACAGTAAGAGAGGAAAATGAATTACAAGAGCTTATTGGGCAAACCCACTCTCTGACAGTGTTTCATTCACACTGACTGAATTATTACAAAATAGAAAATAACCCTCACATACCCATGCAAGACAAAAAAATGTTTTGCTGCAGTAATTGCTGAACACTTGAGATCCTCTATTACCAATTTCTTTCTAAGTTTTAATACATAAAGGACATATTTCTATAAAATTAGAATTTTTTCCTTTTGTTTCTAACACTCACTTTGGGTAATTAGAATGAAAAGAGTTTATCCAGAAGCAGCAAGAGACATTTCCAAAACAACACCCACACAGAGGAAGTTTTCTACTTCTCTTTTGCCTTAATAAATACTTTCTGTAATGGATTTAAAATATTTTTGCAGGAAGTTGTTTTATCCTCATGGGATTGATTTAAAACAAATTCATGTATTGTACAGAGAAGAGTTATGAGTAGGGAGAGATGTGAGGAAAGAAATGCTCGACAAACAGAAATCAAGGTGCTGGCATTTCAACTATTCCGTTTAAAGAGGATTAAACCATCATGTTTCATAGTCCAAGCGCACGTGAAATATCTGGTGTTTCATGTTCAAGCAGTGTTCTCAGCTAGAGCTCTCCTCCACAAATCCTTAAAGGTTTTACAGTGGTCTAGCTAAACACAGCACTGATTTTATAGGTGGCAAAGTTCTTCACACGTGGAGGTGAGCAGTCTACTCCAAGCTGCCTCACTCTGCTCCCAGGGACAGGACAGCTGTCTGAGGTCTGAGGAGAGGCAGGTGCTCTGCGGGCCACGAGTCAGGCGGAACCGAGATTTCCAGGGCTCGGAAATAAAGTTATGAATACACTCTCTGACACAAGCAGTGGCTCTCGCAGTCTGCACGTGGAGAACACAGTTACTGCTGTATTAAAAACCCCTCCAGACCTGCGCCTGTGACATTAACTGGGGAAAGAACCTTCAGGATGTGTGCTCTGTGCTGAACAGGGCCAGCAAGTGGATCATTTATATGCCATATAGATCTGCCACTAAACAACTATTTAAAGTGGAAGAACGTATCTACTTGTTAGACCCCAAGTAATAAAAGGAAGGAAGAAGCAAAATGTTCCAATATTGTGGTGGAGACATACACAGCAGGTGACTGGCACTTTGGTTTTGTGCAGTGAAAGCTCAGCATTGCCTCTACTGTCATATTGTTCTATCTTTTTTTAAAATGAAATCTAAGTGTCTCCTGTGATTTCATGATTCATCAAGTTGACAGTTTAAGAAAAAAAAAATTACATAGGCCATCATCCCCCCACCGAATGATCTCTCCTAAATCCAGGATTTGTATTTCTGATTTTTGTTCTTTATCACCAGATTTTTCTTCAGACCATGTACTGTTTTACATCAACCAGAAAATAACTGCTTGTGAGTACTTTCAAGGTACTAAAACTTGTTTGGTTTTTTTAAGTAGAGCAAGCACCTTTCTGATCGGTTTCTCACACTGCCAAATGTGTTGCATTAAATAGGTAGGGTTTGCTCCACACTTTGCAGATGCAGGAGACCAAAGCACCCCTGCTGTGACTGAACCAAAGGAGAGGTTTCACCTCAGTAAGGGAGAGCAAAGTCTACTCTGGGTTTCACACCATCAGTGAAAGACAACTCATAACTCTTCCTTTCTGGAAATTAATATAGCTTCTAGAAATGTCACAATATTGTTCTGCTGAAGTGAGGATTTAAACAAAAGAGAGAGGGCCTATTCACATATGTAAAATTATCACTCAGCTGATTGGAGGGTCAGGCCTGTGTTTTTAAGTGAGTTGTCAAAATCTTCCCTATTACGGAACTTCCTTGATCTATACTTAAATAAAAGGAACTCCTTAACATGAAGACATGCTGGCATCTCACAGGAAAAACCCATTTAGTGCTGTGGAACACTTTGAGGGAGTGGTGACACAGCTCCTGGAGATTCCTGACAGGAGACCAGCCAGCCCTACAGCCACTACAGGCTCACAAGTGCAGCTCAGTGTGCACTGCTGACACACTCATTTGCAGGCTATGCCCAGGAGGGGACCTCTGTGTTCTCCAGGATGCCAAGACAGAGATTAGCAGCATTAATCCCAGTGTAACAAGAGGGCTCATTTTCTCCGGCCCATAAATAACTCCAGCATTAATTCAACCTCTTTCTTTAACCTTTCTTTCAAGCCAGTCGTACTCTCAAAGGCACAGTGGCTTTTAGGAAATACATTATTTTTACTGAGCACCACCAAAATCATAGCGACCAATGGCACCAAACATACCTGCTCTTAACCTAGCTGCATTTTTTCTCAAAGAGATCCCTAAATGTCTAAGAGGCATAGGCAGATCTCATGGTAGGAATGCCCTCATTAACACAACACTCCTGCTTATGTCATCCCACTTACAGAACTCTGCTCCTTTCATCTGCACTGAAAATTCCTTCCTCTCCCAAGGAAAAGTGCAATTTAATCTCTGTATGCTGATGAAGAACTGATCTGCTGTTACTGAGAGGACAGCAGCGACCTCAGAAAGGGGACTGCCCATGCAAACAGCTTATCAGTGCTTTCCATATGTGACAGGTTGTCCCTTCAGTACAGACACATTGTCATTTTCTTACTCACTAAGAGTGTGGCAACATAGTTAAGTGGAAACTAATTTGGTCACTGAAACGTCATCCCGAATACTTGCACTTGGGATCTCTCCGAAGTTTTTACTGAACCGGTGGCTGTAAGTGATATTCATCCAAAACATATCTGTTCAGTAGGAAAGGTTGTTTTTGTTAAATTACCACCATCAGTGCCAAAAATCCAGCTTCATTCATTCCTATGAGAGACTGATAGAGTGTCCTTTACCAGTTTTGGTCTTACTGTATGTTTTCATTTGGTAAGGAGAAAAAAACCACACAAGTACCACATTTTTATTTGCACGGGGGGGGACTTCCCTGTGAAATCAGCCGGGGCACTGTGAATCAGTGGTGGAAAATTCCCTGGTTTGTTTTGTAGGGAAACTGTAGCTGGTCAGTACACTTCAACAGAGGGGAAACGTATATTTTAAATTTTATTGCTGATGGTTACCTGTCCAGACCTATCACTTCACCCCTTCTTTTCAGTCACCTTCAAACCTCTGCGCAGAGTGTATGCTCAGACACACCATTGGAATTCATACCTGTCATCAACACTTTTCACAGGTATTTCCCACATAAACAGATTGTTAGGTTTGTGAGGGACCTCTGGAGATCATCCAGTCAAACTCCTCTGCCAGGGCCGGGTCACCTCGAGCACGCGACACAAGAAGCACCCAGGTGAGTTTGGAATGTCTGGAGAGAAGGAGACTCCACCAACCCCCTGAGGTTTCCCTTCGAAGCACTCCACAGACCCAAGAGGCTCCACAGCCCTGGGCGCGCAGAGCCATTTTTACCACCTCGATCGTTACCACACCGTCTCCATGCCGCTTTGCTCCCCGCAGACTCCTTCCCGAGGGCACGTCCCGGTCCCGGCTGGGTCGGTGGAGCACGATGGACGCCGTGAGGGCGGCGAGGGGCCAGCCTGAGGGTGGGGTTTGCGGCGCTCGAATCCCGCCGGGGCGCGTCCCCCTCAGCGCCTCCCGCCGTTTCCCCTCAGGCAGCGCGCGGCGCCCCACGAGCGGGAAACCGCGGGGGGCCCGTGAGGGGGGCGGGGGGGGGCGCGGGCTCGCGCCTCGCTCCCGCGCCACGTGCAGGGCCGGCCGCACTTCCGGCCGGGCGGGTACTTTCGTGAGGGGCGGGGCCGCGCCTGCGCCGTCAGGCGGCGCGCCGGCGGGGCGGCCGCTCCCGGCACGGCGCGCGGCGTCCCTTCAGCCGCCCCGGCCGCCCGGAGCTGTGGCTGCTCCTTCCCTCCTCCCTCCTCCTCCTCCTCCCTCCTCCCTCCTCCCTCCTCATTCTTCCTTCTCCTCCCGTTCAGGAGCCGGCGGCGGGCGAGGAGAAGCGAGTGCCGCGGCCGGCATGTGAAGCGGGGCACCCCCTCATCGCCGCTTGCCTCCGGTTCCTCCCCGGTTCTTCCTGGGGCTCCGCTCGCCATGAAGAAGTTTTCTCGCATGCCCAAGTCCGAGGGGAGCGGCGGCGGCGGCGGCGGGACGGCGTGCGGTGGCTCCGGGAGCGGCGTGGCCCTGGGCAGGGCGCTGGCGGTGGGGCGGTACCAGGTGACCCCCGAGGAGCCGCTTGCCGAAGGTAAGAACGGGCCGGGGGCGGCGGGGACGGGCCGGAGCCGGGCCCTCCCGGGCCCGCGGAGTCGCTCACCGGCGGGGTGCCGGTTGCGGGGCTTTGGGCTGTGCTGCTTCGGCCGCTCCCTGGGCCGGGGGCTCGTTAGGGCGCTCGGAGTTCCCCGGCTCGCTGCCTCGGGTGTGTGAGGCAGGGTGAGGTGTCACCGGCGCCTCCCGTCAGCCTGCGTCTTTTGCTTTTGCCCTCTACTCTGGAAGAAGAAGAGCCAAACAAACCCGACAAAACAAATTTCCTGGTCTTTCTTGGTGTAAGGCGGCAGATTGGTGTCACGGTCACGAGTGGAAGTGCAGTGCTGGCAGGTTGTGGTGTAGAGCCTCCCCTCGCTGCAGGGTGTTCGGCTTGTGCTTTTTGTGGTGAACTTCATGTCGTCGGACTTGCACTGGGACCGAAGGAAGAGTTGTGTGGGTTTTTGTAGCCATGGAGTTAGCTGGACTTTCTTAGCTGTACTGCTTCACTAGGTGCTGGCATGGGACACCATCAGAAGAGCCGGTTTTGAGTTTTGCACTGTGTGGGGGAAACAGTGCGGTGTTCATCTCCCAGAGCTGGTAATTGATGTGGTGTGTCGTGTCAAGTGTAATTCGCCTCCCAGGTCACTGGATTTAGGGCTAGTTCTGTATATTTCACGGTTACTGAATGTTTACGGCGCGCTGCTTGGGATGTTGTGGGTGAAATAATACATCTCTGTTGATTTCATCTTTGTGTTGCTTAGACTGTGCCTAAGTATATTTGTGTGAGTGTACTAGTTAACTTTCACTGATTCTGTGCATTTCTTGGTGGAGATCTAAGATGTGGTTTTAACAAGTGCATGGAGATAATATTACTAATTGGAGTGGGAACACAGAAGTGGCACTTATATTTTCATTGCTGTCTAGGAATGATTTTCATAGTAAAGTGGATTTGGTACACAATATTTAGAATACAGTGTTTTGTATTTAGGGTGTGAAGATGATGTCAGGAATTAGCCAACTGCATACCTCTTTGCCTAAGGTCTGGATGCTCCTTGCTGGGAACTACTTCCAAGTCATTGGAAGAAGGTCTGACCAAAGGTCATGTCTTGGCAGGGCTTGATGACAAATTAGGGACTTAAAAAAAAAATAAAGGCAACAGGCTTTTGAACAAATTGAGGTGGTATCACAGAAAACATGTGTAGTGGAAAGGAGAGAAATTTTCTAGTGCTTTGTTTAGTGCAGCACATCATTAAAAGTTTTCTCATGATGTTCTGTGTTTAGAGTCACTAGAGATTATGGGTTTTTTTTTTCCTTTCTGTAGCTGGCAGAAACAAATTGACAGCTCTTGGGGCCAGGGGAAGTCCAAATTTTAACATGTGACTGTTGTGTGAATTAACTTCCTACTTTTGAGTCTGAAAGCCGTTTTCTACTGCTTTGTTTTTTATTATTCAGGTTTTATGTGGTCTCTTGAGTATGGATGCTTAGGACAAGAACTGATAAGGGTTGGGGCAGTGCAAATTTGCTGCATCCTGAGAAAAGTCTCCAAGGTACTCCTGGAGCAGGTCAGTAGGGAGGACCCAAAGGGGCCTGGCGGATAAGAAAACGACAGGTGGCACAAGTGCAGGGTTGGGGAAATAGGGACAGGAGGGAGGAGAGGCCGGGCTCTCCCAGCTCCTCTGACTGTTGGGGAGCAGCTGGACTGTAACAGGGGCTGTGTGCATGCTGCAGGTATGTGCCGGGGGGGAAGGGCTCTGTGATTGAGTGTCCAGGTGGCACTTGGGTGCTCCTAAATGACATAAGGCTTTATGGGTCAGGAGATGGCTCTTTATCCAGGAATAACTCGTTGACAGTCAATCCCTTGCCTTAGTAGCAATTAATAGTAAGAATTATGTGTTACTGCTGTTACATTAGTCATACTGCTACCTGTAACTAATGCTGAACACTTCACAAATCCCCTACTTAATAATCTTTCTCTTGGGAAGGGAGAGGTGAAAACTTTTTTTTTTTTCCTGGTCTCTTTGCACAAGGCATTTTTTTCTTTCAGTTTCTGAAACCCAGTTTAACCGAGGCTTGTAAACTTGTCAGGTAGTTCCTATTACTCAGTGCTGATGAAATAGCATTTAAGGTGCTAATACCCATCCAAGTTAGAGCTTGCATTATGAAGCATTAATGATAGATCCAGTTAATGAATCTAAACATCTTAAGAAATCTCTTTAAGAGGAGAGACAGTGTTCTGTTAGCAGAGGTGTAGTATAGTGTATTTTTATTAGCTATTAGAATTAATAGCATGAGATGTCTGTTTTATGCAGGCTGTTTAACCCCCACCGTCTTTCCAGCTGTTGCTCTGAGCAGTCTTAGGAAGGCAGCTCCTGGTGGTGTGGAGGATTGTGGCTCCTGGGAACTGGAGGACTGGCAGTAGTGATACCGAACAGCTGGGGTTGTAATGACCTTCCTGGGCTGCAGTGATGGATCTTTGGGTAGATTTCTTGTGTTGATACAAGTGTTGCCCTCCAGATGCTTTTCTGTAGTCTTTGACAAAATTGTTTTATTGCAGTGTTCTGAAGGTAGAAGTGTGGAGCATTATAATCCAGTTGTTCTGAATAAAGTATAATTCCATCTAAAGGAAATTTGGCTAAAGAGGGTGTAAAGTTGAAGAGCTGTAGCTATTAGGCTGTTAGATGGTTTCTTTTGTTCTAAACACCTATTATGTGATGACTTCTTGGCCTCCATAACCTAGTGGTCAGTATGCTGTTGGATGGAGGTATGTGCTGTTACTTTTTATTTCTCAGAGATGGGGGAAAAAAAGCAGTTAATTTGGTTTAAGGTTTGATGTAGAAAATTAATTCTTGTCCATTTTGAGGGCAAGGCAGAAATATGTAGAATAAATTACCAATAGAGCGTGAAGGCCTTGTCTTTCTGTCTTTTTGTTGAAGCAGAGTATTTGCAATGCAGCTCAAGTTTGGAAAGTGAAATCTAATAAAAATACAGGGAGTTCTCTGAAATTTACAGGTGGTGCATGGGGAACTGCAGTTATGGAAACTCCAATAATGAAAAAGACTTTACAGTTCAGAAATTGCAGCAAACTGGAAGTGGCCAGATATGAAACATGCTTGAAAGTTTATCTCAAATGTCAGTGCAAAACAGTTTGTTGTGAAGAGTGAAAAAGGAATGTTAAAATTAGCAAGTTCTCAAAATATTTGTCTTACATGGGGAGGAGATGGAAAGTTGTGGCTTGATATAGTGATACTACTTACTTAGTTGTTTGCCTTGACTTGGACTTCACTATGTCGTTTTTGCTTAATAACTGCGGTAAAAGTAATTTTTCTGCCTACTATAAAGCTAGGCATTGCAAGATGCTCATTTGTCTTACTGTCTTGATTGCTTGGCTGGGTTTGAGATGTTGAAACTGAATAAATAAAGGTTTTGTCAGGTTCCAAGTTGTCTTTGTACCACGAGCAGACCAAAGAGGTTATGGGAAGTGTTGTAATTGAGTATACGGGTATGTTTTTAACAAGTGCAGATGAAGCTAGAAAGAGGCAATTACAGCTGTTAAAAAAGGCCAGCGGACTCTTCAGCTTCCTTCTCACACTTGACTGGCTAGGTTTGGAAGCTGATTTGTGTACGGGGAAAGATGGTCATCATCTGCTTTTTGTTTTCATTCAGAATTGGTTAATGGAGTTGTGGAGTATATGCTGTTGCATCTTACCAAAATAAAGCAGTGCTGTGTAGTGTTGCCCACACAGCAGCTCACACTCTTGCCAGCCAGTGGATTGCTGAGGAGCGTGGAGGTGAGATGGCAGGCACCTTGAAGGAGAAGTGGGTAGTTCTGCGTGCCCCTTGCTCACAGAGGTACCCAGAGGGGATGCAGAGCAGCTCTTTGCTCTGGACAAGAAAGAGTGAACATGATGCTTCACTGGTCTCTTGCTGTGACTTTGCTTTGCCCTGTTGTATGTGGAAAGAAGTTGTGTGGTAGTGGGCACAGTGCTTTATTTTTATTGTCTGGGCTGATAAAGTGGTGAGTCTGGAGTTGTGTGATGTTGAGCCTCTGCTGCTGTGGCTTAGGAGGCCTTGATTTTCTAAGTGACCTTGTGTCTAGGACTAGAGAGGCAGGGAAAAGGCCACTCAAGTGGTAAAGTTAATTTGTTAGGTACTTAATTAAGTACTTACAAGTTCATTTGTTCATGTTTGTATAATAGAATGTTTGCTTTGTTTAATCAATATGGTGGTTAAAGCATGATTTTCTTTGAAAGGGGGTCTCTCAATAGGGAAGGTAGCTTGATTCCATCTAGGTGGTGTGCAGAGAAACAACCAAATTCCCAGGATGTTCAGTAACAAACTGGTCATTAAGCCACAGAGGGTCAATGGCTCTCTCCCCATCTACTCACTCTGAGGGTCAGCTTGACTTTCTCCCAGACAAAACCTTTCAGCAGGTCTAGGTTACTGCAGGCTGTGGGTCAGTCAGCACCGTTTTGGGTAAGGACATGGGTCAGTCAGTGCCATTTTGGGGCAGGGAGGGGGTCAGTCAGCACATTACATTGTGGACCAGAGGCTGACAGAACCTCAGGGGGCCAGGGGAGAAGCAGTGGCTGCCTCACCTATGCAAAGCTCACCTTGTTACCCCACACACTTCCTGCCCAGTTATTTTGAGCCAGTCAACCATTCCTCCAGTCTCTTACACCAGTGAAGAAATGAGCTTCCTGTGAGTTCTACTATCCTACTTTAATTGTGTGCAGTCTTTTCAAGTACTTCATAACTCTTATGATTTGGTTTGCCTCTTACATTCATACTGTTCTAGTCGAGTCCTAATAAAAATGTAACCTTAATTGAGAGGAATCCAAGTCCTGTTTTGTGAGCTCTTGTGCTCTGTGTTTGTAGATAGTTTATTTAAGTTATTTATTTATTATTTAAATTGTTCCAAATCTCTCTTGAAATTGGGGTAGTCTTGAATGTTCTGTTGTGTTTTTTGGTTTTTCTACCTTATGTCTCAGCAATAGCAATTCAGTTTATAATCCAAGTAAACTTAATGTTGTGCATAAGATTCTCTTGGCCTTTGTCAACCCCCACCTCAATTGACCTCTCATACCATCATTTTTGGTCCCCAGAGTGAGATACTGTGAGAATTTGCAGCTCTAGCAGCTGCTGTAAATTTGGAAGCAGGCTGTTGTATAGCTGACCTTCTTCATCTCTTCTCAAGGTGGGGCTTGTTTGTTGTTCTTTTTTCTGGAGAGGTAAATAGAGATGCCATTGTAATGTATCTGTGAACTTCAGTACTTCCAAGTGATTCCACGAGGTGTAGCCCCAATTTTTGACTCTGGGAGACCTTATTTCTGTGGCAGTTGTTACGAGTATACCTAATGCAGGGTTACTTCTACTGGTGTGTGCTAGTGTTCTCCTGTGAGACAAGGTGACATGTACAGTACTGGTCTTGGTTAATTTAGTTATTGCATGTGACTTACTGCTCTGTGGAAGCTGCTGTTTTACTTCCAGTTGTTTAGGTGGATTATGAGCTGGAAGGCTGTCTGGAAAGCTAACTTGTGGCATTTGAGTTGGTTTTTTTTCTAGAGTGAAACATTTCTGAATCTGTTTGCACATGACTGTAAAGGTCAAGCCTGTTGTTCTGTCTCAAACAGTTTTGCTTTGCTAATAATGGAGTAGGAGATAGGGTTTGTTTCAGTTCAAGATATAAGGGAGAAAAAGCAGAGTGAGTACTTGAAACTGACTTTTGTTTTGGCTGAAAGCATGATGCAATACACATGAAGCTCTTCTACACGCCCCAAAATAGTCACAGCTGCCTTACATCAAGTATATCTGCAGACTGGCAGGTGCTGAGATCCTGGACCAAGCTAGACTTGATTTCTTGGTGGTGAAAGCTGGGGATCTTGTGCTGTCCTGTGTGGGGATTTTCTTGGGACTTTCTGAGCCTCATTAAGGCAGCTCACATGGTGCTAAAAGAGTGTTGTTTGGCTAGCGCAGCATGGAGCTGTGCTCTGTGCAATGAGCAGGCAAACAAAAAGCACTTTGGGGATTTGTATGTGATCCTTGTCTTACACCAATATGCAGGTAAATGTCTATTTTCATATGATGTAGCACACAGAATGAAGCTCCAACTCAGTTCAGTCAGTCACACATCTGGTGTGCTGACCACTGTGGTGGCACTTGGGCAGAACAGTTGTTCTTGCTGTGTTCTTCAGAGCTGCTGTGTGCCTCTAGGACATGGGTGGAGAAGTGAACAGGTTGGGAAACATCTGTAGGCTGACAAAGGCATCTATTGTACAGCTAGGGCCAAGTTCAGCTCTTAGGACACGTGGTCTAATTCTCTTTGATTATCCAGTTATTAGTCCTTGCATGCCCTGTGGACACTCCTTCCTGCATCGTGTGTATATGGACGGGTCTTGTTACGGCTCTGTTAACTGCACATAGTTATGGTCTTTTTTGAGGATGTTATCCCTTTAATTTTTGTGTAGACAGCAGTAGTTAAGTAAAGAGGAAGTACTTGGGAATCTAGTAATTCCGAGCTAAGTTTTCAGGCTAGTGGCTGAGAGATGGTTACAGGAGGAGGAACTTGATTTGTAGCAGTATCATGTTAATATCACAGAAATACTCAAACCATCTTTTCTTTGCCAAATTCTGAAGAAAAACAGATGTGCCAATGCGTGTGCCATCTACTTGCCTTTTTCCTTGCAGATGCATTTTGATAAAGAATGCTGATGTTACAGTATTTGTAAGGGGAGGGTATGTGTGCAGTTGTGTTGCAGGAGAAAGCTCTTGGACACCCTCACAGGATAAGGCAGTATGGGAGAATGGAGGTTATGTTAGCTGGATCTGAGAAGGACATGGCAAAGCTTTTTAAAAAAGCTGTACAGGATCTTAAAGTTTTTTTGGTGTGCTTTACTGGTTTAACTGATTGTTTTTTTTTAAATGAAATCTCAGTGTTTTGCATGTCAGCATGGAAAAGGAAAATGGTTGGATAAAAGCAGTAGAATTCCTTTTCAGACACACATTAACCAGGAGCCAATAATTGTGGGAAGAGGGTATGTATTTCTCTGGGCTGTTGTCAGTGTAGTAGCAGAGCTGTCAGTCAGTAACCCGTATGTTGCCCGCAGGGAAGGGTTCCTGCACTGGTTCTGTGCATGGGGAAGAGAAGTTAACACCAGGGATGGGGCTCAGTGTCTAGGGAGCAGCACGGTCACTGGCACGCTTGGCTTTGGCAGCAGGGAAGAACGAGCATGTCATATTGCATAAGCATGCTAACCGAGTGAGCTCAGCTGCCTTTCCAGCTGTAGAAGTTGGTTGGCTCTGTAAATGTGCGCATATGCTCTTTGATGGGTGTCTCACTTGCAGCTGAATAGATGTCACCTGTGGTTCAGAAGGGAGGTGTTGGAGGTGCTCAGGTTGTGCTGCTTGTCTCTGGCATTGCTTTAGTTTACAGTGTTTTGTTTATCTTCATTCTCCTAATTCCTTAACCTTGTGCTATATTTTACTTGTTGTAGCTATTTTTTGCCTCTGTAATGTTCTAGCTAAGCAGGCTGCCACAGTTGAAGGAATTGGTGTTTGTAAGCTGAGCTGTGTTAACTGACACGATGAATGCTCTGTGCCTGCCAAAGGGCAGTGTGAGAGTTGGGTGGCAGCTTGGGGACTAACCCAGAGCACAGGCAGGGTCAATCACTTGCCTGATTGTAACTGGATTGCTTCAGATGCCATCCTTTCCTAAGAAACTATTAGATTTGCAAACATCTATTATGAAATGGAAGCTTTTCCTCATTTGTGTCTGTGGGCTTAGTTTAAAAACTGTCAATGTGCTGGATGAACAGCTGCTTCCTGATGTGTTTGGGCTATTTGCTTATTAGTGATGCCTGGAGCTGCCAACATGAGTGAGGGTGGTTTGCAGGCCCCAGCGGCACCGAGCAGCAGTGCCCCGGTGCAGGTCACGTCATCTCTGCTCGGTTGTTGCGCTGCAGCAGAGATGGCTTGTCCTGCATTTTCTCCTCCAGCGGATGGAGACGTGCGGCGATCCTGAAATCCCTGCTCTCCTCCATGGAGAGTCTGTGTTTCTCTGCATCACTGTCTGGCTGCTGACAAGAAAGGAGCACGAATTCCTCTGCTCCTGCTTGCCTGGTTGTCTTGGGAATGGATTTCAGTCTCCTTCAATGTTTGTTTCCTGGTTAAGGAGGTAGGAACCTTTCCCTTCCTCTCCACATTCTCATGTTCCTTGCTCACGCTTGTCTAGGTTGGTTACTTTTTTCTAGTTCCAGTGTGATGACTTGGATATGGGTGGGTTCATCTGCGAAACTGGGTCTCTGAACAGAGGCAGGGTGGAGGAAAGAAGAAAAGTGAAGGTTGCCAACTGGAAATAAAAAAAACCTAGCTTTGATCCTAGGTGACTGTCATAATGAAATAAGGAATACTTATTTTGGTTTGATAGCAGAAAACCTGCTGCTTTGTTCTCGAGCATCATGTGTTAAAGCACTCTTGTCTAGTGGAACTGAAAATTGGCAGACTTGGGAGTGTTCTCCCTGTAAAGGTAGAAGAGTCTTCCCTTAGTCTTGCTGATCATTAGGTCTGCTTTGCTTCTGAGGTTAGTGGTGAAAGTACTGAAGAAATTATTATAGAGACAAGTGAGGGTTGAACATCTGAGCAGTCTTTATTTTGCTCTTCAAGAGGTATCTTCAAAGCTGGTATTGCTGCAAAGAGCATCACATGGCTCTTGGAGAGCCATTACTCCACAGACGGAGAAACAAAGATGAAGGGATTTGCCCTGAGTCATATGAGTCTGTACGAGAGATACAGGTAGAGTTTGGAACGTCCTGGCTCTGTGATGGCTTCTTCCTCATCCCTTCTGTAACATGCTGTGCCTTAATTGCCACCTGCAAAACTAAGGTAGGAATTCTAATGTTACAGGGCTTGAGGAGATTTTCTTCAGAGTCATGTATGTTTGGCTTCCTTCCAAACTTGCATGTTACTTAAATGGGTGGATTTGTTCCTGTGGTGCCTAGAAACTTCAATAGGCAAGTCTCTACCAAGCATGTGCCAAAACACATGGATGGTTCAATTCCTGGTTTGTGTCAGTTCTGTTGAACTGACTCATTTTTTTAAAATTTGTTACTCTGGCTGTGGTTTTTATCTGTGTATCTTGTCTTTCAGTAGCAGTTGTAATGAGTAATTGTTGCAGTGTTTTGCTTCTTATGAAACAAAAAATAGGTTTGGAAGTGAGTGATTAATATGACATTTTCTTATGTTCTTTTGCAATTCCTGCGGGTTAAAAAACTGAATGTGCTTTTATTTAGAGAAATTGTTGCTGAACAAGTTTTTTCTTGTTCTGGATGATTAACTTGCATATAACTATGAGAGTGGTGCAGAGCAAATAAATCATTAAAGAATGTAAGGCACTAAATTCTATTTTGCTGATATGTATGTATAAGAACCTGACCTGAATACAATGTGTGTTCATGAGACTAGAATAGGAAGAGTGAATGAAATTTAGTGTGTCAGCATTAGACACGGGATCAGTTCTGGTTTGTGTGATGTGCAGGAAAATTAATTGTTTGGAGAAAAGCTAATGAAATAATGGCTTTCTTTGAGCCATGCTGGTGTGTCTCCTTAGAGCTCAGTAGCACAGTCTGCATCTATAGGCTTGAGACCTTCAACTTGGCTGTGAGGTTAAATGAACTATCACTTGGTTATTACATCATGAGAACTTTTGTAAGCAACAGGAGGAGTATTTGATCCCAGAAAGAGCTATCCAGAGTCGTCTTAGGCAATCTGAAGACAGAAAAGCAAGTTTATGATGTTTTGGCAACTCAAAAGGAAGTAGTTTGATGCATTTTATTTGGTCTAGTCTTGTAGCCTTTGAGTTCCATCCATCTTGGTGTGACTTTACAGTATTATCCTCCCAGCTTTGTGCTTTCCTCAAATATTTTATTTCTCCATTAAACATTTTACGCTTTTCTTATGCCTTGCTGTTTTGTTAAACTAACATCAAATTGTATGGCTGCATTTTTAAGAGGAGGCTTTTGCTGAAGGACATCTTTGAGTTTAGATGGTAGTTGGATCCTAACACTTTGATTTTCTGAGATTTCCCCAAACCCATGAGTTTCCTGATCAGTCCCTTTAATAAATAACTCCCTTATTCTGAGTTACCACTGTTGGCTGGCTTCCTGAAACATGTGAGTTATATGAGAGATACTAAATGATTTTGGTAATCTTGACTCTGCTATCTGTAATCCTGTTTCCATTGCACCATTGCTTATTTATTTAAAATTATCAAGCTGCTTAGACTGTTATGAAATATAAGTGTATTGTTTATTTAAAATTGTCAAATGTTACAGTGCGAAGTTTGGAATCCCAAGCACAGAAGTGCTGCAAGGTCTTGAGAGATGCTTTATATGCATATTTGGAGTGTTCAAATGTATTCAGCATGTACTAGTTAGAGGTTCAAGAACTGCCTGTCCTCATGCAGGTGCCAAGGAAGTATTATTGCCTGAAATGGCTTATAATTCTGTTCATTGGTGCAAGCAGGTTGGCTCTCAGATATTGTGCTCTTAAAGTTTACTGGTCCCCTGTTGTTCTCAGACTGGCTGACTCTGTATCTCAGCATACACTTTTGGTATGCCGGAGTTTATAAACATGCACCACTATTTGCCGGCAGCTAAAGACTATGAGGTAAGATAATGAAAAGCCTTCTTAATTATTCATATTGGATGTTTTAGCACTAATTCCAGGCAGTCAGTCTAATTCTAGTCATGCTCCTGGATGAAATGATCAGTGAATTATGCTCAGATGTGAAGGTGGGTGAGACTGTAGGCTTTTCCTAGCAGGGAAGAGATGGGCTTCGTCTTGCTCATTTGTATGTGTAAGATGCCTTAGAAAAGGAGGAAACCAGAGATTCTTCCAGTGACATCTGCCTCAGTCTGAAGTGCCGCTAGCCTTACAAACGGCTTGGTTTTTGTCTGCCTGGCCTGGTGGCTCTTGCTTTGTGTGGCAGCCAGAGGTGGCACTGGTCCAGGACGCCACGAACCAGCCGCTGGGCTGGAGCCGGGCTCTGTGTGCGGAGCTTTGTTCCCGTGCCACGGCGGCTCGGGGGCATTCACAGTTAGTCATGGGGGAGGTTAGAGAGCCCTGCTTGGCTTTGCATTCCTGGCCCTTCACATGGAAATCACAATTAAAGCAACGATTTCAAGGCAAATGAAAGGCCAGCTAGAGAGCAAGTAAGAGTTTGGTAGAGATAAGGTGTTTGTTTTCTTAACTGGTTGGTAACTATATGGTATGTTAAGTTCAGTTAAAAACTGAAAAGCCATGGTATTTGCATATTGGCTATGTATTATCTACCTGCTGATTTAACTAATTTATATTTGAATTTTTGATTATACTGGACCTAAAATCAAGCTTTATAAAAAAAGTAGCGAATGACATTTGAAATTCATCTAGGAAATGAAATGAGTTCATGCTCTTAACCTCACCATTATAGAATGGTGAAGTCTGTGTTTGTTGAGCCTATACGCACTGGTCATGTCCTTGTGGTTTTTCAGCTCACTCTGTTTTCAGGTCAGACCAAACTACAGCTGGAGCCAAGTTCAGTGAACAAAGACACGAGATGGGGAAAGACATGCAAAAGATAAAGTTGCTGTTCAAAGTTTTCAGGTTTTGGGATTTTTTTTTTTTTGTAAACAGTGCTAGTGGATGCTCACTGTAGGTATCTTATCAATGTCTTGGGTAAGTTGAAAAGCTTTCTTGTGA
Organism: Anomalospiza imberbis; assembly: GCF_031753505.1. Classification (NCBI taxonomy): domain Eukaryota; kingdom Metazoa; phylum Chordata; class Aves; order Passeriformes; family Viduidae; genus Anomalospiza; species Anomalospiza imberbis. The sequence continues at coordinate 43,712,967 of NC_089684.1, read as the reverse complement.
AAAACACAAGTGAGTAAGTAGATGTTAATAATAATTTTCATACTAAATAAATTGAACTGTTGGTGTTCTGCTTGTAGCCTTCTGTGGTCCTTTACTTATAGACAGGAAGGAAGTATTACTTGACTTAAATACAAGCTTCTGTTAAATATAGTTGCAGAGTTAAATGCATTAGATTTTTTTTCTTCAGTGAACAGAAGGAGGTGGTGATGATATAATACATGAAAGTAGTACAGTGGTTGTGACTAACTCTCAAGCAGCTTGATTGAAGATGGAAATACAGGGAGGTTTTTGGTCTTTTTCCAGCCAGGGTATAAGAAGGCATCAGCTTTACCCTAAGAGATAAAATACTTTGTCTTGGGTGCATAAGATGCATTCCTTGCAGGGTATAGCAAATGCTTGGGTATTTTGGTTTTGTCAGTTTATTTTTTAAAAGCATGCATTAAGTGAGCTTTTCAGTCAGTCTGCTTTCATCTTCCTAAACTTAGGTTACTGCAGGAATTGCAAGTGTGTTAGGAAATTCATATGCTATAGGAAATGGGTGTTTTCTGTTTCTCTAGCAGCCAAGTAGCCAAGGCTGTCAGGCAGCAGGTGCCATGGAAGCAGTAGTCATACATGGCTAGCAAGTCACCTGGATGTGGAGAAGCAGGTGGGGTGATGAACTGTGCTGCAGGACGCAGAGCTCCGTTCCTTTTGCTGTTCGATATGCTCGATCTTGGGCATCTCAAAGTTGGCCCTTGGGGATGTCTTGGGGCATGGGTGTTAATAAACACAGAAACTTTTCACAAAAGTCTATAGCAGACCTTAATTCAGCTTTCCCATCTTGCTCAGTAACTTAGGTGTCTTGGATCCCCCAGGCTGTTGCTGGTGCTTCTGTCAGAGCTTTTTTGTGAGGTTGGCCTACAGCTGATGCCGGGAGAAGTGGAATCTAGACATGCAAGCCTGTGGTAGGGCAGCAGTGCCATTAGCAGAGGTGTGCGTGGCAGACCTGCCTGCTGTGGCTGCAGGTGTTGTCCTGCTGGGATGTGATTCACAGCTGCTGTTTTCCCAGTGCTGTCGTAGGAGCGGATGCAGATTTGAGAAAAACAGTGCTACTTGTCTAAACTAGCCCTGATAGTCAGCTTGTTACATGGTGGGAATTTGTGTGGGCAGTGGGAAAGGGAGCAGTGGTATGGCCCTTGGAATGCATTGTCTGCATGCTTAAAATAAAGTGGAGAAATACTCAGCTCTGAAATGTGTGTGTAGAAATGGAGTATTTTAGAAGTAAGGAGCTATTTCTGTTCTTGGTTTGGGCAATGCTGAGCTCTTGAGCTTGGAAACAACGTCTGTTAAATGTTCTTTGGGCTGGAGCTGCGTCTCAGAGCCTTGTGTTCATGACTGAGGCTTGTGGGGTAAGCTTCACTAAGAATATCCATGCCCATGTGCACGCTCACAAAAGCACAGATGTATGGAAAGGTGGATGTGTATATGATCAGCGTTAGTTAATGCTGCCTTCATTCAGCTGCTTTCCATTGCTTTCCAGGCGGGGAGCACACACACAGGGGTTACGGCTTGGCTTGGCAGCCACACAGCAGGGCTGGGGGGCAGGTCACATCTGGCACCTTCCCGGGGTCTGGAATGCTCAGGGCCGGCAGTCACTGGGGCAGCAGTGTTGGAGCAAGCAGAGTGTGGCAGTGTTCTGGCATGGGGAGCACTGGATGCTCCTCAGCCCACAGTCTGGAAGCTGGCACGTGGCACGCACCAGCTGCTGCAGGAGTTTGTGTTGCACTGCTGCAAAACAGACCTTTAGTAATAGGACGTGCCCTCATCTTCTCATGCAAAGGTGCTTCAGGATGGGAAGACAGAACTGTGGCTTCCTTCTCTGGTGGAACTTGTGACAAAACCTAAGCGTTTCATCAAAAATTTTTCATGAGGCTTGAAAAAGGTATTTTAAGTTTCTTTTGAAGGTTACTCCCTCAACAATCACATGGTGTTTGGAATTGGATGAGAAATTCAAATGTTTGAATTCTGTGTTTTTAGAAGTTTTGCTGTCAAAAGCAGATGGAAAGCTGCACAGCTTCAAGAATTAATATTTTCTATGCAAAACTCAGGTATTTCTTGTGTATGCTTTTAGTCTGCCGCTCCTAAAAGTGCCTGCAGTATGGCATCTGTGCTGACAGAAGGCAGTGCCTCCGAGGGGAAGGAATGCCATCTTTGTGGGGAGGAGGGAGGTTCTGGGCATTTGTACTAGTGAACCTATCCCAATAGGATGCCAATGGACATACAGAGTTATGGATGTTGTGGCAGTGCACCACCAGGGAAAAGGAGCAGCAAGATGGAAGAGGGGGCTCTGTGGCACCATAGCAGTGTATGAGGGTCCTGGAAGGACTCTCAAGAGTCAGAGTGCCAGTGTGCGTTTTACACAATATGAAGGTGGGGTCAAAACTGAGCTGCAGGAAGCAGCTCTTGGCATGGGTTTACCTTCAGCTGTGGCAGAAAGGAGCTGACTCCAAATTCCTGGTAAAACAGCACATGGTTATATTGTTTGATGCAGGTTGAAAAAGAGCCTTTTTCAGTCCTCCATACAAACGTGAATGGGATATGAAGAGCTGTTTTTCTAGAGGTTGTGCTTTTTTTGTGGAGAAGGACTAGTTCTTTTGGGAGTTTCTTTTTAATGTCCTTTCATTTTGGACACTGTATTCTTTTGTGTCAGAGTACCACAGAAGCTATAGAGGTTAGAGCTGGGGGGGGAAGGGGGGATGTTTGGGGTTATTTTTTTTTTTGTTTGATTTGATGTTTTTTTTTGTTGTTGTTTTTATATTTGCTTGTTTTGTTTTTGGTGGGGATTTTTGTGGCTTTTTTTGTTTTGGTTTAGTGGGGTTTTTTTCTCTCATGGAAGAAGGCTGCTTAAAACATTTAATAAGGTCATACTGCTTTCCTTCATAACGGACTTGCAGTAAGGTTTTATTTGTTTGTATTGCTAGGAGCCTGTTTCAAAGCATTTGTACTTGAACTGGTCTTATTCTGTGTTTTGAGTGGATTCCTAGTCCATGAAATGGTTCTTTCCAGTGCATTGGGCTTGCAGCTACAGTGCTTGGAAGGCTGTGCAGTTCTGGGAGGTGGGTCTCTTCTGGAGCGGGTCGGCTCTGGCTGCAGCTCAGCCTGATTTTGAAGATCTGTCTCTGGAACTAACAGGGAGCAGACATGCACGAGTGGACCAGGCATCAAGTGATTCTCCCAGTCAGTTAGCAGTGAAAGTGTTGCTAAGTGAAGAAATTTATTCAGGACACAGACAAATGTACTGAAATAATAATTGTATGGGGCAGTACCTGGAATGCCAAAAAGGCAGACCTGTTTTTTTAAAGGAAATTAACATATGGATGAGTAGCCATCTTTTTGCAAAACTGGGGAAGAAGAGGGTATGTGTGGGTAGACAGGTCACAGGGAGATAATTGTACTTGAACAATTATTCTAGCTTTGTGGACAGGGATAGCAGGCTATCTCCCTGAACAAGGTGATGTGAAGCTGAGGGCCTGTCTTGGCAACAGGCTTCAAATCAGATATAAACTATCTTTTTGGTTGTTGTTGGGCTTTTTTAACAACAGCTTTACACTGAACCTTATTAAGAACAGCTTTCCACAGGGATGTAAAGCCAGTGTGGAACTGTGCTGTGATGGAGGCAGGCAGGTCAGCCTTGGAACTCCTTTTAGGGCTCACAGCTCCAAGGCTTTGTGTCTTCAGAAGCTGTCCTCCTGAACCCAAGATCATACTGAGTTGTTGAGGAAGTTCCTAAATACCTAACTGTCCACATTGCATAGGCACATGAGAATGACTAGGATCTGTTGATGTATACATTTATTTCTTCATTCGTTTCAGGTATTGAAATGTACAGGAAAAACACATGGAAATATTGTATCTGAAAATACACTTATGTATAATCCTTAGCTTTATCAAAACATACATTTGAGGATTTACTTCTCTGAATGTAAATGGATGCTAAAAACTCAGTCAGCTCTCCAAAACAGCCAAGTTTTAATGGATTTGTAAGGAACCATTTACACTGTAGTAGCTGCCATTCCTGCTTCAGCTTTTACATATGTGATTAATGGTTGCTGTGTGTTACTATAGAGGTAAAATCCTTCTGTGCCATAAGTTCTGTACTGTTTGTCTGAGATTTGAATACATAGTCAAGGAATTCACTACTTGGGGAAACAACATTTGATGTTTTTGTATGTTTGAAAAAAATCTGTACGATGTAAAAAAAGGTGTTATCTATATATGCATAATATGTGTAACTATTCAGAATATCTGTTACTATTCTTCTAGACTGTCTCCACAAAATGGCTCTCGCCAGTCTGAAAGATGGTAAAGTCACTGGAAGATTTTTTCAGCCTTATTTTGTTCTACCTGAGTAAGCAAGTAGGGTGCTTAGAATTGACAGCTCCACTGTTTCCTGGTTTGAGTTTCAGGAATGTAACATGATAAGGTGTAAACGGCATGTTGAGGCCTGTGAAATTACTCAAGGTTGACCTTAAATATACATAGGAAAAAACCAAACACGTGTGACTGAAATAGAATTTCATTGAAAACAAACAAACAAAATAATTAGCCCGGAAAAAAAGCCTGAATCATTGCTAGTTAGCTGATAAGATGATCCTAAAAGTGGATAGTTAAGGTGACACAAAGACAGTTCAAATAAAGAAGGGTAAGAAAGATGTGTGAGCTTTTTAAGGAGTTTAATTGTGCTAAGTATCTATTGGCTTATCTAACTATAGATTCTATAGAAAGACTTTTTACTAAGCATTCCAGGGAAAAGCGCAATGTGGCTGTCGTTGGGAGGATTTAAACTTCGGGTGACTTTGGTGGAAATCAAAGACTGAAAGAGATGAAGCTCCTTGTTGTGTTGAACACCAGAGAGCAGCTGAGCCCCACAAGGCCCAGTGGGAGGGGAGAGAACAGGAAGGGGCGCAGTGAGGAAACGCGTGAGCTGGTGGCAGGACAGTTCACCTAGTCGGGTCTTGTTCAGGGTTGTACCCCTTGACTCTTGCAGGAAAGGATTTTTAAAGCAGTGGTATTTACTGATGGCAAACCATTCAAGGTCAGGGATCTGCTTCTTGCCAAAACAGGACCAGGTCTGCTTTTTCAGTCCCTAGGATTCAACTGCTGGCTGATATTGCCACCTGATGGCAAGAGCAGCCCTTGGCTCAGCATTTAGGGTTTTGCTGCTTTCCACTGATGGTTTCTACCTAGGCCTGTCTGCTCAGGCTACATTGGAACAGTTGTCAGGGGGACTTGAAATCTGGAGTTCTGTTTTGTCCTCCTGCTAGTCAGAGAGAATTTCAAGGCTATAAAACTGGCTTTAAAAGTCAAGAAGTGATTATTACCCTCGAATCACGAGTCTTTTGCTTTACCTGACTACTGCTTTATATTTCTGGTCAAATATTGGTGCTTAAAAACCAGGTAGTTTTATTGTGAGGACAGTACAGAAGTTCTTCTGCTAACAAGGGTTTTGCACATCTCTCTGGCAGAATTCCCCAGGCTGGAGCCCTCTTGGATCATTTCAGTGCCAGCTGGAGTTCAGTGTTAAGAACTTGAACTGTTAAGAGTGGGTGTCTTGTGAATTTTTAGGAAGGCCCTATGTAAACTAGGGTGAGGTTGTTGAATTATTCTGCTTTGACAGCCTAGCATATCATTTGACTACATGACAATCAAGTTAAAAAATAATAAATACTTAATATTCAAGAGAATTTTTGAATATAACTCAGCTTCTTGAGTGGCAGTGATTATGTGTTTGATTGCTCAAGCACATGAGACTTGCATCAAATGAGGTGCACTATACTTAATCAACACGGTTTGCAGATGCTACGGGGTACCATGAAATGTGTGCTTTTCAATTGGCTGCCTGATTATCTGAGTAGTTAATAATTTTAATTTACTTATTTGTGTCCTGGTGGTCTACCCGAGCTCCTGCCCTAGTACAGAGTTCCTGTGGTGCTGGTTGGCTTTGTATCAGGCAGCAGCTAAAGAAAGCAGGGATTTACATGGGCTCTGCTGTGAGGTGGATTTCCTGTAAGTCTGGGAAAGCTGTGCATGTGAGCCTTGAGGTGATGCCAGTGTGGCCTCCTTGAGCAGCAGGCAGCTAACAGGAGGCAGCTAAAACAACCTTGATGGGTTTCGGTTTTGGTGTCCTGAGCATTGGGAAGTACTTCCTGTGTAGGTTGTTTCACTTGTGTGTATATTTCCTGCCTCCTTGATTATTCTCTACCAGTGAAGAGAGGAAAAAACCCTAGAGGGGAGTGGGTTCGACTGTGTTGCTCCCAGTTCATGCCATTGTCAGACTAAGAATGTTCCCAGTGGGACTGGTTGTAAGAAAATGCTTAATTATAGTCTGCACATTGAGTGTGGTTTTAAATAAAAATGCTTCTCTAGGACTGGTTGCTTGCGCTGCCTGAGGGTCCAGGGAGGCTGTTGAGGCTAACCTGAAAAGTCAAGTGACTTCTTCAGTATCTCTCATGACTTTCTAAATATTTTATTTTTTTATATGTTAGAATGTGGGTTTAGGGAATTAATATACCTTGACTTGATTCAGGTTTTTGAATTACTGTAATTACTTCAGGGCTGATATCTCAATACATAGTTGTTCTGTGATTTTTAAATTCATTTGAATGTGAAAATGCTTTTTTAATGCTTTTATGTCATGTTGTAAGAAAATAGTAAGACTTGAATGGTTTTGGTTTTGACGTGAATACTCGATTTAAAAGAAATGGGTTGAGGTAACATTTATTTAAATTCTGAAGTGTTTGTTACTAGTCACTCAGTGAGCGACATAGTCTACATAGTCTTTGTTACTCATCCTTAGAATGTAGTGATGTTGACTAGAGGAATACCAAGAAGCTCAGGTAGCTGCTTCTTTTTGCACTTGTGTTCTCCAGGTGGCTTCTCCACTGTGTTTCTGGTGCGCACGCCCAGTGGGACGCGCTGCGCGCTGAAGAGGATGTGTGTGAATAATGTGCCAGACCTCAACATCTGCAGGAGGGAAATCACCATTATGGTAAGAAGGCCATTACTTGGAACTGGAGAATGTGTCAGTTTGTAGTGTACACACAGCAAATGCCTCTCCAGTGTTTCTAGTCACCTCTTGCTTTTGATGCAGTGCTTCTGATTTTCCACCAGTACTTTCAGGAACTAATGCTGGCTTTAGGGTTGGTGCATGATGAATTTCTGAAGGAATTATTCAAGTATGTATTTGATACCTCAAATGAAATGTGTGCATTCCATTTGGTCAGTGTGTCTGGTTCCCAAGCAAAAGGACTTTCTTCCAGTGCTGTAGTGGCAACTGAAAATCGCTCTTTGTTTTCTCAGCACTGAAGTGTAATGTCCATTTTCTTTTTCAGAAAGAGTTATCTGGGCACAAGAACATTGTGAATTATTTGGACTGTGCTGTCAACTCGCTAAGTGATAATGTGTGGGAGGTGCTCATCCTCATGGAGTACTGTCGAGGTAAGTCATCAGCTAGGTTTCCAGATGAAAATGTTTATTACTATCTCCTGTGATTTTCCTTAAAACTGTTCCCTTAATATAGGAGGTTAACATGCATGTGTCAGAGCTGGAATCCAGGTAGAGTTCGTTTCACTTTTCTGCTGGCGTTGCTACCTAGGCACTGGGCAAAATGTCAAGGTTTCACAAAGCTTTGTAATTACATATGGTTAAAAACAGGGAAATTAATTCTCTACATATGAAGTGCAGTTGTGCTGTTCTGCTGGTGGTGCTAAGCAACAGGTACCTGGAACGTAACTCGATAGGAAAAATTAGCAAATTTTCACCACTCTTCTCCCTCTGCTATTTTTGTTCAAGATGACAACATTGAAGAAGCAGGTGATTTCCTACAAATGAGTGTAGTAAAGTTCAGGTTGATAGTGCTGTCCAAAAATATGTTAGCCATGTGTTCCTGCTTGACAGTGTAACTTGGTTTGAAACAATACCTAAGTCAGGGACTGTCTATTTTGGGGTTCTGTTCCCCTCACTTCACATATGTATGGGATAAACTTGCCAATGAGTTTAACTTGTGAAGTTTGTCTAAAATCTAGGGATCTGGGTGCCAGCCTCCTAGTACGAGATGGTGGTTAACCCAAGTAATTGGTGATAGCCTGGAACAAGTGCTGCAGGCACAAAGTAAATCGTCCTAGAAAGAAGCCTCCCATGATCTGTACTGCTTGTCCAATACATTGAGCTGAGTTATATGTGGGTTATATTTGCAATAGAAGCAGAGAGCATTGCAGTTTGTGCAATCTGTACCATAAAGAGCCGAAGACAATGTAGATTACTGTAGATTTTGGGGAATGGATTAAGGAGAACTTGAAAACTAATGGCCATATTTTTGGCCCTTTACTCTGCTTGTATGGGTGCATTTCTGTACCTCTGTGGGAGCTCAGTTCTGACTTGCTGTTGGTAGTACTGTTTCCCTGATGGTCCTGGTAAATAGCCCTATGGATGTCAGCTGTCAGATAACTTGACAGTGGTAGGTGTCCTGTGTTGTAAGCATCCTTGTTTGGCAGAATGCCCACCAAGGCCCCGCTGTGTCTCTGCAATAATCCTTCTTCATCTCTGTGTGCAGTGAGCATTGTGGTAGGAAGAGCTTAGTGGTGTCTGGTACAATTACTGCAAGAAACAGGGAAGTATTGATTCCCAATCTTAAAAGAAACCTATGAAAAGGGAAAGGGAGGTCTTTCTCCTTGGAGGATGAGTTCAGGGCTTTGTTTCCCTTCTTCTCTGCCTCCCCTTTCTTCCTCTTTTGTCTCCCAGAAAGACAAAGTGGGTGTTTAGAGAATGAATTCATGAACTCAGTTGACAGAGTTTGGGTTATGGGTCCTATTGCAAGAGACAGTTTTGAGGTGACGTATTGGTGTGATGGATTCTTTTTTTGCATTTGCAGCAATTGGTTTCAAACATGTTTCAGCCTCGGGGGCTGGATTGCTTTCATTTGAGTCAATAATTTTTTTCTTTAGGGTGATACGAGAGTGTGCAGTTGGAAAACCAGGTTTGTTTTGTTCAAATACAGTAACTATGGAAAACTTTCCTGCATCATATTTGTGGACTTAATGCACATAACTAAGTCTTTACCTGATAGGAAGTACTTCAAAGAGATTTACCTGATACATAACTTCTTTACCTGATAGGAAGTACTTGAAAGAGATTTCTCCTGTTTCTTTAGCTGGGCAAGTTGTGAACCAGATGAACCAGCGTCTGCAGACAGGCTTCACTGAGTCAGAAGTAATGAGAATATTTTGTGACACCTGTGAAGCTGTTGCCCGGTTGCATCAGTGCAAAACACCTATAGTTCACCGGGATCTCAAGGTATGACCTTCACTGTAAGAAAATCCAGGCTAAAATCGGGGATCTGCTTGAAAAGGATTGAGGATATGGGAGAGATTTCTGTAAGACGGGTTTCTAGCTGGGAGCTCGCTGTTGCTGGAGCTATAAACGGACATTAACCATAGGACATCATTTATTGCTAAAACAAAGTTTAGCAGTTGATTTTTGGGAAAACTTCCTGATTGTGTGTGACAATATGAAATCATGCTTAACCTGGAAATTCATGCTTTTGTTAACCTACTTTTTGTGTGTTGATTTTTTTGAAGGTGGAGAATCTATTGTTAAATGATAACGGGAACTATGTTCTCTGTGACTTTGGCAGTGCCACTAACAAATACCTGAACCCTCAAAAAGATGGTGTTAATATGGTTGAAGAAGAAATTAAAAAGTAAGTTCACTTTTAGGTGGTCTGTCATAAGCAATGACTGTGCTGCCAGGAAACTCCATGTGTTATAGTGTGGTGTGCATGTATCACTAATGAATTGAAATTAAGGGCTGATCTTGAATTAATTTTGGTGTAAATATAGTAAAAGATGGCAAGTATTTGGTAAGATTTCCTCCATTTATTCACAGATTGTTTTTCAAAACTGCAGTTCTTAAAAATGAAACTGTTGGGAGAAAGCATGCTGTTGTGAAAGTAAATTGTTCAAAAATATATGTCTGGCTCCTGGCCATTTTAGGAGTTGGATATTTTTAATTTGTGCTTTTTTAATACTGCTAAGCAAATACTTGCTAAGATACCAAGAAATAATGTAAAGAAGCACTGCAGTGGATTTATGTAGTGTCATTTGCAGAGTATGGTCCATGTCCATTCTCCTGAGACTGATCAGAAAAATATTTCAGCTTTTCTTAGACACACTCTTGAAAACATGTTTTATTGTTGTTTTGCCTTTCTGGGCTAACTGCTGCAGAGGGGTAAATACAGGCTGCTTGTTTTCAAGTCATGAAGTGAAACAGGCTTTTTCCAGCTCTGAAGTATTTGAACTACCAGTTGAGCAGTTTTTTGAGGTGTTAGTGTTTTGAAGTCTGCATTCTGTGTGTTTCAGCGTGGGATAGGGAGAGCCCTTGCAGGACTCGGCAGTTACCCCCCTCAGGTGACTGGCTGTGTGCACATAGTCACTCCAGTGAAAGTCTGTGCTTTGGGGGAGTAACACTAAAAGCCAATTTTATCTGACTTAAGGCTTATTCTTGTGTATGATAGTTCATACTGCTGCTCCAGATATTTTTTGTGATGCTGAAAATGAGATAATGATGTGGATGCAAGACAATTCTTGGCACATGTCTGAAAGTCGTGTGACTGGTGTGTGCAAGGTGGATTAGGAAAACACCCTCTCACTTCTGAGGCTAGATTTTTAGCTCTGTCCTCTCTATTTTGTTGCTAGGTACACTACACTATCATACAGAGCTCCTGAGATGATCAATCTATATGGAGGAAAGCCAATTACTACCAAGGCAGATATCTGGGTAAGCAAAAAATTGGGTAGTATGATATATGGGACTGGTTAAGGAAGGGGGAATTAAAACCAGCATTGACTGACTGAAAAATCAATTATTGGAAAGTGAAATACATTGGGCAGCTCTAGAATACAGAACTGTAGAGATATCTTGGGTAGTTACATTTTTGTAAATGAATCCCATGTTTGATGATTTTTCTTTTTTAATTTAAATGAAGTGGGATGTGATTTAGGACATCTCTTCTTATGTTGGCTCTGGTTTTTCCTTGATAGCCCCCAGTGATTTCATATGGAAATCTGTTACCGGTATGTTCAAGAAAGGTATTTTTAGTAGTTGATGTGCAGAGAAGAAAAAAAGGGGAAATTTAGTGCAAAGAGTAGTGGTATCTGTCAGTGATATGACACTGAGAATTCAGCTCTTGGTGTGCTCTGGTTTGTACTAGGTGTGCTACAGGAATCAGTGGAAGAGCAGGTGTTGTTAGAGCTGCTTTCGATCCATCAGCTTTTCACATCAGCTGTGTTCCAAAGTGCAGCTCCTGCACAGCATGTGAACATCACTGTGGCCAGGCTGCAGCGCCCTCTTAGTGCTGCCCTGTGCTAGCAAGGGCTTTCTCTCCTCCCCTCACAGGGCTTGTGTTTCTTTTATAGGCACTGGGCTGCTTGCTGTATAAGCTCTGCTTCTTTTCACTTCCCTTTGGAGAAAGTCAGGTTGCCATTTGCGACGGGAGCTTTACTATCCCGGATGGCTCGCGATACTCCCACAACGTGCACTGCTTGATCAGTAAGTACACAGGTGCTGGCAGCAGCCCTTCCAGCTCCTACAGCCAGCAAAGCACAGCAGGTGCTGCTAAGCACCATTGGTGTCAAGACCTGCCACGATCAGCTGTGCCTCTCACCTCCCCAAGAGCCTTGTTGGAGCTCAAGGGAACCTTTTGGTTTCTCTGGGACTCAGGGATGATTTTTTTTTTTTTTTGGTGTCCATAAATCCCAAAGGAATAGGGGAAATGCCAAGGGAGCTTATATTTATTGTTTAGCTGTATTTATTAATATTTTTTGCCATTAAGTGTGTATTTTCTGTGGAATGTCGGACTGTTGACAGTATTTTCTATCCAAGTTGGAGAGTTGTGCTTAGATAAATTAGAGGTGCAGTTTTATCATAGCAGCATCAGTGTGCTGAGATTAGTTGCACTGGGGACAATTTTAATCGTAGTTGCACGGTTTTTACTGGAACAAAAATCTGGAAAATTTTGGGCGACCCCAAGTGTCAGATGTGAGCTCTGGCGAAAGTTTGGAAGCACTAAGTGTGTGTGGAGGAACATTTTGGATAAGAAGCAGTTCTGAGGCTTGTGATTCATCTGTTACCCAGGCACAGAGATGTGGGAGCTAATATTTACAGTAACCATCAGTACTGTCTTTGTTTTCAGCTTAGAGTAGGCTCACTTGAAAGAGTGAGATGGACAGCATATGAAAAATTCAAAAGGTTTGAATAGGAGCTCTTATAACTTTAAGCTATGGATGTGTCGACCATATAGTTTATGCTTTTATATAATAAGCAATACCAAATCCAAACCACTTTTTTGAGTGCACATTCATAATTGAGAAACAGCAGTTATGATAGTAAGCACTTGCCTTCTGCCAGTACTGACAAAGTGACATGTATTTTCAAAGGATTTAAGTACTTTTCTCTGTCACAAGGTTACTTTTTTTTAGAAAAGTATGGGTTTTAATCCTTTCTCCCAGGTATGAGTGTGGATTTTTTAAATTCAATGAATAGTTGTGCTAAGATGAGCAATACCGACATGGAATATATGTGGGTGAGGCAGAAGGTTCTTGTGTAAACTTCTCTTCTTTGCATTTGGAATGGAAGTCATAAAAAGCTGTACTTGGTCATAAAAGGTATTTCAGGGACTGTGGCTTCATCTCAGCTCTTTTACAAGACAGTGAAACGTGCCCCACCCCATGAATTTAACATTTCAGAATCAAGTAGCAGGAGTCACTTCAGTGAGTGTTCTGCTTCCATGTCATGGTGCTGCAACTGAGTGCTGGAATCTGTTAAAAATTAAACTTGAAGTGAACTGTACAGCCCATGAAATAATGACTTTATGTAAAATTCTGGGATCTGTCTGATACTATTTTTTCAACCTATGGAGGATATTTGTAAAATGATGTGTTAGGTTGGCTGTTCTACTGAGCATTTGTGCAAGTGTAGCTCACTTTGCTCATCAAAAGTGAGAAGTTAAATTTTCATAGTGTTCATTTACTTGATAGCAGAACATATTTTTAGAGGCTTAGGTTTTTTAGAAAGTGTATTATATTGTTTATTTAGGTTCTCTGGTTATCTAGGCAAGATTGCTGGATTATGTATGCTGTGTTATGTTTGATTTCTTGGAAAAACAACAAACCTTTTAATTTGGGAAGCAGATGTTTGGGAGGGAACCTAGGGAATTTTGTCTTGTCAGGGAAAGGTCCTTTTATTCATGGAACTGTATTTTTTAATATGCAGAATTGTTCATAGTCAGTGAAACCTGCAGACAAAAGCCTTAGCATGATGTAGTAAGATCTGTCAATCTTGTTTTAACTACACTGAGTTTTGTGTTAATCCTGGAAAATGTTGGTGCAGTGAGTTGATTTTGTGTTGTTTCTCTCTGCAGTTACTATTTCCTACTTCAGTTTAGCTCCCTTTTGTGCAGCTGAGTGTCAGCATATCAAGCAGCATACATGTTCTGTAGTTGTTTTTCACCCTATAAACTATTTGACTTGACAAAAAGTATTAAAAAAAGTCCCCCAAGCCCAAGATAACAGTGCAAATGACTCTTATGCTGGTAAGCTGATATGGTGGAACTGCTGGATTTTTTCCCTGCTGGTAGCATACTGTCTCAACAGGCTTTTTGTGATCTAGCAGTGATAAGTCTTATAAATTTTTGCAGGATATATGCTTGAACCAGATCAAGAGAAGAGACCTGATATCTTTCAAGTATCTTACTTTGCCTTTAAAATTGCCAAAAAGGAGTGTCCGGTGTCTAATATTAATGTAAGTACTCTTGTGTTTTCAGTGTCTTACGTGTCATACTTTCAGAGGAGCTGAGAGATCACGTCAGCTCTGTCACATGCCTGGTTCCTGAATGTAACACAAAGTGGAGAACACGTCAAGCTGATGTTGTGTACGCGCAGTATGGGCTCTCTATAAATAAAATTTGTTCTTAATTTTGAGGACATAGCTCCGTGGACTGTATTGATACCATACCAATACCCAGCTAAGGATTTTAGCCATTAGTAATCTCCTAATACAATCAATATGAAATATACAGATGTTAACCTTGTTGACAGTAGAAGGCTGAATGTTATAAATGGAGTGTCAAGAGCACATATGTTTGCTTTTGGATAAACACTTCGCTTAGGCATCCTTAGCAATTGTGGCAGTCCATTGGAAGGACTCCAGTGAGTTGGAAAGCAAACAGAGCAGTACTTGAGTCAGCCTGCCTTCTTTCCCCCACCCTTGCTTTCCATGGGGGTCTGAACTTGGTCTGCAAGATGACTTGCTTCACAGATGTAATTACATCTGTAGTGCAATGGAATTTGGGGACTTACAGCTAATGTTGAGTATTATAAAGTGGTTCTCAAGCATCAGGAAAAATCCATCTCAAAATTGAGTTTGCAACAGATACCGATTGTAGTAATCTCTGTCTTCAGAGGCAGACCAGTGAATTTTCTGAGATCCCTTTGAATTCCTTTTTTCCTTTATTGTTGTAGAAGGATCTCCTCAGTAAATTGGAGCCTTTTGGAAATACAGATTAAAATAAACCAGGAAGTCTTGAAATACTTGATAACTAACTGTCTCTTTTATTTGTGAACAGATTTAGATTTGCATTTGTTATGTGCATTTGTCATGAGAGATGATTTATTTTCTCCTTTGCTCCAAACTGCCATATTCCTTACAAAACAGAGTCTTGGTGATGTGGGATTCATTCAGGGATGTGATTGAGATTGGGGGTAAGGTAAAAGCCTGTCAAAGTTTGGTGTTGCATGGTTTTCTGGAACTTGCGTTGTGGTGGAAGAGCAGAGTGTGCTAAAACAGTTTCCTCCAAAGACTGGTCTTTGCTTTAGAGCTTGATGCTGAAGTGAGTCTATGTGCAGTCACACAAAAGTGCTTGGAGACCATATTGTACCTTATTGTTGATAGTTGGCAGTGTAAATGAAGTGAAACAGCTGACAAGAGTCAGATCAGTCAGGTTCTGCTTTGAGGAACCTGCAACATGCTGAGAGGATATAGAGATACTGGTAAGGTAAACCCTTTTCCAGCTACAGCTGTGAGTTCTGCATGAAGCCTTGTCATGTGGAGGTCTTGAATCCAAGTATTCCTCTTCAATATGTAATGAATTTTTTTCTTTCAGGATTTTTTTTAATTTATTCAAATTTGTTTTTCCCAAGAATTCTCCTGTCCCCTCAAGTCTTCCTGAACCCATGACAGCTAGTGAGGCAGCTGCTAGAAAAAGCCAAATAAAAGCAAGGTGAGCAGAGGATGTTGACTTTTCTTTCTCCTAATGTTGTTAAGCTACATGTTAGTTTAAAATCTGTTTTCATACACTTGTGGATGGATGAATGAAATTTTGCCTCAGTAGAAGTCATTAGATAAACTGCATTTTTAAGAACATCAAGTCTGTCTGGATTCCACTCCTTTGTTTTTTTTTTCATTATATTGAGAATCCGTGGAGGGAAACTGATATTTTGAAGGTAAATGGGTTTTGTTATTTGTTTTTGAGAAATTGAAATTTTTGTGGAGAAAGATTCACTTTTTTGTCCTTGTTAATAAAAACAAACC
This sequence comes from Anomalospiza imberbis, assembly GCF_031753505.1. NCBI lineage: Eukaryota > Metazoa > Chordata > Aves > Passeriformes > Viduidae > Anomalospiza > Anomalospiza imberbis. Next base: position 43,697,346 of record NC_089684.1, on the reverse strand, counting down.
CAAAACCGTGGGAATTCCTCTCCATGCTTCTGATTTCTGCTGTGACCTAGTGTGTAGGCACTTAAGGCTGATGCTGGTAAATCCTTTACCCTTTCTTTCCTTGTTAATGGAAGTTATTTGGATTTGAATCTACCAGCATGTGTGACTCGGATACTTTCACATTCAGCTATAATTATCAGCTCCGTTTGCAAAAAAAGAGAAATTAAAACCTAAGAGATTCGTAGAAGTAGGAATAATTTGACCTAACACAAAATGTTTTCCTTTCTCTTATTTCTCATACATATGAACAGTAGTCCTGTTTCTAATTGTAGGGATGTGGACTCAGGCACAGGACTGGAGTTTTTGGAAACTAATTTTTAAGATACTTAGATGCAGTGCTGAAGTAGAATAGCACATGATTAAGACATAACTTAGCTGTTAAGAGATGTACTGTGTCAAATACTTAAGGAGCACATGTTAAGAGATGTACTGTGTCCAATTTGAAGTAGTCATCAAGTATCTTACATGGGAAAAATTGCCCTTTCAGAATAACAGATGCTGTTGGACCAACAGAAACCTCAATTGCACCACGACAAAGACCAAAGGCCAATTCAGGCACTGCCCCTTCCAGTGTGCTGGCGATCCAGAGCTCAGCAACTCCTGTCAAAGTACAAGTTCCTGGGGAATTTGCTAATCGTGGGCAAAAAGGTAACTTGAAGTCTGAGGATGGATGAAAATAAAGAAGGAACTGTGCCTCTATTCTTCTTGCTCTACCAGAGATAACATTTAAAACTCAGTTTTATCAGTCTTATTTTTTTATATACCAAAAACCAGATCGTCATTTCGGAAAGATTCTGAATGCGTGAGCTGTAAATTTGAGGTGCCACAAAAACTAAACAAAAACTAAATTCAGATTGAGAAGTGAAAGTGTTTTTTCCTTGTGTTTAACACTGGTTTTTGAATGAACTTGCCCACTGCAGACAGAAGTTCAGGCTTGTTTTGACTTGTGAATAATTCACAAAAAGTGCAGAGCCCTTCTGTATCAAACTGGGTTTTTTTATAGTAGGAAGAATATTTTCCTGTGCCTCAAGAAGTCATGAGATGGCACCAATAGGTTGGTGGTGTTTGTAGGCTGGAAGCATGTCACTTCTCTCATGACTGACAGATTCATTCCACATGGCGCTGTGGGTGCAGGAGGAATTAGGGGAGACCCATTCGAGTGAAATGGGTTTTTGAAAAATCCCTGTTCTTTTTCTCATTCAGTAAGAGTTACAGCTCTGATAAATATTCACTTACATAGTTGACATTTAGACCTAGAGCACTTTCTAATTGCGTTTCATGCTGTTATGTCTGCTGCAGGAAAGGAGGAGTAGTTTCAGGGATGGTATTGGAAAAGTCTCAAAAGGCCGCTGAGAATGTTTGTGTCCTAGGTATAAATACATTTTACTAGGTGGGGATCCATGTACAGATCCAGCTTGAAAAGCTTTTTCTGTTATGACGAGTAACAGATCATTCATGGGCATTTCAGAATGTAAAACACATTGTGCAAGAGAGAAATTTATCGTAGTACCTGTCTCTTAAAAGGTGCAAAAGCAATTGAGTGGCAGAATTAATCAGGTGTTCTGTTTAAGGGAGTTTGATGGATGAGCTAATAGTTTCCTTAGGGGGAAAAAAAATTAAAAATACCTCAGTGTTGAATGCTTACAAAGCTGCATGCTTTGAGATAAGGGCTTGAGATCCTCCAGTGTGTAACTTAAGTGTTGGTAAAGCAGAAGTCTGGAACTCAGCTTGCTGTCATGAGACCAGGGAAAGCTTCCAGCATCTTGCACATAGAAATGGTTCATTTGCAGGCCTGGAATTACTTGTAAAGAAGTCAGTGTGCTCTCTACTGGGGTGTCCTGGTTGTCAGACTGGGAAGAGAAGTTGAAAGACAATTGACAGAAGTTGACAGTCAGCTTGAGGTGAAAAATGCCAGGGAGAGCTTCTGGCTGAAGCTGGGGGGTCTGGATGTCAGTAGTGTTGTCTGTCACAGGAACCACGCGACCAGGGAATGCACAAGACATCTCACAGTCCCAAGGGACCACCCCACAGCAGCACAGGGTCCTCCAGCAGCTGCAGCAGGGAGACTGGAGACTGCAGCAGCTGCACCACTTGCAGCACCAGCCTGCCATGCAGGATGCTTATATCCAGCAGGTACAGTCAGATCTGTTAGACAAGTGTCTGAGACTCATTGTGCGTGTTTGTAACCCTTGGAATTGTGTGCTCATTCAACGCTTCTGATGTTGCTGCCTGTACTTTTCCAGCTAAAAGAACTCCTGTCCCTTCTTGCTTTTGCTTTGTTCCTTCATTGACCCTGTAATGTTTGTCTTAGAAAGTTGCTTGCCTTGTGCTGTGTTCTTGCAGTTTGACCCTGAATTCTATCTTGCTTTGCATCACTACTGTGTGACTTGAAGGTTTTACCCACATCTAAAGGAGCTCGGGATAAATGTTAGGAGTGATTATGGGTGATGATGTTGTGCTTGCAATAGATGGTTGTACATGCACCAGTGCTGAATATGTAGTCTGATTTTTTTTTTCCTTTCTTTCTGTTTTTTCTTTTGGGTTTTTTTGTTAAGAATTGGCCGGGGAGTGGAGGAAGGAAAAAGCTTCCAAACAGAGTGGTTGAAGTGCAGTGACTGAATTGCAAGCTGGTTCTTGATTATATGACATCTTAATTGAAAAATGCTGTGGAGTCATAGATGTAATAGTCAGAAAAAGCATTAATTAAAATACCTGCTTATTTCTGAGGGGGCATTGTTACTTTTTAAAGCTATTTTTTGTCTTTCCAGTATCACCAAGCAGTGCACCAGCAGATGGTCCAGCAGCAGCTGTTGCTGCAATCTGTGTACCAGCAGCAGCCTGCCCAGTCACAGTATCCTGCCATGGTAAGTCAAAGAGATGGTACAGTGTTAAAATAATGGCCTGTGCTTGTAAATCTCTTGTGCAGATGCAGTAAGAGAAGTGCCTGGCTAGTTGTACTGAGCTGTGGACATGGTAAATAGATTGCATTTTGGCATCTAAAATAATATTTAGTTGGTGGGAATTTAATAAAACTTAGCTCATCTGGAGTTGCACTTGTGTATTAATAATAAAATGGGATCTATACTAAGTTTCATAAGAAGGTCTCCCTGTGCTCCTTTCAAACATACTTGGTCAATGTTTCCAGTACTAGCCACAGTAGCAAATACATGTTACACAACAGAGTGACTGAATTGGTGATGTCCAATTCTTACTTGGAAAACAGGAGAGCTAACTGCCAGAGCCTGTGTTGTAAAGATCAGGAGAAATTGTCCTGAAATCTTGTATTAAGATTTAAGAATAGAGTATGATGAACACACAATTAGCAGTGCTGAGGTGGCATATATTTGGGTTGCAATAATTACAGAAATCAAAGTGGTAATAGGCTGGAAAAGAAAAGCAATCTCCCTGACCTGTTGGAGTGGTTTCTCTGCACCCGTGTGTTCTGGAGGGTGGTGGTGGATGTGTTTGGCTGCAAGAGCAGCGCTGATAGTTAGCAGAAGAGTTTTGGCCAGCCCGTGCATGTTCCAGTGACACAGCCCTGGTCTCCCCAGGTGCAGCAGTACCAGCAGGCTCTCCTGCAGCAGCAGATGCTGGCTCAGCAGCGGGCACAGCAGGTGCAGTCCCCTGAATATATCACTTCTCCACAAGACTTGGCACCAGCCTTAATCTCCTACCCCAGGTCGCTCCCAGTGCATGGTGGAACAGTGGCAGATCCTTCCTACCCTACAAACAGGTGAGAATTGTGGCTCAGCTGAGCCTGGGGGTTACTCATGGTTTATGTTACTAATTGTGGTGAGCACTGCCAAATCCTTTCCTCAGAAGTTACTTGCTTTGGTAGTAAGAGATTACTTAGAGCAGTTGGACAGTGGGTGTTCGGTGGTAAAGGATATTTTGGGAGCAGAGTGAGACAGTTTGTTAACAGATGAGCCTGGTACAATTTCTTAAAGTATTTCTTCCAGTATTTCTTGTTCACAGACTTACTGCAGGAGCTGACTGCTAAGCACTTTGCTTGGGATGGTCAGTAGTCTATGTTAAATGAGGTTATGTGCATCTGAAAGGAGTTTCAAACACCCTGTTAAAGAGCTGTTTTGTAGTTGGCCTTGATGTGCTAGGGCTGCCAGCTCCTGTGCTCAGAGGTGTGACTGGAGTGTGTAACAGAAAGTACACCTCAGAAGAGTTACATTCCCTGAGCAGTGGCCCTCAGACCTGCCTTTGCTTAATAAATGGTAATAAATTATTATTTTGGCATTAATTCTTGTGAATGACAGTGTATGTAATAAAAAAATCCCCTTCCTTTCTGATTTAAAAATAAAAGAACCTACAGATCTGTCCGGTTTCACTGATGATAGAAACCAGGTATCTATTTGTGTCGGTTCCTATGAGGCTCCTTTTAAATTGGCCTTCAGATTTTTTGGGGTGAGCTCTTAATGCATGTTTGGTGCTTGTGTGTAGGACTTGGCATGATGAAGCATGTCGCAGATTTTGACCCTGATAACTAATCCTGTCATGTTTCTCTTCATTTGCTTCCTTGAACTGACTCTACAGGTCAGGTATTCCTGATGCTGAAGCAATTGCCAGTTACCCCAAGCAGAACATCAGTAACCCACCTGATATGTCAGGTTGGAACCCATTTGGAGAGGACAATTTTTCCAAGTTGACAGAGGAGGAGCTGCTGGACAGAGAGTTTGACCTGCTAAGATCAAGTAAGGGACGCTTGAAGGCTTACTTTGCTTCCCAGTAAATGAGGGCTCTGTGGTTGCTCAGCAATTCCAACACCTGCTTGTCCAAGGACCGTGCAGGCTGTGTACAGAACATTCTTTCTAAGCATTTGAGGGCACGGTTGGGCCTGTCTTCCTTTCCTTTTCCTTTTTGAAAACACGTCCAATAGGAGCTCACCGTCTGAAACTGGTAGTTACTGGCTCAATTACTGCAAAAATTGTAGTATCTTAGCTCTTCTACACTGCTTGTGTCACCTTCATTGCCAAGAGGCTCTCAACAGCAGAGGTATGTTGTCAGATGGGAAGAGAATTTTGGCTGCTTGCTTTATTCCTTTCCAGCTTTTTTCTTGCACACCAGAGCAGAAGATTGTGTGGGTCTGATATGTCCTTTGAAAATGCCCGAAAGAAAATTGATCTATTACATTATGTTAATGTTTTGTACTGTCCTTTTTGAGTGGCTACATGTAAGGGCTGGTTTATTGTACTGATACGGCAATAGTTGAATAAACTTTTTCCTCGTGAAGTCAGTTATCTCCATGGTTTTTACTTGGAATTACCTTCTGTTCTTATTTGCTGAACACATGCTTGTTAGTTGCTCTTCCTATAACTGGTTTTGTTGAGATCAGATTTATTAGTGGGACTTGGAAGATGTGACAATGTTAAAAAACAGATTGTATATGCTTGGCTGTCTGTCAGCAAGTTTCTTGCAATTAAAAGTACAGTAAAGTTGAATTTCGAGTAACTGGAAAAAATACCTTTGCCTTCAGTTGAGTGTTTTTCCTACTGGATGTGCACATTACCTCTTAGTCCTTTAGAAAAGTGACTGGGTGGGTTTGTTCATGAAACTCTGGTTGTTAGTTTTCCCTTGTATTCTGTGTGGATCGAATCAGATTCCTGTTTTTGAGTTGGGAATGTAGCCTGCACACATTTTGCAGTCAAATGTCTCTCTGGTAGCTGGGAAAAATGGCTTATGTACTAGCTGAAGTTTAAAATTCCTTCAAAGTCGAAGTTAAGGATTGAATTCAGTAGTAGAATTGAATATCTGTAGGCATGCTCCTTCCAAATGTGGCCAATAGTCTTTTGAAATGGAGCAGGTTAGTTTTTACCAAAGGTCAGCCCGACAGCACCCGCTTTCAGCAGCTGTAACTGCTGGACTGCTGGCACTACTTAGGCAAGTTGGATGAGATTGATTTGGTTAAGCCACAAGTTCTGAACAAATGCAAGGACCAAAGAAGATAACCAAGGTCCATTTTGGGCTCAGCTCTTCAAGGTAATTCAGTGCTCAGGAGAGCTGGGTGTGATAACACACTTGATGTGCTGTATCTGCAAAGTAAACCCAATGGCACAGCTCTGCTCAGTAGTAACCAGCATTAGGGATTTTAGTCACTCACATACAGAAAGTGCAGAAATCACTCCCTTGCCAGCAGCACACTAGATGGCAGCCTTGTCTGTACGGATGGGCTGCCTTACAGCTGCTCTGAGCTCCTGGGGCTTGGTGTCTCTCAGGAGGGGGGAGCACTGGTGGTTTGTGCATGTAGGTGCACGTGTCACAGCCTTCAGAGACCTTTCAACCTGGCTGATAGCGAGGGTGTTGTGCCAAAGATCATATGAGCATACTTGGCAGTGTTAATGCCTTTGCTGCAGTCAAAACAGGAATAATTATACTTCATGTTGTCGAGTGGTACTTTCTCAGTCTTGGCTGGAATAATGAGAGATCAGGAGATTTATTGTGAAATCAAGTCTTGTACCCATAAAATTGTCTTTAACTGAGTAAGACTTAGTGGAATTTCCTTAGATATGCATTAAGGTTGAGGGCTGAGTTCTCTTTAGATGTAGGTTATCTACTATGAGGGAGAAAGGCTTTTGAGCACTAAGTAACTTTTTTGCCATATAGACAAAAGAGAATTGCAGATGCAGATTTGATCAGTGGTTCTACTTTTCTGTTACTAAAGCCAACTGCTGTCATGTACTTTATAACTCACATACAGTGGTGTCTAAGTTTGTGGTGCTCACTAGTGTTCAAAACAGGAATCCCTTCTTTTTATTCTCAGAAGCTTAGTTTGTATTGTTGAGCTGATGCTTTATACACAAAGATGTTTCTAAATCTGCAAATATTTTTAAAGTGTACATGTTTATGACAGTAACACCTAAGTAAATACGCAAAGCCTTTGTCAGAGGATGAAGACATCACCACAATTTGTCAGGCTGGCATTACCATCAGATTTCATGTGTTGAGGGGCTTAAATGTCAGTGTGTGCAGTGATGGGTACTGCTGGGGCCATTAATCACTTCTCTTGTAAAAGGGGATCCAGTTCCTAGAATAGAATACATTGCTTATACTTGGTGAGGGTTTTCCTAGTAGAATGGTGCTGGTTGCAGTAAAAGGTAATGCACAATTGGATGAATTTCTGAACTGAGCACCCTTATGGAGGGTTGTGACACAGAGTGACAGATTGGAGCTCCTGGCTCTTGTTGTTTCTCTGTTGTTGGTGTTGCTGTGATCCTTGGTTAGTGATGGGCCAGAAGCGATATCTGAGGCTGCATTTCTGACAGCATTTTGAAGTAGATTTCTTAAACAGCTCCTGTAACCACTTAAACATCTCTGCAGAACTGGGAGCCAAGAAAGAGAGTCTGCTTCCTCGCTGGGAAAGAACCCCAGCCCAGCTTTCATAGCATTGCACAAAGACTTGGGATCTCCCTGGTGCTCCAGCAGGGATAGGTGTGGGTGCAGAGCCTCCCCGGCGCTCTACCGGTCTCATTGCAGTAGGAAGGAGCTGTCCAAACCAGCTGTGCAGGCAAGAGCTGTGCTTCTTACAAGCCTTTGTCAAACCCCCTGTCAAAGAAGATATTCCTCCCTCACCCTGTACAGTGCATAGCTTTGCATAGGTGTAAGTCCTTCCATTTTTATTTTATTTTACTTTATTTTTTGTTCTGTTTCATTTTGTTTTTTTACAGACAGGCTGGTGGACAGGAGAGCATCTTCAGATAAGAATGTGGAGCCACATGCTGCTCCACAGACAAGTCCTCCTGAAGATCCCTTTGGTTCTGTTCCTTTCATTTCTCAGCAAGGCAAGTTCCATCTGTGACATGATTACCTCGTAGCTGTATGCATACATACCTGTGGTTGTATGTATCTGCTGAAGTATGCACAGCAGTTCAGTGACCAAAGAATGGCAGGGAGCTCTGCTGCCTCCTAACAGCACTTGGGTTGAAGGGATGTGTTGGTGTGTTCTTTACCTCCAATTAAAACTACTTGTGCATCCAGCTCCTGGTGCCTGTGGAGCCTTGGGACAGACTGTGTAGGGTGTGGCTCTGCTGGGCCAGTGCAGTGGGCATCACCTGGGCAGAACCACAAGTGCTTTTGCTGAAGGGAAATTGCTTGCTAAGGCCAAATTTTGCTACTTCCCTGGAGTCTGCTTCTGACTCACACAGTATCTGTAGTTCAGTTGTCCAGCCAAGTGAAGACAGTAAGCTTCTATGCATTTAATGCACAGTTTTGGTACAAGTTGAGTCAAACACAAACATTTTACATTGTCTGTACATAGGGAGGGTGGGCATTCATTATTGCTTCTCAGTTCAGCTTTGACTATGTTTACCTTGAATGAAAGTAAAAATAATGTGTTATGTGGGCATTGTGAGTGGGAAACTGAATCACCCTGCAACTTAAGCAACAGTTTTAACATTTGGTTGATCAGCACTTTAGTATTTATTTTGGTACCTTTGACAAAGTAAAGCCTGTGGAGTAGTTGAATGGTAAAAGGAGTGTCAGTCACTTATGGAGCCACTTGGGTTTTGTTGCGAGTTCTTGTGTGATAAAGGTGCCTTAGTATGACATGTACAGTCTGTTCTTATGGAACTTAAAAAGCTCAGGTAACATGCCTTAAAATAAATCAGCTGGGGTCAACCTACAGTAGTATCTGTGTTTTATTTCGCTTTGCTCCTGCATTCTTGGAGACACTCTGGTAGGGCTGCCAAGTGCTCACAAAGGCTCTGGTGCTCCATGTGCTGAAGGGTGGACAGGGTAACGCTCTTGTCTTCTGCAGAGCCTTCGGTGAAAATCCCTGTGTCCGTGGCTGCTCCTGTCCCTAGACCTGAATTCTTTCTGCTTGCTGTAGGACTGTGTTCTTAGTTTGTGCTTGTGTTTTGCTCTCTCAGGACAAGTTTTCTGTCACCTTGTTCATGTGCAGTAGTTCAGTGCCATGTGAAAGCCATTTAAGTGAAGAAGGGTTTGCTCTGCAGGTGCTATTGGGAAAGGTTTCCCTGGCATCTTCATTCCAGAGATTGTTTTGACTTAGAGGTAAGCCTGAATTCACATGCAAAACAAACAGAAAATAGCTTACACTCCATTTAAGATGGGGACCATCAGGTACTTTGTCTCCTGCCAAGTGTTCATACCCTTGTGTCCAGAGCTTATTGTATTGCTTTCCTCACCTGTGATCTTGGAAGTTCATTTGATTGTTGCTAGTTTTTTTAGATGGTTATAATATAGCTTTAGATTCTAACAAATGTCTTCACTGTGTTTTATCATGTGCTTTATTTTTGTTACTTGGAATCCAAGCTCTAATCTTGACACACTAAAAAAAAAAAAGAGAGTTGCTTCTATTAAGGGGAGGAAAAATCCTCTGAAATTCAGTCCTGACTGAAAAACCAGGCTGTTTGAAACATGTTGAGCTAGTTGTATAGTAGCTGTGGCACTGGGAAAAAAGTGTGCACTTTTCTGTAGCCTTTTTTCCTATGGACTTTTAACTGGCATTTAAACAAGAGCTAGTTGTATAGTAGCTGTGGCACTGGGAAAAAAGTGTGCACTTTTCTGTAGCCTTTTTTCCTATGGACTTTTAACTGGCATTTAAACAAGAGTAAATATTGGCTTGGTTTCAAGAAAGGTATTGTTAATTATGTGTTAACTCTGAATTGCACTTAGTAAACAAATCAGGTACAATAAATGTTTAAATGTTAATATTGATCTTCTAAAAGCTGGTTTGTGTTCCCCACTGAACTGTTCTTGGTAATGTCTTGAAAAGAGGAGTTGCAAGACAGCTAAGAAAAGGAGAAAGCTGTTGACCTGGACATATTTAATTTCTAGCTGAGCACTTTCTGGGGCAAACTTGACAAATATCCCTCTCTGATATTTTGATTTCTGTTTGCACTTAACACTGTTTTGTGACCTGTTCTTTCTGGTTTGTTCCTTGTGATTGTGAAACCTGTAACTGAGAAGTAAACCACCTGTGTCCCTTACTCAGGGCATCCAAGGGCAGGTGATGGCTTGGCAAGTGGAACAGAGGTTTGATACCTTGAGTGCAATTCCGGCATTTGCAAGAGCGACTCTTGGATCTTGTTCAAGCACAAGTTTCATTTCTTTATTGTAAGGTGTCTCGGGCCAAATGGGGAGTGTGCTAGCACTATTTGCCCAAGGCTCTGGCCACTGAGTTCTGACTTGTTGAATTACAATGACATGAAGTGGTGACCTTATGAACATGGGATCTTTAAAGTAAATAAAACTGACTTTCTTGAAGAGTAACAGTTGTTACTGAAGTTATGTTCTACTGTATTGACCAGAGTTCCAACTCAAAGGTTGGGTTTTTTGTTCTTGGTTCTCCTTGCTCTGGCATAGTTCTGATGTATAAAGCACATATGTGGGTTGTGGCTGAGTAGAGTCACCCAGAGGATTCCTCCTGTTTTGGAGGCCTAAGGGGTCTCTACTGAAAGCAGCTCTTCACTCAGTAATAACTGACTTAGGTCACCTCCTGAGAGAGAGCAGCAAGATGATGACTATCATGTGTCATCTTTGGACTCACCAACATCAGCTGCTGGTAATCTGGCTAAGCATGTGTCACGAGGTATGTTAACATGTGTCTGGGAAGGCGAGGCAAGGGAGCAGCAGAGGCTGGAACTGGAAGCTTTCGATCATCGCTGGGAAACTCTGTGGCCTGCCGTGACTTGGGATATTTGCTGTGGAGCTGAGGGTGTATTTCAGGCTGGCACTGATGCAAGGGCTACCAGGAGAAGAAACCTGCAACTGGATGGACTGAAGCTGCTTGTCTGTTAGACCTTCTGTACATATTTTTGTCCGGTGGGAATGGAGAGCCAGCAGCATCACTTGTGTCCCTTGGTGTGCACAGAGGGAAAGGGGTGCGAAATGAGCTAACAGATGTTGGGTTCCTCTCAGTTTGGGGAATAGGGAACCACTGTGGAAGCTCTTGGGGTCTCTCACCTTTGGTGTGTATCCTACTAAAAGCGTTTTCACGAGTAAACTTGCTACACACACTACTTTATGCCTGAATTTTTGTGGAAAATAGTAGTGCCTTAAGACCTGAGATGACTGGAAAAGAAACTTGGCCTGGGAAAGAATTCCAGTGCTTGATCTGATAGAAACAAACCCTACGTTGCAAACTTCTTAATGAAAGAGAGAATTAAATAGCCAGCACTGGGCCACTTGAGCACTTCACATGTGGAAAACAGGTCCTGGTTCTGGAATGCCTGAACTGAATGGTGATGGGGGAAAAAAACATCTCCTGTGGACAGCATTTTGGAACGGAAGTTTTCTATTCAAGTGTGTATTAACCAGCTTATGTTGTAATGCCCTTTGTTATTATCAAGTGTTTCAGAAGCTCGGGAGAAAGACGCTTTGTGGTGCTCTCAAATGTAAGAAGGAAATTTCATGAATATAGTACAATTGGCTGGCGAGCTGTGCTCAGTGCTTTTGGTCATCTTGCATTTATTCACACTAATGGTTTGTGGGATGAAGCTGGGCTAGGATGGCCTTTTGCTTCCCTCAGCTTAATACTGCAATTTCCAGAAGGAATACAAGAATTGAGGTAACACTCAAAGTTACATGAATGGGCTGTGTGAGAAGTGGAGATGTTGGGCAGTGTTGCCTGAAGCTGTTACAGGCATTTGACTCCTGTGGAACAATCTCCATGCGCTGTCGCCTAGGATCTCGGGCTGGGTTCTGGTTCAGGTTGTCTCATTAACAGTTCTGCTGAATGTTGTACAGCTCATGTGTGCTGTAGATATGATCAAGTCACTTTGTTTTTGTAGCCTCTGTGGTAAGCCCTTCTGAGCCACTGCAGGCCTGTTCTCTGTGCAGGGACTGAATAAAAGTGAGTCCAGTTCTGTAGCAGCTTCCTTCTGACTTCCAAACTTCCCACACTCGGTAGTCTGGTGGTGTCTTCAAATGGTGGCTGCAGGTGTCTACCTTGGGCTAAGAGGGGCTTTGTGGTGTGGCGTGTGTTGCCCCAGCTGTGTGGATCTTGCAGAAAACCAGCCAGCTGTGTGCCAGACGCAGTGCCATGGGAGTCATCCGGAGCCTTGGACACATCCCTGGGAATCCCCTGCTGCAGTAGGTGCTGCTGGATGTGCATGGCGTCACAGCGGAGACGTGTGATGTCCTGGTGGGAGCAGACATGGGGGATGATTATTCATTCGGTTGGTTTTTGTGACTGCTTCCAACAGGGTTTCAAACCACTGCAAGTTGTGTACCACAGCTGTGGAGCCTTGGGACCACTGTGCAGTCTGGGCCTTTCAGTGAGACACAGCTTGCTAGAACTTAAGAAGAAATTACTAATACCAGACCAGAAGAAACAAAAAAGACTTGAGCCACTTTTAGAACTTGAAAAATTGGCTCCTGCCAACAGTTGGTATTGATTGTTTAAAGGTGCCCAGACCTGTGTGCAGCGATCTGGGTGTTGTAGAGTGTTTCAGGTTTAGTTAACTTGCCAGAGTAAGTTCTTGTCAATATCTGTCCTCACTGAAAGCTTTGCTGATGTTATGCTGTACCTTCTTGTCTGTGGCTTCAGTTATTTGTAGTGCTTGCTTGAATGCAGGTTCAGGATATTTCCCTGTATCAAGATCTTCAACTTCACCTATTCTAGATACCCCTTGCTAAGTGACCTGAAATTGTTCACCCATCACAGGTATAAATGGTATGTCTGGGCTCTGCCAAGGGTCTGCATTTTCTGTCCAAAATGATTTACTGTGGGTTTTTTTTTTAAGTTTTTTTCAAATCTTGCAGCAGTCATGGGCATGTTGCACTTTTTAATATTGCTCTTTAATCTCTTGAGAATTATATTATATTGCTCTTTAATCTCTTAAAAGAATGTCAGCAGTAGTGCCAGGTACAAGTGTGGTATTCTTCCATTTTTGTTGCTCTTGAAAATAGAGGTGATAAGATGTGTAAATCCATTACAGTGTTGAGCAGCTGCTGCCCTGGCTGTTGTCAGAGAACTGGTGCAGATTTAGTTGCAGCCCGCCACTAATCCTTGGGCTGACATGTGGCAAATTGTTATGAAATGATGGTGGCAGTATGTTCCCAATTCCAAGGGAGCTTAAAGCTCTTATGCCCCACTCTTGCGCTACCCCCGCCATACCCTAAAATGAAGAACCAGCAGAAGGCATGTAATTACTGTGGTTGTTAGAGGGAATTCATCCTCTTATAATCCTGTGTCTCGAAAAAGAACATCGGAACAGAAAATTTCCTTGAAGATTGGGATCTTCTTATATGATTAAAGATGTTCCACCTGGAACATCCGCATTTGAGCCAAGAACAATTGTTCCCTACAAGCTGCAAACCTGATTAGAAGTGTGGTAATCTGAGCAGCACATTGCAAACAGATGTTGCCACCAGTGTGCAGCCATGCTGTGTAAATGTGTATCTGAATGTCTCTGCAGCGCTGTAGCCTGACAAGATTGCATGAAATCAACATGACACAACACTTCAGTCTGGAAATCTGTTTGGCCAGAGCATTCAATTGTCATTAAGCAGGGGCTTTTCCCTTTTGGGGGATTGTTTGTGTGTAGTGCTCTATTTCATTTGCTAACTTTATTAGCAGTGAAACGGGGGCAACTGCAGTGTAGAAGACCAAACTATTCCTATCTTAGTTTAAAATACCATCATTCTAGGGAGGATATTTGTGTTTCTTTGGATTGGTTTTGATTCTTGTCTGATGCAGTTTTATCCCTGTTCATGGGGTTAACATGAAGCCACTGCAGCTGCAAAGGTGGGCGCAGAGATGGTTTGTTCCCTCAGGGTTGACCAGGTAGGGCTAAAAGTGTGCAAGATGAGTATCTTAGAGTAGTTTTTGCTTGGAGCAGGTGGCTCTGGTTGTTTCTATCCTCAACACACACAGAAGGATAAAGGAAGATACTTGTTCTCTCCTGACACACTCCAGTGTGGGAGCAGTGATGTCGCTGTTCTGGAAATCCTCCTTGGAGTACAAGCGTTTTCTTCAAACCCACATATCGGGAGCAGTTGCTGTTCACAGCATCATCTGCTCCGTGCCACCTGCTTTCCAGGTGACATGGTCCATGTAGGGTCAAACGTGCTGGCTCTGCAACTCTGATAATAGTGAGCTCCTAGCGGAGGTTTGGAGTTTCTAGTCACTGTTGGATAATTCCCAGTCTGTACATAATACCTGGACACTGGTTTTGTGCTGCAATAAGCAAGTCACATTGCTAACACTGGCAAGGAGACTGGAGAAGGAGCAATCTCAGCTGAAGAGCTAGAAATTTGGAAACCTCCTTCAGAAACTACTGCTGAGCTGAGATGCAGTTATTGACTGTGCTGTGGTGCTGTTAGAATGGGAAAAAGTCTTTTTGCTGTGTCTTTAAGTGGCCTCAAAATTAAGATATTTTGGACCGTGTTTTCTCATGTGCAGGGACAGATGTTGACAAATCTACACCTTAAGCGTCCCTTTCCTGCGGACTGCCTCATTCCTGCCAGCAAAAAGGCTGGTTGGTGTGTGCTATGTCAAGTGTGCCACGGCATTGCCCTCAGTGGAGCAAGAGGCCACAGAACTGACCAGAATAGACTGCTGTGGGCAAAGTAAAAATCAACACGTGCATCAAACTTCGTCCTTGTTGGCTATTCAGTCACTTCCCCTGCGTGTGCCTCTGTCAGCCAGGAAGGTGCTCAGCATTTCCTTGAAGAGTGGTTTAGAGCTCCAAGTACAGGGGGAAAATACCTGGCTTGTGTGTTGCTGTGGATGCATGTCTCCAGCAAGAGGGATTGCTCGGTCAGTTGTTCCTGGTTTCATCTGAGTCCTCTGGAGGTTGTACTTGTTAGACTGAAGAGAGGAAACCTTAGGATGGAAAGGCTGAGTTGTCTTGATGCCTGATTCCCAAGATGATTTGCTGTGTGTTGCCAGCAAGAATCACAGTTGTAACAGGTGGGTCTGTTGGGATGCTGGAGCAGCCGGGTGCCCATGCATGGAGTGTGCTGTGGGAAACGTCCTCTTTGCTGTGCTGTCTGTCTGGAGAGCTCTGGGGCTGAGAGCTGCACCTCGTGTTCCTCTGACAGCCCTTTAGGCAGCTCAGCTGCTTGTGGGAGAGGTTGTGTTCTGTCTTGTCAGTGCCTGTTACAGTTTGTTTTCTCGGGACTCTGACTGTTGCAGCACTTAACAAATAATACTTAAACATTCTGGAAAGTCAGATATATTAGGTAACACTGTGATTCAGTTCTTCCTTGAAAAAAAAAATTGCCTTATTAGTTGTTTGCTGCATATTGAGATGAAGTGCAAAGATCTAGCCATTCCATGGGACTGTAAACTCTTGTGGAATGGACACAGAGAAAAAGTTTGGGCCTTTTGTTGTGGAAGTGGTGTTAACATCTAGCCTGGAAGTAGTCCTTTTTTATTTTAAATCTATTTGCATTTATGCTAACGTTAATGTTCCAGTAAATATTGGAAACAGCAGGATTTGGAGGCTAGGGGGGTTTTATAGTGCAATGTGAAAGCTGTACCTTTGGGAAATCTAAAGTAAGCAGCAGAATAATCCAGATTCTAATTTAGTGGGTAAAGCAAATATGTAGCATTTAAAATTACAGTAGATAAGAAGCAATCTGACACCAGAAGGCAAGAAGAAACAGCTCAAAGCCCTAATCACCTGATGGTTTTAGTCATTGTGGTCATCTTGTTTTTAAATCCTTACATGAATTGTATTGCTGAATTTTGATTATTTTAAGTGCAGCTGCAAAGGAGTGAGGAAGCTGGTGGATGAAGAAATCGTTCTTAATTCCCTTTAAAAATGGAAGAAATGGCTCTTGTAAAATTGGAGCATAGAGAGAAAAGAATCTGACTTGTCCGAGAAGTTGCATGTTAGTTTCTTTGTGAAAGAAGGAATTAGCTGAGAAAATGTTTGATGTATTGCAAGAACAAGAATTATGAGATGGATTCTGGCTGAAGGTGATTTTTGGAGAAGTAGCTGAAGATGATTTTTGAAGATGCCTGTAGCCATCCCAAACTTTTTCTATCCTTTGAACACATGGAAGGGGTTAAATGTCAGTGTTTGTGTAATAAAGCCCTAAGTGGAAGACATCAGTTTTGCTTGGGTGAGGTCAGGGATGCAGTGCTTTGGGTAGAGTTCTCTAATAACTGCTTTCACAGGAGTAGGCCTGGCCCCAGTTGCTGTCAGATGCTGTAGATGTGAGAGGCTTGTCCCCAGTGCCAGGGTGCCTGGCAGCCTCTCTGGGTAGAGTGGCACACAGGTTGTGGGCCATGGCTCTGGGCCTGCCAGGAGGTGAATTCTCGCTGCTGTTGCTGGCATTACATCTAACATTACGCACCCTGTCTGTGGCCAAGAGGACATTTCAAGGGCAAGTGTGCTTTACCTAGTAAAGACTTGGGTGTTTTTATTTTCTGCCTTCTCTTTCCTTTCCAGTAGAAATCAGAGGCAGTTACACTCCTGAAGACATCTTCCCACATCATGGGGCTCTGACACAGGGAGAAACTGGGTGTGCTTAGTGACGAGAGCGGTGCTAGTGCCACTGTGCAGCCTCCCCTGCTCTGCCTACTTTTGCAATCTCTTTTTTGTACTGCTGCAAAATTTTTACTGCTTCCAGTGTTCCCAAGGCAACCACACCACAAAAGACTCGTCAGTGAATTGTTCTTTCAGTTCTAGTTGTCAGTGAATAGTAGGGAGGAAGCTGGCATAGGGGAAACAAGTAGATAAATTTCCTTGCCATAGAGAAGCTGAGCTGACAGGTTGCATTTAGACACAAAGCATGTGTAATGACTGGGTTTGAAAAGCTGTCTCTAGAGATCAGCTGTGTCCATTAGCTGCTTCTGTATGCCCCCCCATACTGGTACTGAATTCCCAGGCACCTTGTGCTTTAGAAGTAAAGCTGGCAGCTCTGTCTGTTGATTTTATGTGTGTTGTTTGAAACGTCAAATCTGAATTTTAGTTCATTTCCCTCCCTAAGTACAGGATATATGTTTCCATCAGCTCCTGGGATGCGTGGCTGTGGGGAGTGTGAAGCAAGTTTTGCCTTTGTATGTGTTAAGTTTTCATTTGCTTTTTTCTTTGGACCTGCAGGTTCCCCTGGAAAACAAGCGGATAACTCAGCCAGCAATCAAGGAAATAACTTAGGGACCCCAACAAAGGCTGGAAAACTGAGCCATGCATTTAGAGATCCCCGGGCAGGGAGGAAAAGTGCAGAAGGACACGTGACAAAAGGTGGTGAGGAGTCAGAGAGTGATTTTGAATCTGATCCTCCTTCTCCCAAGAGCAGTGAGGAAGAAGAAGAACAGGAGGATGAAGAAGTCTTGCATGGAGAAAATGGGGACTTCAATGATGACAATGATACAGAACCAGAGAATTTAGGCCACCGACCTCTCCTCATGGATTCTGAGGAAGAGGTGGAAGAAGAGGAGGAAGAAAAGCAGAGCTCTGATTCTGATTATGACCGAACCAAGCAAAAATGTGTGGAAGGGCTCTTGAGCACTCGGTTCAGAGACAGTGTGGGCAGCAGTGAAATCACAGAGCCCAGTTCAGTGCCTATGTCCCTGCCTGAGGTACCAAGCACTCTGATCAACTCTGGCCAGGAATTTGATGTGTTTGGAGCTGTGCCCTTTTTCACTCTGCAGTCTCAGGCAAGAGAGAAAGTGGACAAAGATGTTTCTTCTCAGGTGGCTTTTCCCAGCCTAAGCCAAGAGCAGGATGACTTTGATGTTTTCATAAAAGCTCCTTTCAGCAAAAAGGTGCCGCAGCGAGATGTGCAGGGGGCAGGGATGGAGCCTCTGCTTTCCCCCACCTCTCCACGGGGCGTGGATATCTTTGGTTGCACCCCATTTCAGCCATCCCTTGTCCCCAAGTCTGCTGGGACTAGACAGGACCTGTTTGGGCTGGTTCCGTTTGAGGAGATCACAGGCAGCCAGCAGCAGCAGCAGAAGGTGAAGCAGCAGCGGAACCTGCAGAAGCTGTCTTCCCGCCAGAGGCGCATGAAGCAGGAGGTGTCCAAGAGCAACGGGAAGCGGCATCATGGCACCCCCACCAGCACAAAGAAGGGGCTGAAACCCAACTACCGCACCCCGGAGCGCGCCCGCCGGCACAGGAAGGCCGGCCGCAGGGACTCCCAGAGCAGCAACGAGTTCCTGACCATCTCGGACTCCAAGGAGAACATCAGTGTGGCGTTGACTGACAGCAAGGATCGAGCCAACCCTTTGCAGACAGATGAGACGCTGCTGGATCCTTTCGGAGCCAAACCCTTCCACCCGCCAGAGCTGATGCGCCATGCTCAGCACCAGGGCTTTGGGGATAGCCACGGGGACCACGGCACAGTTGTAGTGGCTGGCAGGCCGAGGCAGAGCTCCTTGCACGGAGCCGTTCACAGTGGGGACGGGCTGAAAACAGATGACTTTGGTGCAGTGCCCTTCACAGAGCTGGTGGTGCAAAGCACACAGAGCCAACCACAGCAGGCACTGGAGTTAGATCCCTTTGGAGCAGCTCCATTCCCTTCTAAACAGTAGAAGCTTCCAATGGGTTTGCCCATCTCCACCTCTCCAAGTCCCTTAATAAAGGTTTAGTGGAGTAATTTATGTGGTTGAAATGCCAGGAGCCTGTGTTGTACAGCTTGTTCAGGCTGAGGAGGCAATGGCCTGCATGCATGATGGAATTGCAAATAACAGCTAGTTCTGATTTGGGTCTTTTTGAGAAAAAGAAAAAAAAAAAAATCAGAAGTGTTGTTTCCTTATGGCAGATGGCTCCCAGAATGAAGTGAGGAATTGGATGTGAATCCCTGTCACTAACTTGGGGCCCTGGGACATATTGTCATTGTGCACTTTGGTCTTGCCTTTCCATCCCTCTGCCATGTGCCCCAGTGGAGCAGAAGAGGCAGGGAGCGCATGGAAAATGCTTCCCATATGTATAGGAGGCTAATGAACTGCGGTGCTTCTTCGTGTCTCAGCAGACCTAAGAACCAAGACGTACTGATATCCAGATTATGTGCTGGAAATAGCCAAGTCTTTGCTTCCTAGGTGAAAACTACCTTTATTAATCATAAAAATAAAGCAGCCACATCCTCAAGGGGCTGTGGCCCAGAATTCCAGAGCACAGCTATGGCTTGGCACCTTGCAGACATCTATGCAGCTGCAGAGATGAAAGGCAGATTATTTTTTTGTGTGCCTAAATGGTCAATTTTGAATAATTTTTTAAATAGTAAGTGCCATTAATGTAAAGTAGCAAACTGGAAATGTAGAGTCAAAACTAAAGAAGCAGGTGATTTACTGATCTGTGAGAAGCCTGAATGTGTGGGGGAGTGAGCCAGCAGGGACATGGCCGGGACTACAGCACTTTGGGAGACTCCTCAGCACACTGGAAGAGGAGCTATCCTTGGGCACATGGAGTGTTTCAGATGATTTGCGGAGTTGACTGTGAGGTACAACCATTGGATTGGTTTGATTACAACTTGGGATTTGTGTCTGTTTTCATCTTGGGTTTTGATTGAAAAGAAAATGTGTCTTCTCTCAGACCTGTTGGTTTTTTACCACAACAGTTTTATGAAATGACTGTAACCTGATGTTCTTTTAAGGTTTGCTAAATGCACTGAGCTTTGGGGACGCTTCCTGACCCACCTGTGTTCCAGCAGGAGCTGGTGCCTGCCAGACTGCTGAACTTCATTTCACCCCACAGAGCCTTTTGGGAAGGACCCCTGCCCTGCTTGCCCAGGACCTCCAGGAGGTGCCTCGGGTGATGGCAGGAGGTGTGAACACTGCTGAGCACAGGGTTTGCTTCCTGTGGTGCAGAAGCAGGTGGTGTGTGTAGGCAGGATGGACACCGTGTACAGAGACAGTGCCCCTTGGGACAGCCCAGCCTGGGTTCCATGGCCGTCCTCACAAGGACACGGAAGGAGGTGGCTTCTTGCCTTGTCTCACCTTTCTGTACTGCTCCACTGGAGGCTGAGGAGTTGGTAGCTGGCTGTTTGCATGTAGGGGACTTTCCTATTCGTGGCCAGGTGTCCTCATGTGACCCCTGTCACAGGTGAAGTGAAATATTCAGGGTTGTGAGCTTTTTTGCCCGCGACGCCTCCTGCTGGATATTCAGGAGATCTGTGATCCTGAGATCTCGCAGTGGGGGGATTTGGTCCCTTTCAATAGTCACTGAAAACATATTGAAAACAAATCACGTGACTCCTTTGGGATCAGTTTGATAAAACGCCCTCTAGGATGTGTGGGAGATTGCTTCCCTTAGCTCCGCAATCTGAACATAGCTCATAGTGATGCAGATAGCTACCTTCGTCTTCCTCGGTTTCACTTCTCACAGGGTATAAGTGGAATATTCCAGCTGTGCCTGCTTCAGGGTGCCTTTTCCAGGCTTAGGAGTTAAGCCCTTAGATTGAGTAGAAATGTTTCAGCACAGGACTTTCCAGGCTTTATTACTGCTCTTCTCACCTGTTTGGTGCCAAAGGCTGCAAGAAGCACATGCCAATTTTTGTAGCATTTCTGACACTCAGGTTAACAGTCATTTTCTTTTTTTTTTTTTTTTTTTTTTCTCTGTGCACGCTTATTATGAGCTGCCTTTCTCAATGTCTTTCAGAGCTGTTACCTGCCTGAAGAGCTCTTGGAACACAGCAAGATAACAAATGGGGCAGTGAGGTGGACACAACATGAGATGAAAACTGTGGTCCTAAATGAGGCTGGTACTCACCAAAGCCAGGCTATTGCTGTCTTCCCAGTGGGAAAGCAATGGGAAGGGTTGACAATGCACATGGCCCTGGGGCTTGGCTCCAGGGCCCAGGAGGAGAGGTGAGGGCTGTTGGACATGCAGGAAGGAGGCTGGGTGTTGACAGAGGCAGTGTGGGCAGAAGCGATCAGGTAAATTACACCCCGAGGCTCCAGGCTGGGGAGGGCTGCAGGGGGTTTTGGCAGAGGGTCTCTATGCAGTTATATTGCAGCACAGCAAAGCTGAAGGGAGAGATAAGGCAAAGGCAAGCTGAAGACCCCAGTGACTCTAGAGCTGTCACCAGTTATGGCCCATGATATTTGCCTCCTAATGGCCTTAACAAACCATACTCAAGACACTAATCAGGTTTTTGCTTAAATCTACCTTTTTTTTTTCTTTAGTTATTTTATCCTTTTTTATGGTCTATGTGAGATTGGTGCACCCTGCTAAGCTTAAGCTGACTTTTCCTGGTATATGTAGTTTATACACAACTGAAACCAAGTTTGGTGTTACTTACAGCCACTATCTACTATTCAAAGGAGGTGAAATGTGTGACTTGTCAGGGAATGGGGTATCCTTTGCTTGTTTTCAGGGTGTGTGGATTGCAACATAACCTTAGCTGAAATCAGGAAAGCCCTTGCTGCAGTAGACATGTACGTGCTGCCTGTGGTAGCAAGAGGGCAAGGTAAGGAGTTGACACTTCCCTTCCAGACAGAAATCCCAATGGGTTTTTACAGCTTCTCTTTCAGCATGCTGAGGGACTGAAGCACAGGCCTTCTAGGATCAGCTGCTGGAGAGCACATCTGTCCCAAAGTCCTAAGAAGCACAACCACTTTGTGGTTGTGGTCATGGTAAGAAAAAATAGTTGTGTTTGCCTCTGGACTCAAAAGACCCTTAGGTGTGTAATTAATACAATTCATGCGTTGGTTGCCCTGTGTGTGGCAGGGGGCTCTGTGAGCACCAGCGTCTGAGGAAAAAGCTTATAATCATTCTGGGTGTCCCAGTTAGGAAAACCAAGTACTGTGAAAATAAGTTGATATATTTGCTACTGTGAGAAAAAGAATTTATCTGGAGTTTTTTATACTATATTGTGTATTTTTATATATCTAAGAAGTATATATAAAATATACACATGCTCGCACACATAACATAGCCCTTGGGGTTGCTGTGGTGTTGGTAACCCAGCAGCCACAATCATGTTTGTGACCTGAGTGAATATGAGTTAAGCACCAAGGGTGGCTGCTGTGTTACTGTTCCATAGAGCTTATTTTGAAAGGAAATCAAGGACATGGTGTATATGGCTAAAGTTGTGACTGAGGCATCACCTACTATTAAAGAGCATAAAAACTATTTTTAAATTGCTGGCATTCAGCTTTTAAGTGCACTTGCCTGAACTACACTTCCATTTCTTGTTAGACTTGGAGTTTCTAAAGCTTTTTTGTGTACTACTAAAGCGAGAACTTTTAACTTTTTTTGGTGAAGCTGATGTATATCATAAAACCCTTGGAGTTGTTAAATAAAGGAACCTGGTTAACAGTGCCTTTGCAGGTGTCTTCAACACTGCATTGTGAAGTCTTCGTGTGTAGGCTTTAATTTACTCATTATAAGCAGTGCTGCTGCTGAATGATTTTGCAGCTGTCATGAAAGCACCTGTGACTCCCTTTAAACTGTTTTAAGTAGTTGTATTTGCTGTCCAGTCATCCTGCTGTGCCCAAGTTGTTAAAAATCCTTTGGTTCAGTATTAGTCCTTAAAGCCTTACTTGCAGAAAGATCATGTACAGTTCCCAATGCCACTGGACTGAGCTCTGAATTTCTGGACGGAGCTATAATGTTGTGTGAGCCCCTTCCTGCAGTTGTTTACTGGAGCAGATTTTTTGAATGCTCCTTGTATTGATTTTACTCTTGGGTGAGGTGAAGTAAGAATGGGAATGGTCAAGAACAGACAAAGCAGCAACAGGACTCCGTTAATAAAGAGTACTGGTAGTAGGCTGAAAAGCTGAGTTCATCAGCAAATTCAGCTAGAGAGTCTCCCCAAAAAATCCCTGGCTGTGGGACAAGTTCCATGGCTGAGCCATTGACATCTATTGTTTGCTGCATGAGAAGCAGGAATGATTTTGCTCCAAGGAAAAAGCCAATGAACTGGAATTTATTTGTAAGTTCAGTATGTACACCAAAGATCATCATGCAGCTTGATAAATTGTGTCAGGTAAAAATGCACAGCTTGGCAATCAGTTTCCTTACCTGGTGAAAACTGCTGGAGATGTTAAGGGTTTCCATTATAAAAATACATTAGCAAATGCTAAAGTCAGTAATATTTCAGAGCACAGACACATTCCTGGGATATTACTGTACACATAACACTGGAAACAGACTTGTACACTTGCAAGTTCCTTGTCAGGCTTCAGTAGTAGTAATTAGTGCACTTGAAACTTGCTTGGCTATCAAGTTAAAAAAAATCATTAAAAAATCAGTGTTTACACTGAAAGGCTGAAAGCTCTGGGAGCTGAATCATTAATGCAGAGTCAGTTTTGCCAATACTTGTTTCTACGGTTAAAAAAAATCAAAAGTAAAGCACCAGAACCACCCTCTGCCCAGCACAGCAGCAGGAGTTCCTATCCTGCCTTCTCCATGCCCAAGGCAAGGCGTTCAGGTGCCTATCTGTAGGCTTCCACCTCCACTCCACATCTCCTTGGAAAACAAGTCCTGCTCCTCTGCCTTAGCCCAGAGGGAGGCAGCTTTGGGCAACTAACAGAGCCTGACTGCCCTGGGGTAGTCACTGCACAGAGCCAGCCTCTCCCAGTGGATTAAGGGGAAGCCCTTTCCACAAGGACATAGCCATGTAGGACTAGTCCAAACAGCATCCTTGCCTCTAGCCTGGAAGTCCAAAGGATTTCAATGCTGTTTGGAAGACTGGCACCTCTGGAGCTTTATGGTGCTGGGCTGCAGCTGCACAATAACCAGTGTAATTCATGGCTCCCTGGTGTTCATTTCATAAGAGATGGTTCCACAACACATCCTGAAACTCCAAGTAGCCTTGGCACTGTGGCAGGATTGTGACAGCCAGTCCTTTTGGGCAGCGGTGTCTGCGAGTGCAGTATCACCCTGCACACAGGGAAAGGCCAAAAGTCAGGAATCTGCATCCCCAGCAGGTTCCCTGATTGCAAAACAGCAACAAACATGGAGACGCGGGCTTAGTGTTACTGCTGAAATTTTGAAATACTGATTCCAGATTACTGAAGGGATCTAGAGAAATTTCTTCAAGCATTGGCATGACCACGACCCCTCTTGGGGGAGGCTATTTTTAAGATCTGCAATGAAGATCTAGGTGTGCAGGATGTCATGTGATCCTATCTCCCAGAGAATGGGAAAGAGCTTGTCCAGAGCAGGACATAAATCCACTGAATTACTGTTCATACATTCCTGTTCCAGTGCTGAAGTATAAGCACACTTCCACCTAAGGGCTGAAGGATGCACAGCCCACAGGCCTGTGGTTTGGATCCAGGACCAGCTCCCACAGTTCCCACAATTTTACAGGCATGCTGCCAGGAGTGTTCTCCTAACTGTGCACACCCCCTGAAAACCTGGTGTCCAGGCCTGAGTATCCTTGGCTGAGCTGTTCATGTCTGCCAAGCAACAAAATAACCTGCTGGGATCTGCGTGCCAAGTTAGCTCAGCATCCTGCTGTCCCGCTCCAGGAAGAGCTGTTTGGTACTCGACTGCAGGGCAGGAACTGGCTGAGAAGGAAATGCCCCTCTGACCCCAGGCAGTACTGCTCTCTTTATCAAAGCTTGCAGTAACACTCTGTCCCAGCAAGGGGTTAACAGTCCAGGAGTCAGGAAAGGAACTGCCTCAGTCCTTGATAGCACAGCTCTTCAGATGAGGTCCAGACCCTCAGAGTCACAAATCCTCTTGTGCTGCTCCTGAAATAGAGCAGGGAAACGAGGTAAATCACTGTGCATATGTAATTGGCAACTCATCTGGTTTCCACAACATCCAGATCAATGCTAAACAGACTGAAAACCTGACAAAAGCCTGAGGAAAAGGCTACTAATGATGGTTTGAGACTACTCAGATTGTGACACAGAGCTGGAAGGGATCTGGCAGGGCGAAGTCCAGCCTGCTCTAAAACTGCTCAAGGGCCCAGCAGCTGCACAGAGCCTCATCCAGTGCAGCAGCAAAGGTGAGCAGAGTGCCTGGCATCACATCCCTGCTTTTTATTTGCACCAGTCAGGACCTGCTCTGGGGCAGCAACCTGAGGTTCAGGCCAGCATTCCCGAAGACTGTGGTTACAGTATCCTGTTCCCCGAGGATGGCCATAGCCGTACCTTGGCTCACAAGTCCGTGCTGTACTCGGGGCAGGGCTTGCTGTGTCGGTACTGCATGATGTACACTGTGGACTGGTGCCACCAATACAGCATCACCACTGCCAGGATGTGCCACACTTGGTGGCTTGAGCCGAGGTAGTTCAGCTGGCCTGTGGGGGAGAACAGGGACATAGAATTCAGCTGTTAAATTTGGCCACAACATATGCAATCAGCAATCGGTCTCCTGCAGAGCTCTGCCACACCCTGCCCTTGAGGGGTGACAGGGAAAGTTCTTTAACGAACTTGATGGAAGTTGTCTGCCTCATCCCACTCTTTTACTCTGTATGGGAACACTGCATGCAGAACACGGTCAGCCTATTCTCTCCCAGGAAGTTCAGGACCCACAGCAAGGACTGTGACACTGTAGGAAGCTTAACTGCAGAAAAGAAAACAGCCAGAAGAGAATTTCCTACCTGGGAAGTATCTTTCTGGAACTTTGGAAATATAGAAGAGAAAAGCTACAGCAGCGATGAAGTACATGACAAATACCCGCGGAGCAAACTCCTGCAAAAGAAAAGGAAGCTCTCCTATTCTGTTAGAAGGCAAAAACAGAAAAAAAGTCCCTAAAGATAAAAAAGGAAAAGGCATGACAACACCGAATCTTCCTTCCCTGCCTGTGTTAGCTAAGCACAAATACAATGGGGACGCACATGCCAAACTCTGGGAAAGCCTGAGTGGGAAGAAACCTCTTTTATTCCAGCCTCTTGCTTCTACACGCAAGCTACTCAGTTCAGCTGACAGCAGACAGAGCATGGGTCTGTGAAAGGTAACCTGCCACTCCCCTGAACCTGCACAGGACAGCCAGGGTGAGGGACACTGCACTGCACATCCCACTTATGCTAGGATCCCAGCTGCTGCACATAGGACTGCTCACAGTGGGTGGTCAATAACCAGCAACTCAGCCACTACGTGGATCTTGTTAGCAGAATGTTTTGTTACCAAAAGTGGGCCATTTTTCTGAAGTATCAAAACAAAATGTGTACTGTAGACACCATCCTGTTATCCCAGGGGAAGCCAGATGGGGAAGTGTGGGGGTACAACTGCTACAGATGATTTTTAGAGGGGCAGTGTGAAATGTCCTGTATAAAGGCCACATCTATTTCCAAGTAGTGCTCTGCCACATTCCACAGCAGCTCTGGACCGGGCTGAACCCTCACCCCAGGGGACAGCCATCCATCCATCCAGGCCAGCTCAGGTGTGTGCAGTTTGTGCTCACTATGAAAAGGAAGCATTTCCTTCAGAACCATCAGGAGTTGTTGGGCAACTGCAGTGATTTCAGGGTGGTTCATACTGGGGCACATTAGACTGCCTTTGGCTGTACTGGGCTGCTGCTTTCACAGCATAATTCCAAGGGGTGAAACAAACAGCAAAATAGTAACATGAAAGAGCTGTTAGAGGAGGATTGTGTGGGACACAGAGGGCTGAGCAGGTAAATGCTGATTTCTGCTGCCATCCTGAGGAACAGAAGAGGAGACAAATAATCATCCCATCATCCCAGTGTCTCCTGGTTGCCCTCTGGAGCTGTGGAGGCGGCCAGCCCTGAGCACTCATGCAGCCTGACAGTTCCTGCTCCACAGGGACCTCAGCCCCTGGCCCTAGCGAGGGTGTGGTCTGCCCACACAGGCTGCTTCGTGCCCAGGCACAGACACAGCTGGATCCTGCATTCCTTTCCTCCGTGCAGCTTTAGGGCAGCACAACACAATGATGCTTCCCAAGCTGTCTATCCCCTCTCAACACAGTTCTCAGTGTTCCCATATGGATGGTATCAACCAAAAGAATTCTGTCCTTAGAGGGATTCTAACTCCTCTTCCTTCCCCGTTGTTTCCCAAAGTGTAAGAGAACTCAAGGAAGATGGCAAGTGAAAAGCAAACGGGATTATTTTTTTTTTTTTTTACCTGTACAATGGATGCACCAATGCCGCCATTGAGCCAAACCCAGTGGATGGTGGGAATGATTCCGTAGCCAGACACGGAGCAGAAGATGATGGAGCGCAGCCTGTGCCACTGCTGTGTGAGGTAACTGGGGTGGATCTGAGCAAAAAACACTGCCAGGATCATGGCCAGCACAGTGATCAAATACACCTGGCGCCAGTACTGAGGGTAGAAAGAAACAAAGGCAAGTTTGTGGAGTGCAAAAGTCAGCTCTGGGCAGAAGGTTTCAGTGACCTCACCCTGTCCCTGCTGCGAGCACCAGCCATGGGTCTGAGTGCAGGGCCCTGTGCTTGTCAGCTGGCACTGAGGGGAGGGGACTCTGTTCCTTGGGGGCAGCTGGTACCACACCCTTCATTCCAAGCACTTCCTGCACCAGATGTTTTCAATGCATCTGTGCCTCACCAGCCCAGTTCAGCTCCTGGACAACCATATCCATGGCAGGCCTTGAGAGGGAACTCATTAGATGGAGGAAAAACAAGGTTGTTTCCGCCTCACAGCAGCTACCTCATGGGCAATGCTGTTTGAATAAAGTACCTGTGATGGGGCAAATCCCATGACCAGCCTCCGGCACTGGATACAGGTAGGACCTGTAAAGTTTCCCTGTCTTGACAGAAATTTAAATATTTTCCTGTGGCTTGTGTAATCAACAGCTGGAAAGGAAAACCTGTATTTGCCTGTCTCTTCAGCTGGCAGAGTTCTGCTGAGGTCAGAGGGGCGTGTTCCAGTTCCCATCCCTGCCTCCCAACTCCTGTCCTCTTTGGACACCTGCACTGAACCCCCTTCCTGCGGCACAGAAACTACAGTGAGACCACACGAACTAAGCCCTACAAAGACACGTGTTCCTGACTCACATTACTGCAGTAGAAAGCATAGAACACGCCTGACACGTAGCAGCCCAGGATCCCAATGGAAATGCCCGCGTAATCCAGCGCCATCCAGCGCCGGCTGGTCTTCTCAGAGCGGTGACAGCAGAACAGGTGGTATCCTACTGAGCAAAGCATACAGACCTACACAGAGGGCCAGAGGAGGAGGGTTAGTTCCTTACAAAGGAGCAGGGAGCACAGCAAGATTCAGCCCTGCAGCTGGAGCAGGCACCTGGCCCATGACCCACCTCGGTGCAGGCACTTGTGATCCCTGCCAGCCGGCCATAAAGCTTCTCTGGCAGGGGGGAGGAGGAGCAGGACGCTGCAAACCATGGTAACCAGTTGTATAAGTAACACATGTAGGCTCCTGAGGCTGAGAGAGCTGACAGTGCTCCAGGGAGACACATCTGCACCAATACAGGGGGAGGATGAATTTTGCTGGGCCAAAGCGCCCCAGGCAGAGCCCAAAGCTCAAATCTGCCCTGACTGCCCAGCACCCACTGTGTGCATTGACTGTGAGGGAACACACAGAAATTTAACTCTTTAGGCAGAGGCTGCTTGTTTGCTCCTAGGCTGGCTTAAAATCTTTTCCCTGAGAAGTGTTTGGCCTTCTGCAGGAGCAGGGAGGAGCACTAGAGCCACTTGTGGCTGTACAAAGGCATCCTGTACCCTGCAGAGAACACAAACGGTGCCTTTATCTCTCTGTGCTCTCGCAAGGACAGTGTGCTGCAAAGGAGCTGCAGGGGCCCACCGGAGACATGCCTCAAGTCTGCTGTGCAGACAGATTCCTCTGACAAAGTGAGAAGCGAGGCCACCAGCCCTCCTGCCCTTGCCGACCATCAGGCTACGGCTGATCCCTGTGCTCCGGTGCTCGGCCCTGTCCAGCAGCACCTGGAGCCGCCTCAGGCCCCCTCAAACTGCGGAAGCTCTGGGACACGGCCCGGAGAAATGCACTCGTTTACCACGGACTCTCTCCTATGCCAGCTGGGTTCAGCTTCCCCCAGCTGACTGCAGGTCAGATCCGGCCCAACCGCGGCGGCTTTTACCCCGAGGAGCGATGCCGCTGAGCCCTTGCTGTCCCCGCGCAGCGGGAGGGGCTCGGCACCGCCGGCGGCCGGCGCCCACCTGGAAGCAGAAGAGGCAGACGGAGCAGATGACGAAGTCCTCGCGGGAGGCGCCAGCCGCCGGCAGCACGGCCGTCAGGTCGTAGATGCCCAGCGTGAAGAAGAGCAGGAAGCCGAGCAGGTGGCTCCAGATGTTGACGGTCTCGTTGGAGAGGATGAAGAGGCTGAGGGAGAGGAAGACACAAGGCGGGGCAGGGGTGAGCGGCGGCGGGGCCGAGGGACGCCCGGGGTCGCGGGGCGCGCTCACCTCTTGATGCAGAGGCGGGAGGGCAGGTAGGCGCGGTATCCATCGGTGATGTAGGGGTTGTCCTTCAGGAACACCGGGATCTGCTCGTACGTGTACAGCCGGATGCCGCGGGGCACCAGCACCGGCCAGTACTGGTAGCTGCCCAGCTCGATGTAGTGCGCGCTGCGCAGCAGCTTCTGGTGCATCCTGGCCGCCGCCGCATCGGACCGCCCCAAGCCGCCCTCACGGGCCGGGGGCCGGGATCGGGATGGGGATCGGGATCGGGATCGGGAGCGGCGCCGGGAATGGCTGTGATGACGTCACTGCCCGGCGCCCGCCGGTGGCGTCACTGCGTGGCTCCGCCCCGTCCTGTGGCGGCAATGACCGCGAGGGGGCGCCGAGAGCCGCCTCAGCTGCCTCAGAGCCGCCGGGTGCGCTCAGAGCTCCGGAGCTCTCAGGGCGCCTCGGACTCATCAGATCTCCGGGACACCTCAGCGGCCTCGGGCCCGCCGGAACTCCCCGGGGCGCCTCAGAGCACTCAGACCTCCGGGACCGCCCGGGACCCCTCTGAGCCGTCCGACTCCTGGGATCCCTCAGAGCCCTCAAACCCCCAGGACCCCCGCAGGACCCCTCAGACCTCCGGGATCCTCCGAGGCGCCTTGGAGTCCTAAGATCCCCGCGGTGCCTCAGAGCCCTCACACCCCCGGGGCCGCTCAGAGCCCTCAGATCTCTGAAAACCCCCGGGGCGCCTTGGACTCCTCAGATCCTTGAGGTATCTTAGAGCCTTCAGATCCGCGGGACCCCTGAGGTGCCTCAGACTCCCGGGATCCCTCAGACCCAGTCGGGGTCCCCCAGCCGAGACCCCCTGAGGTGCCTCAGACTCCTCAGACCTCCTGGAGTCCTCAGAGTCCCTCAGACTCCCCAGGGCACCTCAGAGCCCTCAGACCTCCGGGACCCCCTGAGGTGCCTTGGACTCCTCAGACCCCCGGGGTGCCTCAGACCCCTCAGACCTGCCAGGACCCCCCAGGGCATCTCTGACTCCTGGGACCCCTCAGAGCTCTCAGACCCTCAGGACCCTCTGAGACAACCTGGGGTGCCTCAGTCCCTCTGGGACCCCTCAGACTTCCAGGATCCCCTCAGGTACCTTCAACCTGGGGTGCCTCAGAGTCTTCAGACCGTCCAGGACTCCTCAGAACCTCTGAACCCACAGGGACCCCCTGGGGCCCCCTTGCACCCTTCAGCCCTCTGAAACAACTGAGACGTGCCTTTGGGCCAGTAAGGCGTTCCTCTCAGGTAGGCCTGAGGCTGCAAACCTCAGTGACAGAGGCCAGGAACACACTTGTCAGGTCAAACAACACTGAGGGCTGTCATTCCCCGTGGGAATTGCAATTACACTGTGCAAGAGAAACGTCAGGTTAATTTGAGATCATGATCACTAGCATTTTGGGGGTTTCCCTGTGTACTCTGTGAAGCAACAAGAAAGTCTTAGTAGTGAGAAAGACTCTTCCAAAAGTTTGCTTTTAGTGGGGTTTTTTGGGGGAAAAAGTAGTGGGGGTAAAGCAGTAATCCCCCAGGTGTAATAATAAGACTTTTGTTTCAAAGTTGCAGACAAGCGTGCCACAGGGTAATCCTGGTTCACCTGGCCCTCCCTGCCAATTCTGTGCCGGGAAGGCCCCTGCAAAGGTCTTTGGTCTCATCAAACCAAACAATGCGAGGAGTGTGCAGGGTTGTCCTATGGCACAGATTTGTCATGTGAAGTAAAAGATAGGGATGATGGGAGGTTAAAATCCACACTGATAGTCAAGGCCCGGTGTTCAACAGAACCAGCTGTGCTGTGTCACTCCCAGATTTGTGTTACGCCATTTGGTTCCCCAAATCAAGGTGGATTTGGTCAGCAGCAGCTCTTGAATATTTGTACCGATCAATCATTCCCTGAGATTTCTTCCTGTTAGTGTCCTTAGAGTGCTGTTGCCCCTGCCCCTTCAGACCTGCCTCTTCCCTCCTGCTCAGCTGCTCTGTGTGCTGGGTACCTTTTTCACCTCATGTAACCCCAGGAATTTCTCAGAGGAATCCTGTTCACAATAATAATTAAGCAGGCTTAGCTTTAATAGACTTGCTTGTGTTTCAACTTCCTGGGATGTATATGGAGCCTGACTAGGAATGGTTCATTCCTGTTTTACTTAGTTTCTGTTCCCTGTTCCATACTGCTTCTCTGCTTCAGGATTTCCCACTCACCCAAGCTTTCTACTAATGAGGTTAGTGAGACTAATTTAGGAAAGAAGCACAGAGAGAAGGCACTCTGCAGAGGGACCCTCAGCCATAGCTGAGCCCCAGATCTCAGTGAGCTGGGGGAAAACCATGTCTGCTCCTGCCAGCTCCCACTCACACACCCAGGGATTTCTTGTTTGCTCCAGAGTTAGACCACTTTCGTCAAGCCAAAGGGTGATCAGAAAGTTGATACGGAGTTGAAAACCTTAATTAATCTTAATTGTCCATTGTCTCATTAGCTTACTGAGAACATTATACCTGCAAAAATCACTTTGGTTTTAAGCCCAGTGCAATTTAAATTAACTCCCAAGTGCCTCAAGGAGTTCAATCGGAAGAAATTGGCGATGACAGCACTTTTTTTTTCCTAAAGAAGCTTTGACTGGCTGTTAAGTTAGAGCTTTGAAGCTTTGATAGGAGGAATGTTATAGGTTAAATTAACAGGGGAAATTGAGAAACAATTAGGGCAGCTTTAAATTAATTACTTACACTATTTATTTTGAGTATCTTGAACAATTGTGTTGTATGTGTAAGGGATTGAAATTAGCCATCTGTGTGAGGTAGCTTTGACCTAAATTGACCTTCCTGGGTAAGCAAGTAGCTTGCCCTAATTCCTACACTGCATCTCGAATTTTACTGGCAGATAAGATTAATTGGGAGGAAAGATGAATGCACTTGAAAGGTTCTATAATCTTTTCTGTTGGGACTGGAGTCAGCTGTGCAGACAGATGTAGGGAAGCCTTTCAGAGAGGTGGCTGAGGAGGTCACCCAGGAGCCAAACTGTCCCTGCCTGCTGAGGAGCACATTGAGAGCAGGGAGCTCCGGGGCACTGCAGGTTGTGCCCAGAGCGGAGGCATGGACAGCGGCCCCAGCAAGGAGCCGCGACCTGATCCTGGGCCTGGCCAAGGGCTGGGGGCTCTGCGGCTCCGGACGGGTGACCAGGCACTCGCAGACTGTAAGAGCCCATGGCTCAGCAGGAAGCTCCCAGACTCTGGGCGCTCAGCCGGGGAGGTAGTAAACGCCTGGGGAATCCTTTGTCCCCGGGCCTTCCCGAGGCACCAGCCCAAGCTGCTACTGTGTGTCTGCACCACATTTAAAGTATTTAGGGAACAAACGGTGTGGAGCTCTGCCGCTGGAAACCTAGAGCCGAGCTGGTAAGGAAACCTTACCGGTCGGACTGTGTGGGATCCCAGGATCTGTTTGTGCTCTGCTCCATTTATGCTCTGGTTTTCCGGGGAGCAACCGGGGGAAGAACAATGATCCCAACCAAATATCTCAAATGTTGGTGGCAGAATGTGAGCAAACCCCAAAGTGGTTCAAGTTTAATACTGAAAGGGTGGAAATATTTTCGCTGCTGATTTTTGAGGCATTGAAACTGGTTTTTCCGCCTCGCTCATGCCCAGCTCTCCCTGCAGGTGACAGCCTTGCTCCACGCTACCGCCCGTCCTGCCGCTGCACCTGGGCCTGCTCCCGCCGGCTGCCTTGCCTCATTCCGTAGAGTTCGGGGCTCGCCCCGGCGGCGCCGGGCCTTGCACACCCCTAGCAGTGCACATCGGGGTGGTGCTGGCGTTGCTAAAGTTGCCGTGGCTCCCAGTTTGGCCCTCTTCTGAAGTGCCAGGCATAATGCCTCCTCTTGAGTTTTGTTCGGGGGCTTTCCACGTTACAAGGAAATGGGAGGTGCTCTGGGACTCCTTTCCCCACTGCTGGAATCCGCTGCTGTGGGAGAATTCAGCTTGCTCTGAGTTTTCCAGAAAAGACAGATTAGAGCCCAGGAATTAAACCTTATATCAGGCTGCCTTAGTTAGGAAAGTGCACCTGGGAGTGTTGACAGAAGGCACTGCATGTCTACTTTTGCATTGTGCCTACAACCATGTTGGTGGATAGCTCAGGGTTTCTTTGCCTGTGATAAACACAACTGTGTTTTCCCTGGGGACAGGAAGCAGGAGGGATATACTGGCATGCTGTGTGCAGCAATTTGGCAAAACTTGTGGATGAAGTACAGGCTCTGCTTTATGGCCACAGACACCATGTAGCTCTTCATGTGCGTGGAGTGTCTGTGTGCACCGGGCCATGCATGACATTGGGAGGGGGATGTTAAAGCTCCTTGTCATGCATAACACAGGAATCCTGTCTCCAGTTCTTGGGAGTAGCCACAGCCTGGATTTTGGTACACAGTGAAGTCACATGTAAGAAACTAAGACTTGTAGCCTCGTAGGAGTGAAAGAGGCTTTGACAGAGAAAGTGTGTGTATATGTGTGTGTGTGCAAGAACAGAAATCCCAGACAGCCCTGATCCACCAATTCCCTTCATGAGAGAGAACTAGGAATGCAAGTATCTTGTGTTTGATAATGACTTTAATACCAAGAAAGCTTGATTTCAAGGTCCTTTTCCCTGAAAGTCTTCTCTCCTCCCACTGTCCCCAGCAGGAATTTTGTGGCCAAGTTCTCCATGGTTTCCTGCAGCTCTTTGGTTTAGCACTGAGCAGCTTCCAGGAGTGCTGCAGACAGACCTGCTGACATCTCTGTGGGGGCTCGGCTCTCTCTTTACGCGCCCCATGGAGAGATGCCATGTGATGTGTGCACTGAAGTGACTTGGTTTGGTAGGGCTCTTCCTATATATTTTTTTAATAATTTTTTTTTTCAAGGGATGTTTTTGTTTTTTGAATCAATCCCTTTGGCTTTCAGCTCCAGCTTCTGAATCCCAGCATCTGTCAGTGGTGCAATAAATTCTCTTTGGTGATAAAAGAACAGCTGCCAATAGCAAGAGCAGGGATGGCATTTGGGGTTTTTTCTGCTGCGTGAGCCCTTGCAGTCAGCAGAACCGCCCTGTGCACACAATGGAGAAGGCACCTCTCCTGCCCAGCCCACTCTTCTGCTGCCAATTTAGCAACATCTTTTCCCTCCACGTTAAGCAGATGCACACGAACAATTGTGCAGCATAATCGAGTCCTGAACTGAAAGAACTGGAAATAACTGACAAATGGCTTTTTTTCTGGATATGTTCTGAGGGTGGAAGTGGTATGGGGACAATAAAGAAATTTTTTTGAGAACTGAAGAGATTTTCAGGGAAAGAGAGAAGCTGCTTTGGAAAGATTCTTAATCATATGGGTGGTGTTTCCTAGCACAACAGTCTGCTTCCAGTGAAACTGGTAGAGGAAAAACAGTCCTCCACTTCTGTGGAGTCCTGAATTTTAGGTGCATCAGATTTGGGTTTTTTGTTTTTCATATTTAAAGGTCTCTTTAACTCCAGTCTGCCTATAAAATTTTATCATAGCTGGAATTCATGCCACAACAGAAGGCATTTCTAGACCAATTATTTTGACTGAGATGTTTTGCTTCTCTAGTTGGGGTAAGTTTAGTTGATATGTTTATGTTGAGAGTGAAACTCTAGGAATTGTGGACAACTTTCCATAAAGTAATTTTGGAGAAGTATGTGGGTTTGGGAGTTTGCTAAAGAAAGAACCAGACTGTTCCTGTGGAACAGTCTGAGGCTCCTCTCATCTGGTTGGAGTTTGATTTACCAAAGGGGATTGTGTTTCTAAGGCACTTAAAAGTCAAACCAGCCTTTCTGTAAAGTCATCCTGTGGATTTTGCTGTAAAGCCTCACTGGTGCTGATGGATATCTCCAGGTATTTGAATGTTGCTGTAAGTAGGACAACAGACACACATTCTCATTTGGTTCTGATGAGGATTTCTACACTGAAATCAACTGGGCCTTTTCTAAAAGTCCTTCCAAACTTTTTGTGGGCTTTTTAATCTGATCTATGAAGCTCTGCTTTAATCCCAAACAAGGCCTGAGTATTGACATTTGGGATGACCTCACTGCACTTCCTTTTGGCTTTTCATCATCTGCCAAGAAGAACACATGCACATCATGTTTTTTTTTCCTGTGTTGCTAAATGCCACAATCTCTGCTAAGCAGCAGTGGTGTAGTTTGAGAATTGGTGATATCAAAATGAAGGTTTGCCTTGCATCCAAAAATGTTCCAGAAAGATCCAGGAAATGGGGAGGAAATTATCATCTTGTTTGGCTCACTGCACTGTGGATATTGTTGCCTGCCTGCCAGTTTGGGGTTTTCCCCTTGCTACTCAGTTTGTCTTTGGATAGGTTTTCCTCAGTTGTTTTGATTACTAAAATTGGAATTCCCTGATCTTCTGAAAATACACAGGTCATTTTCCCTCTCTTATTCTCTGTCTAGCTTCATTAAATCATGGAGACTTTTAAGTGCCGAGGAGGAGGCCGTGTATTAGGAAGTGCTGGAAGTTGGTGAAGAGCCAAGTACAGTATAACAAGCCCTGCAATTGCTTTTAATCTCTTATTTCATAAGGTCTTGTGTTTGTCCACTTTTCATGCTAGTAGATGCCCTCGTCCCATCTCCATGTGGGTCTAGGAGACCTGGAATGCTCCTTTTCAGCTATTACTTGGACTAAAAGCTCTCTGCAGAGAAGAGAGGGCAGGGAATCGATAACCCGCTTTCCTACCTAATTTTTCCCTTTTGTCATCAAATTGTTTGACCATTTCATCTATTACTTCCACATATTTAAGCTAATGTGTTGATTGTTTTAAGTTGTCAAACATTAAGCAAAGTCCACAGAAGATTGTTTCCCAGTCTTAGAAGCATCTGTTGGAATTTTTCTCTGTTCTCCAGTTACACCCTCCTTGCCATTTCCTTTCACAAATCATGCTGTGTACTGTGTCTCATCAGTCATACAAAACTCACCAGCATGTCCAGCTGCAGAGCACTTGGATTTGACCAGTCTTGAGAATTCTGTTCTGCTTCTGCTCCTCCTTTCCCTGTGACCTCAGAATGACAGTAACCCAGTGTTCTGGGAGAAATGAGGCAGTGATTGAACTCCCTGTCTGCGCTGTGCACATTGAGCCGTGAGGAGTTAGAATTCTCCTACTCTTGCCCAAAGCCCATCTTGATTCTGTTTCCTGTTTTCCTACAGTCTGCTAAGCTGATGGATGCCTTCTGACGGTGTTCTGCCGTCGGAGTGACTGCTGGAATGAGAGCTTTGTGCTCCGCAGAAGGCACAGTGCTAAAGCCGCAGTTGTGTCAGCCTGTGCCGTGTCACTGGGAAGTGATCTTACCAACATGTGAAGTGTGCTCTTCCCCCGCTGAAATCTGATTCCCGCCGACGTGCCGAATGGCAGGAGTGACTCCTGAAAGCCTGCAGATGATCCATGCTGCCGGGAGGGGTTTGGAGTGGGAATCCGAGAGCGGTGAGGGGATGTGGAGCTGTTCGCAGCTCCCTTGCCTGTCCTAGGGCCAAGTGTCGCGGAGAGCCATTGGGCTGGGCTACTCTGGGTGCTCCTGGCAAGCTGGGACTTTGTTCCGCGGCCTCGCAAGGAGCTGAATGGCTGCAGATGCTTCCTCCTGACTGGAGCTGGGAGTTTGAAGGGCAGCTGAATTTGCTAATGTTGGTGCTTTGATGCAGAGTGTGAGAAATGGTGATGAGGCATGAGGCAGAACAGCTTGCTCGATTGCTGCTGGAGTGACTCCGCAGTGCTGACAGTAGTTAAAAACATGGCTTTGGTGCATAGGCTTAGTTAATATATAGAAGTTGGAAGGCTGTTCGGAACAGCTACGGGCTCTCTCTGTCTGTCTCTTTTTAATAGAGTTGCTTCCTTGCCCAGAACTGCACTTTAATTTTCAGTCTCTTTAGGGTTATTAGAGAAGACTGACATTTTGGGAGCAGTTGTACAGTACAAGTATGAATAACAGTATCCATGCTCTTTCCTGCAAGGGGATGTGCAATGCAGTCAGGGTTGTTTTCCTGGTTATTAGTGGTGGCATACTTGTTTCAAGTACAAAACACGGTGTTCTTTTTGCTGGAGAGTTAGTCCAAAGCAAAGACTCAGCTGGGACTACAACCAGGACATACTGGCCAGGCTGTGCTTCCTTGGGACCACAGGACATGATTGGGTTAATTTCCCCAAAGAATTTCTCCTGCAGTAGGAAAGTGACTTTAACAGCTTGGCCCTCTCTTCTGCACATCGAGTAGGAAGAGCAGGTAACTCTGCCACCTGTGAGGAGTCTGGCTGGGCCTGACAGGACAAAGACCACACTGAACACGACTGACACCTCACATCCAAGGTGTCATCCTTCTTGTGCTCAGGCAGCCCGGTCTGCCCTCATCCCCGTCTCCTTGGCTATCCAGAAGCTGTGTCAGTGGTTTGGGAAGAGAGACCTCTTAGTTCCTGCCTGGCCTTGTTGGTCCTGCTGCTGCAGGAAGCAAAATCCCAATGGAAGCATATCTTGCAGGCAGCTGGGAAGGGCTGTGGTTCCTCAGGTCACAGTGAGACGTTGCTGCTGCCAGCCGGAGTGAGAGGGAGCTGCAGGATGGGCAGTGACAAGCCATGAGGACAGATGACCTTGAATGCACATCCATTTCTCCGTATCCGAGTCCTTTCCACTTTGTCAGAGCTTTTCGGATAATTTTCTCAATTAACAATTGAAATGCCAGCTGTTTCAAAGGTGGGGTCAGATGGAGAACTCAGTCAGTCATGCTGGCGATCGGTCCCTCTGTGGGTGATCCCGCTGAATCCAGTGGGAGTACTTGCTGGGGAGGGAGATTCACCCTGGACAAGGAGGATCCTTCCTGTGCAGTGCCAGCAGCTCTCCTTACAGAGAGAGTGCAAGTGGGGAAATGGTTGAAGAGACAGCAGTCTTGGGTTTTTGTTTAGCCTCCAAGTATTCATCCTTCTGTTCTCCAGGTTAAGACATGCATCAGCTCATGGAAGTGGATGCCAAATGCCCCTGGAGTTGCTGAAAGAATATTTATCAACGTTTCTCTCTTCACCACATTTCGTTTAAAAAAAAAAAACCCAAACCAAAAAACTGCAACAAAAACCAACTAAAACCTGCAGCCTCATTATTATTTCAGTGTAACTTGTGCCATGAGGAGATAAAGCAAGCATGTCAGTGTGTGACTGTCAGCGTGAAGA
This sequence comes from Anomalospiza imberbis, assembly GCF_031753505.1. Lineage (NCBI taxonomy): Eukaryota > Metazoa > Chordata > Aves > Passeriformes > Viduidae > Anomalospiza > Anomalospiza imberbis. The sequence continues at coordinate 43,658,939 of NC_089684.1, read as the reverse complement.
GACCAACTGTGGCTCTGTGTGTGAGAAAGTTCTGGGCATGCTACATCAGGGGCAGTGGTGAGTTTCTTTCAGGCAGCTGGAATGGTTTTTGTTTGCAGGGTTTTTTTTTTGTTTTGTTTTGTTTGTTTGTTTGGGATTTTTTTGGTGGACTAGTTAGTTATTAGGATGTGGTCTTGTCAAACAGGCTTGCCAGGTTTTCAACAGTCATCCCAAGTGGACTGCCTAAAAAAGAGCTGGCACTGCATCACATGGAATGACCGATGATATGTCATATATTTTTAATGGGCAAAATGTTTTAATAAACATTCTCCCTCCTAAAATACTGGATTTTAAAATAGGTTTTAGCCTTGAGCCATGTAGCTACCCAGCTGTGAATTTTATAAGGCAACAATCTCCACACCATTAGATGTTATGACTGATATGCCAGTGATGGCAATAGCAAGTATTTCCACACATTAAAAAAGTTTCCAGTAGCAGTTAAAGGAAGTATGGCTCTACTTGGAAGATTTTCTCAGCTTAAAATTAAAGCAATTTAATAAAATTATGAAGTCAGCCATGTACTGTCTTCTAGTGAGCTGCAAGTTCTGTGTATTGAAGCCATGCTGATTGCTGTGCCTGACAGCTTTAATCACATCACCTGACACTTTTGAACATCAACATTATTTTCTTTTTGTGTGATTTCTACAGCCTTAGCTACTCAAAATTCAGCTGAAAGGCTGCACCCTGGGGCAGATGAGACCCCAACGTGATCTACCAGAATTGTCTTCATTCGTAGGAAATCCTGCCTGGGTTGTTTGGGTTTTTTTTGGTGGGTTTTTTTTTTTTTTTTTTTTTTTTTTTTTTTTTTTTTTGGCTTGCAGCAGTTACCTTGCTTTATTTAGAAGTGTTTGGGACCATGTCTTAGGTTGAAAGGTGATCCAGTGATCCTTCTTCGGGTAACCCAAGTCCCTCCTGTACAGTGATTTTTGTGCAGTGATCATTGAATCATGCAGCCTGTTGGAAATCTGTTCTCTTCAGCCTAAACCTACCAGCAAGTCGAACACTGTCCCTCTTGAAAACGTCTCTCCTCTTATCCACCACAGAGAGTGAAATGAGTGTTTGTATGTGACTGAGAGAGATGATATTTGTGAGCTTCTGCTCTTTGTTATTCTTTCTTGCCTCCCAAAAATCCTTTACTTACACACAGGACAGGAGAGTTTATAAAGTTGAAAACAAGTGTTGTCATTTATGGGCTCTTTGCTGTCTGGGGTGGATAAAGCAGGCATGGTTTTTATGATTAATTTTAATTTAAGTTTGGCACCGGGGCATTTAATTACTTTACAGAAAATCCCCTTTTCAAACCAAAGGTATTGGTTAAAATTCCAGTAGTCATTCAGAAATTCTGCACCAAGTAATTGTTTTATTAGTTTACAATTAGTTTCAAGCTGTAGAAGGTGACAGCAGACTTTCTCTCATGTTCCTGTAGGACAGAAATAGAAGTATAAACATGGCTTGGAAAATCTGATGAGAACTGATACCAGGGTGGTGTTAATCCTTTGCAGCCTGCACAGCCCCATCCAGCATTGGGGCTGCCAGCTCCCTGGTGGGCTGATAGAGCTGTAGCAAACAGTCCAATGGCTCAGCTGTGTCCTGTCAGGTTTTTTTCTTCTGGTGTCACTAAAAGGTAAGCACATTTCTAGCAATGTAGGAGGGAACTTTTCATTGCTGCTCATGCAGAGATTTGTTTCACCTGCAAATAGGGATTCCATATCATTAGACTTTTCATATTTGGTATGTCTCTGGATTTGGTGGCTGAACCAGAAGACCCTTGAAGAGACATTTAAAAAGTGTTTGTGCAGTTTCGCATCTTTTTTGCATTTAGATAGATGATGGCCTTCCTTCCATAGAGGAATGAGCTGCTGTTACTCCACAGTTTTGTCACTATCTATTGGTGATGGCCATGGAGAAGAGAACCCAGAGGTCCTGGGTGCTGGCTGCTGTAAGGGTAAATGACACCAAGCAGCCTCTGCTTTTTGGTCCAGAAGATCCATCGCAAGAAAGGAATTAAAATACCTCAGATGAGGTCACTGAACTAGGTCCCCACTCAGGAGACTGTTGGGTTCACTTGGTGGTCTTGTGGTGCTCTTAGCAAAGGAATGAAAATAACTTTGCTGGATGCTCTGGTGTAGAATAAGGCTTTGGAAAGGCACATTCAGATGCGCCTTTTGGTGTCCATTTCTCTTTCAGGTAATTCCTGCTTCTCATTCTTCAGAGCAAGTGACAGCCCATCCCCAGCTCTGAAGTACCTATAGCTCTCCCAGGGATTTATGCAGCCTTATCACCTACACTCCTGAGCAGGCTTAGGGATCTGCAGGACAGGATTTGGCAGTGAGCAGGACAAAGCCTTCCTGCAGGTTATTTCTTGTGAGGGTATCTTGTTTCCTGACACTAGCCACGTGTCACTCATACCCATACCACTCCTCTCCCTGTTCCTCCTGTGATGTCTGTAAGAAGCAGTTAGTTAAATGGCAAATAAATCTGATTCCTCTTGGATGAAAAATCGATTCAGGTAAGTTGCTGCTTGTTTTGCTTTGACTGCTGTGTCTATTAGGCAGTGATTTCTGGCACTTTCTCCTTGCTGCTGTCACCCCTCATAAACTCCATTCCCAGGGGCCTGACAAACTTGCGTGGCACTGGAGAGCAGCGTGGCCTCACTGCGGTGGGAAGGTATTCCTGCCCCAGCTGCCCAGCTTCCCCCTGGAGCTTGGGGCCAGGGAAGGGCTGTAGAGCTGGATGCTCTGCTCTGGCATTGCAGGGAAGGCCACAGCAGGTGGTGGGGAGCAGGGGGCTGTGGTGGGGAGGAGAGGCTGGGGCTCTGCCCCCGCTCCGTTAGTGCCCAGCTGGGGGTGGAGGTGAAGCAGGAGGAGGCAGGACAGTGACCTCACTCCATGTTTATCCGTGTGCCAGGTGTCCCGGCGGGCTGAGAAGGGCCCTTTGGTCATGAGGACAGGGGCAGAGGGACCCCGTCTGTGTGGTGTCATCAACCACCGTCTCCTCCTCCCCAGCACGCTGAGAAGGGACAGGTAATTGGCTTTCTTCCGGGGGGAAGAGGAGCTGTGGCAGCCCGTCCGTTCCGTGTGACAGCACATGGACCCCCAGTCTCCAGGTGCCCCCGGGAAACGTCGCTGCGATAGCGGGAGGGCAGCGCCACGCAGCACAGCGCTGGCACGGCCTGCGCGGGGATCTGGTTAAGTCTTGAAAGACTTTGTGGGTTATGACATTCCCCTAAATGTGCTGAGCTTTCTTTAACCTTTCATAAAACATTGTGATCTTTATGGACTGTATCATATTGTGCAGTAATGTGCTTTATTGTCCACAGAATAAGCTTTTCTTAAAGATAATTGGAAAGCTGGAAATGGCTGCTATCGGCTGATTTTTTTTTTTAACACATTATTTCTGAAATGGGCCTGGTGTAATAATGACCCTATCTGTTCAAGATTTAAGATTTGTCTTGGCAGAGAAAATTGATCCATTTCACCTTTGTCTAATGGAAATTTTTATCTGGGATTATCTGTTTATGTAAATGAATGTTCCTCTGAAAAGAGAACTTGAGGGGGCTGTAAATCTCAGTGACACTTTAGTTTCATGGGGGGGAAATTGGAAAGGATTCTAGTATTTATCTGACTGAAATTGGTTATAAAAACAGAATTATCTTCGTGTACCTGCTGCATCTGATGTTTCCTGGAATTTCATTACCTTTTTGAATAATGCAGCATCACACTATATACAGAATTCACTGTGATTAGCCCCGAAATTGTTGGGGGGGGGGGGGGTTTGCCAGCACTATAATTACCAGGAAAGGCAGCGTGTTTGGGGCAGTGGGATTCTGATTCCTGCCCTAATGGGTACCAATTAGCACAGTCACATTATCCAGAGGCTCTGAGGAGAGCAGGGGATATATACCACATGACTGTTTTTCCTTACAAGTTACGTGGGGCATTTTTAAACTGAGGAGTGAACCTAATTACACAGGAAAATGTCTCCGGGTAATCAGCTTTTGTTTACAGTTTGCAGAACAGGACTGTGAATGTGGCATTTAAACTAATATTTTAAACATCATCTTTTAAAGCAGTTTTGCCATTAAAGAGCCAGCCTAGGTTTTTTTTGCCAAGTTTACTCTTGAGCTCTATATGACTCATCCTGGCCGGGCTAGACCGTGGCTGGGATTGCCATACCAAACACAACGTTTGGCTTGTGCCTGCTAACCATTCAAAGGTTTGTCTGAGATCACTGCTGGAAGCACTCCCTCTTCTCTGGCACTCCGTGGCACTGACCAGGAATGGAGAGTAGGGGTGATGGACCTATTACTCTGTTTAAAGAGCTGCTATGCAAGAAGATGCAAATTTTAGGATTATTTTAAAATTAACCAAGATGAAAACCCCATGTGTTTTCACATGAAGCAAGGCTACTTTGTACACGTCTGATCTTTGCCCTCTGTGGCAAACCAAAAGGGATTTTGTAGATACAACGACGTGATGGTGTCCTTTGTCCATACCCAGATGAAGCGTACACACACAGAAGAATACACATCAGACATAAACACACATGTAACAGGTGAAACTTTTGGTTGCTATTGCTTAGCATGAAATTCCTGCTCATCTGGAGCAGAGGAAAATCTAGGAGCCATCAAAGAATTCACTTCAAGGTAGAAAATAATGTCCCATATTTGTACATCTAATGAAGTAGCTCAATTTTCAAGCATCTTCTGGTTGCTCAGAGCTTTCTGAAATAACCCTCCCTGGCCTAGCTGCCCAAGTGGAGGATAGGAGCCTGATATGGGAGGTGGATCATCCGAGTCTTCCTGGGCCGATTGCAATGGAAATTACACCTAAGCCTCTAACGAGGAGGGGATTTCCCCTCTGTAGTTAAAAATCACGGCTCCAACTGATGCTGTACAGAGGTGTACCAAGACTTCTTCAGCCTAACACAACAGTAAGCACTAAAAAAATATTTTTTAAGAACTATTGAAGACATAAAATCAGCACTTAACCATGGCTTTCACTCTGTTATAGTTCCAGATCTTAATGTTGCTCAGTTTATTTCCGTAAAACTTCAGACAGCAGCATTCCCTGCCCAAATTCTTTACTTTAGTGACTTTGTGTTCCACATTTCAGGCAGTCATTTCAGTTGGAAATATACATTATTACCAGCTCATTAAATCCAAAATAAATGAAGTGGAAAATTACAGAACTCCATGGATTACAGTGCACCCAACTCAAAAGAGAAGTATGTGATTAAAAACAAAATGGTCTGCATTTTAAAAATGGATTAATAGTTTTGAGCCCAGCTGGCAAAATATCACATGAAATGTGTTTTCAGACTAGGAGTAATGTAAAATAAATGTCACTAACAGTGCTCAAGGTGGGACTCTACAAGCACAGGACTTTGCAATAAACAGGCTCAAAAAAAAAAAAAAAGAAAAAAAAAGAGATATATTTGTAGTGTAAAGGACTGAAATACAGGAAAGGCACTTGAACAATATAGGGAGGAGGACAAGGCTTTGCTTTCCTTCAGCTGAAGTGTAAAAGCACTTGTAATTCATGCAGAACTGGAGCATAGTTAGACTCTACAGCCTTGCTTGTTTGCTTTGAAGGTAACAGTGGTGATAATCATGAAAAATAACCACAGTTACTCTCCTAGGCAAAAGATCAACAACAAATACATTCCTAGACCAAAACCCTAGGGCTTGAGAACAGCTTGGTTGGCAGCATCAACAGCCCGGCATGAAGGTAGCATTGTACAGGTAAATTACCTCCTTGCAGCACAGGCGGTTTGAAAGAGGTGAGTCTATGTACAAACAGTTGTGTCTTTACTCTCTGCTGTTTAACTCATTTCCCCTGGTCTGGGTCCTGTTTCACTGGAGGGTAAGAGGAATGAGACTAAATGAGTGGTTAAACAGCTCTTTTTTAATCTTCTGTTGCTGTTTATTAGTAAAGTAGAAAATGAAGAGTTAGGAATGAGGCAATATGAGAAAAGACAGGAAGGTATTTTGCAACAGAAATAAAAGTGGATTTCCTTGTAGCATTTTCCCAGGCTTTGGAACTATTCCCAGGTTGGGGTAAGTCTTGTTGTTCCTCATAAGGTGCAGAAGAAGAGAACATTTTGCGAAGTCTGGCATAAAGTATATTAAACGCTAAAGGAAGAATCAAGTTTGCACAGCTAAAAACTCAGCAGGATTTTTTCCTGGTTTGTCCTACAAGAGCATTTTACTGCTGCTCTTGGGCTGTGCTTTGTGTGCGAGCCAGACCTGGAGAAAGGGACTTTTGGCTGCACAGTGGACAGTTTGCAGGTTCAGAATTGGTGTTTCCTTGCTTGTGTTGAATTTAATGTCTGTCTGGCTTGTGTGGCACAGTACAGCAATTCTGCATCTCTGCCTCTGTTCTGCAGCCTCCAAGAAAGGCTGCACAATGGAGAAGAGAGGAAGGGGGAAAAAAAAGGGCCATCTGTAGCTGCAGATGGGGATTTGTGGACGGGGTACAAGTTGCAGTCACTGAGTAAGCAGAGATGCCCAAAATATGTCACCTAAATTGACCAATCAGGCTGGGAAAGGGAGCATTAGCCTGTTTGGATGCGTGGTCGGACAGACCCACCCCAGCAACTGTGCAGCACACGCAGGCAGCCAGGCACTCTATCAGCTTCCTGCTGCTCTCCACAGCCGGAGAGACGAGCTGCTTTTACCTGGCAGCTTGGCTCAGACCTCCTCTCACTAGCAGGTGCCATTGGGCTTGTTCAGAATATGTTGCAAGAAATCTTTTCTTTTCCTTTTAATGTGTAGGGTTTTTAAAGGGACCATGTGAGATCTTTTATACTGTTGGTGAGCTCTGAGATGCAGTTTGGTGACCAAGTATTGTGATGCTGCAGTTGGTGAATGGGTTGTGTTTTGTTTGACCAGGTAACAACTAGACTTGCTCCAAATACCTGGATTTCTTTTTGATTCTAGGAGATGAGGAATTCCCTACAATGCTACATTTATTGGGGAGATTATTTCTAAGTAGAAAAGCTCCTCTGCCCTCTTCTTGAAGAAAGATTTTCTTGGGGTGGAAGCCATATGCATTCCTGTACACCATATCTGCTCAATATTGTTGCAAGCTGGAGAACCTTTGCTCGTCCAAAGAAGTTTTTTGTAATCTCTATTGAGTGATCCAGTTTGCTGTTGTCCTGCTTCAGGAGAGGGTAGTGCTGCAAAGCTAGGAGGTAGTGGTTTGGCAGGGCTTTCTCTCAAAGCAGGCTGGCCAGTGCTGAAGGGACAGGTGGGTTCCCTGCACACTGATAGACTGGTCTGGATAGGCAGATGGAAATTAGGTAAAAGGAGGACTTAACTGTGGCAGTATGAGTTCTCTGTATGAGGAAAACCTCAGTGAGGGTTATGAGCTCATGGAGTGGTCTCTGAAGTGGAAATTTTGCATCTAGGATCTTTTAAAGCCAGGGAACTTCCCATGAGGATCAGACATTTGTCCCTTAGCACATCTTTCATGCTGATAACACTTGCCATAGCTTATGCTCGTGTCAGAGAAGCCAAGCCACGTTCCCTCAGAGAATGTTCTGAGGCAGCCATTGAGTGCTGTCCAGACTTGCAGGACTGGAGGTGGGACAAGGCTTGTAGCTGTGAAGAGCACTGCGTAGGGTTGTTGGTCAGTCACTGCATCAAAGTATGTGTCAGCTGGTCATGTCTAGCCAAGGCTGATGGCAGCCCCATCAGTTCTGCAGTGAGTTATCTGCATCTACTGAAATGGAGTTGCTCGAGACCTCCGGGAGCTCAGCTGAGGTCACAGTTGCTCTCGGCAGACCAAAAAACAAAATAACTTGTCTGGCCCATCCAATGTACTGCTTGCTGCTCCTCCCCAGGAGGATTTTAGGATGTCAATGTATGCCACCTTTCCTAGTGACCTCTTGAGATCACTGTAACAATAGGTGTGGAGCAGAGAGGGGGAGAGCAGTACAACTGCTTTGGCTGCCTTTCCTTGGAAGCGGTGGCAGACAGGTGCTGGATGCAGCTGTAAAGCAGGAGCAAGGGGAGGTTCAGCCACAGGCTTGGGGTCTCTCAGAGCAGCTTTCCTTCAGCTGGGGACTGAGATTCAAATGGCCATGATCACTGCTGAAGGTGCGTTTGGGGTTTCAGACCTCAGCCAACAGACTGCACTTAGGCATAGTGCATTTATTTGCCAAGTACCCAGAGACAGGTTTTATTTTGGATAGGGCAGTTGCCCTGGCGGTTCAGCCTCTGTATTTCATGACACTTGTTCTTTGATATGGGCCTGGTGTTTTGTGAGCTGTGAAGTGTGGTGAGCCTGCTATGTAGGACCACAGAGCAACAAGACTCCTTGTAATGCCTTTCAGGATGGCTCCATTAATGGTGTCACTGAAAATACTCTCTTTTACTTAGGGGGCGAGTATAGTGTGCTTCACAAATCATCCAGATAAAAGCTGTATGCACAGGGGGTAGCATTTTCTTTAAGGTATGGTATCTTTCTCTGTCGCCTTTAAAATTAACAGATTCCCTGTTTGGGGAGCTGACACAAGAGACTGGTGTGGGTTCCTGGCTGCTCCCATGTTTGACAGCAGAAGTATCTGTGTTTCTGTGATTAGAACCAAAACTGTGTGACCTGGAGTCATTAAAACTTTATCCCTTAGTAATGTAAGAGCAGTGAAAAGAGAAACTCAGGTACCAGTGTGCTTGGCAAAACAGGTCACTGTGACAGTACCTTCAGTCGTGTTGGTGTTGCTGTCTGAACACTGAGAATGAGGGCCTTAACTGAAATGCATGTCAGGGTTGTCAGGCAGCTCTCGCCTTTGCTTTCCTGGAGGCTTTTCTGTTTTCACAGGACCTGTGATTCCTGAGAGCTGGTACACAGCTGCCACCAAGCTGTCTGCCTGCCCCAGCTACATTTGGCCCCACTGTCCGTTCTTCACACGCTGACTGGAAGTGGAGGTTCTTCCTCCCAGCCCTGCTCTGACTCTGGCTCCCTGCAGTCACTACGTGCCTTTGCCTCTCTGCAACCTTTGGCTGTGGGCCCTGTTCTACAACAGCCAAAGGCTGGCATCAGCTTCTGGGTGTTGCTGTCCCCTCCCACTCTTCCCTTTTCCTGTACTCCTTTCTCCAAGTTCCCCGACTCTGTGCTTTCCCCACACCTCCTCCAAATTCCCCCTCCACTTTCTCCCCCCTCCCCTCCATCACCCAACAAAGTGTTAGGTTCTTCCCGCTTGTAATTTGTCGCTAATCAGCTGTCAGTGTTGGAGCAATGATGAGAGGTTCATCTCTTGCTGAGGGTAATGGCCTTAAAAGTCACCGAGTCAATGTCAATGGGATCGCTCCAATTCAATCAGAGCCCTGGATGAGGAATGGCCCCCGCTGACATTAGCACTCATTTTGAGCCCAAGCATCTGGGCCCTAGTAAATAACCATCAGTGGGTGGGTCCGGGGGACAGGTCATTAGCCCCACGAAAAATAAATATCGTTTCCCTTGATGGCTGCGAGTAATTTAGCTCAGACGAGGAAATTTCACCCTAGATTAAGTATGATGAGCCAATATCAGTCAGAGGAGGCCAAACAGTGAGAGCTTGATGAGATAGAGGGAAATTTATATGCAGCTGGCTGAATGCAAGATGAGTTTAAAGAAATGATGTTCTCTTCCACTCCTTGTCCATGGGCAACACCAGGTACTGTGTGCCCACGGCTGACGCCTCCCCATGCCCTTGGGGCTCCCCCAGCGCACAGGCACACATCTGTGGGCTGCAAGGCCCACCCGGTGCCATCCCTGCCCTCCCCACCAGCAGCAGCCCCTGCTCTCGAGGCTCTGGTGCCAATGGCTTTTGCAAGCGCTGCCTCGGAGCTGGAGCGGCAGCGGCTCCTGGGGAGGCCGTGCCATGGCTGTGGGCCGCCCTGCCTGGTCCAACATACCGAGGCGCTCCATGGCGCTGGAGGCCCTCCAGGCCAGTGCCTGCTCCTTCCCTCCTGCCTCCCCCTGCGTGTTTGCTCTGTGTGCTTTTTATGTTTGTTACTTATTTAACCCATCCATCCTGCACACGATATGCTCAGCAGCTATTAATTCCACCCCTCCAGCCCCTCTTTATTGGGAGCACACATTGGGAGTTGTGTTTTATGTATGCTGGAAACAGTAGGCAGACAGCGTCTCTCCCTCATTGGCCCAGCTCTGTATCCTGGAGCTGTGGCTGGAGGCTGGCTGGGGTCTGTCCCCCAGCTGTGGCTCAGAATACAGATCAGGCATGCTGCAGTAACCCGTGCGGTTCTTCCTCTTTGCCAGGGGGGACTGGCACACGAGTACAAGATGACCCCCATGAGCTGGAATGCCAGAGGAAAACCAAAGCAGAACAAGAGCAGACAGAAACCAACAGAAGGGACACGGAGAAGCAGGTTATTTTGCAGAAGCATGAAGGACAGAATTAGGAGTGGAAGGAAGCAAGAGGCCTTCTACAGCTTGTGCAGGATTTGGGTGTCTCTCGGGGGCCAGTTTCTTTGTGTTAGAGCTCATTAACTGTGCTAAGAACAGAATTCAGACTGATTATGTGATGTAGTTTGGTATCTTTTTTCCTTGATTTTCACCTACCTGGTGCATTTCCTTGTGCCTGAATAGTTATCTGGCTTCACTTAGGTTTTCTGCTGACCCAGTAAAATATGACAGTCAGGAAAGACCAAGTATTTCACCTGTCTGAGAGAGAAAAAACTTTTTGATATAGGTTGGAGTAAGTATTTAATTCTGGAAAACGTTCTGAGATCTAAGTTTTTTTATCTCTTGAATTTCTCCAGTTCTTGGTGTAGCAGAGTTGCAGGTTCTGTTCCTATCACAGTAAAAAATAAAAGTAATAAAATTAGGTGTAGTTAATATACAGTGTTTTTTTCCAAGCCTTGTCCCTGTTTTGGAAAGAATTGTTTGATGGGACCAGTCAAGCTGGGCCTGAGCACAGATCGCTTTGGAGGGTGAGGGTCTGTGTTTGGAATGATTGACACCACCTCTGTCTGTTGCTTGGGTGAGTCTGGCACTGCCTGGCGTGGGTGGTGGCTCTGTGGCCTCTCCTGCAGGCAGGAGCAGTGCGCTGCAGGTAGAGGTGTGTCTGTCAGCTCTCAAACAAGCCAAAATTTTACCTTCCCTGCATCAGGTTATGTGTAGCAAAATTCGGTGTTCTTTGCTGCATTTTCCTACAGCAAATGGACTTTTCCTTACTACTGGCTCTTGCTGGGTTGTTTCAGTCTTAAATATTTTCTTTGTGCATTAAGTGGTCAGAATTTAGCCCAGTGGGCTAAATTCTGACCTGCATAAGCAGGTGCAAAGTTAGCAGACTTACAGCCCCTTGGGCTAACCCTGCCTTTGGCCCTGGGCCTACCCTGCTGCCTTGCCAAAGCAGAATTTGCTAGTCCTGGTGTTTTTTTTTTTTTTTTTTTTTTTTCCCTTTTTTAAAATCCTTTTTTTCCTGCTGTGTGATCATTCTCTCTGACACAGTATCGGTCTCCTGATCTCATGTATTGGTGCATGAGCAAATTGATGAGCAAAGCATTGACAAAGTCCTGATGGTTGAGAGGCTGATGATGAATTGGGGGCCATTACAGAAGGTATTATGCATGTTCTACCAGCTGACACCAAACTTCCCTCCTAATGCCAGTTTTCTTCTATCTGGGAAATGGGTTGGATGCCGGCTTCTCCCAATTAAAGCCAGTGAGGTCATATATGTCCTAATTACAGGCCAGCCTTTTGTGTCTAAATGTGACAGACATGTGCTTGGGAAATTGCTTTTAATGCCTAAATAAACAAGAGCAACTCCATGACAGATTTGAATCGCAATTGGAAGTGCTCAGCCTCTGGAGTGCTGGGCTGACGAGGTGACAGCCACTTGTGCTGCTGACCCCTGCTTGAGATCTTTGTTCCTGGCACAGCACTGCCACTTTGTGTGGGGGCCTTCACTCGCCCTTCCCCTTGCTCTGAACAGGACTATGTCACAAACACATGCAGCAGCATCACTCAGGAGAGGATGCAGCTCTCCTGTAAGAGGAGGAGAGGACTGGGACAGAGATAAATTGAGTTTACACCAACAGCAGGGGCCCATGAACAAGCAGGTCTAAGACAAATCCACAGTAAAACACAGGATGGTTACACGTGGACTTGGAGTACTCCTGAGAAATCACAAGTGACTGCCATCACCATCTAGGCTGGGGGATGTCTCCACATGGGCAAATTCTGCTCCCAGGTACTTAGGGAGAAATCTGGACTGTTTCCAGACAAGGAAAACCAGTCTCTCCTCATTCAGACCACAGGCATAATGTTGCCCTTGTGCATGAAAGCTTTGAACACAAGGGGATAAGATCTATGTAGATTTTCAGGAAGAATCTTTTGGGGATATATGCATGTTAAACAATACACTTAACGCTGGACCAAAGGCAATGTAAGTGTTGTGCTTTATTTGACACTGGAGGCAAAGTGCCCCGTTTCCCGGGCAGCTTGCTCTTGCTTGCATATGTATTAGTTTCTATTGGTGGTATTCCCTGCAGGATTGTTTAAACTGGCTAAAACCTTGCTTGCTATTTTCCTGTGTTTTATAATGGTTGGCAATACTCAGTGCTCACCAGCAGTCACACATACCTGCTTGTGCCTGGCTCTTCTCATTTGTTCCCTAGGGCAAAGCTTGTGTCTGAAGGTTGGAGCCTGAGTAAGGAAACTCTGGTTATCTGTGAAAATCAGTAACCACATTTGTGGTGTCCAGAATAGTGGTGCTGTTGCAGAATGAGTATGGAGGAGTGGTGACCATAGGCACACCTTGTCCTTGGGCTCTCATGATTGCTGGTCATGATTCAGCCAGGCGCTTAGGTGTGTTCCAGGTGGTTGTGTGATAGGAAATGTGCTTGGGGCTCGGCCTGTGAGGATGTGCCTTGCTATTGTACCACCTGAACTCTCTGAACCAGGTTAGACTGACATCCCACGAAGCCCTCAAGCTTTACCTCGAAGGAGCTGTGCAGTCTCATTGGATCCCTTCAAACCCAGTGATCCTAAAGTGCTTCCCAGGTGCCAGGCACAGGCAATGCCCTGCCCATGTGTATATTGGAAGGGGACCTGAGCACACAGTTGTCACCCACCCTGATTTTCCAGCAACATGTCTTGCTCAGTGTGTGGATGCCATCAATGGTGTCACCAGAATCACAAAGGTACCTTGAGTTAAACCTCATCAAAAAGATTTTTGTCACAGCATGATGGGGTCTTGGGTTTTTAAAGTGTGAGAAACATCCAAAAGCCAAGGGTTTCTGTCACGTCAAAGTCCATAAAAAATCTTCAAGGATGAAGAACTTTATTTAAGGAATGACTTATGTTTATCTTGCCTTCTAAGCCATGCTTAGATCAGGAAAGGCTTGGCTCAGGAATGTGGGTGCCCTGATAATGGCTTGTATCCCCAATTTTTAGTGTCCAGTTGCCACATGAGCCTTCAGGACTGTACCCTGTTTGATGAGTGCCATATATTTGCTGTTTTTCAATAACAATATAACCAAATCTTCTGTTGTTCAGAAGTAAGCAGCCTTCCCTCGGGATGGGGGAGAGGGGTTTTAAAATCGGTGCAGTTGGCAGCGGGCAATGGGCATGGTGGCATTTGCGGTGCAGGGCAGACTGGGCCTCAGGCTGGCTCAGGCCTGGTATGCCATTTGGGCTGCTTGAAGCACTGTGACAAGGCAGGGGCTGGCAGAGCCTGGTTTAGCCTGCCCTTGTGGATGAACACAGTCTAAGTATGTGCATAAATTGAAATTGCAAGCAGTTCTCTTCAAGTGGGTGCTCGAGGTTATGTGCTGGCATAGGCACCCAGCTGGACCGAGTCTCATCCTTTCCCATGGATACTTTCCCATGGAACAGATCAGCATATTTGCCTGTGTGTCATGGCCCAAATCCTTTTATGCTGCCTGAGCAGAGAGTGCTGTCTGCCTGCTCTGTGGTGGGGCAAGTGCCCTGATGCAGGACCGGAATGATTCCCTTGGCAAGCTGTATTTTCTCCTTTGAACTGATGGGTGTCAAACCCACAGTGGTGTCAAGACAGATGTGAAGTGCTCAGGGCTCATGGTAATGTATCATGCCCTGTTGTTTTATGTTGATAGCACACTGGCACAATTTACGTCAGCTATTCTCCCTTACCTTGAACTGTAAGGCACAGCAGCTGTTGAGTTTATATTTACAGCGCTCTAAGTGTTTAGGCCATGCTTCTGACAAAGCACACACATATTTCATGATGCTCTGCAGCCTCGTGGGCTCTGACAGACCCTTCACATGGACGGATGGTGAAGCACTGAGTGAGAGTCAGAGAGGAGTCTGCTCTGAAGATGGGCTGTAAATTGCTGTTGAACTAAGATGTTTGTTCTCTCCAGCAAGCAACCTATTTTCATGATCCTTGCAGGACTTGCTGAGCTGTCCTAAAATGTGTCAGTGCTCTCTCAGGTTTGGTTACAGCAGACTGGTCTGCACAAAAGTTACCAGAGAAGTGGAAAGAACAGAGTCTGAATGGGTTTTACTTTCCTTTTCTCTTTAAGCCTTCCTTTCTTTTTCCCTCCCTTTGAACCCTGCTTTTAGACAGCATTAAAGAGTTAAAAATGTGAATAAAATCTGGGAGCATTCATAGCAAGACTAGGCGGGAGCTGTTGTGGAGTCAGAGCTGTGCCTGGATAGGTTGCTGAATCCCAGCCTCAGCCCAGGTGAGCTGAAGCATGAAATGAAGCCTTTATTACCCCGGGATGTGTGCTATGTCCTGGCACAAGAGAGGGCTGTTGGTTGCAGCTCTGCAGAGGTTTTCTGTCCTCTGCAAATGATGTGACGTCAACGCCATTTATTTGGCACAAGGTGGGGATGTTAGAGGAATAAACAGGTCTTGCCAATAAGAGCTTCATTCTTAGGGTGATGTGTGATAGCACCAACCAATCCATTTTAAATGACCTGGCTCCCGCAGGCATGGGGCTTTCTGCAAGATGAGGAGTGCTCGGGCAGCCAGAATAACAGCTCTGAGCTGTCTGTAACTTCTTGGGAGGCTGCGGGAATGCCCTGCAGGTGCAGGCTGCTCCTGTCTGTGGTGGGTGCATTTGTCTCAGCAGGAATGCGAGTAACTTTTCCCAGAGAACATGGGAGGTAAGTCTGCCCTGCTGCACGCTCCTGGTGTGAGCTTGAGGTAGGTCAAAATCCTCAGATGTGTTTGCACATTGACTCCCAAGTGGTATCCTGAGGCTGAAGTGTCTTGAACAGTCTGGGTCCTGCTCTCTTTGGCTTCACAGATACTTTGTCCTGCCACATTCAAGATCTATGCAGGCAAACCTATTCCATCTGCAAAGACTGTTTTTTCCTCCCTCGTCAGGGTGTTGTAAGGATAAACACAGCGGAGATTGCCAAGTGCTTATTGATAATAGGAGCCATATAACTACATGACATGGACATGCCACTTTTTTGTTCATGTGCCTGGTAAGAAAAGTATTATTTATCCCTGCAGCATCCTCTGAGAATGGAGAGTTCCCTCTGGGCTGCATCTGATGCCTTCAGGCTGATCACTCCTGTCCCTGCCATCATTCTCTACCTTATTCCCACACCCTGTAACTTACCCGTTAGCTCTTTTCTTCTCTAGAATTCATTTACAGCAGGCACCACCTCTGCCTCGTGCATAGGACCCTTTTCTCTCCCTCTGCAGAGCCCTATTGCACAAAAGCAAGTTCCTGGTAGGAATTTGCTGTTCCTTTTCTGTCCAGATGGCCCTTCTGAGCCCCACTTGACCTCTCACGAACAGGCTCTGGACTCAGAATCAGGAATTAGCCAACTTCATACTCTACTTCACCACAAACTGTGAAGAGCTTGGGCAGGAGGTTGGCTTCAGGGGGAGGCAGTGTATCGGAACACATTGGAGAAGCCACTTCATGCGAGAAAATGTGGGGAAGCAAATGAGTGATTGCCGTTGTGCCTGGAGCTGGAACTTGCTTTCCAGCAGGGCTGGGGGGGCCCAGAAACCCCTGCTGAAACAGAGAACTCCCTCAGGTGTCTGGTGAAAATGTTCATTCCCAGGGGTCCTTTCCTCCTGGAGTGGGCAAGGGGACGCTCCTAAGTGCTGCTCTGGCTGCCCCTTCGGAATCTGTCCCTGAGAGCCGCTTCCCTGGGCTGGGTGGCACTGTGGATGTCCCTTGTCACTGTGGCTGTTTGGTTCGTGCCAGCAGTGGCTGCTGGTGATGACCACGACGGGGACAGAATCCTGATGGGGAGGGTGCACTGCCACCTCCAGGCTAAGTGACAAAAGCACACAGTTGAAGTTTTAGCAACAGAGGCCAAACCTGGCCTGTAGCAACATGTGCAAGTTTGGTTGTAACAACAACTTCATTTGCAGAGGTTGAGTGGTCTGTAAGCTCTTCCAGCCTGGAAAGAGTTTGAGACTGGATTCCTTGGAGCATCCCTAAATGGTGGCGGAGAAAAGTCACTATTGGTGCTGCCAGCAGTGTGTGGGTGCTGGAGTAGGGTCCACCTAAAAGGAATTCTACTGAATTAGTGTAATGCTACCTTATGGTTGGGTATTCATCTGTTTTGTTTCTCTATTTCCTCCTGTAATAAGTCTTTCAATTCTAGAAAACTAAGACAAAATCAAAAAGTGTAAGAAGTCGTACAGTAGCCTAAACTGCATGGCCACTTGATAGTCATTTGTGCTTCTTGTTTTCTTTGACTTTTTTTTTTTTTTTTTTTGGTCTTAGTGACAAAGAAAATATTTACATTTTTTATATATTAGAAAAGTTCTATCTAAAAGTTTTGTATTTCTATAAAAATAGTCTTTTTGCTCACAGTTACATTATTTCAGCCCTGGTTCTGTGCTGCTGGAGACAGCTGGGAGGCAGTTTCTATTTGCTCATTTCTCTTCTTTCATCATAGCACAGTTTTGGATCCTGCCATATCTACTTTTCCTTTTCTTGCTTGATGACTGTTCACCTCAGTAAATCTTCATCAGAGTAAAGTTTTGAAATTAACACTTCAGAGCCTACTGTTGCTTTTAGGGCATCCAATTCCAGTGAAACCTCTGTGGAATGCTTATCACTGTACACAGCAAGGTTTCCAGTAGGTATGGGTGTAAATCCCAAATTTGACCGGTTTCCCCCTAAATCTCTGGGCTGGAGTATGGTACAAACTGTTTACAAAAGCTGTACCCACCACTGTTCCCAGGCTAAGGTTTTACCTGAGCAGGTGCTACTAAACTATGAGGGTTTCAGCCCTTGGCCCTACACTGGCAGCACTCTCGAAGTGCAGGTTATCCAACACAAGGCAAAAGCTTCAGAGTAGACATTCTTAGATTTCCAGTGTCACTCTCAGCCAGGCAGGATGGCAGTGTTTCCTGTGTATCAGCTGTAGGAGAAGCGTGCCTGTCCCTGAATCGCCGTCCAACAGAACAGCGAGATCATCCTGTTTGTGAAATGATGGCATTTTAATTCACTGGAAAAAGCAGCTTGAGCTGGCCAAGTTCCTCTTCTTTCTCCCCCTTTTTTCCTCCCCTTTCCAGCTCCCATTCACTGCAGCTAAACTGTGGCCAGAAAGACTTTGCAGAGTGCGGTTTCAGCAATATTCTCTCCAGAGCCGAGACATCCTCTGCTTTTTACTTCTGCCAGCAGCAAATTTTGAGGAGTGATTTATGAAGTTCAAGGCCTGGGGCTTTGTAATGGAGACATTGACAGACCCTTAACTGTAGCATTGTGGAATGCAATACAAGAATACATCAAATAATATTCCTGAATCTGCCATAATGCTGGATATTATCACTCATTATCATTGTAAGAAAGGGGTGATTAAACTAATAGTTACTGAGAGACATTTCTGGTGGCAGGAGGCAATGATGAGAATGAACTGACCTCAGTATACATTTAAAACTGGGAATAATGGGAAGTGGCAGGAAGCCAATAAGTGAACATGGCCCACAGCTCAGATCAATGAATTACGTTTTTTCTGCTTTACAGCAGTACATGGTGTTTAATGAAAAATCAATAGCCCCCTGTAACTCAGAGCTGTAATCAATCGTTTGACCTGAAGCTTTCCCTTTTTTCTTCTTCCCTTTCCTCCCTCCCCTCCCAGGGAAGGTGTCCTGGGCTGATGACACAATTCAGTTGCGAGGGGCAGTACTTCACCACGCTTACAGAGGGAACCCTGCTGCAATTTATACCAGCAGCAAATGTAGATATTTATATGGAAAATCTGGGAATGGACTTGGCCAGCTGTTGCTGTTGCCTTTTGCAGAGAAGTCAGAGCCATGCTTATGGCAGGTAGGTCATGTCAACAGGCCTTAGGCCCCTGGTGCCTGCCAAGGATGTTCAAGGGAGTTGTTTGAACATCAGGGAAGGGAGAACATCAGTGTTGGAAGTTGGTGGGAAATCCACCGCAGCCAGCAGTGCCTGTTGACTTAAGAAGGATCCATAATGCTGGGTGTTGGGGTGTAGTCTGTGATGTATTCCAGGAAGAAGTTGCTGTCTGAGTTTTGCAGTGAAGTTGAGGAGATGTTGCTCATAATGCTGCAGGGTCTCTGCAGGGTCTTACTGGGCTGCACTGACAGCAGGTGTGATGTGGGGCTCATGTATGATTGCTCCTGATTTGCATCAGTGAGGACAGGAAGAAAAATCAGTAATAAACCCCTGCTCTCAGCAAGTACCTGGAAAGGTCTGATTTTGGAAGCTAATGCTTTAAGAGCTACTTGATTGGAGGTTTGTTTCTTTGGTTGGCTGAGTTTTTTTGGGTTGTTTGGTTACGGGTTTTTCATGTCTTTCATCTCCCTTGCTGGTTCCTTGCTCTAGTCTTGTCACCAACTACCAGAACCGAAGAAGATCTCCAAGGGAAAGAAGTGAAGTGTTGACAATGATGAGGACCTGTTTGCTGCAGAATTGTTCCCAACAGCCTGTTTCTGATGGTTTTACTCAGCCTCCTTTTGAATGCCTCAGAGACAAAAGGGCACCTTTTGCCATGGCAAGGCAGCTCTTAAGTGGGAAGGTTTTTGCTCATAACCTGAACTCTAAGGCATCATCTCAGTCTGTTGGTTTGGGTCTCTCTTTAAGCACTGACTAAGCAGTTTTCTTTTTTGATACATTGGAAAGATAAATGGGTTAAGCTAACATTTATAGCATCTCGCTGCCTCCTCACTCGCCCAGCCCCCTGTTCCTTGTTGTTGCGCGGGAGGAGAAGAGAACAAGCGTGTCTCCAGGGTCTGACGGCTCCCTTCTGCTCCTCCGTGTCCGTGGCTGCTGCTGTGCCTGCTGGCTGAACGGCTGATTTCCTGGCACCGTCACAGCGCTGGGCCCTTGGCGGGAAGCGCAGCTCACGCAGGATTGCCAAGCTACTCTTTCCAGGGATTGTGTGTGCCACGACTCTTGCTTGGTGTCACGTGCTGCAGCCTTCTGAATTCTCTTTCCATGCGGCTAAATTGCGGGAGTGAGGGGGTATGATGGGACCTGGCCCAGCTGGGGGAAATGCTGGGGTGGAGACGCCAGGTTTCCCGAGGGGTATGGAGTTAGTCATGCGTGTTTTGGTCTGTTTTGGAGCTTTGGGTGGAAACTGGATGGGAAGAGACTGTTTCATGTCAGAACTGCACACATGCCTGTATCCTCCTCTCCAGAGAGTGTGGATGACTTGCCTGTCCATTGACATGCTGGGACAGTGTCTGTCAGTACCCTCTCCAATCCTTGGCTGGACAGGACTTGGCGACCCCAAGGCAGGCTGACCCCAGGGGAAGCCATGTTCTCTGAGCAGATCTCCACAGCAATGATGGGCATTCCATTCCTTCTCCTTCATTCTCTGACCAGTGCTTAGCCTTTAGTGACTGGTCTTCCCTGTGTGGCGTCCTGCTGACCTCTTTGCTTGGAAAACACAGTTTGGGGTTGAGGACAAGCTCCTTGTACTTCTAGACTGTTCCTGAGAGGTGCTGAGGGAGGAAAAGGCCTCACTGTACTATGTAGGAATGTGTGTGGGTCTTGGAATTCTCTGTTCCTAAAGGATTTACAAGATGATTCCTTGCCCTGTCCTACAGCTATTGAGATTTGGAACAAAGGGAGTGGGTACCACCCAGAAAGAACATGTTCTGGGGTAGCTGAGCAGCGGTAATTTTGGGGTTGCTCTGAAACTGTTCCCAAACTGGGAGAGAGAACTGGACCTAGCACTCAGAACATCTACACTGGTTTTATATGTCATGTTTGGCTCTGAAGACACATTTGCTTTTATTCCTCTGTGATCCCAGTTGTGACACTGTTGAGTGGCTGTGGGTGCAAGCCAAGCAGCCTTCACCATACTCATTTTCTGTTCCATACATTCCAGACCTTCACCTGGTCTGAAAGAGGACTGGCAGAGGACTTTGGGATTTGGCTTCAGGAGAGATGATCCCTTAAATGCCAGTAAAATGGAAAGTGAAACTCTGCTGGAGATCTTGCTCACTCCCCACTGCCACATCTGTGACTCTGAACTGCCTCCCCTGTTGCTGGCACGCTGGGTGCAGCAGGAAGCAAAAATGCTGCTGGTAACAGTGCTGGGAGTTAGACGGCCCATGAAACTCTCAGTCTGGCTGATGCAAACCTCCTCCTGCTAGTGGAGCGAGTGAATCCACAATAACCCTGGATTGCTGCAATGGCAGCATGGCAGGTGGCTGCAGAGCAACGAGGAGCTCTCAAGCTGTGGTAAAACACTGCATGGCAATGATGTAACAGCCACATCCCACCCGAGCCCGTGTGCTGAACAAAAAGGACCAGCTTCTCCACGGGTGGAAATTTGGGGAGCAGCACTGATTGGGGCGGCCAAGGCCTCAGCCCTGGGGCTGCTCACCCAAGTCTTGCCATCAATCTCTGCAGGGCCATTTGGAGATGAACCTGTATTTTTACCTTCTGCTGCTTGTCTTAATTGATTTCTATTTTTTTTAAAATACTGTTTGTTAATTCACGTTGTGTCTTTGGCCGACCAATTATATGCATGGCCATATTGTGTGACTGCAGCAGTCTGGTGCGGCGCAAGGAGTGCCACATCATGTGAGACGTTTCATCTCCATGAGTAACCTCAGCACCATGGCAAATGAATACACGGATACAGTACAGCCAGGAGAGATGAAACGCGTTGACCGCTGCCCCTACTCACCACACAAATGTCATTCTTTTGGAATTTTTTTCCCCCCTTTCTTGTTTTCCCGACACATTTTGGTCCCTTTTCGCTTCTCCCCTTTTCCCTTAAGTAGAGATGACACAGATCAATACCTTTGATGGAAAGTAATAATCAGGCCTATTAAGTGACAAAGGTTTACTCTGTAACAGCTGTGCTGGCGGGAGAGGAGAGCTTGTCTGACTAATGAATCATGAAACAATCAGGCAGTAGCCATTTGTGTTTAGATCTGTAAATATGGTGTGGTTCAAGTGCCAGACCATCTCCAGCACTCCAGCTGGGGGCACAGATGGTCCACATTCAGCACAGCACAAGTGTAAAGAAAAGCCTCCCTCCTTCCCCCTCTCCTGCCTGTCCCACAGTGCCCCTCCCAAAGGAGGGAGCAGCCAGCTTGGGGATCCACTTAGGCTGTGGGCAGGAATCCTGAAGTTGCCCTTCCACACTCACCAGCTCCCAGCAAAATGCCTGCTCCCTTGCTTTTTCAAGGCACAGGAAAAAAACAGGAAACCCCTCAAAACCTATGTGTTGTATAAAGACATATTTTGTATAAAGACACATGTTTTGGACTAAAACATTGGAGTTTATTCCTTCCTTTCTATCCCTTGGATTTCTTTCTTATGCTCTGCTGATACCTTTCCTTCCTCAAGGCATCATGATGTCCACTTGTTAGTCCTGAAAGGCAAGTGAGTGACACAACAGGAATTGTTGTGCCACAGGAGCTGAGCCTGGTGAGAGAGGGAAGGAAATAAAGTTGTCAGGGATTTCAGGCTCTTTCCACTCTCTTGACTTGAGCTGGGGGTGCTACTCCCAGTACTGGGGGCTGAGGCAGCCCTTTCCTCAGCCTATGGGAGACTGGCTGTCCAAGGGACAGGAGTGCCAAAGGGAGAAAGAGCTGAGCGTGCAGGTAACCCATTTCCTGGGGTTTGTTCTTTTGGGGCAGTGAGGCTCTGCTGCTGAGACATATTTTGTTTGCAATATATATATATTTCTGTCTTTACCCTGCTAGAATTATAGAGTGTACTTGAAAGTATTTAATAAATGCTTTGTTGTCTTTTAGTCTCCTAATAGGGAGGTGGTGGTGGGCCACCATTATCTGGATTGGTCCATGGGACAAAATGATGGATTATTAGAACTGTGATCTGCTTTCCAAATCCCTCCAAAGAAAGCAGTAATGCCAGAAGCAAGGGAAGGACTTGCCATTCTTACTTTGGTATTTATGTCTCCTAGGCATATCCAGTTGGCCACCATCTCTGCTCCTTGTTGTTGATTTCTTTTATAGATTGTTACTCCCTCAGTAGCCTCCCACCTTCAACAAAAGTTCTTTCCAGTGGTTCTGGCCTGAGGCTCCAGCTCAGTCCTGTGGGGTTTTGTTCTGTGCTGCACCTTCTGTGCTGCACCTTCTGTGCTGATCCCTGCTCACACAGCAGTGAGAGTCAGGGAACTCATTTCACTGCTTGGTAATTTATGCTCATGTCACTCTTGCAGTATAAATAACTCTACAGGACACCAGCCAGTGAAGAGACATCCTCAGTTTATGGAAAGCACAGGTAGATTTCTGTGCCTCCACTACCTGCTTCTAACTCCTGCGAGGGCCCAGAAACATATAAATCCTGCTCAGGCCAAATGATGTAAAATATTGGGGAATTCCCCCCCATCACCTGCCTTTTGGGCTGTGACTTGCACTCTGTGAGTTGAGTTATGGTAAAGAACTATATACAGACTTGTTAGAATTTCAGAGGTGTCAGTGAGAGAGAGTGAAGGCTGGCTTTGATTGAGGTGGTTTTAACTCTGATCCTTTCTCTCTCACTCTCTGTGTGAAAAGGGATTTGGGACTGAGGTTACAGACCAGCACAACTCAGTGCAGTCCATTCAGACTTTGCTTCCAGAATCTAGAAACAAATACCTAGTTTTTATGTCTCAATGTATTTGGAGAGGTGTCTAAAGCACTGGAGAAACTACTTGAATTCAGATGACTTTCAAAAGAAAACTATTTAAAGTGTAGAATGAGGCCAAGGTGAGCAAAGAGCACAGAAGAGGCAGGTGAAGACTGCCTGGCTGCCGTACCACAGCCCTTCTGTGGCTGTGGGCTGCTAGGGTGCCCACAGTGCAGGAGAGAGTGAGCTTCCAGTGCCCTGAGTGTTCAGTGCATGATATTCACCTTGCTGGGCTTTTTCACAAGAGTTCTGAAGCCCTCAGCCTGGGTAGCTCAGGATGACACAGTCTGAAGCAGGGAGAAAAGACAAAGAGCAGAGGGAGCAGACTTTTTTCTTCTCCATTCATTTGTTAAGCCATTATTTGTGTGGACAAAGAAGCAAGTTTGCCAAAACCCTAAGAAATACAGAGTTTTTGGACTTCAGCAGTAGTACCATTCTGGCCAAAAATCACATTATGTCCCACCTCGTTTGAACTGTTGAATGGTTATGTCATGCAGGAAAGTGGATGAGGGAGAAAAGCTCCCAGACTCTTCCAGCTTGATCAGAGCAATCAGTACACCTCACAAAGGTAATTTTTCTCTGACTTAAGGCCTGCCTCTCTGTTTGCAGTGTTATTTGCTTGCAGTGACCAAAATGCCTTTGAGAACTTTGAGAAATTTAAACTCATGTAATAATGTCTTCATCCCTCTCTTGTCCAATAACTTCCTTTCCTTTTTTTCACTTTTGGGG
Source organism: Anomalospiza imberbis (assembly GCF_031753505.1). NCBI lineage: Eukaryota > Metazoa > Chordata > Aves > Passeriformes > Viduidae > Anomalospiza > Anomalospiza imberbis. Next base: position 43,635,130 of record NC_089684.1, on the reverse strand, counting down.
AGTAGAATAGATTCTTTTTTTTCCTCAGAAGCTAGGCTGAATTTTAATTTTTGAAGGCATCTTCTTAGAAAAAGCAACTGGGGCTGTGCACAGCTGGCTCTTGAATATGGAGTTTCTACTGAAACTTCCCTGCTATTATCTTGACAATGTTATTATTATCAAAGCCTGTCAGTATTAGGTATGACAGTGAGTGCTCACGGCAGGGAGGAGCACAGCCTGGTCAGCAGAGGAAGGGGGCCACTCACAGTTGTGCACCCTGTTGCAAAAGCCATAATAATTTAATCTTCTCATACTGGGGTCTGCATTTCCTCTGGCCTGTGTAGAGCTGCTGAGTGCCTGGCTTGCTTTGGCCAAATCACTAGTGCCATTACTTGAGAATTTGCGAGACTTCAAATAGAAGATCGTGCTGGTAATTACTTCAGGGCAGGATTGGGGGTTATGGTTTTTTTTTTTTTGTTGTTGTTGTTCTAGAAATAAATTATTTAACTACTGAAATGAGGCAGGCTTCCAACTTTTGATTGTAATTTAGTTCAAGGTTGTGTTAAATATGTTGGTAGATAAACCACTCTCCTCCTTTGCCAACCTGCTTAGCAGAAACCAGGGAAGGCAGATCAGGTCAGTGTCAACTCGGTGGGTATGCATATCACATACTGTAGTCATTAACTACCAGCTGCATTATCCGGGTATGGATTTTACTTTTTAGCACTATGTTTGTTCTCTGATCGATCAGCATATAGTAGGATATGTTACCTGTCTCACTGTAAAGACTAATAGCTTGGCAAATCGGTCCATGAGGCGTTCTCATTCCTTTGCACAAATCTGCTTGGTCATAGAGAAGTCAGGACTGCCATTTTCCTGGAAGACTGGCCCTTCCAAACCAGTTGTTACATAACCCCTCTGAGTCCTGTTGGGATGTGCAGAGGAGGAGCTGTACAAGGTGAGCTGGTCAAAACTGGCTGCTGAGCATGAATTCTCTGGAGCATGTGAGTTGCTCCCAGCCAACAGAAAGCACTTTACTGTGTTTAAGCAAAGTACAGGAAACAGAGCCCGGGGCCTAAGCTGCTGTCTTCACCAAGGCACAGATTTGCTTGTTTGTAGTATGAAAAGGCTCAGTAGCAAATTTTGGTTTGCCAGCTAAACTAAAGCTATACATGAAAAAATCACAGGCAGTGGCTGCTCATCCAAAAGCTGTTCTGAGGCATTCTGTCTTCCTCTCTTTGTGCTTGCATGTCTGTATCCAGAGTGAGAATATCTCACAAAGAGGTGTACACCTGGAAGTGTTAGAGCCAGCTTTGGCCAAGCTCACGAAAAAACAGTGTTAATTTTAAACGCAGGCTGGAGATTCCCATGGCCACAGGGGTCCTGCCCCTTGTTTAGCAGCCTGGTGGTCTGAGGCATCGGGGTCAGAGTGCGTCTCTGGGGCTGTGTCTATTGTCTGCCCTTCCAGCTTGGGCTGGAGAGAAGGACAATGGAGTCTGAGCAGTCCCTGCTGCCGAGCCCTTGCCGCTGGCCGTGCCTGGTCATGAATTATCACAGGGAGCTGCTGACACTGGGTGGCCACCCAGGAGCAAGGAAGAAAGGCCTCTCCCTTGGAACCGGAATACCAGGAACAAGGTTTGGGTTGAGCCAGCTGGGGCGGCAGGGCTAACACCCTTTATCTTCCTTTGTTGGAAGTTGCGGGTTTTTTGGCAAGAGGAAAGCTAGGGATGGGAAGTCCTGCATTTCCCCAGGGCTGACCAGGGTCCTGGCAGCAGGGACACCAGCCCCTGTGTATACAAGGTTGGCAGTCATTTTTATCAGGAAGGTAGGAGGTCTTCTGCTGCCTCAGGTACATATCACACGGACAGTGGGGAACACAGACAGGCAGGACAAAGGGAGATGGAGAGCATGGGGAGAAGCAGTCAGAGATATTTGCCTCTTTGATATGCCTGTTGTCGTGGAGACCAGGAAAATATTTTGCTGTTGTTCTTGTGAGTTGCTGTTGTCATCCATTCCTGTTTTCCTTTGGAAGTTGGTGAAGCTACAGCTGGGTACAGCTGGAGAAGAGAACAGAACAGCATGGGTTGTTGCTGCCAAATAGGGGGCTGCTTGAGGAAATTGAAAAGCCACATATTGCTCACAGAAAGAGATTATGTGCACTTTTGTACCACTGATCTCAAGCCCTTGTTACAGTCTAAAAACAAAGTGGCAGGCAGAAGGTAGTTTTTAGCTATAGATGTTTAAGATAGCTCCAGTGCAGTCTCTGTGGCTGCAGTATCCCCATATTGCCCTGTTCCACCCCCAGCAGAATGGTGTTTTGGAGTTTGTGGCTGTGTGTAAGCTGTTCACAATTCAGTACAGGCTCCTTCTGAGGAGAGGTTTCTCTTGCCAGCCATCACAAGGGATACCTGTACCTTGTGAAACCCTTGTTTCTGGCTGCTGTGCTTGGCAGGACAGCAGGCTATGGGGGCTGCTGCTCACTACATGGAACAGCAGGTTAAACTCGCACTGAACTTCTCCAGAGGCTGGCAGACTTGCATTGACCAAGTGCCTTGCCCAGGTACACGAGAGGTAGCTGCATTCCTGTTGCTGCCTTTGCAGATCCCAGTTCTGGGCAGGGTCTTCGCACGCTCTGGTATTTCCTGTGGCTTTACACCGAGCCACTGCTTTCTGAGCAGCTGCCTAACATGCTGCTGGCATGGCGGGGGTTAACTGGGACATCACCTTCTGGTCCCACTAATTGTGCTCATTTGCCATGCTGTGGCTTCCAGCACCATTTCAGACACTCGAGGATGTGAAAAAGATGGAGCGAAACCAATGCAAAGTGGGCTTGAAGTGACTGCTCTCCTAAATGTCAGCTGCCCAACTAAATATAACCCCGAGAGTAGAATTTATGCTTTGCACTCCTTCGCTTTTTATTGTGGGGAGAAAAAAGCCAGGAGCTCAACGGGCTGTAACTTTAATAGGTCATTCCAGCCAGTGCTTACCTTTACAAAATCCTGCTAACGCTGGGAAGACAATACAGTGATCAAAAGCAGTGATGAGATTTTTTAGCAGCATTAACCGTCATGACCTAGCAAAATGAAAGAAAATGGTTTAACAGAACTGTCAGATCCAATATAGCTAATAAAGGCATGGATAAATGTTTATTACATACCGGAGACAGATCATTTCTGTACAGAAATTGAGGATGACCTTTACTGATAACTCTTATCTGCCTGATATCCTGAATAAGAAAAAGAGAGGGGGAGACAGGGCTGTGCTATTGCTGGTGTTTATGAAAGTGGAGAAAAATTACCATTTGCAGATGATGGTTTTTAGACAAGGCCTCTCAGTAAAATAAAAATATGGAACTGTTCGTTCTCTGCAAGGGACTCCAGGCTCTGACCCAGCTGCATCAAATGTAATGAGTGTGTCCAGCTGGGGCACTTTATGGAGACTTGCTTTTCATACATTTTATGTACGTGCATACACACATTTTTGTATGTTTGTGTATGAGTCTGTGTTTAGGGCAGTACCCAAGTAATGCTGCCCTGAGCCGCCTTCCCTCCAGCTGGGTTTTTGTGCTGAGCACCAGTAGCTGAAAGCAGACTTCCAAGGGAGGCTAGTTCCCAAAAACTCCTGCTGAAACTCAACAGCCAGACCTCTGGAAGAAATGAGAAACGGAAGCCATTTATTTTTAACTGTAAATGGCATGTAAGCTTCTTGAGGCAATCTGCCTTCTCTGTTCCCATTCCATACAAAGCAGCATGTAATTGCCAGTGCTGAACCTGTCAAGTGAGGCTGCAGAAGTCCCACCTGACCTGACAGCCAGGTAAACATGGGAGTAAAGGAGCAGACAGGTCAGCAGGCTGCCTGAAGCACCAGGAGTGGGCTAGCAGAGTTCTGCTGTCAGGCAAAGAACAAGTAAAATGCAGACTTTTTTCCCCTCAGCCTAGAGTTCAAGCCCCAAACCCCTTGCTTTCCTGGTGTTATCAGCGTGATGTAGAATTGATATGCTGGAAACACAGTTGTAGCCATGAGGGTGAGCCTCTTCCAGAAGGGGAACATCACCAGCTACCTGTCAAACAACTGCCTGGAATGAGATGTGAGTGAAATCGGAATCAGGCCTACCACATGCAGTCAATCATAAATGATGCTGTCTCAGTAATGGCTGCAATTAGTTATGAACTTCAATCATTGCTACCGTTTCCATGTTGGCCAATTATGCTGCAGGAATTACCAAGTAACCCATAGCACATTAGCTCTCTGTACTGCCATTGTGGGGAGGGCTCAGGTCACTGGCTCCTTGCAGGATGAATTAGCACAGCTCTCCCTGCACAATGGTGCTAGGCTGATTTACCGGGCTTAAGGCTGCCCTTTGTCTGCTGGGGGTGCAGCAGCAGCACGCTGGAATAACAGCTTTGCAGGGGAGACTTACCCAGCCTTACAGGAACAATGGGAAGTGCGTTTTCCCTGGCTGTACATGTGACTTACTAGATGCTGCCAGTAATTCTTAGGTCTGGGGGTGGTTCATCAATAAGCTGGAATCAGACTTTAAATGGTGCAAATTGAAGCTGGGAAGAGAAACACAAATAATGGGCTCACCTGACTCTAAAGTGTAAAAGATAAGCAATTTCTTAAACTAGTGCTGATGAGAGGCTTAAAAGTTCCATAGGCATCTGCCCTACAGCTGATGGAATGCCTTTTGGTTTGCAGAGATGTGTAGGACTGCTGTCTTCTGAGGGCAGGAATGCTTGGCCAAACATGGCAGGACAGTTTGTTCCTGCTCATATGGACTTTGCCTTGATGCTGTTGATGCTCTGTCACTTGATTTCTTCAGACAACAACTGACTTGGCTCTTTATGTGAACCTTTCTTTGTCAAGTTGTATGGAAAATACTATTCTTGACTGCTGAGAGGCATTTCTGTGTTGGCAACCATAAATCCATGGTAGCTGAAGTGTTTGAATACTTCAAAGCTTCCAGACCAGGCCCACAGCCACACTGTATTATTTTGGGTGAGAACAGCACTCTAAAGGCTGTTCTTGATGAGATCTCAAGGTCCGAGTTCTGTTACTCTCATGGATGTGGAGCCTGTAGTTTGAAGATCTCATACCTGGGGTGCTCTGGGGTTTCAGCAGGAATTACTTCAAAACAGAAAATCTTGGGGAAATTTGTTGCAGTTTTAAAACAGAATATTTTGTCAAAATCAAATTTATTTAAACGGGGAACAATCACTCTATTGGCTGAGAAGAATGCAAAGATTCAATGAGGTATGAATAGCTGTAAGATGGTACAATTACCACCTCAGAAACAATATATTTGTAAAGTTAATTCCTCTTGAACATGAACAATCTCCTTACACTTGACCCCTCTCTATTGCCTCTTCCATGCTTGAACTCTCCTTGAACTTTGTAGATCCATCTTGAGAGTATGATATGGCCATCTCTTTTGCATCTGGTTATTTTAGCTCCAATTTGCAGCCCTAAAATGGCAATTATGGTGATATATTGCTCAAGTCACCCGACATGGATGAGTATCGGGATCAGTGCATTTATGCACAGGAGTAGTGAATGGAGACTACAGCTATGATTTTAAATGACTTGATTAATTCTGAAACAACACTTCAGAGTCCATTACATTCAGCAGGTGTTGGGGTTCAGGCTGCACTCCCATTACATATTCAGGCTGCCTTCCCTCAAACAGCACAAGCATGTCATCTTTATTGACCCCTCTTTTTTTTGTGTGTCCCGCATTCCTTTCCTCACCCTTGCTCCTCCTTTCAGATTTTCCCTGACTTTTACAGCAGGACAGGAGGGGCAGGTTTGGGATAGAAGTGTCCTTGCTGAGGTTGCTGGCCTCTGTCAGTCTGTCCCTTGTCCCGTGGGCAGTACTGCCAGGAGGGAGAACGAGAGCAAAGCATAGAAATCATCTCAGCTTCAGGGCTGACTGGATCCAGATAAAGCAGGGAGCACCGGGCTGAAAACTCTTGCTATACATCACTCTGTAAGGACAGCCTTTTGTAAGGATCAGTTGTCATGGGGCTTCATTATGTGCTTGTCGCCTTTATTGGAGTCTTTGTGGCCTGATCCTGATGCGCTCTGTGTCTTGTTTCAGCCAGAATAATTGCTGCAGTTTGGGGAGTTCAGCCCAGCAGAGCTGCGGGCTCCGACAGAGAAACAAGACCCTATTCAGGGAGAGCACTGGAACGACTGCACTGTGGCCAGGGTGCTCCTTCCCATGAATAAGGGGACAAAAGTCTGGGGCTAATGAGAAGCACGACGTTGGAGTGTTTGTTTTAAAGACAGTGGCTCATTCTGCACACTGTGCTCTGGAGGCAAGGGAAATTCTGTCGGGGGTCGGGAGTCTCCCAAAGGAAGGGGCTCCTGTTTGCCCTGAATGTGTAGCTCTTCCCAGCAGAGGTGACAGTGCATGAACCTGCTCTGGAGTCCATGGAAATCTCTGGAAGCCTGTCTGCATCATGGAATGTGCTGTAATAGGACAAGCACAACGCTTGGCTGAGTTGTATGGGAGGATCTACTTGGAGACATTCATGGGGGATGCAAGGTTTGCAGGGCTTGCCCTAAGGCTCTGTTGGAAAGCATTCCCGGCTCAGACCCACTGAGGGAGTGGAGGAATGATCTGTACAGAGCTCTGTAGAAAGCTCCTCAGGGATCAGATGAGAATAGTTCTGGACATCCCGGGGGGGGGCAGATAAGAAGTAGTTCTGTAGTTCTTTACTGTAATTAGGGTTCAGACCTCTGAACCCCAGAGCCTATCAGGGTAATATCTAACATGGCCTAAAAATGCAAAGGATTGGGTGTGAGGGGTTGTGGGGTTTGGGTTCCATTGCTTTGGGAAAATACCTATTTTTTTCTATCCTTTTTTCCCCTTGGTGCTTTGTCAGACCTTTATTTAATTTTTACGGTAGATGGAAAATAGTGTGCCAGCCATCAGCAGAGGTGACTAACAGGACTCTCTGCCCAGAGCCTGCTCTGTGCAGGGTAAACCATTCCTGTGGAAGCTGTTCCTGACCTGGGGGGTGGTTCTGTGCAGTCTCCCCGCTCTGCACAGCCATCTCTCCTCCCACCTATGCCAGCGAGGAGGCTCCTGCTCAAGGGCTCAGGCAACAGCGTGCATTCACTGCAACATCCAAACCAGGGGTTGTTTATATTCCAAATCCCATTTTTCAGCACTGTCAATTTTTCCCTTACGGGCAAACGAAAAGACAGTTAAAGGGACTTTTGGTGACATCCCCCCTGTTTAATGAAGCTTGGAGTTATGGGCAAGTGACTCGAAGTGCCTTTATTATCTGCATGAGTGGGCGAGACCGAGGGTCCAGCGGTGTGCACAGAGCTCCCACAAATGTGCACATTGATCATGGCTAATCAGAGCGCCTGGGTCAGGGGGGCTGCAGAGATGGAGAGTGCTGAAAAAGCTGACAAATGAAGCAGCAGAGCTTTGGGTTAATGTGATATTCAAACAAAATGAGCTATTCAGTTTCTTAGGAGCTTGTCACTTTTCTTTTTCTCTGACATTTTGCTGGAGACTGCAATGGGGAGACGGGGGGAGAGTGAGAGTGCATGAGAGAGCAGTTTCCTAACTGGGGGAGCAGGATAAAGTCCTTCAAGTGGTTCTAAAGAGCAGAAGGGAAAGGCATGAGGGAGTGCAATTCTCCTGTGTCCGCCTCACTTTGTGCTTTGCACTCTAATTTTAGAGTAGAACACTTTTTAGTTGTTTTTTTCAGAAGGTGATTCTACTTTGCTACCTTTGTAATTTCTGCAGCCATCTGTTACTCCGCAAAAAACCTGCTCAGGCTGGAGTGTAGCTAAAGAGGAGACATTTGGGGTGCTTCTCAGGCCAGAGCTGGGCTCTCCACAGGGCTAAGTTCAGCACTGTAAGAGGTGAGGAGCTGTGTGCGATACTGATTTGGTTGGTTGGTTGTTTTTTCAGAACCACTGACTGCATTGAAGGCTGCAGGTGAAACGTGTGTGTCAGAAGCAGCATTATTGCCTTACTTGGGCTTCCCATGGCTTTCTGGTTTCTTAATAATAAATGCCTCACCTGAGGCATTTATTTATTGTTAAAAATTCCCTGTATTTCCAGTGCTTTGCATGCTGGAAGTCCAGCTAGTAAGGCACAACAATTGTACCTTAAGTGGCATAAATGGTATCTGCCAGCTCCTGTGTGGAACTGTACAGACCAGACCACAGGTTTAGGGGTTTGCTCCTGTCACCCCTGCAGGGCAGCAGGGGGGCTGGAGGTCCCTGCTGTCAGCTCTAGGCTCTCACCAGAGGAGTGGTTGGGTTATAGTACAGTTGAGGCTGGGGTACTCTAAAGAAAGTAGCATCTCATGCTCCAGGGAGCTCTTAGCAAGAGCCTGCCTGGAATTAACAGCTAAAGAGATTTATTTGGTGCTCTCTAGGTTAGAGGGACGTAATGCTCTAAGGAGTGAGAGAGATTTGAGGAATGCAGGGTCAGAGCTCCTGGAAGACCTTTGCCGATTCAGTAATCCTGTGGGCATGCAGTGCTGAGTTCAGCTCCTGGGAGGGGACTGCCTCTGGAGAGCAGGAGATCCTGGGAAGTGCCACAAAGCTTCCCAGGGAAAGTGCAGCAAAGGACCACACACTTGTGCCTGACTACCTGGGCCATCCCTTCTCTGTGCAGCTGTTGATCAGGAAATCATTCTAGAAAAATTAATCAAATTTTGCTTTTTAAGTGGAGTTTCATGCCTCTCAGTCAACTTTGATTTCTCATGTTTTACTTTGGTTCTCCCTACTCTTTCCTAAGCATTTTCTTCTTCTTGGAAAATCTGGAAGTTATTTTTTTCCTAACTTGCATTTACTTCAGGATTTACAGGGGGCTCTGAAATGGTTTCGCTGTTCCATCCCAGATGCAAATAACTCTGAGTCCCCCAGCAAGACATTGCAGGGCTTAACCAGGAGAGTGTGTGAGGTTGGCAAGAAGAAAACCATGTCATACCTGCACTGCAGGGAACAAGGAATTTGTCTTTTCAGGCTGCTCTCTGGAACGGTGTCACAATGAAGTTGGGAGGAGAAAGGCAGAGTGAGAGGAGGAGAGGAAGAACATGGCTGTTTGCCTGGTACTTTTGGAGTGCATGACAGCTCCGGTTCAACAGTGGTGAGAGCAGCCCGGTATTGTCATCAGGCTGGAGGCTGCAGCCTCTAAAGCTTGGGACAGCACAGCTCATATGGAGCTGACAGGAATGTGTAAGAGCAACAATGCATAACATAGCAAAGCCCTGGATTTCTTTTTCCCCACACACTGCAAAAAGCACAACAGATGGAAGGAACACCTTGGGGAAACAGTCATGGAGCTGGGGCTCAGGATATGGGAATTCAGCCACTGAGGTGGTACAAGACCAGGGATAAGCAGATGATCTGCCTCTCCTTTGTTTTGAAGATCATTTCAAAATGTTATTCTTTCTCCCCGTCTGTTTTGACTCTCAGTTCTTCAGGGCTAGCACAGTTTCATATTATCTCCCTTTTAGAGAGGGGCTTTCTTCCAGCATGAACCTGTCCTGAAGTACAGAAGAACAATACCGACTATTTGTTAATGCTGACAGCAGAATTATTTAATCTTCCCCTGCTCTAACCAGTCCTGCAGTCTGCTGCTGCCTGCTGTGTGAGGTACTTGGCAACATTCTTCTACAACAAGCTCTCTCTCCTCATCAAGCTTTTGTCTCAGAGATGCATGTGAAGCATTTCAGTTTTTTCACCCTTTAATCAGATGCCTGACCTGTTCTGAACAGTTCTCAGCTTATGACCTCTTCCCAATAAACAAGTTTCAAACAAGCTGCCACATCAGATTTTGTGCAGGAACGACGGTGAGACAGCAAGGAGAGCTGATCATGCCAAATAGCACTCTTTGGGCCAGACCTTGCTCTCTTCCCTGCAGGAATTAATTTACATTTTTGGAAAAGCACGACCATCTCACTGAAAAGAAATTATATAATTTCTCCAGCACCGAGAGATCTGCTGTTCTGTGGAGAATGGAGTGTATTTAATTAGGCAAAATATTTCTAGTGAGTTGTCCTGGAATGAACACTGTCCAGGGCACTTGGTTCTGCTGGAGTTACACTTGAATTCAAATGTGAAGGAAACACCACAGTCACCTAGGCCACAGGTCCTTTGGTCAAGGAGAGTGTCAGAAACTCCCTGACACTCTGCCAGCGCTGAATGCTGGAGTCTCAGAATGAGGCAGTGTGCAAGTCTTGCTGGGGAGCTCAGTAGCTTAGAGCTGGGTCCTGGTGTTAAAAGGTCTCAGTGTTGAAATTATTTTGGTTCAGGTTTATTTTTCCTCTCCTTTTTTCCTTTAATCATAATAATCAGTGGAACTGAAAGAGTGAAGAAAATGGTGATTTTTTTTTTTTTTTTTTTTTTGTGAACTCAGTTATTCTGACCAAACTGTTACTATCTTTGGGGTGCTTGCTGGCAGCTTCAACAAGAGAACGACTGGGCGACACTCACTGTGTGGGCAACGGGTGCAAATGCAGGTACAGGATCCTGTGGTCAGTGTTCCCTCCTCAGCCCCCGGTCTCTGTTTGTAATAACTCCTTTCACTGCTGCTGAATGCACATTGCCCCATTTTCCCTGGCAAAGGGGGAAAGCATCCTGAGGCATTGCAGTGCTGTTCTCTGTATGGGTGGTGTGCCCGAACAAGGCACCTGGGTGCCAGCTTGGGGCAAGATGTTGTAAATATTGTCCACCAGAATCCCAGTTCCCAGGTGTTTGAACACAGGCACGTGCCTGGAATGTTCTCTACTTGCTGAGCTGGCCACTGTGCAAGTACCTGCATTGCCTTGGCCTGGGAAGGGCAGGAACACTGGAAGGATATGGGATTATCTCCACGTGTGTCACGGCTGGGTGTAGGCATCACTGTGCAGCTGAGCTCTGTGCACACTGCAGGGACCCATGACAAACACTGACAAGGTTTTATCCCTCAGCTTGATAACCCAGTCTCCAGGACACCGTTGTTTGCCGATAAATGTGTTTTTTCAAACTTCACTTCCTATGGCTCTGTTCCCTCATGTTTTTGAGGGAGGTGTTTAAATCTGTTTTAACCCTGAGGTGCCATCACAAATGTTGTCAAGCAAGTGATGTAATTGTTCTTGTGTAGCCGTGGCCTCGATGACACATGGACCTTGTCCACTGGTGACAGTCAGTGCCAACAAACATGGCTTTGCTTTCTTTCTAGCCCCTTTAGATTGGAAAACCTTCCAAGATGATTTGTAATAGCTGAACTTGGACCTTTCCTCTGGTTCCTTCCTTGAGGAAGTCAAAAGAGTGAAAATGTGATTTTTTTAGTGAGTACATTTGATCCTATGTGGAGGCAGCTGTGGAAGTTGGAGTGCATCCTCTGACTTCTGGGCAGTACCTTGTAGGACAGCCAGCAAACAGACAGAGGGAAAGAAGGAGTTGGGTATTGTTCTCTTGGAAAAGCAGAGTGGCAAGAGGACCAGCCTGGGAAAATTCACCCTACTCCAGAATTCCTATTTTGGCAAGTTTCTGTGGAGGAGGGAGTCTGCAATGTTCACATAATGCTCAGCACACTCAGGCTCTCCAGACACTCCATGGTCAGGATAAAATTCTAAACACAACTTGATTTTTTAAATTAGCCATGAGTACTTGGTGGGTGTTTGCTATTGGTAAGAGTAGAATAGGATAAAACAATTCTTTCAGACTTCATAGAGTTTAAGAAGACTTGGTCTGTACTTTCCCTTCCCTAGACTTGTGAGCTTAAAAAGGGGAAAATGCTTCAAACCATCTTCCCTCCAAGTCATAAATATTTTTCCCATCACTTCAGTGTCATAATCTCTCATTTCCAAGAGAAATAATATTCAGCAGTGAAAGCCAGGGCCAAGCCCTTTGCTAAGAGGTCAGGGACTATAAGAGCAGCATCCCTTGAAACAGGATCTGAGGCAGCAGACCAGGATACAGCAATTGTTTGCTTGTTTGCTCCGTTTCCTTTTTAATTTTTTTTGTGTGTGAAATGGCTTGGCACCAGTTTATGCTTCATGTGAAATATTTACTGTTGTCTTATTTACAGGAATTTTAAATGCTTGATCAGAAATATGATATCTCTAATTTGTATGCATACTTTCTAGTAACCCAATTAAGCCCCAGCTGCTGTGCAGGAGAGAGTGAGGGTGAGTCAGATCCTTTTTCCAAGGAGTGTTCTTTACAGATTGCTCTTGTGCCCTCTTTGACTGGTGAGAATTTAATTACAGGGAAGAAAAAGAAAAAAAATCTAATACTGTGCTCAGGGATGGAAAAATCTGAGAATTCTTATGGTTTCCCAGAAATATTTAGGGCCAAATCCTGCTCTCAGATGATGGAACAGCAGTTTTGTTGTGCAGTTCACTGTGGCACCAGGCTCTGCCCCTCTTCCTCTCCTTTTCTCTGAAAATTAAGGAGGTTAGCTGGAAACCTGATTGTCAGCTGGCCAAATGAAGTAAACTCCTTCATGCCTTTTGATTGTACAGCTTGTGACTGTTCAAATCCCTGGACTTCAAGATTCTAATAATTTTTCCAAAGCTATTTTGAATAACTATTTAATTCTAGCATTAAAACCCAAAATTGTTGGTCAAGTGAAATATTAGTTCATGTAAGATTGACATCGTCATCTTGATTTTTAAATTGTTTTTAAAAAAATATTTGGACAGGATTAGGCAGTGGGCATTGGAATGTTTGGAATGCACAGTTGAAACTTCATCCTGTGGCATTAGTGCTGAAGTCTCAATCCTAATTCTGATGATTTTTAAAAAGGGAATTCATGCTGTCACTTCTGTCCTTTTAGGAAAATCCTGGATAATTTTTAAGGTGAAAAAACAATCTCCTGATAAACTTTAAGGCTGCTTCATTGCAGTGAACCCAAAACAAACTTAATCTACATAACTAGGATATAATGCCAGCTATGTAAATTCATCCTTTGTGGTCAGCCTACAGGATGGGTAAGGGTCGGAGAAATGCCTTGGCTGAGGGAGTTGCTGTGCTTTGACACTTGGGGGTTCATGTACAGCCTTGGATTGACGTTCCCTGTGCTGCTTTTTTTCCCTGGGTAATCTGCAGAGAGTCACTTGGGATTTTTAAAGAGAAAGCACTTGGGAGGATCAAAAAGCCAAGATGATGGCTTGTGTGTTTGAGGTAATGGGCCCTAAATTAGAAAGCTGAAACCAGAAGTGAACATTTCAGATTAGGGGTTCAGAGGTGAAAATAGCTGGTGGAGCCGATGACATTCCTCACATTAACCTCCTGCACAACATGCAGTGCTCCTGTGTCCATCTCTTCCCTTGACTCCCTTGGTCTCGGCTTGCCTGCTTGCTGTCTGCATTTTCCATCAGCTCTGGCACCCCTGCTGCTGCCAGAGCTACAGCCTGGCTCAGGTGCCCTGCAGTCAGTCGGACAGCTTGGCTCGCGCCGCGGCGCTGGCATGGCCAGGCACGCCCTGACCTCTGTCATCTGGTCCTCTCACAAGTTTTGGATCTGCACTGGCTCCTGAGAGTGTTCTGCTCCAGAGCCCCAGTGCCGATCCAGCATCTCCAGGCACGGAAGCAGCGCCGTGGGCCCATCAGGACCTGCTGGCACCTGGCACACATGGGCCAAGGGTCTGCACTTGGCACCCCCTGGCACCCGGCACAGGCTCATCCGAGGGCCATGCGCCCCTGTGCCATTCTGGCAAATGTCTCTGTATGCTGGAACTGCACACCGCTATCTGCCTGGGGTGACTCTGCCAGGCTTTGGGAGGTGACCTCTGCTGTGGAAGCACTTTGTGTGTTTATCATGGCCTTAAATTGAAATGGGTTTCAGTTTAGGTGTTAGAAAATATTTTTTCACTGTTTGGGTGATCAGGCACTGGATTAGGTTGCCCAGGGAGGTGCTGGACTCACCATCCCTGGAGGTGTTCAAGAAGCATCTGGATCTGGCACTGGGCGATGTGGTTCAGTGGTTTAGGGGTTACAGTGGCAGTGCTGGTGTGAAAAATGCATATTATATGGCTCTATGCAGATATTTACTATATATATTATGCTAGGTTGGAAAGTTATGCTGTAGTAACATTTTAATAATATAGTAAATGTAGTTTTGTAATTGAAATTAAGCTTTAGTAGTTAAAATAGAAAATATGTGTGTGTGGTATTCTTTTTGCTCAAGAGAAGGAGAAGATAATCAAGAAATTCTTCACACAGAGATAACAATTACAGAAACCCCTAAATCTTCCAGAGGAGAGGAATTTATGGCTTTCCTTATCAACAAAAAACCGAACTTCTCCAAACTCGACTTAGACTTCAAGGCGCCTGGGTTTAACAGGAATTTCTCAACAAGTACCGGATGAATTTCTTGTTTTAAATAAAAAATATGCATATTCATGAAGTGCTTTGTGTATGCAACAGGTTACCCCTCAAGGAGGGAATTCTCTTTTATCGGGGTCCTTCTCCTGGCTCACTTTTGTCCAGAAAGAGGTACCCAGCCCGGGCTGTAATTTTTTGCTGTTATTGTCTCTTTAATTGTCCTAACTCTAATTGTTTAATCTTTATTACTATACTTGTATTAATTTTTTTTCCATTTTATTTTTATTAAACTTTTATAAATTTTTAAAACAAGTGATTGGCGTTTATTACACTGGGTTGATGGTTGGGCTTGGAGGTCTTACAGGTCCCTTCCAACCTTGGTGGTTTGGGGAATCTATGACTGTATCTCTTGCTCAGTCCTTTTTCTGAACTCTTTTGGGAGGGTTCTCCTGGCTGAGGCCAGTGCAGAACCTCGCAGGGCAGGAGGCTCTGGCAGCGCAAGGCAGCAGCACCGTGCCCTCGCAGGAGTGTGTCCCTCCCAGCCTGTCACCAGCAGCTTGTCCTCAAGCACTGGGCCAGGGGCTGGCTCAGCTCCTGGAGCACAAGCCTCTCCTGGATCCTGATACTCCTTACTTGAATATTTGGTTTACAGCACTGTCAGGTTCACTTTACAAATGCTCTGTGCACTTTTGTAATAAGCAGTGTGAGGAGGTACATTTCCATCACTTGAAATGCTGTTTGTGATAACAAAAATGCCCCTTTCCCATTGTTCTGCTTTCCTTTATTGGTGAAATTTTAAGATTGGCAAGTATTGAGAATTTCCTCAATTTTAAAATTCATCATTTGAAGCCAAAAGAATATTGGATAAATATGTAATAGTTTCGTTCCTTCTACTTGATGCATAATGTCTTGCTATTTAATTCCATTTGTGAATCCAGGCCTTAGAGCTTCAAGGCATTCTTAGGCTTCCCTTGTGTCAATTTCTGTATTGCCTTCATTTTGTTCATTGATCTGAATTAATCTCTCGTGCGCTAGTTCGTTTGTAGTCTCATATTTCGGGATGAGGAGAACGCCGGGGATTTTATGCCGACATTTCCCGCCCCGGCACTCGGCGCCCTTCGCGCCGGGAATGACCAGCAGGGGGCGCCGTCCCTGAGTCGTGAGCTGGGGCGCTCGCGCGCCCCTCACGTGGCCCTCGCGCGCCCCTCACGTGGCCCTCGTGCACGCCTTCGAACCGCGGCGCGTGCAGCTCCCCTCAGGGCGCGGCGGGAACGCCCTGCCCTCAGGAGCGAGCGGCGCCCCTCAGGGAGCCTCAGACCTCAGCCGCGGGTCCCGCGCATCCCGTCGTCCCTGTTGACTCCGGCTCGATTTTGTCGGTAAGAAGTCTTTTTTTGCTCGGGCGGGAATTGTTGCCCGGCATTTTGGACTGTCGAGGGGTGCCTGGCCTGGGCTGCGGGTGCCCTCGGGATAGGAGTGCGGGTCGCAGTTCTTTAAGCTCAAGCGATGGTCCTGTACCCTTCCTGCTGCTCCTAGTCTCACAGGCTGGGTTTGATGAAAAAGGGTTTTGGCTGTGTTGGGAAACAGGTGGGTTTGGATCCAAAGGGCAGCACAAGGGTTAGAGGCTCTGTCCCAGGCTGGAAGCCTGTCTCACTGTCTAGCTGGGAAAAAAAGGGATTTATATCCCCTGGAGTCATTTGCAAGGCAAGTGAATTTTGCCCAGTATTGTGCTAAAAGGTTTAAGTCTAAGTTTTTGGAATAGTACATTTTTTGTTTGTAGTTGTCTGTTGTGCTTTTGCTGATCTTTGTGATAAGGAACATTTCCTCTAATGTGCTCTTCAGATATTTCTGTGTTTATAACTACATTTTTCTCTCATTATTTGTTCAGTTTATTAGTATTATATGTGTAAGAGTGCCAGGGAGGAGTTTTCTACCCTGTGTTCTATTCCAGTGTTACTGTTTCTTATGACAGTGGTAACTCAGTAATACTAATTCGGAGCAAGTGTATGTAGTAACATATTAAGTCTACCAGGTTTGCAACTATCTAAACGAGTTGTCTCTGAAACCTATTGCGCGGTGCTTTCTGAAGAAAAGGGGTAGTTCTTGCGTTTTTTGTTGGTGGATATACAGGTTATGGAGGCTCTTGGTTTTTTTTTCCGTTTTGTTTTTTTTTTTTTTTTTTTTTTTGTTTGTTTGTTTGGAATTTTTTTGGTGGGTTTTTTTGGGGGGGGGTTTCTTTTGTTGTTTTTGTCTTAAAAGTAGCTTTAATCTTTTCATTGTGGTTACGCAGCTGGCAGATGGATTAATGCATTAAGTGGAGATCTGGTAGCAGAGTGCGTGTGGGGTGCAAGCTGTGTTTTGTTTTAACCTTTACCCACAGCTGTGCCCCAGTCGGGTGCCTTTGGTAGCAATGCTGGAGCTTGGCTAATAGCAATTACTTGAAGGGATGCACCTGTGAGAGCCATCTATCCCAGGCCATTTACAGGTGTCCTTGCTTGTTGCAGTATATGTAATGTATTCTAGCCAGCTATGAATGCAGAGGTTAAAAACCAGCTCTTAACTGATAATGACATGTGTCTTACCTGTGTCACAACTTGGTTTCAAGAAGGACCAAGTTTGGTCCTTGGTTCCTTTTGAACCAAGGACCAACTTGGTTTCAAGAAGGACCAAGGACCAGTAGCTTTAAAAATGTGAGGGTTTACTAAACAAAAACCCAACACCTAAAACCAGAAAAACATCAAACCCACAGAAAACCCCAACCAACAACAGAACCTAACTTTACCCTGAAAGTACAGCAACTGGGTCTGGGTGCTTGTAGTCTCCAAGGACAATGCTTTGCGTGCTCCCAGGTCTTTAAAAAGAATTGTTTTCTGGCTGACACTGAAAGGAGCAAATGTTTGGGGTTTGTTGGTTTCATTTTTACTTGTTAGTTTCTGGTTTCTTTCTTGTTTGTGTGGTGGGGCACAACAGAAAAAAGAAAGCCCTGGGAGTGCTGGGCTTTTGGGTGATCCCGACTAAATGGAGCCGGTTCACCTTGTAAAGTGTGTAACAAGTTCTTCTGCTAAAGATTGGGAAACAGTTGCACCTGCTCCTCAAAGAGCAGGCCTTGAGCTGGAAAGGTTCTTTTGCTGTCTCCGTGTCTCCACATAAGGAATGTTTGGAGTCCGGTAAGAATCACCTTATTGGGAAGGGGCTGCAGCACTACTTCTTTACTGGCAGGGAAGCAGAGGCCTGGGGAGACAGACAGCAGCATGTTTTGATACTGAGCTTTGGAGCAAGGAAATAATTATGACTTTATCAGTTAAATGTCAGTCATTCTGTCTCTCGCTGTTTTGACATGTTCAATTCTAGTGACTGGTGGTAAAAGAGATGAGAGTTTTGGGGGGGGTTGAAGGGAAAATTTTAATGGAGGGAAGCAAGGGGAGAAAAAAACCTGTCGAAGACAATTTCTGGCAGGCAGTTGGGTTCCTGGTGCAGACAGATTGGCTGATGTTGATTGTTGACAGCTTCTGCAGCTTGCTAATTACAACTGTAAAAAATTCAGGTGAATGACAGGAACTTGAAATGTTAATTTTGCTTTTATTATTTTGCAGCTGCAACTGTTAGTTGGCTCTTGCTGTAATTGATGGACACTGGCAGTTGCTTAGACAGATGGGAATTAATACCGGTGCTCCCATTAGAACTCACCATCGCAGTCACGTTGGCTTTGCACTGGGTTGATGTGTGCAAGAGAGTGCGTGTGGAAGGAGGAAGTATGGTTCCTGCCTGCAGTACTTGGGTACCAGGGTGTTGAAATCATCCATCCAACACAGAGCAGATGAGCTGCTTTCCAGGTTAGTACATGCAAAAAAAGGCCTTCTGTTTGCCCTGAACTTCTGGAAAAGGTCACATGTTGATAAATACTGCCATAATAATGTGGGTGTCTTAAGAATTGTGTTAAGTTGTTCTGATTGTTCCTCATCAGAAATGCAGCTGTCATCTTGGCTGGTTTCTTCTGCTGGTAGTCACCTGCACACCATGTGAATTGGGAACTATAATGCTGGTTGAAAGCAAAATGGTAGAGGTAGGGTAAGTAAAGCAATTAATAATGTCAAGTAGTAGAGGAAAGTAGCAGCGGGTCAGTGTTTTTCCAAAGCGGAGGTGTAATCCTCTAGGTGGAAGAAATGATTAAGAGAGTTGTAGCTGTTTGATCTGCCAGTGGGTCTGCTTTTCATATGGCTAATATCCTGGTCTCTGAGTATGGATTTTCTTCAGCCTTGCAGGGTTGGGTTGCTGAGGGAAGAAGTGGCTCAGTTTATCTCTCTGTTCCTTCACAGAGGTTCAGTCTGGGAGAGAAGCAAGTCAGCACATGCAAAGAGCCCTTCGTATGGGAGTGTCGGTCCAGGTTGCTGAAACCTTGGCTGGTTTTTGACCAGCAAGGTGAGTTCATAAATACCAAGTCCTCAGAAGCTTGCTTTTTTTTTTTTTTTTTTAGCAGTTGGCAGAGCACATGGCTTTGAGGTAGTGTGGAAAATGCTTCTTTCCTGGATGCTGAGAGATTGCGGTGAATGGGACTCTCATCCCTGTAGACGTTTGTGAGCTGTATTTACAGGTAACCTGACAGAACACACAGCAGCTCAGCTGGAGGTGCCAGTGTCCCTACGTGCTGGTTTGCTGGTTCCATACAGGGCAGGTCATACACATGCAGTGTCCTCTCCTCCTCCCAAGTCTCCTGCCATCAAATCCA
Organism: Anomalospiza imberbis; assembly: GCF_031753505.1. Lineage (NCBI taxonomy): Eukaryota > Metazoa > Chordata > Aves > Passeriformes > Viduidae > Anomalospiza > Anomalospiza imberbis. The sequence continues at coordinate 43,616,140 of NC_089684.1, read as the reverse complement.
TGCCTGATGCTCAGACCCAGTAGGTCTGGCTGCTCGCTCAGCATAGGGGCTGAGGTGTGAGCAGTGCATGGGAGCCCCTCCCCCGAACCCAGCCGCAGAGCTGTGGTATGCGTGGCCATGCGCTCGCACGCAGCACAGGAGATGTTTGATGCTCAAGGTAGGAACGTGTTGCCCACTGCTATGCCAATTACTGGATATTAATGGCAGGATAGCATGCATATGCCTAAACTGGGAAGCAGAAGGTTAATAGACGAACAGCACCAGAAGATCCCATTTATCAGTTTCTATTTATCTCTCCTTGGGAGGTGGCAGGTTTACAGTAAATACCTTCTGTCCTCCTAATTTCCTAATGATGGGGATAATGATGGAGAATGGTGAAGTCATTAACTGGGACAGCCTCTGCGCATCACTCTGTCAACCACATCTCTCCAAGACCTGCAATGAAAAGTGATAGGCCCCAGCTGTTCACCAGATTATGTTCCCTTCCCCCTTCCCCATGCTCAACCCCAATTGCAGGCTTAGCTATTAAAAAAACGAGGGGAAAAATTGAGACCCAGGACCTGAAAGACCCCAAGCCAGTCCTTTTTGCTGCTATGGCAGTGATAGCCTAGTGCCCTGCACTTGGGTGTGGGTGCGCCCCCATTCCAATGCTCCCAGTTAAATGCACTGCTGTCCCTGGGCTGGATGGTGTTGTTTGGGCCAGATGTGCAGCTCTGGGGGGAGATATATGAGCTGGCGTGAGTGAAAGCTGGAAGAAGACTGTGCTTCTGGAGCAGAGGCACTGGGTTTCCTTGGTCCTGCCTCCCATTCTTGCCATCTGTGGAAGAACCTTTTCAATGCCTGTAAAAACGGCACCAGTTCTCTGTGTCTGACTCTTGTGTGCTGGGGTACTGATGCATTTTGGGGCTTACCAATGGTCATGTGGAACTGTGGGGAGTGCAGGAGTGGACTCTGGTTCTAGATCCCACTGCTTAAAGTTCACAGGACAGAAAAGTGTTCCTGAAAGATGAACCGAAGTTCAAATGAAGACGCACATAAGTAAATTATTGCTTTGAAAAGACTGTCCTTTTCTTTCCACAATTACATTTCTATGTAAGCGACTCTTGAGGTTTTTTATTTTTGTTTCACGTTTGGACAGGGGCTGGGAGTTGATGGCTGTTTTCAGAGACTTAAGAGTGGTTTTCCATTTATAGCAGCCATGTGTTCATCCACTGATGGCCTGTGATTATGGCCAGCCCTATTTTGAGCAGGCTGTGGCCTGGAGCACCACACGGCAGAGCCACCCAGCTATACTGTGGGTGGTGCCTTTCGGTCCTGACTGCCACATGCTGGGCCTGACAGTCTGACCTTCTGCCTGGGGTACGCTCTGAAAAGAGAGGCCTGCCTGAAGTAAGGTTTTCCTGTGCATCCACCGTGTGCTGGGCTCATAAAAGAGCTCTCGCACTGTGGGAGCTTTGTGTTAGAAGGGTTCATTAACTTTGAAATGTTTCAATTGAGAAATTTCAGAGCTCTCAGCATAGACCAGGATGGCCAGCTCAGCCAAGAGTGTCCCCTGACAGTCAGGTACAGATGTGATTGCTAGTCAGAGCACCATAAGAAACCTAATAGGGTCCCAGCAAGTGTCATACTTGAGCTGGAAAGGATTAAACCAGATAGCCCAGAGAGGCTGTAAATAATTTTTATTGGGCTTTAAGAACTAGGGAGACAAGAGGAGCCTTTACCTTGTAGCTTGCTAGGAATTGTGCCTGCAGGGTTTTGGAGTGTGTACAGTGGTCAAAGAAAGGATTCTGGGACTGGTCTTAATCTGAGCAGGTGCTTAACTGTGTTCTGAACTGCCTCGGGCCAGAGTAAATAAATGTGGTACTAAGGGCTGTTTTTCTGATGTCTCTGGTGTCTGCGCCCTGAGACATGAGAAATGAAAGGCAATGGAAAACTGCTCTTTGGGAAATGTGATGTTACTTAGTTAGCACATGAGACAAATGGAATGTAAATGTTCCCTAAACACTTTCTTCTCCTTTATTTTCAAATTCTAGATGCTTTTCTTGGCTGTTCAAACCAACTGGGTTTGGTTGTTTTTTTTTTTTGGTGGTGTTTTTTTTTTTTTTTTTAATTCCTGCTGGTCTGTTAGCTGTATGCTGGGGAGTCTTCTCCCAAGGGAGTGGAGTTGGGTTAAACATCTCTGGTATCACTTGGCTAAGAACTTTGTGTCTCTGGTTCTAAACTGGGGAAGGAGGAGTTCAATTTCATGTGTGATCATTCAGGATCCTCTGTTTAACCTTGTTAGCTTGGCACAGGCTTAGGGGCTGATGTTTGACCCTAAGTCTGTCCTTCAGCTTTGTTTCAGACATGTGAGGAGGTGCCAGTTCACTGGGTTCCAGCCACTCCTAGGACAAGCTGTAGGGGCTCCTTGTTGGTTTTTCAATGTTGTGACCCTTGCTGGGTTGTTTTCTGGCCAGCTGGCCTTGCCTGGGTTCTCCTCAAGAAAGGCTAGTACAGTGCTCCTAGTGAGGCCAAGCCTTGTAGATTGCAAACCTCCTATGTTGCGATGGCTTCCATAGGAGCTTCTAGCCAAAAGTTAGAATATTCTTGGTTGTTAATGTCTTAACTTGCTCTGGTCTGTCTACTGCAAGCCCAGTGGTCCAGGGGTGAACTCTGTGCATTTGTTTCTTTGGCCAGCCTATCTGCTTTTGACAGCTCAATCTTGACACAAACCAGGCTGAATAGAACATGTGATATTACACAGCTGTTGGTTTCTAAATAAGGAAAATCATATTAGTCCCTCTATAAGCAATCTGTATGGTAATTTCAGGAAAGCATGAGGTGGCTGTTCTCCCTGGGAAGAAAGAGCTGATAGATCTTATACATAAACTAACTGTAGGGAAGACTTAAGAGCCTAGCAAGGAGCAAAGTTTTACTTGCTTCAGTAATATTTGATGGCAAAAATAAAGGCAGGACCAATTACCTATCACTGTGGAAATTTGTTTGGGTAGGACAATATCTGCAGTACCAAATCTTGAGGTTGCTGTTAGTGATATTGCTGGTCAAGTGTAAGAAATGTCACTGGAGCATTGTAATAGCTATCTGAAATAATTTTATCAATTATATGAAACATACAGCAGTCGATGACTTAAAAAGTTATCCTATCTGACAGGACAAAGGCAACAAAAATGTTAGATTTAAGACGATTTTTAAAGGTGCAGGATGTACATGCTAACCCTCTGGCTATTGAGGATTGAAAGGAAACAGGCGTGTCTGTTGGCAGTGAGTATTTAGCTCTTTACTACTTGCTTCCCTTCATCTGGTTCTGGCTGCTGCACATAGCTACAGCTTCCAGAGGGAAGTGTAGCAGTGCTTCTGCAGGACATTATGGATAAACGTAATGTTTTGCATGGATTTCAGTGGACTCTGGCTTCCAGAAGAATGCTGTAAATGGAAGCTGTCAGTGGTGTTTTGCTTGAGTGCCTAAATTGTTCCTGCCTTTGCTGGACCAGGTACTCAAGTTTGGATTCAGTAGGAGGCACATGCTCCAAGTGGCAGTGCTTATTGGGGCTGCTCTGTACTGCTCAAGTATGGGAGAACTTATGGATGGCTGTGGAGAAATGTGAAATACAGGCAGGGGTCTGTTAAATAAGATGATGATGGCTGTTTTAAGGAGAAGGCAGCTGGGTATCTAGTGTATCCCACTGACTGCCTCAGGTCAAAAGCTATGTCCAGTGCAGCATTTGCTATAGCACTAGGGTGTTTAAAGGGAATTCCGAGCGCTGTTGAGGGTCCTGGCCATCCACCACTTCTCTCTTCCAGAAGAGCTGTTGTGATTTATCTTGATATGAAGGAACCTTCCACTTGCTGGTTTCAGAACCCGCATGGTGTGAATCTGCCCCTGCTGCTCTTGATACTGACTCCTGAAAGTCCTATGGTAAAGAGTTACTAACCTCTAGTAAAGAGCTAAGCTTTCACTGAGTTGTATTTAATTTGTAAGTTTTACCTTTGGTATGATATTTTCCTTATTCTGCGTGCGTCTTTCCTCTTCCTGTCTTTGCTCCTGCTAGCAGAGAAAACCTCTGCAGTTCTGTCCTGCTCCCATTTTTCAGATAAACCATCCATGATACAGGGAGCTTAAAGCTCAATGGACTGTGCGTGCAGCGTTTTTGGGGTAAGCACTGTAAGAAATGCGCAGCACTGTGGTGCAGAGCTCTCCCTGTCTGTTCCCAGGGCTCTCACTTAGTCATGGAGTGTGTGCTCACATACTCCATCAGCTGCTGTTGACTTGCCTGCCTATACAGGCTAAATGTAAGGCCCCCAGTGAACGTTTCTGTCACTTTTGCTGTTCTGGCCACTTTGCTTAATCAAAGAGCTGGAAGGAAAGCTCTCATTAGAAAGACTTCCTCAGTTGTACAGAAGCCTCTGCTTGGCTAATTGAGGCTCATGCTTCTGGTTGGGGTTGGTCTGCTTGATGTGATGTGGGCCTGAGGCAGAACGAAGTGAGCAGACTTAAAATGATGTCTGAGCTAACATGATGGCTGGAGATGAACAGGATTGTGTTCTGTAAGGCTGTTGCTGAGAGACTACAGAGTGTCTTGCTGAAGCAGTAAACTGCTGGAATGTGCTGTGGCTGGAGAGGTTGTTGGGAATGTGTAGGTGAAAGTGGGAATCTGCATAGAGTGAATTGATTGCTTTCTGCTTCCGTGTTCAGTGGTTGGAGCCCAGGCTCCTCATAGCGCATGTTGGAGGAAATGAGGGTGCAAGGCAAGCTGGGCTGCAGAGCCTGAATGGAGGAAGCGGATAGATGCCAGGGCAAAAGGTGTAAGGGGTAGGGGGACAGAGCTAAGGACTCTCGCTAATGTATCTGTAGTGCTCAAGGCTCTTACACTTCTGGAGCAGTGTAGCGTAGTCCATTTTGTATGGACTAGACTAAAATACAGACTGTATTTTATTAAATTTTTTTGTGTAGTACATGAATTCATGATCCTAGAAGTTGCCACCTGGGGATGAGTGAACAAGGGGAATTATTCCAAGGGACTTGTTTTAAATTACATCAGTAGAACTTAAGGCCTTAATAGTTGGTGTCCTAGAGAAGTGTGATGGACGAGCTGAAAAAGAGCACTTGCTCTTTCAGGATATGGGAATTCTTCCTCTATGGTCAGTGACTTGAGTGAATCATGCCTGAGCAGGGTTCCTCTGTTGTGGGCCAAAGGCAGTGGTTGTAATGGCCATGCAAAATGTGGAGTTGCCAGGCTTGCCTTGGAGGGCCCTGGCTTGTAGGTGGGTATGCCCTGGATGTTCTGGGTGGTGAAGAAGTGGAAGAACAGGAGGTCACATGTTCAGCCACTGGTGCTGAAAGCCAATCTCCATCCCAAGCAGAGTGTCTGAGCAGAGGTTTCAAGTTGTTCAGTTGCCTTCTGCAGTTTTTGGAGAATTGTGTTGCAAAGGATTAAGCTGTGCTTGAAAGAGTTGGAGGGAGCAGTTGCTGCTGCTTGGGAAGTGTTGATCCTGGTGCCTGGGCAGGAAGGCTACCATGCTGGTGTCTCTGGTCATGTGGCAGGGTCCTCCTTTCCTGTGGGAAAGGAAATGGACCAGCTACCAAGAGCCTAGAATTAGAAATTAAGCTGTCCAGAGGAAGGATGCAACCAGTGCAGGTCAGTTACTGAGCAGGGTAAAGATAGAATCCATTTCTAAGTGGGAATGGAGGGAAGAAGAAGGGGGAAGGGTCAGTGGGGTGTCCACTGGATCTTTACCAAATTCTCATGCAGTATTCCTCGTTGGGCAGGCCTTGTCAAATGTGTCTCGGTAAGTCTGGCCTGTCGGGAGTCAGCGCAGAGACAAAGGGACAGATGGGGAAAGGAGACAGGATGTACAGGAATGTACATGATGTCACCCAAGGGACATGTTAACTGTGAGTTTCTTTGTTACCAGTTTGATGGTGTAATAGTGCCTGACCTTGCGGTGAGGATTTGGCCATTCCCTCCTCCTCCCCATTTCTTTTGCTGTTTGCTTTTTATCTTCATGCAAAGCAATAAAGATGCTGAAATATGGAGAGTTCCCATGGGAGTTGAACTCTTCAGATACAGCATTGCTCTGTGAAGAGAGATGCAGGAAGTTGTGAGGGTAGGAATGAGGAGGTTTGTCAGGAAAGCTTGGGCAAGGAGCTGAGATGACTCTGAGACGGCACAGTTGGGAACAGCACTGGGTAGTTGCCTTGCTTGTGTTGTGTCACAATCTTCCCACGCCATGGCAGGTTCCAAATGTGTGACAGAACTGTGCCTAAGACTGAAGGAGTCTCTGTCATACATCTGCTGTCTGTCTCCTACATATGGAGGGGACAGGGACCTTTGTTCTGGTGGTAGAGGATCCTCAGGCGAGCTGTCTGCACTGATCTGAACAGATGACTTGGTGCGCTAGAGGTGAAGGTGCGGCTGAGCAGTGAGGCAGCTGACAAGGCTCTGGGGAGCCGAGTGCAGGTTTGCTGATTGGTCTGACTTGGCTGAGTGATGGCTTGTCAGGCAGGGGTGAAGTCTGGATGAATGTCTGGAATAGAAATTTAGGGATGACTGTTAAACGCAGGAAAGCCATCCTGAGCTCAGGTAGTCCCAGAGCCGCACATTGTTATGGGAGTGGGTGTGTGTCCTGAATGACTGACCCCGTGGGCCTGCTTTATTCTGTGTCCTTTTACAAGGTGTGTGCTGCTGGTTTCTGTCAGAGTGTGCTGGACTGGGTGGTTCTTTGGTGTGGGCTACAGCAGCAGATGTTCTTTTGGAAGAAGCTACTGCAGAAATGGTGTAAAACAAAGGGAGCTTAGAATTCTTGAAAGTACATCGATGCCTTCTTACTGACTGAGTTAAATTTTCCTGGCTCATTGGTTGTCAAAAGCAAGAAGAGGAAGCTCTCTGGTCTTTGGGCTTTAGAGAAGAGGGGCAGATGACTTTTCCCTTGACTTTCAAGGATCCTGGGCCCCATGGCAGTTGTTAAATCAAGATGGCCTCTGCAAGGCAGAGCAGGGTAGTGGGGTTAGTGAATGACTCTAGGAGTGTGCGAAAGCTCATAAATATATTGGAGCTAGCCATGAAGGAGATGTGTGATGTTTTGATACCCTAAATGACTCTGAAAAGCTTGATTCAAGACTTTGTTCTTACACTGTAGTTATGGCTTTGTCCCTAGCTTTGCAGTGGTCTTTCACTGCTCACCTTTCTGGTAAGAGCTGTCTTTTCCCTAGAATAAGTGATCTGTAGCCCCATGAGCCCCAGAGGAGTAGGTGTGACCGGGTCTGTTCCTGGAGTCCTGCTCTGTCATACACATCACATGCTCTTGGTGGATTATGTGGGTGTATTGGCTGCAGCTTTGTGTATTCCTTGTTAACCAAACACTTGTTCAGAGCCTGGCAATCTCCAAGGAGCAGGCTGCACTAATCACAGCTGTGGGAAGGTGAGGAACCTGTGGGCAGTCTTGGGTTGGTGTGGATGGAGCTGCCATTGTTAGCTGTTGTAGCTTCTCTCATGTCTAAGTGAGACTTGTATCTAGAGTAGGACGTGGTCTGTCCTTTGTGAAATCTTGTGTGCATGGTGCTGTCAAACCAGCAAAAGGGTATGTGATAGTTTTGTATCGTGCAGCCAACAGGAAGGAAAATAGTGTCTTAAATGATAGCCATTAAATGCACTAAGGAGACAATTTATCATGGCTGTGGAGTCATCTTTCCTGTCATCTGGGACTTTGAAAAGGTGCTCATGGTAATGCTTGCTTAAAATACGTTTCATGTTCCTAAGGACGTGGTTTTTTTTTTGGTTTTTTTTTTTTTTTTTTTTTTTTTCCGAGCTGCAGTGCTCTGTGTTACAAAGGTACACTGGAATTTAACATATTAAGAGCAGTCAGCTAATCCTAAGACTTGCCTCTGGCATTTGAGTGTATGCTTATGTAAGTAACTATATATACTGAAAGTGAGGGTATGTAGTAAATAATGGACAGGTTCAAAAGCAAACTGACCAAGGTTGCGTAGAAGTGACAAAGCGGGGAAAATAACTAATGAAATACAAAAAAATACCTGTTGCCTAAATAATCATCTTCTGGGCTGAGATTGTTTTCCTATGGATATTCACTGAACTGCAGTAAGTATAGTGAGTTTGGAAGGAGATGAATTCTCCATCCAAGATAGAAAAGAGAAGGTTTAGAACAAGACATGTTTAATAAGGAAAGATAGTTCAGAATTTATATTGAGGCCCAAAATATGAGATTCAGCATAGGAGTTAAAATTCTGATCCATATTAACATGTGGAGTTACTTTTCTGTAGGAGAGTGTTCAACCCTTATATACCTGGAAGTTACTTAGATCAGGATGAAAAGGTGAGGGTCAGAACTTTTTGAGCTCTATCTGAATATGCCTAAGCCAAAGCATGTGTTGGCCTCTGTACATCTCACAGGGAGATGCAGCGTGACCTGAAGGATCTGACCTGGCCCATCCTTAGATTTCCCACCTGCTCTGTGGTGAGGTGAAGCAGCAGTGCTGGAGCATAGTCCATGTATTGATCAGGAGTTTCCAGCTCCCCAAGACTGCCTTTGGAGCTCTGTGGGAGCTGAGTTTGCATCATTGTAAATTAAGCTCCTGCTGAGGTCAGAGGGCAGGAGCTAATCTGTAAATGAACATTCCTCAAACTCTAGTTATGCATTGGACCTTTGAGATCAGCTCTAACAAGCGTAATGCAAACTGGATTAGTTTGTTGTATGCCACTGGGAAATTAAATGTGTCTTCCAAGTTCTTGTCACTTAAAATTTGCTGTGACATTTACTGTGTTTGACAAAATGCAGGAAAAAGAGGTTCCAATTAACCAGGACATCAAATGGTGTGGATGGTGCAGTTTATTTTGGAGGCACGATACTCAGAAAGGTCAGTCTCTCAGTCAGCTGACCTCAGTTGTTTGTAGCGTTGGCTGTGGCTAATGAGTACTCAGCTCAGTCCATAATGGGAGCTTTGCGGAGGGCAAATCCAGATAATGGATGTGTGTGGGCAAACCGGCTCTTTCTGATAGCTGTGTGCTGGGGTGGGGGAAGGGATGTGCAAAGTCTCTCTAATATAGAGAAAAAGGAACTGAATGCAATGTTTAAGAGCCAGGAATATTACCATGAAGTCAGTACCCTCACACTTGAGAGGGGAAATTGTTGCTGTCTTAGTGCTTCTGCTTGGGCTTGTGAATGGCACACAGCCATGTGTAACAGGATGGTGGTTTCAAGCTGGAGCAGAGTAGTAGTTCCTTGGGTATGGTAACTGGAAATGTATTGCTGCATCCATACAGTGCAGTCAGTGCTGACAGCAGCCTGGAGGGAAGGTGGCCAAGTCTCCTTATAGGCTATTGTTCTTCAGCTGCTTTAAATGTTGGTATCAGTCAGTTGCAAGTAACTCATTACTTGTACCAGAATTCATGGCAGCTGCTGGCCCTTCATGTTCCCAATGTCGGCACTGGGCTGTAGTATGTCAGCCTGAAAAAAATTACAGTTTGAAAATTAGATATTTGGGCAGAGCTTCTCTAAATGATGCTGCATTTATACCAAATTGACCCCCAGGAATCAGTTAACGCTAAGCCGGCCAGTGACCTTCCCTTTCTGCTCAAAGCTTTGGATGTTCGGGTTAAAAATGTGTCATTTTTCTGTGTCCCAGCAAAACCACATTTTACCTAAGTTTTTAAATGCACTGCAGCAGAGTTTTTTCTTCTGCTGTTAAGCAAAGCCTGGTAGGGCAGTGCTGGTTGGCAAGTGGCAGCCCTTGGAGCTGGTCAGCCTTAATGCAGCCCACAGATTTGAACACTGCTGGTGCTGGCTAAGTGTTTGGGAATGCCTGTTTGAAAGAAATGAAAAATAATTCAATATGCTGCTGGGATCACTCTGAACTTAACTTATCTGAGAGGTAAGAATGAACACATTCTTTGCTAGATATTCCTGCTTCTTAATACTGTGTTTGTTTTACTTCATTGAACTTGATTCCATGTATGCACAGTTTCAGAGGAGTGTCCGGCAAGTACCTGGGATATACTGTGCTGTGAGCGAGGCAACCTCTAGGATTTACCTTGTCTGCTTTCTGCTGGGCTCTGTTGAATTCAGTGGGAGTGGGAATCCAATTGGGAGAGGGGAGGAAACGGTGAGAGTAAGAGAACTGGGAGAAAGCTTGGACTGTTGAAAGTTGGTGGCAGTAGGTTCGCAGGCCAGAGCAAGAATAAGATAGTTGCCTTGAATTTCTGGGAGGAAATAAAAACAAGAACTTGGAATGGTGGATTGTGATACTGTTAAGCTTTTGGCTGAAGCAGACTTCCTGAGGCACAGTGCGAAAGAAATAATTTCTCAAATTAAATAGAACTCCCTGCATAACTGAAGTCATAGCAACAAAATGACCTCACTGCAACTTTACTCCCCCCTCCTTGTAGTTGTTTCTTTAATTTCGTACAATATGTTATTCTTGTTGTTTGGAATCGTGGGGAGGAGGGAGAGAGGGGAAACCAACCTGTGTAAAAATTAGCTTTGAGTTATTCCATCTGTGGACTCTTAATTTTGTCATGAAAACAGAGAAGCCTGGCAGGAAGCGAGCTTGTGACTGGCTCCATATATCCTCTTGTCTGGAGCTGGGTAAGAAGTGTGGCATTTAGAATGAAAGCAAAAGCTTCATTTCTGGAACTCTGAGTGTTTGCCCAATTCTTTGACCATCTGTTTTTGTTGACAACCACCTCTTTGTGTTGTGCCAAAGTTATTTTGGCTTTTATAATTTGTAGATGAATGTGCGTGTGTGTATATGGTGGAGTGGTTGCGTGTGTCTGTAAGTGGATCATTAGGGTGCTGCTGAGTGGGTCAGACTGAGGGAAGTGGGATGTATAGAAGTAGGTATTTTGTGAGGATTGAATTACCAGGAGAAATACAGTGAGTAATCCTGGCTTCTCTTAGAGATACTTGAGTCCTATCTGTGTTATCCTGTCAAAAGCTGCCAGCTTCTAGTGGCTGTCCTTAAATAACTTTGGTTGCATCACAGGCATTTAGAGTACCCAAGTACTTGCCTCAGAAATGATTTCTGGGATAAACAGTTCTGATGGAGAGCCCAGCAGCTGACTGAAGGTGGATAGCAGCTGGGTTCCTGTGCTCTGTGGTGCTGGCATGGAGGTGCTCAACCACCTTAGGCTCTCTTGAGCTGTGCTGCTCTTCCATTCTTGGTGTCAGTTAGAGTGTAGTTATTCATTCCCTGTATCCTTCATATGCTAATTTTATCTCCAACCAGTATGGATTGGAGATGCACTGGAGCAGCTGGTGTTAAGAGCTCTGTCATGGAACTGCAGAAGCACTTGGAAATTCAGCCTCAAAACCTAGCAAGAGACACCTTTTTGAACATATATGTGTGTTTCTAAACCTGCATTTTCTCTACCTTGTAATAAAATGTCTTTGTTTTCTTCTGAAAGCTGTGTAGGGAAGCTGAGCGCTTTCTGTGCTGCTTTCCACACTGCGTTTTTCCTGCAGTGCCTTCTGAACTCTTGTTGGCATGAGGGTAGGCCAGAATAACATCTACAGCCCATGACAGCAGCAAAATGAGGCTAACAAATACCCTTCTGAGGATGCAGCATGACAGCTTCATCCATCCCGCTGCATTTGCATCGGGAGTGCGGAATGGCTGCGTGTCATGGGCCACTGCCACTGCACACAGTCATTTATTTAATAACTCATGCACAGGCATTAAAGGGGAGCCTGCAAGACATCAGTGTGGTGAGACAAATAAGAAATTAAGAGATGGCAGCATTTAGAAAAGTCTGGTTTGTGCTATTCCATCATCGTAACTTTCTGTTCAGCAGTGCTTCAGGTATAAAGTGAATGGGGTTTTTATGGACAGTAGCAAGACATGCACTGTGGCGTGGCACAGTGGCTTTCCTGTGTTTTTTGCTGTGTTCTGAGTTTGAGGGTGGCCTTTTCCAAAGGTAAGCTTTTTCCCTTGCAATATAAATTAGAGTTAATTATGCAGCTTGCAAGAGTCTGGCACGTGAACCAGGTAGATTAAAACTGCTTCAAATCTGGATGATTACTTACTTTTCTCCAGAGCATCATTAATTCACAAGAAATTGAGTCTCTTTGTTAGTCAAGATTTTCTAGAAATACCAAGTGCTGCAATTCCATCCTGGAGAGAACTGATTTTAAATGGAGTGCCTTGAAATCCAGCTTCTTAAAAACTTACCTAGAGAGAAAAAGGGAGAAGCTGAAACACGTGGAATCGGTAGTCACTTGTGAAAATCTGTTCGCAAGCATAAAATTAAAATCCTCCTGTGATTTTAGATGCCTTTTCAGGAATTGCCTTCCAGTTCTGTGTTTCTCTGTGCAAATGAGGTGTCTGAGGTCTGTGAGATGTGTTGACTTGTGCAGATGCTTCTGGTGAGTGCTGGTGCGGTTGGTTATGAACATGTTACCTCAGGAACCAAATTGGAGTTACAGTAAGAAGACCAGGACTGAATTTGGGTGGGGACAGTATGTCATGCTAAAAAAAGTGAACAGCAAAGGTTCTGTGCATGTATAAATAGATGGTGTTTTTTTGTGAAAAATACAAGGCAGGTTTTTAAATGGTAGAGTCCAGATGTGAAACTCCTAAACCCTGTGCAGGCACTTAAAATGGATGCTTTTTGCTGCCGTGGGAATGAAGAGTCCTTAATTTTTCTCAGTGGTGGGAGCCCAGTTTTAACAGCATTAAAAAGATTTCATGTTGTCTGCTCTAAGAGTAAGTCATCAGATTAACTAGAGAGGAACACCAGAGGTTGTCAGTCCCCCTTAGCATCAGCTGTGTCTTCCTCACAGCCAGTCTAGTTCTAACCCTTCAGTTCTCATTCGCAGAACTTGCTGTGTGCAGGAAATGTCTCTTGGGTAGCTTTGCTCAATAGCAGTTAAGAATAAAGCACCTTGGAAGTGTAGTGTTCAAAGCATTTCTGTTCTCAGAAGGCAGGAGAAAAAGATGTTTAAAAAATAAAAAATGCCAAGGGCAGATCCTGCATGGAAGAGTAGGAAGAAGGCTCAGGCAAGAGGGATGACTACTCTGTTGTGTTCTCACTGACCTAGCACCCTGTATTTCCTACATTGCTGATAGTAATACTGCTGCCACTGCAGCAGAGGATGACTGCAGAGGTTATGACTGCCTGCCTGGTAGGGGAGCAAGTGTCTCAGTCTTGTCTAGAAACTGGGGTAACTCAGCAGCTGTTTGTGTGTGCAGCTGGAGAGAAAGCAGAGCGATTGGGCCAGGTGTGGGGAAAGGTCACCTGTTTGTGTGTGTCAGACACCTGAGGTGGGTTCTACTGTTGGCACGTTGCTGAATGGTGGCACATTGAGGGCTGAACTGCAGTGTTCTGTGTGTCTGCAGTCACTTGCTTGGGCTGCTTAGAAACACTGATGTAAAGAAAAATGTACAAGCAGGGTTGGCCACTTGTACCCTTTCCATACCTGAAACATACAGGTCACAGAAAGCCTGTCCTGCAGCTCTGGTAACCCATATTTAGCCATTACACAAGCTATCTGTTGGTATAAACGAATGCCACCTCATGGATTTCGGTGGCATTATCATCCATGAAAGCAAGCAGAGGTGGCGGTTTTCAGAGACGGCATGTAACAAAAACAATGTTACGGTGGAGTTGCGTGTAGTTTTGTGGTGTTGCCTTCTGGTGATATTTAGAGAAGACTGATATTTAGGTCCTCCTGTGTTTACTAGGTGGCTAAGTAGTTAAGAAAAGAAATGCCAGAAGAACAAGAAAGGCACCATATACTCAATGGACAAGAAAAAGCCTGTACTTTAAGCTATGTGTAAATTCTGAGTTTTTCTCATTAGAATAATAGTTAATTTATGTTGCAGTGGTAGATGGTTTCAAGAGTCGATTTCAAAGCAGAGAGCAGTTCAGAGGGAAAGGATGAGGGCTGTGTCTGCCCATCAGTCTGGGGTGATGGGTGGTGATCCAGTTTAGCACTGGTACACATGACCTGCTTCTCACCTGTTTTTTCCAGGCTGTGATTTTGGGCAAGATTTCTAGTTTTCATCATTATCATGAGACCACTGGTAACAGCTGAGCACAGGTGATACCTTATTACTGCTGTCACTACTTGGAACTAACAAATAGCTAATTTGGAAAGCACATGGGTTCAGTGAGGTATGAGTTCGTTTCATAAGATGTAGTGGACTCTTGAAAGGTTTTTTTTTTATGGCTTTTGGGATGTGTTTGATGTTACAACTCCAGCTTGCCTAGCAGCTGCAGTCTGGAATGTGGAATATTTCAGATCCTGATGGGTTGGTTTGTTTCTCAGTTGCTGTTCAGACTCTTCCCATGGCTGGAGTGGGTAGAAAACCAGGCCTTTTCCCCTTGCTGCTATTGGCACCTAACCAGACTTTCCAAAGTTGGTGGCAGAAGCTAATGCAAAATACTGAAATTGTAGAAGTTCTTTGGAGGTATGTGGTAGCATCTTTTGTCAGAAGGATGAAAATTCTGCTTTGAAGAAGGGTGGGCTGAAAGGCCCTCCCGAGCTTCATTTCAGCTGTAATTCTTTGGATTTATTAGTTTTATTTGAAGCATTCTTTGTCACTAAGGAAGTATTGGAGACTGCTGCTAATTCTGGCTGGAAAGCTTGTTTTGGTCAGCAGAAATCTTGTCTGGCATTTGCTAGATGCTTGGTGATGTATGGGAGAGGCTGATTGTTTATCAAGGAAGACTTCAGGACTTGAAATCCAAACCCCAGTTTCTTCCAGAAGGAATAGAATCATCCCAGTGTGTTATGACCTTGATAACTTTGATGAGAATTCTCCATTACAACTGTCTGATCTTGTTAGTGTGGGTTTGTGGGGGTTTTTTTTGCCCAGTATCTTAAAGCTGATTTAGGTGAGATTGAGTAGATAAATTGTGGCAGGTCTAACTACTGCTCAGTTCTGGAAGCTGTAGAGCACTTAAGTGAGGTGGTGTCCTTAGAGGTGTGAGTAGCTTGTTGGGTCAGGTGGGACTGTTGATGACCATACGGTGTGTCCAGCTGAGAAAAAGACAGCAGCCAGGGAGCTTTGGGTGGCATGAGGCACTGTGGATTAGACAAAGTGGATGGAGGCAGAAGGGCATCTATGAAAAACAGCAGCAGCAAAAGACAAAAGCCTATGTATTGTCTTTGACTGCATAAGGCATTGATGGACTAATCTCAGTTTACTGTGTTGGTTCTGAGTGAGTGCTGGGTGTGTGACAAGAGAAAGCAGAGAAGTGGATGAACTTAGGGGAAGGCACACAAACCTCAACTTCTCAACTTCAAACTTGTCCTTGAAGCTTTTTGGGTTTCTATGCAGGTTAATAGCCTGATTGGGCAGAAGGTATGATTTGGTGCAGTTCTACTGCTAAAAGAAGGCTGCCCGCTTATGCCGCTGGGGCATGACATGGTAGTTAACATGCAGTTTACTTGTAGCTTCAAAGGGGTTAAAACAGTTTGAGGTGAAACACTAGATTGGCAGGGTTTGATTAAAAAAAAAAAAGGGGGGGGGAATATTTGAGCATGTGA
Organism: Anomalospiza imberbis; assembly: GCF_031753505.1. Taxonomy (NCBI): domain Eukaryota; kingdom Metazoa; phylum Chordata; class Aves; order Passeriformes; family Viduidae; genus Anomalospiza; species Anomalospiza imberbis. Next base: position 43,600,636 of record NC_089684.1, on the reverse strand, counting down.
ATACGTAGAAATGCTCTTTTGTTTCCTTTTATTCATGCTTCTTAATGTGTTGAATGATGTGCTCATGCTCCACATCCCTTAAATCCATCTGTGGCTGTGGAGCTGTTGCCACACACAGGCTCTGTGTGCTGTGTATTTTGCAAACAGCTACACCTACTTGAAGGCAGCACGAGGCATTTGGGCTGGGATTGCCAGGCTGCTGGATGTGCTCAGAGCCCACAGGCGGTGAAATGCATCATTCCAACTTGAGTCGCTGCTTTGGCTGAGTGTGGGCATCAGAATATTCTCCTGCAGTGGGGGCAGGGGCAGCGCGCTCTGTGTCTGACTGGAGGGTTTAATGGGGAAGGGTTAATGAAGTCGCAAGGCAGTGACAGTGAAACTGCAGTGCAGAGCTCTCTCTGGACATGGGGGTGTGCACGGGGATGGATGGAGGCAGGTGTAAACTCTGCTAGGAGAAATCAGAGCTCTCCATCTATGCCATGTACTATTGGAATATTTGTCTGGTTCATTCTGGCTTCCCCACCGTGGATGTGTTGTAAGAGTAACTGTGTTCCCCATCCTCCCTCTCTCCTCTTCCTTCCCCACCCCCCCCCCCCAACAAGCTGGAGGGCCAGAAGGTGGGGTGGTACCTCAGGATAATGGTAGCAGAAGGCGAAGGAGGCAGACAGCTGGCAAGTTCTCCCCCAATATGCTTCTCTGAAAGAGGCAAGGAAAATGCTGAAGATGTGATGCCTGAATGGCTCACTTTGCAGCAAAAGGGAAGATTAAAAGTAAAATTAGTTAACATCTTGCTCATTTCAAACCACCACACGCCATCTTTTTGCTTCCCCCCCTCCCCTCCAGCCATTTTTCTATGGCTTTATATTCTGAGGGAAGGAGGGAAAAGTCCCCAGCAATCCTGTGACTTTGCAGAAATCTATCTAGTGAGCAGCACTATAAAAAGACTGAGCTCTCATTGTAGCCCTTGTGTTATCTCCCTGTCATCTGTACAAGCCTGGGCAGCTGGAGCAGACAGGCAGCCATAGGCCTCTGCCAGGAACTTCTGTTCACTGTACTGACACAACAGTATGGGAGTGTGCAAAGGCAGAGAGTAGGGATGGAAGCTGGGAGTCCTGCAGTGGTTCAGTCTGGGAGGGGAGTGCCAGAAGTGGGCTGTGGGTGCTACTTAAGGACTCTGGGACCCTAGAGATGTTGAGTGAGAGAGATGTTGCTGCTGTCTGCAGCTGCTAAATGGAAAGGTGAGAGAAGGCAGAGCTGAATGCTCCTGGAGGTGCCCTGTGAGAGGGACAAATGGAGCAATGGGAAATCCCAGCTAGATGAAAATTAATTCCCTGGGAGGGTGGCGAAGCATTTTAACAGGGGGCTGGAACTTAAATGAACAGTACCTTATGCTAAAAGGTTTTTATTTCACAGCTACTGTTTTGGACCATCTGACCAGCACTTCTCTTGCTGGTAGGGAGCTGCAGATGTGTGGTGGGCTGGATATGCCGGTACTGCTGGGAACAGCCCTCTGATTCAGGAAAGGATTTCCTTGTGCCTGATGTGTAGGGGATGGGTCGATGAGTCCCACTGATCTGAGGGTCCGATATCTTTGTTGTGTGGGCAACTGTGTTTTGAAGAGGTTTTTGGTCCAGCCAAGCAAAACTCCATGGAATGTCATGGTGGTTGGTTTTATGTAATGCTGTTCAAGCAGAACCTGGGCCCTCAGTGAAGCAGATGGCAGCTTATTGAGCAGCCGTGAGCAGAGGCTGGGTATTCACTAGACCCCCCTAGCAGCAGCACTGCAGGATTTACTCTGACACTTGACTTTGCCAAGTAATCCTGTGAAGCTTGTACCTGTGGCATAAGACTGGAACAGTGGATATTTGTCTCTGAGTGGTTGCTGGTCACCAGCAGAATCTGCAAAGCGATTGAGAGGAATTGGGAAAATGATCATGTTTAATCCTTCCATCTCCACTAGGATTACTAACAAGCCTTAAATGTGTACAAAACACTTATTCTGTAGAAACTTAGTGAAAGTTCAGCTAAATAATGATGCAAATATTGTAGACACATAAGTTTTAGAACAGTTGATGTAGTTGAGGGCAATTCCTTTGGGTAAATGTTGCTGTTGGTTAATGGAACAGAAACAGATAAATGCCTGTGCAGACCGCTTTTGAAAATTCCTTTGTTAGAAACACTCCAAATCCCATGTATTGCTGTTTTCAGTACAAACCAGCTATGCCAGCAGTTGGAGTTGGGGAAAAGCACCTTCCAAAAGCTTTTTGGTTGGTTACTGTTCATGGCAGAATTTCTTACACTGACTCCTGAGCTATGTGCTCTGGATTGCTTTTGCAGATTAGGTTCTGTTCCAGCTGGAATGTAACTCTGATCCCGCTTGCTGATTCTTACACTGGACAGGAGTCCTGTGGGAAAGACAAAAAACAAGGAGGTTAATTTTTTTGCTGGTTTTGGGGCCTAGGTCTCTGAGGTGCTTGTCATTCTAGCAATGCCTTTATAGGTGAGGGATGATGCTCCTTTATGTCAGCCTGATTTCTGCTGTAGCCCAGGCGTGCTGCTTAGTCAGCCCTTCACATGCTCATGGCTCTAAGTGCTTTGGGGTGCTAAGCAGAGTTCATACCTAGGAGCTCCTGTTCTTTAACGTTCACCTGCAGCAGTAGTTTGTTAGCTGCTTTTCCCTTTCTTAATATCTTATTTGTAAAACAGACTCAAATGATTGGTGGCCCTAGGGAGTACCTGAGATGCTTCTAGTGAGGTTTCCTGTCTATCTTGTCTGAGCAGACAGGACCTAAATTCCCTGAGCTGTGTCCATGTGGCATTTTCACTGTCAGTATTCAAGTATTCCATCCCTGGTTTTCAGACCTTGTGGCCATTTTGGTGATGACTCAAGTGATGTGTCTCAGGTTACTGTAAGCAATGGGTTTTTACTGTGGTGTTTACATGGCTGTTGACATCAGGATGAGTGAAAGAAAAGGTTTGTCACTTTCAGGCTACTCGATGTGGTAGAGGTGGCTTTGGAGTACCAAGTTCCTTAGCTGCATATGTATTTTTTATATATCATGTATTTGCCTATATATATATCTAATGGGGTGGAAAAGAAAGTACGGTAATGATGGCAAGTTATTTAGTGCTGCGTGGAGTTAATTGCTTCTAATCAGTGCTTACATCCATCTGATTTTATGGGAGACAACAAGGCTTCGTTGGATGTGTTTATTAGCCATCCTGTAAATCACAGGAATGCTCTGCCATCTCCCATATTGTGTGCCCATTAGCTGTGTTTTGTTTCCATGTAACCATGAAAAAGGAATGGTATGCACTGGGATGGGGATGGATTTGAGTCTCCACTTAATGTCCCTGGTAACAATTTGCAAGTAGAAGTTGTTTCCCAGTTGGCCACTTAAGCCTTGATGAGGGAGTTCCCTGGCTATGTTGAGTTCTGTGAGAGCAAGTGAGGTGTCAGGAGCTGACAGATGCCAAATCTTTCCCAGCACATGTGAAAATGCTGCTCAGGGTGGCATGGTTGTTGTATTGATACACAGTGTGAAAGTGCAGTCACTCGTCCTGGGGGAGTCTCTGAGGGGTACCCCATCCTTAAAAAGAAGAGCTTCAAAAACTCAATGCAAAGGAGCTTCTTCATTTTGTCAAAATAAACAAGTTGTGTCAATGAATCTGGGTTCTTTGCATGTCTTGATAAGACCTCAGTAGTGCTCGTAAGAGGTTTTGGCTCCTCTATTCCAGGACCAAATTAAATAATGAGCTGGAGAATCTGCCTTCTGCAGTCGCAGAGGTGCCCTGTCCCCAGGCGTCGCGGAGCCCTTGCCAGGCCCTCTACGTGCTGCAGCGTGATGGATATGTATGGGGTGATGAATGGCATGTGTCTGGGCACCCATTAGAGCTCAGGCACTGCAGGAAGATTAATTGGGTCGGGTTGTGCCGGCATCTCTTTCAGGGCTCAACATGCTGGACATTTATCTATCCGTCTTCCACATCAGTCACAGCACTGTGTGCTCAAGTCAAGAAACATACGGGTGAGTTAGAGCTGTGTGCTACAGCTCCTGCTGCCTGGGCATTGTGAGCTCAAGGCAGGTGGAAAAGGGGTCCGCAGGAGCATCTGTCTTGAATAGAAACTCGGCTGCTACGTTCCTGGTAATTGGTAGTCTTTTCCCTTAAATCTCTCTACTCCCAGCTCTCTCAGCAGGTGGCAGCCTCCAGCATGCCACACTGGGAACCTGGAGACCTGGGAATCTAAGCCTGGATTATAAATCAGGACAAGAAGGAGGGGGAAAAATATCCAAAACTTAAACCAGTGTCTGCTTCTGGAGTTTTTAAATGCTTGGGTTTTTCCAAGTTTTTCAGAAGCTGCCACCAGGAGAATGAGCAACTTGTTGGTATTTGTTTTATTATTATTATTATTATTATTATTATTATTTATTAATTTTTAAAAAAGTTTTCTTTGAAATGCCATTGGGAACAGTTTTACCATCCTGTGATTGTAGAAGCCAGTGCATACAGCATGGCTGTACCTGGCCTGCATCTCTTGAGTCTCCACTGAGTGGAGGCACAGCTCTGCTGATTCCTTTAGCAAGGAGTCTATGAGTGGAAAACTATGGTATGAGTTGGGATAGGGTGGTTGAGGTATGCTGGAGACAGTGAAAAATGGGAGAGCAAAAGGAAGCAGTGTCCAACAGCAATATATTTGATATAAAAAGTCACAACAAGAGAGAGAAGAGGATGAGGGTAAGGTGTAGGGAGTGCACTGCCTGGATAAAGCAGGTGAGGAAGCTAATCCAGTCACTAACCATTGAGGATTCCCAGGGGAATGGAGAGCTTAAGGAAGTAGCAGTTCACTGTATTCTACATGCCTCATGGGCTTAGCTCTATCTCTGTAATTGATTAGCTGCCAAAATATGTGCATGGACAGTTGTGTTTGCTCTTGTATCAGCTCTGATTACGTCGCTGATCTGGGATTGCTTAGAGCCTCAACGATAGAAGTAAAGCAAAAGGCAGGAATCCTAAATCCAGATCTCAACTCCTTTGTTGGATGTATGGGAAGCCAACAGGTTGGTAGGGCTCTAGGAAATTGTACTATGAAGTGTAACTCCATGTAGGTGTGAAGAAAATACCTAGTTTGGTTCCAAGTGGGGCAGCCTGAGAGAGATGTGCTTGAGAGAGAAGTGACGGAAGCGTAGGAAATGGTAGTAACCATTTTGGAAGAATGGGAGCTTCTAGCCTGACTGTGAAGGTGTAGGGCTTGCAGGCCCAGATGACAGCACTATCTAGAGGGTTCACCCCCCGTGCTCTGGGTCCAGTGGATGCATTCACTTGTTTGTATTCACAGGTAGAAGGTTTGCCTTCCTAGCTTGGTCTAGGATCATGTGGCCACACATAGGGAAAAGCTTTTTCTTGGAGTGAGAGTTTTGAGCTGCTGAACCCTATGGAAAATAAACTAATTACATAGTTGCCTTTTTAGGAAATGACTGTTGGGAAGGGTCCGTGTGTCTAATGGAGTTAATGTGTTGGTCCATAATCCAGACTAGGGCACAGCAAGATGGAAAGTTGAGGCATCAAAGGTTTACCGATAATGCTGTGGCTTCTGTATCTGGATTTTTCTATCCAAGCTCACTCTCCCAGCCAAAAGCATTCAATGTTAACATCTCTCCCGAGCTGCTGGGTTTAGCAAAGCTCTGGAGTTCCTTTTTTTCCTGTGTTTTTTTTTTTTTTTTCCCTGCCTGCCTGTCAGGCAGTCTGGACTCTTGGAGTGAATTCCTGTGCCTGTGTGTACAGAGCTGCTAAGAGATGGCTTCCTGCACTGCTGTGATGTCCCTGTCCCCTGCTTCTATTACATGCGTTTGCAGTTCAGTAATTGCATGTGGATGGCAGAGTCGGTGCCAAGCCCTGCATATCCAAAGTCGTTTGGTGAAGGAGTCCATTATGCTTGTGGCTCGCAATGATAAATTCCCTGTGATGGTGGCAGCTCACAGCAGCCTCCTCTCGTAATGGCATTCTGCTCCTGTTGGCAGGCTTCCCTGGGCAGGAGACACTGCCCCTGAAATAGCACAAACGATGAGAACAACAATGGCTGCGCAACTCTGAGAGACCTAAACATGGAGCAATCGGTAATTCCTTTCCTGGGATTGCTGTGTTTAAGGAACCTCACCGAAGAGATGGCAGCTGGGCATTTGAATGTTCCCAAGGCAAAAAGCCACGACGGACTAACCCAGGAGACCCATTGGTGAGCCTGAGGGGCTGAATACAGTTCTCAAAAGTAGATCAAAGGGTCCTACGTGTCCTACCGCAGTAACTTCACAGAAGAACCCTTCGGAACTTGTTTTTAAGATGTAAAGGATGGAGCAGGAGTCGGCTAGCAGTCTGGGAGGGGGACACAGGTGACACATCTGAAATAGAAGCAGCTTCCAAATTATGTACTTTGGCCAAATCCTTTTGTTTTTGGTGTATTGACCTTGGGAATAGCACACTGGCCCTTTGATGGATTTGTGCCCCATTGATCCTAATCTAATTAAAGCAGCACTTGCTGCTCAGCATGGGCCAAAGTGCAGCGGGGTCAGGTGTATGTCAGTAATTTAAGGATTTAGTTATTAGGCTGTAAAATGATAATCAAGAAAGCTGTCTCTAGTGGAAACAGTTCAGTGCAATGGGTAAAACACTGTTGGAAGAAGATCCTGAAGTGCTGTTGCCAGAGACATTTGTTATATTCTGTAAGGGATTTATACATGAGAAAGAGATCCTAGGGAATGGGAACTCCCATGGAAAAGTAACTTGAAGAGGGAGGGGTTTATGCATGGACCAAAACAGTTGATGGAGGACTTATCTTCCTCTCCTTTTGTGAGAAGTCAGCCTAGTTATCCTTGATTCAAGGGTAGAAAATCCACTTGCATTTGGGCAAGCATTGTTTTGTTTGCGAACGTGTGGACTTAGAGCTCTGTGCGGCAAATGATAATGCAGCTTTAATAATCACAAAATGGTTAATACTGCTGAACTCATTAGATACCAGTCACTTGTAGGGTGTTAGGCTGTCTGTTTCCTAATTGTTAATGTTAATTGGCTGCTTATCTGCTTGTATGGGTTAAGTGGTGGGGAGCCCCTGCCATAGACCCAGGCCCCCAGCTGTGAAGGGCTGGAAAAGGACAGTCCCTCCTGCCTAGATGGGCTGGTGTGAGGAAAACGAGTTTATGGCCTGTGCCAGCCTTGAAAAAAGGTAGCTTGAATTAGTGAAGGGAGCAGTGAGTTCTGTGCTGACCATTTTGTGCAGGCCTCTTACCTGGGCCCTGGTTGAGGCACAAGAGAGCTGCAAAATTAAGCCCACTGTCAGCTACTTGGGGTGTTTTTAAAGGCTGTTCTGCACACAGATGTGTGCAAAGCAGGCACAGTTTTTTTCTACCCACTTTATTACAATCACGGATATTTCTTTACCAGGTTATTAGCAAGTCCCTCACTCCTGTAATTTGCCCTTGACTGTGGTATAACCATAAAACATTTACTTCAAGGCCGTGAAGAATCCATATGTCTGTGTGATCTGTCAGGCCACCAAGACGCCAGGGCTTGTGGGGTAGCATAAGGATATCTGAAGGTGACACATGCTGTCATTTGATGAACAGAGATGCAGAAGGGGATTCTGGCAGCCACTACCTTGGCCATGACAACTTGTGATGGTGACCAGGTGGGGTGTGTTATCTTAATAGTCTGGAGCTCTTGTGAATTATTTGCTGATAGATGTAAACAGCTGTTATTCTTGGTAATGGAAAGCAATTAGAAACATCTGTACTCTTGGCGATGAGTAATGCCTCCCATCTTCACTGCTCCCAAGTGCCAATTGGAAATAACTACATCATCAGGATGGGCTGGCAACCCTCACTGCATTATGGCCTGGTTTGTACTGAGCTGTGAAGAACAAGAGGTGAAGCACAGTGGAATGAGCTCGTATCTGAGCTTGCTTGGGTTTGTTTCCCCCTTCAGGATGAGCAGAGGGAAGGCAGGTGCTCCATAGCTCCCTGTCAGCCTGCAGGTAAATCAGTGTTCGGGAGCTATGGGCTGGTATGGCTTCTGGAGCTGGAAGTCTGTGATGGCACTTTGTGCCCAGATACCATCTTAGATGGAACTGCAGCTATCCCTGAGGCCTGAGCCAGGCACGTATGTATGTCTTCGGGCTTGCTGACAGCTGGAATGGGGTCCTGGTTTGGAGACTTGAGTAAAGGAAAGACCAGGAGAAGCCCAAGAACTTGGGATCTAGCAGCTCGGGTAAAGCTTCTCAGATATGCTCAGAAGGCCCTGGTGACAAACATTAGCCTAGTGACAATGAACTGTAACATGCACAGAGGCTGTTTTTGGCCCTCAGTACCCTCTGAGGCATGTTGTTGAAGAAGACATGGGCTGGAGTCTTCCAGGTTGTCTTTAATCCTCCTTGTAAATTACAGAAAACTCATTGCGTCTTCCTGTGCCTTCTGATGACAGAATGACACCCTTGATGTCCTCAGCTGGGATGAGATGAGTTGTATTTAACAAAACAAAAAATTGGCATAATTTAATATAAAATCCTTAGCTGTGGGGTTTTTTTAGTGTGTGATTTTTATTCACAGTTTTCCAGTAGCTCTGAGAAAGGTAAGCTAAAAAACCCCTAGAATATTGATGTACAGAGTATCTACTTTAATCCTTTGAGAGCAAGATCATCTGTAGGTAGGAAGGGTTGTTAGCAATATTTCTGAAGTATTTGTGAGGAAAAAGGACTGATGGAGCTTGATGGGGGTAGTATTTGGTTGTGATAGATTTTTGTACTTTTTGTTGACTATTTGTTTTTCTCTGTTATCTGAAAATAAAATTTAAAAGGGTACATCAGACAGCACTTCCGTAGTTGTTAACTGTACAGGTGTCTTTTACTTCCTGACAGTTCTTCTTGGTTTTTTCCAGAGTCAGTGTTAAGTTGTTTTCTGTCATTGTTTTCATTGTGCAGAAGTGCATAATTTTATGGCTTTCACATGACTTTAAAACAAAGAAATGCTATTTTCTGATTGTAGCTTCTCTGTAGCATCCTGGTTAATAAATTGCAGGCTGATGTCAGATTGGGCAGGATTTGTTTAGTTCCTGAATTATAGTTTATAAGCGAAGAAGTACTAGATGGGCAAAAGTCTCTGAAATGGACAGTAGAGGTGTACAGCAGGTTTCTTGCTGTATTAGTTCATTCTTACAGGCTATGTGGGTTATTTCCCTCACCAAATGAGGAAAAGCAGGGAAGTAATTAACACACAAGACAGAAAATATGAACTGTGATTCTGTGCAGAGGCATTTCATGCTTTATTGGCTTCATGAGAAGGCTGAGGTGCCAGAGCAATAACTAATATTGAAAGAAGACAAAATAGGTAAATTATGCAAGGGCAGGGCATTTGTTGGCTTTGCAAGAGGGAGAATTGTACTGAACCATGTGGTACTTGGAACACACAGAAACAGTAGCTGGGCTTTTATGCTCCCTCGTTGTGGGGTGGATGGCTGCAGGGATGCAGGTATGGATGGTGTTGAAACAGGCTCTTACCCTGATGCTGATAGCTAGGCCTGACAGAGCAGTTGCTTTCCGGTGCTGCTGCTCTGAGGGGCATTTCAGGACTCTGAAGTGTAGGAAAGGCTGTGCTTGGAAATGAGTACTGAAGAGGTTTATACAGGCACAGTCTAAATTCTAGTTAGAACATGAGGAGTTGTCCTTCCGCCCTCCTGGGTTCCAGTAAAATTAGAACAAGTAACTTGTGTGCGCTGCATGTCCACACATAGCATGGTGAAATTCCCTTGTGATGCTCTGCAGTGCTAAGCTGCCCACGTGGGGATATTTCAGATCATGGTGAATCAAGTAAAAGGTGATTCCTCTGTTTCAGATTATCTGCAGGGAAGAGGGAAACCTTCAGGTTTCTTTGTCCTTTGGTGCCTTGGAGCTAGGTGGGTGCAGAGTTCATATCCATGCCGTGTTCCCAAGTGTTCCTTGAGGTTTCAGTGGGAACTAGCAAAAGGTCTTCCTTTTGTGTGACTTAATGAAAAGGGGAGAGTGGAGGAGGTGGAACTGGCCCTTTGGGTAGGGATCTTAGAACAGCACCTGTGAGTGTCCTTTGATTAGTTTCTGGAGTGCCAGTGGCTGTGGTATCCTTGCACGATGGGATGTGCACTAGTGCAGAGAGCAAGTGGGTGCTGGGTAGGGCAGAAAGAACTTGAATGCCACCCCTGGCTCTCAGCTGGGTTGGAAAAGATGAGAAGCTGATGGGCAGTTTTGGGAAAAGAGCACAAGTTGTATGGAACGATGTAGGTGATCCAAGGACGGGGGTTTGATCAGTACGACTGTGGTTGAATACCAAGGACAGCTGCTGGATGAAGGATTAGGATGGGCTCTGATTGCTAGGGTTACTTTACAGATGTCATGAAAAGGCCTTCTTCAAACCTGTTTGTTCCTCCAGTGCTTCTTTTCCAGATGGGAATTACAGAGTAAGATTCAGTGAAATCTGCTTCTGTGTTATTTAACAGAAAAGAATTAGAGTAACCTTTTCTAATCTTTTCATTTCAGGTTTGATTTACCTGCTATACTTTGATCAGAAAATTGTGTAGTTTTACAGGATTAGGTATTTTTATGTCCAGTTGTGGAATGAGTGTAGTGTATAAAAATTTTTATGATTATTGTATTTTGAAAGCTGGGATTAACCTGTGATTCTTGATTAAAAAGATATTGTACAGGATGGGGGTGGGTACTGAAATTGTTGCTTAGCTTGTGTCTCTTCTTGTTTGGAAGAAAGCAAAACTGAAGGTGTTTTTCAGGAAGTTTGCTAGCAGAGTAGACAAATTTGGAATTAGGGAAGGTAGAGTGGTTTTTACCTATTTAAACACTTGAGAGTTTCTTTGTGAACCAACAGAATGCTTGATAACCACTAGACCTTTGCTTACTATGTCTGATAGATACTGGGGGATGGCAGTGCTGAATCTGTCTGCTCTCGTGGTTTGTAGCTCTGTTGAGGGTGGCATCAGCCTCCTCCAGGTCAGTGACTTCAATATCCAATGGAAAGCCCCTCGTTAAGGCTGAAGCTGATTGATGTTCACCAAGGCTCAACAAAAAGCCGGGTTTCTGCAAGCTGCTTTTTTCTGCCTTGGTGCAAAATGGCAGGGAAGGCAGTTCTTAAAGCAGCTCTTAGACACAGGTGGAAGAAAGGTAGATAGATAGCATTGTCTTCAACTTAGTAGAGAAGTATTGGGACTGCTGTGTATGTTTTACATAGAAATAAAGAATAAATCCATATAATGTGCTCTATTTAAATTTAAATCCACCTAAAAGTCTTTTTTGATTCTGCTTCTGTTCCCCTCTTGAGTAGTGGAAAAGTAAATAGTGTGGGTCTACTTTGCCTAAAACTGTTGTAGAAATTTTGGTGACGTGATAGTGTGATAGGCTTCCATGGCTGTGTGAGGGCTGGATTTGTTCTTGGCACCCTTTTTCAGAGAACAACCAGCATTTATGGGGGAGAAGGTTTTCACAGATTTGTAAATGATTGTTCATTTACAGTTGAAGTCAGTTCTGCCTTAAAGATCAAGGCGCTGCCTAGTACATCAGGAAGGAAAGCTGCTGTGGCTGCTGGGCAGCTTGTTGAGCAAAGGGCTCCGGTGGGTAGGTTTCCCTTGAAGAATAGCTACATGCTTTTTCTCCCCTTAATGCTCTTGTCCAGGTGGTGGTGCTAACCACAGATAACATGGTCCTGTTGTGGATGCAGGAGTCAAGGTGCTAACAAGGAATTGCTTTTCTCCAGGCTGGATGTGAAAGATATCTCATGAAGTCCTTCAGGAGAAAAATGGGAATTGAAGGCAGACTGGAGTTGTATGCTACCAAGTGATACAGTCCTGCCTGAGCTGGAGCATAGCGTGCAAAATGAGAGACGAAGTTCCAAATGGCAATTATCGGGCAGCTTGGTTAACTCTGTTTTCCCTAGGAAATCACTCTCGGGATTATATGGACTCAGCAAAGATTAGCAAAGCTGAGGAATCTTCAGGTTGATAAATAGGAAGATTAGATGGAAGCAGTGGGAAAGCTACTTAGTACTGAAGTCTTTGCCCTGAGAATCAAAAGAAAAGCTTTTAACTAAGCGCATTTGGAAGGAGCAAGCCTGAAATTGCAAGAAAAGATGGCATAAGGAGGCAAGATGACAGCTGGAACCCAAAGGAGCTTTTAGTTGCTTCTCCTTGCCATTGATGGCAGCTTAACAGGAACTAGTACCAGGAATAGACAGTGCACCATAACCCTGACTGCTGCTGTAACTGAGACTATGCACAGGCTAAGCCCCTGTTGTACGAGGCTCTAGGGCTTAGGGAAAGGGAAGGACCAGACCTGGGCTGGACTGGAAACTGTGGGGGAATCATACAACCCAGATACCTGATGCAGCAAGAGAAATGTTTTGGTTCTCTATTCACAATCGCAGCCTGTTTGCAAGGGTGTTTTGGGCAGTGGGTCTTGGTAAAGCCTGTGAAAAGCATCATGTCAGCTCAAGTGAGTTTTTTAGTTTGATTGCCACAAACAGTGCAGTTGGGTAGTGCACAGATAAGAACAAGAAATAGTGGCAAGTGAGAGGTGATTTGGCGTTTTAACGTGTCCAGGAAGTTAGTGTATTAAATAGTTTTTTGGGGCCATGGACTTTTCCAACCTCCATTGACAATTAGTTGTGGTGCGGCATCTATTTGTCTGCAATTCAAGTTGTGCAAATAGAAGGCCTGTTGTTTCTCCCTGAATGCTGTCTCTTTCTGGAGAGTTACGTGAGGTCGAGACCAACTTCCCAGCTGGGCTGCAAGAGTTGAGATGATTTGGAGATGTCCTGCTGCCAGGACTCTGTATGCCATCTGTCCTCAGGGCACACTCCCAGCTCTGTGCCAGCGCTCACTTTACTGCCTTGCTGAGGGATGTGCTTGGATCCCTGGGGCTCTGGGATGTCACTAAGGATGGAACTCTGGGCTGGGCCGTAGATGATAAGTGGTGTGATGGTTCTAAGGAGAAGTGCAGGCAGACAAGTCAGGAAATATTTTTGCGTTCCTGAATCTTTTCTTAGTACCAAGTTAAAAATGGTTGGAAATGACAGGAACACTGAGAGCCTGCAAAATACTGCATAAAACTGATAGAAAATGGATTTTTCTCACAAATAAGAAGTTTTCACTTCTGTCCACCAAATGAGAGACCAGTGGTCATTATGAAAGGAATTCTGTTTCTCCCCTGGATCTCCACTGCTTACTTTCTAGTTTATAGATGCTTTTTTGACTTGTTCATTTAACATCACTGGTGATCCATGTATACCTGGATATAGCAATGTGATAAAATTAATGTTTTGGAATTGTCATATGTTCTGTATACTTGTGCTGTCAGGAAGTAATGCAGCAGAAACATGAGAACATTACACTGAATGATGTGGCAATCCTCTGACTTCTTTCTGGTGATAAGCAGCCCAAATATTCCAGGGAAAAATAAAAAAGGGAAAAAAAATTCCAGAATGGGCGTTTGCAAAGTGACCATGGCACAGTGGTAAAACCAGTTGTGACCCGGTTTGATATGTCATGATAGGTGGTTATTTTTAAAGATAAAGTCCTGCTTATGGTACCTGTCTGAGATGGAAATATGTGTTACTGTCTTCGTTTTATTATAAGAACAAAGTTGGATACAATGAGTTTGAAGGACAAACAGCAAAAATACAAAAAATTATTTTCATCTTGAATTTGTGTGGCTGCATTTCAGCTTTGCAGAGTGTGATCATCTCCATCATTTTCTGAAATGATTGTGTCATTAAAGGAAAAAATCCAAAACTGAGCCCGTTAATAGGGCACCTGTGCTCATGTTTTTGTCTGCAGCCAGGTTTCAGTATGACTTCCAGCATACTTATGTGTTCTTTGTGTCTGTACCATTACAGAGACAGGTTCTTTGTCCTGCTGTCCCAAAACCCCTGGCTGACTTCTCAGTTCTGCTGTAGTTTCTGCCTGGGATTTGGCACAGGAGCATTGACATTACTGGTCCCAGTGCTCATTACTTACTGCTATAATTGTGTCTTTCATCTATTCTGTGCCCCTCCAAGTCTTCTATAGGTGGAACTAATCCAAATGAGTTGGTGTTATCTGCATAGGTCGTCACCTCATTTCTCAGCTTCTTCTCTAAATCATGACTAATGACTGTAAGTAACTCTGGTCTTAGTGTCTTGGGGCACCTCCTTGTTAATCTTGAGCCATTATGTTAATTGACCGTTTGATCCTCATCTCTGCCCTGTCCCTCCCTTCATCCCTCTGTCTAACTTGCAGCCAGAATTGTCAACTGCCTGATTTTTTTGGAAGGCTTGATGAGACACTTGGAGGCTCTTGGGGAGCCCAGAATAAAATGTCACACACATCTTGATCTCCTGCTTTGTTGCAATTGCATTATCTGGCATGATTTTCCACACAGTTTCCAGGCTCACTGGTGATTGATTCATTGCACCACTGCGGCAGCTGCTGCTGCTGCTCCTCCTTTTGGTGTCTTGTTGGCTCTCCGGAGGTGATGATTGAGGTGGGGAAGGAGCTTGGAGAGATGTATGTGGTAGGGGAGGAGGAGGAACAGGGGAAGGCAACAAGCCCTTTGTCCTACTTGCTCATACAGTATTTCTGCCAGCCTGTCACCATGTCATCTCAGAAACTAAAGTGGAAGTGGGAATTGATTTAAGGCATTCCTGACTGGAATAAAATTAAGAAACTTGGTTTACAAGATTATGTACAAGTCAGTCAGACTCTTCTCTGTTATTCACTCACCATTTTGCTATCAAATAGGTTGTAAAACCTGTCTTTGTCCATTCTGTGTTTCATGGTTGCTGCATATTGGGGAATGGAAGGAGAAGTTTGGTGTTTTGTTTTTCTCCGTCTCAGCACCCATAGGCCATGTGTTAAAGACTAAGATTGCAGGATATCTGCATAAGGAAATATAAATCTTTTTGGCATTTCAGGTTTCCCCTGGAGATCTTGTTCTGATGCTCAGGTGCTGGGGAGTTCTGGGAGCTCCTTTGGTTATTGCTGCCTTTATGAAAGCAGCTGTTCCATCAGTGGTGTGAGTTTGGTACTTAGCAGGAAGGCAGAGGAATACAGGTGATGGCTACTGCAATCCAGTGCTTGTGTAAACTGCATATTAGTGATGGAATAAATCCATTTCAGGGCAGTCAGTCACTGCTGATGGCTGTGCGGCTTGGCACTATTAGGGAAGTAGTTGCGCTGTGTGTGTGCAAATCCTGTGCAACGGAACTGCTGAAGAGACCAGTGCTCTGTTCTTGAACCCACAACTGGTCTGTCACGGTCCTGTCTCGCTTGTATTTCTCTCTCTTGTTCCTGAAGAAAGAGGTGATGGAGGCAGGAAAAGTAACTGAACTCTGCAGAAGAAAAAGCAGACTTGCCAAATTATTTCTAGTGGATTGAGGCAGAGACTAAATGCTGGGGTGGGGAGCCAGATGATCTCTTTCACTGGTGTTGTAGTTGTGTTAAGTGAGCACTCGAAGAAGCCATAGGTGGGAGTCCTGATATCTCAGAGGCCAGCAATTTGACCTGGATGTTAATAGGTGAGAGGTTTGTAGGTGTATTGTGGATGCACTTTGCTGGATTAAATGTTACACTGAGTCTCTTCTGCTCTTGGGTCATGGTTGAGATTTTTTTGGTGGGGAAATGATAGATACGAAGATGGAAGACAGATGGATAGACAGAAAGACGGGATCAGATAGTAGATGAGTTACAGTTGTAGCCTAATGCATGTGCTGTCTTAATGCTGCAATATTAGCACAGCATCAGAGTCCCTGTACATCTGCCCCCCTTCCTCCAACTGTACCGATTTATATGAAAATTAAGATTACAAATTAAAACCAGGCTATCCTGGAGTTTTCCAGTTCATCAGCCATCCAATAAAAATGATGTCGAGCTTGTGTGCATAATTCCCAGAAGATTACTTTGTCCTTACAGCTAAGCTCTGTCCCTGATATAAAAGATCTCTATCCAGTTTTATTGAAATAAAGAACTAACATCATAATCCCAATATTGAGGTATAATCTTCATTATCTCCTGACCCTCTTGAGATTTTTTTTCTCCCACCCCCATTCTATCCTGATTCAGATTTATTTCATTTATAATCCCTATGTGTTTACCTTTATTCAGATAGGATTATAAACCAAATAAATAAAAACCCTCCCCCCAACATGCCCAAACATACTGCAAATACCCTTCAGCTGAGCTCTCATTCCGTGATGTGTTGGGCTGAGCTGTGGCACACTGGGCTCAGTTCCTGCAGACTCTATACCTGGGGTTCCCCACAGCAGCACTGCCCACACACCCCTGGGCCTGCTCCTTGAGGCAGGGGCTGGCACTGAACCCCTGTGCTGGCAGGCGTGGCGGGGACATGGTAAATGTCCATGGAGATGCAGACAGGTGGGCTGGCCTCTGTTGGAATACTGCTCCTGCTGAGTGCACTTCCAAGTACTTGGTGGTGCTTGAGTTTGTTTCTGTGCTGAATGCACGGCTGAGGCCAAGAGTTAGAATGAGGTGACAGACATTTAATGACTTGGCCAAAACCTCTGTTGACCTGATACAAAGAATGACGTTTCTTTTTGCAGACACTTTCTGGCTGCAGGCTGTTCCCTGGGTTAGCATTAGTATTCAGGAAATGAGGGTCACAGTGTTGCTCAGATTGGGACTTTTTTGGGTGCAGAGCAGTGTTTTTGTGCTGTAGGAGCAGCCAAGTGGTAAAGGTGAGATGTATACCTGCCTCCTTTTACTCACACACTGTGAGTCTGGTGATGGGTGATGTCATCGTCAAGTGTGTTTGGTTACGTCAGAGGGCTAACACAAAGCCTACCTCTGCAAAGAGGGAAGGAAGGTGCTTGGAGGCTGTGTTCCATAGTGGTGAGATAGTATTAAGGAAACCTCTTTGCTTATTACAATCACTAGAGTGTTTACCTACAAGGAGAAGAGAGGAACCTCCGAAACATGAAGTGGGAGAAGTGGTGTTTTTTAGGGTTTGTGCATTGTACAGCATTGCAGCAGGTTGGACATCCCAGAGGTGTCTCAGTGGCGTTTCTTTAGGAACCTAAGGAACAGTCACCTGGATAAGAGCTGTGAAGATCAAGAGTACCAGTGGGGTCTAGTATGGGAAAAGGAGGTGCAGCTCCTGGCTAGCCAGGTAGCTTTTCTGGTGGTCCCAGTGCCTCCCTGAGTTATCCAGACTGTATGAAATGAGGCTGGAAATACTAGATTTCAGTGAGAAGAACTTGGAAATTCCGAGGGGAAGATGGCAGTGCAGTAAGGGCATAGGTGATGTTAGGGGGGGAGAATTTATTTTGCTACAGAGATAGATCATGTCGCATTGCTAAAGTAACTGTGAGTGTTGTCCTGGAGTAAAATAAGTATGTACTTAAGAAGAAATCACCCAGGTAAGCTGAGGTTTTATTCCTTCTGTGTCTCCATCTGCTAAGCTGATAACACAGAGACATATTGATGAGGGCTCAAGGAAAACATGAAATATTTCATCAGTAAGATTACACCACACAGAGACAGATGTTGGGAAGCTGTAACATTTAGAAATAAAGAGATAAACACATGCTTGTAGGAGAGATGGAAAGATTATTGTGGGCTGTTTTAGGTTTTTTTTTTTTTTTGGTTTTTTTTTTTTTTTTTGCTGCATGGGCTGAGTGGGAGGAGGGTAGGAAGGACAAGGTGCTGAGAGAGAAGGCTGTATCAGAAATTAAAGGAGTTACTACCTGAGGGCAGACTGAGGAGATGAATGCTGCTGCCTTGGGATAAGCAGCTTTTGCGGGAGTAAGGGAGGAAAGAGAGTTTAGCCAGGTTTATAACCTGTCTCTTCTTATATGGACCAGCCATGCTACTACTCATGGCAGATTGTGTTTTTAGTCATTAATTGTAAAGCTTTACTTCTGAACTAGTCAGACCTAGGAGACAGGTAGTGCTTGACTTAGGAGCGTCAGTGAACAGGAAGCCCACTGTCTGCTACAGGTAGCGTGTGTCTGATTGCGTAATACTTGCATGTAGGTGTCGGTCAGGTGAGTCTTCAGCCTTGCCTGTTGCTGCCGTGGTGTGTGACAGGCACTGCCAGCATTCTCCTTTGGAAGAGTTCCATGAACCGTGGCGTTGTGCTGCTCTGCAGCAGCTATCCCAAGCCTCACTGTCCTGCTGACCCTCACATGGCCCTTAGCTGCTATGAGTCATGCCATGAGCAAGCTGTGTGTTATCCGTGAGCAGCATTTAACAGCTGGAAACATTTCCACTGGGCTGGGGCTGTCCAGCTGCAACTGGCCTGTAGAGGTGTTTCTGCAGTCCTCAGTAGGTTGGATGGGGGGGCTCTGTGTGTGTAATAAAATGGAAGTTTTCAGCAGAAATGCTTCAGAGGAATTTTGGATATCAGTAAGCTTGGGTATGTAGTGCCTGGGGAGGAAGAAAAGTGTCTTCATCCTTCTCTGAGGGTGTGAGAGCCTGTCAGTGGTTCCTGTCTGTAACAAAACTGGCAGCACCTTGAAGGTTTGGTGCCAAAGGAGGGCCCTACTGGTACAGGTTTATGACTCTCTAAGTCACAGTGGTGGACCAAGAACTTGCACTGATCCACAGCTCCTATGGAATTCGGCAGGGGTACAGGTTGGTTTAGGACCCCACTGGGCAGTGACCAACTGCAGCTTCCTTGTGTCACCCCAGTGCTCTTGGGCTGGGGAGCTGTTGACCCCAGGCCCCCACTGACAGGGTTTCCTGTGGATGTCTGACAGTTGCATACAGTTCCTGGGGTCAGGAAACAGCACTTAGCTTCTCAGCCCATTCTAGCATCTGAGACAATCAACACAGCGGCCATCAGCTAAGGGGTGTGCCTTCCTCTTGTCAGGGAGAATTCTGTGAGGAGTCGATGAGGAGTCTGTAATGGTGAAGTCATTCTGTTGGGGGTGGGGAGGACACTGCTGCTGCTTTCAGGGGTTGTCCTGATGATTGCTGGGGTTGCTGAGTTCTTGGAGAGTTTTCCATACGTCTTGGTAAAGTACAGAGTTTGACTGCCTCGCCACCAGATAGGGTTCCTTCTTAACTTCCTCACTTTGATCCTGTGATGGATGACAGTGCCAGGGACATCCTTAATGCTGTAAAACCTCTGAGGTTCCCTAAAGGTGATATACATCATGTGTAAATGTTGCCATCTGCAGAATGTTGCTTTATGAAGAACTTCCAACTCTGCCTTAAGTGGGAGGCTGGAGTGACAAAGTGATGGTGTCACTTTGCAACCAGCCCTTGAAAGATGGTCCATTCCCATTGGGAACCATCTGTGTAGCCCTGTGTGCCTGGTGGAATGTTTATTGTGTTTGGCTGAAATAAAGAAAATAATCTTTCTGTTCCTTGTGCTGTGATTTTCAGGGAGTTTATAAGCTAAAAGATTGTTCCCTTTTGGCCCAAGGACAGTTAAGTTTGGAGCTGGAGCACAGGCTGAAGGTTTAGTTTTGGTGGAAGTGTTGTGAAACCCAAGTGTCACAAAGAGCAGTTGATACAGATTTCCTTCCTCCTCGGCATGGGAACCAGCCTTCTGTTTGCCTGTGATTAATCAATTTACATAGCAGGTGGGGATAGCAAATTACCTACTCAGCTATGAGCAGGAGTGGATTTAAATGGGTGGAAACATCTGAAAAAATGTTTGAAAAAAGAAGTTGGGAAGTTGTGTGAAGTCAGTGGCCAGCTGTTGATAGGAGGGGTATCTGAGCAGCAGCTGGCCATAGATTATCACCTTAATGATGATTGTGTGATTGCCCCGTTGCTCTGGTTTTGCCAGTTTTTCATTCCCCCTCCTGTCAGTGTTCCCTGAGGCTCTTGGAGAGGCTGCAAGGAGAGCAGAGATGTACATGAAGAAGTTCTAACCTGGGCTTAGTACGGTAATGCTTATCCACAGGTGCCAGGTACTGGCTGGGTTCTAGTATTTTTCTACAGCTGGTGCGAGCATGTACCTGGAATCGGCCGAGAAAACAGCATGAGGGTACCTACATTTGGAACTGCTGCTGCTCTTGTGTGACCAGTCTGCACCACTCTGGCTGTCTTTACAGAGGTGTTTTATATCAAATAACTTAAAGGCTATTGCTTCTTTTAGCGTAAATACTCTTGAAAAGGTTTAGAAAAGTGCCAAAATTCAACCCTACTGCTTTCTATCAAGTTCCCTTAAGTTTTGTTTTGGTGGTGGTGGTTGTTGTTTTTGGTGTGGGGCGTTGGAGTTTTTTTTTGTTGTTGTTTGTTTGTAGTTTTTTTGTTTCGGTTTGGGAGGGGTTAGTTTCCTTTTTTTTCCCAATATATAGTTTTGTTATTTTGTTATTTCACATAAAGGCAGGGAAATACTGTGCAAGGCACAGAAAAGATGATGGCAACAGGGACAGATGAGGAAAGAGGACAGCAATGCCCATCTCAAGAGACAAGGCTGGAAAGAGCAGCTTGGTTAGCTGTGTGTGGTGGCATCTGTCAGGAGTATGTCAGGGTGATGAGCTGAGAGATGGAATGGGCACACAGAGAAACTGCTCACGGTTAGAAAAATTCCCTGGAACACAGGAGATGGGCTCTGCTGTTCAGAGATAGCCAGGCTTGGGCAAGGGGCAGATCATTGCTGTTAGAACATTGTACTGAACCACCTGCCCTGTGCAGCTGTCCTGGGATGCATGGGGGCTCTGATGCTGCTCTGACACAGGGAAGCTGGGTGCATCACTAAGATGGTTCCTCAGCTAGGAATACCAAACAGCTGAGTCTGCATGTGGCATGGCAAACTGCTTCCTTTCCTGTCTTTCCTTCTTGCCTGTGGTTTCACTCTCTCCAAGCAGATCTGGGTGGTTGTCTTCAGAGCCCAGAACCACTGGCTCTCATCCCTTTGTGTCCCTGTCGAAGCTGATGCCTGGTTCTGCCTAAGTGCTTCTAACAGTGTGGGTGAGAAGTCACCTTGATCTGCTGAGTCCCAGTTTTTCCAAATGCAGTATGGGCAAATTGATTTCCTAACTTCTCATTTCATGTGAATAGACAGCAGGACAGCTGCATGATGCTGGTAACAGCAATGGGAATGCAAATTGCAGGGATCTGTACATGTCTGTAAGTCCTTGGCTTCTTGACTAAAATAGCTTCAAGCAATTTCCAAGAAATTTATTTTTCTTGCTCTAACATCACTAGAAAAATCTAGCCATAGGACTCGGGGTATTAAGAACAGTCTATAGTAAATAGTAATGAACTGACTGCTTGTTTAAAACCCTAGCGTTTCATTAAGTGTGGTTGTGGGGGTTGTTCTTACAGATCAGCCAGTAAGGGAAATGGGTTTGGCTTCTTCATGCCCCAGAGCTGACATTGGTTTAACTGGGAGGAAATAGGCAAGACATTCAAGTATTAGGATTTGAGATTCAGATATCAGGCTAAATGTCCACAGTGCATGAACTCTTTATGTAAAATGTAGCTAGATGTAAAGGTAGATGGGGTGTCTTATTTGGAAAGCCGGCTCACAAACATCACTGTGCCACCTGCACAGTAGTGCCTATTTGGAATATTGGCCTATTGGACCTGTTTGATGGTCAGCATCTCTCTTGGTGTGTGTGCTGAGCTGCACCCTCAGCAGCACAGTCGGAATGGCAATGTACAACATCCAGCATTGGGAACAGAGGTGACGTGCTGGTCACCACTCTCTTGTCTTACCTGGCTCATGTAGCAGAACTGCCACTTCTCATGAAGGTCAGAAGGGGCCTACTGTGCACTCTCCAGAGATGTTGTTGAACTTGTTGACTGTAATGAGTAGTGTGAGCATGTGCTCAAGAAGTTTCTGCAGGCAAGAGGCCTTGGGCTGTTCAGATGGGCCCAGGTCAGGAGAGATATCTGGAGTGGAATCTTGCAGGGCAGCAGTGAGGCATCCAGAGAATTTGTCTGAGCAGTTCTCTGCAAGATGCATTTTTCTACAAAGTCTGTCAAGGCTTCTAATTAAGGTTCCTTGAAGAAAATAAATCACCTGCCTTCTGTGTTAACAAGAACACAAGTTGAAGAAAGATTTGGCAGTGAGCAGGGCAGCAGTGCCCACCCTCAGGGCCAAGGACACGGGTGGAGCTGCATGATCTGGACAGAAGCCTGAAGGGATTCCATCTTGAACCTGACTTAGCAGGTGGGAGGCTGAGGTGCACAGCCTGGCCCATAGCCCCATTCTTTGAAGGTGTGTGAATGGAAACATCCAGAAGAGGGCTGGCTTGGAGCACTTTATTACGATCAGTGCCTTAGTAATGTTCACACTTTGTCATTGCTCACTTTTATGGGGGGGCTGGCTTCAAATGCAGTATATTATGCAATGGTTTTGTCATGTATCAGTGATGATATTAACAGTCTAATGCTAAACAGGTTCTGAGGAAATGAGGAGGAAAAAAAAATGACTTACTATATTTACCCTGAAACAAGATTCAATCTGCCACTGTATTTAATGCTATATTTTTCATTATCTCACAAGCATATGTTGGAACTGCTACAGATGATGAAGTTAGCTGCTGGGCAGAGCTATCATCAATGCTTTCCATCTTTATTTTAATAAGAGGAACGAGCAAATTGTTTGTGACCTTTGTCAAGGGCTTCCTGGAAGACAAGAAACCTAGCTGCAACAGAATCGCTAGCCTGGAGCCCTGCTGAATATTCAACGCTTGAGCCCTGCTTGAAACGTGCTGTAACAAAGCCATTGTGTCTGATGGAGCCATGTCTGCCACAAAGGAACTGGGAGCTAACAGCAAAAGTTAAACCTTTCCTTTCTTCTCTTCACACTCCTGGAACAATGTGGCAATATGCTGTTTTGTTCAACCTACTTGCAGGGCAGGAAGCTGAAAATGGTGTCTCCCTGACAGCTGGCTCATCACACATATGCTGCTGTGGAGAGAAAAAAATAAGTGGGTTTTTTTTGGTTTTTTTTTTTTTGTTTTTTTTTTTTTTTGTTTTTTTTTAGGAAGTAAAAAGCTGACATATGTGCTGTTGATATGTGTCACATGAGGGGCATGTCGCCTATGGCTGGCAGTACTGAGGGGTAGGGAGATGCTGTTTTGAGATACCTCACACAAAGAACCTTGTGTGACTCGAAGCACATCACAGTATGGAGCAAACAAGAATGCCAAGGCAGGGATCATTACAGAATGCATTCCTGGCATGGAGGGGCTCCTGCAGAATCCCCTCACCCATGCCAGTGTACCAGAGCACCAAATGTCATCCCCACCCCTCCACAAGAAAATGGCATCCTGAGGCATTTCTCCAGTCTGTAGGCAGACTAGGGCAGGCGTGGCCAGTCCTGGAGCTGGAATCACTTTCTCAGCAGCAATGGCTTTGACATTTTACTTGTGCGGTTCTTAACAGTTTGTGGAGATGGAGATTGTACCTGATGCTGTCTGTTGATGCAGGTGTAGGCTTTGCAGGTGACCTCAGATAAAACACTTCACTGTGGGTGCTTTTATTTAAGCTTCCAGGCAGCATTTCATATATAGGGAGACAGAAAAGTACAGTAGAGCTGGTAATGCACCCCTGTCTGTTATCTCCACTTCTGGTGACTGTCTCAGTGTTCACACTCCCATACAGCGGTGCAACAAGGTGATCTGGGAACCAGGTTTGTAGTGGGGTGATTTTGTTTTGTCATCAGCTGTTTATAGTTCTCTGAAATCTTGGTACATTACTCTGATGCATTGACACTAGCATGCTTACTATGATATCCTCAAAACTTGGAAAGAAATCCTGTGTGGTCATCCGAGAAAGTTCAGTTACCAATGCAAATTTTATCAAGCTTTTGTAAAGCCCACAACATTGCAGCTTGCAAATGTCATTCCAGGATTGGTATTTGGTTGTCCATAGGTGGGTGTAATGGCTGTACATTAGAAGAGGAACCTGGCCTTAACTCGCCTTGCAAAACGAATGAGCAGTGATCTGGAATGGCAAAGATCTAAAGTCATCTTTTGGCACCTTTGGCACCTTCTAAAGACTTCAGACCATTCGTTACACCTTTGAGTTGGTGGTGCCATTTATCAGGATTATTTTCACATTGGAGCCTTCTGAAAACCGAGCATACAGTGATTCCTGGCATTAATGCTTCTGTGCAAAACCATCTGGTGGAAGCTTGGAGTGCTGAACGAAAGGTGTAAACCTGGATTAGCATGGATATGGTTCTGTATTGCCTTTGGCTCATTCACATCTCACTGGATGTTTTCCAGGTTCCCTTGGAAGAGCCAAGATTGCCATCATACAGTGCAATGCCATATGTTTAGATTCATATGACATATTACCTAAAAGTCATAAATTATTATACTGTGTCTCTTTACAGGGCTGTGATTAGAAATGTTTATGTAAATGCACCTTCCCAAGAAAAATGGCACATGATGTTAAACAACAGTATGCATGGCAGCTCTAATGAGGTACTTTGACTCAGCTAGGATGTTGCCTTGAAAACAATCTGATTGGAGTATAATGAGGAATTAATGTCCTTTTTTAATGCACTGATCTTAGATGAAGTTTCTGCTGGCACTAACATTGCTGGGGAAGAATATGATCGATAGACAAACATGTAGAACACACTGCTCTGTGAACTGGGAATACCTGGCTCTAGAGTCCAGTTTGTGGTCCTGGCATTGTGTCTGTGTCACTTGACCGAAATCCGATATGTACGTGCATGTATGGAGATGTCCTGTTCTCGTATATGACTGAGACAGGTTTTCCTTGGGCTTTTAAGTTGCTGCCATAAAAGTGAAAAAGTTATCTCTTCCTTAAACTCTCATTTTTCTGGTGTAAGTCAGCTCATCTTGATTTCTGCCAATGATGGAAGGTGTAATATGCCCACTTAAGTCAGCTGTAGATTTGTTTAACTGCTGCTTTAAACGCAGGTACAGAAATGCATCCAGCAAAAAGAAACAGACTGAGAAAGCTGACCTAAGTGAGCTATCTATCTCTGTATTCAGGAAAACAAACAACAAAAAACAACAATGAAACAAAAACCCAAAAAGCACAAACAAAACAAACCAAAATCCCCCCCACCATAAAAAATTAATTGGGCGGCTCTTTTAAATATCCAAGCAGAGGACATGGAACAATTTGGATGAGGCACTGGAGTAAAACAGGAAGGATGTAATGCTGAGAAGAATGTGCTTTTTTTGTTTAACGACAAAAGATTTTTCAAACAAGATGAAGAGATCCAATCATTCTAATTAGCACTGATTCACTTTCTCTCCCAGAGGGATTATATCTGAGCTCTGTGGTGGGTACAACTGCAATTTGCTCTCTCCTGTCAGTGGCTGAGACATTGGAGCAGGCCAATACAACACGAAATGGGACAGACCTGAATGGCAGTGGTGAATCAATTGGGAATCAGAGCATTCAAGAAGCAGGAAAAAAACAGAGGAAACAACTGGCTTGTTTTGAAGCAGGTGTGAACTTGTGCAGGGCTTGCACAAGTTTTCAGAGTGACTTGGACTTGTCTATCATGTGGGGTGTGTGTGACATGGCCCTTCAATGGCACCCGCAGCCCACGGCAGCTATTCTGGCCTCTCCGCAGCGTGCGATGGGTGTGAGATGTGCAGTGCTGCTACACGAGCACTGGTGTGTTTTCAGACGCAGGTGTTGTACGTGGCTGCGTCTGCTTGCTCTTGTCATTCCCCCCACCATCGGCACCACAGGCGGGTTCCAAGGCTCAGTGTTGCCACAGGATCAGCTCTCCCATGATTATGTGAGGGATCAGCGTGATCGGCTGTCACTGATTTCACTGACATCTGTCCCCACAGCGAGACAAGCTGCAACATGAATTATTGAAGACATACACATGCAGATCTGTGTCGTGGTTACGCCAAACAATGTGCTTTGCCACCCTCCGGAGAGCACAGAGAGCCGTGTGGACAGCTGCTTTAACCCTTTCTGACAATATGTTACCAGCGTCCCAGCACAGGAACTTCATGGAGGTCTGGGGCACTTGGGCAGCCTCAGTCCTTGCTCCCCCTGCTGAGCTACTACTGCAGATGTACTGTCTGGAGAAGTTTTCCTCCCTGCAAGGCTTTGCAAAGCAAGGCGTTGGAATCTTGAAGGGAAAGCTTGGTCTCGCAACAGGCAGAGAATGCCAGACCTGATCCAGAAAATCACCTGATTAGTTTACCCCCAGTGAAGGAGGTCTTAAAACGTCATCATTAAGCATGTCTGAGACTTGAAAGACTTTGGAGCTCCGAGTGTTTTCGTCAGTGCATGGTGGTCTGAGGAATGGGGTTAGGAAACAGTCTTAGGAAACAATAATGGACTTGCTGACTTGACTTGCTTTGTGGATTCCAAACCTGTGCTACATCGCAGCCATTTATGTTTGCTCTGATTAAGCAAAGATTAAGACATGATTAAGCATCATTAAGATTAACATCATTAAGCAAATGATTAAGACAATCGGGTCCTTTTGTTAATAGACATTTGAGTCTTGAACTACCTATCTTGTCAAAAATACTTTGAGTCAAGCTGGCTTTTGTATCCCATAGTTGAGTGAAGAACTTCTGAATCTGGGTCACTTTACAGTCAGGATGAAGCCTTTTTCCATTTTAGTGCAACTTCAGCATAGCTTTAAGTGAAGCAGACACATAAAGGCCCACTCTGCTGATCTTGGCGGTTGGGGTAGGGGTGGGGGGGCACTGTGGGATCCGAGTGCCTCTGCTCCATTGACCTTCTGAGTGAGCTTCATAATTTGAGGGCTATTCCAACAGTTTTCATCGCCATATCTGATGAACCTTTTCTCTGCTGGCTTTGCCTTACAGAAATGAACCATATTGATTGGTTTTGCTGCCTGCTCAGTGTGGTTATGGGTTATTCTGTATTGGTTTATAATGACTATTGTTGCATCCTAGGTTTGGGTCCACATTATGGGCTTTTTCTTTGTTAGTTTTCCAGTTCTCTGTACCCTCGTGCATCCCCCGGGTTTTTCCCTACTCCTGTGGTTTCCGTGCCTGTCTCCCCGTTCTCGCGGTCCCACTCACCCCAAAGTCTCGTGTCCGCCCCTGCCGTGTTCCCATTCGTCGCTGTAGTACACATCATCACCGCGATGTCTGTACCCATTGGGCGGGAGGGCTCCCCATCGCCCTGTCCCTTCCCTATTTGATCCCACTCCTCGGCATGCTCGAGGCCATTTGCGTCCGTGCGAAGCTGGGAGTGGCTGCAGCTTTTCCACCGCAGCTCTCGCAGCCAATAAAGCATCCAGCCGCCACGCGGACGGATTTGGACGAATTCCCTGCCTCTTTGTTTCTTCCCTCGTGCCAACGGCAAAGCGTGGCCAACAGCCCACCCCGGAGTGCGACAGCAAAAGCGCCCGGAAACTGCGGTGAGCCCCGGCCCCGACGAAAAGCTGAGACACCCAAGCTGGGCATTCGGGAGCTGACCGGGGCCGAGAAAAGTAAAGAGCAGCCGTGACTATTTGTCATTTTGTTTGGATGGGTTTTTTTAATCTCACTGTTTTCTGCTCCTGCACAATAGATATTGATTCAGCAAAGACTTAATATGTCTCGAACACTGTCAGAAGGGAGGATGAGCTCTCCTAAAGGGCTTAGCAGGAGTCAGATGTAGCCTTCACCTTGTTGTACAAGTAATTATAATGCAGACTCTTGGTCAGGGCCGTGCATCCACAGCCATGAATATTTGGAGCTTTAGGGGAATGGATTATTTGCTCTAAATATACTCCAAGTAATTGTATAGCTCATATCCAGCAGGTCAGGATTACAAATTTCATTACAGATTTCAGAGATTGGAAGCCTTTGTACAATTACCCTAAGTCCAACTAAGAGGTAAAATCATTCCTTCGAGATGGACTAGGAGAGGGATACTGATCTGATATGACTTTCCCTAGGCTTTAATTTCATTAGGAAAATAAGAATCCTTTTTGATTTCATCTGAGTTTGATATACCCTCAGACATACGGCATATCAGGTGTAATGTATGCTTGGAACCTTTTCCTCCTTATGTCTTAAAGCTGTACAGGTCAATATCCTTTGGGCCTCTCCTTCCTGATTTCTGAACAACTTTGTGACTGCTGGCTGAGGGGGTCCCTTGTGAAAAGCCTTGTGGGGCTGGGGAAATGCTGCAGGCAAATTGCAGGAGGATGTCTGTACATGCGACCAAATTGTCAGAGTATGGCCTAGGACGTGAGGGTTGATACAAGAAGGTGTTAAACACTGATGCTAACCCAGAAACAATTGGTTTTACCTACTCACAAGTCAGTCAGTGTTTATGTATGTACAGCAGGATATTGATTCTCTGATTGGCAAAAATAACACTCACTATAAAGCTAATTACACTTAGTGCTAAGACAGAAGACCCAGAAGGGTGGTGGAGAGGAATAAATCACGAGCTCTGCGGGTTGGCTACAGGCTCGAAAGGTGTGAGCAGGAGGTAACTCTGGGTGCTCTGGGTGGGCTGTGACTCGAGTGCAGTACTGAGGTGCTGGAAGATGAGCATGGGCCCCAGTGCTCTGTGGAATCAGGCTCACCTAGGGTGGGAATTGAGATGGAGAAGTATGCACAGCCCTTTCTATGCTGTCATGGCATGAGCTAAGTGGAACACAAGGTTTAACTATCAGAATGATTGCTGCAGCACCATGTCTTCTTATCCACATCTGTGGCCCTTATCTTCCCTTCCTATGGCAGAGCACAGGATGGTGACAATGAATTCCATAAGGTGAGTGAGCAGGATTGTATGTTTCCCATCAAAAGAGCAGCATCTGTTGTTTTTAGCACTTCTTGGAATCATGAGTGTCTTAAATCAAACTAACAGTACATTAAGGTTGTTTGAGGTATTAATACTCCATATTTCTGGGGGTTGTTTTTTTGTTTCTTTGTTTTTTGTATTTTGGTGGTTTTTTTTTGTTTTGTTTTGTTTTGTTTTTTAATAAAAGGAGCTTGCCTTTAGTGTTTCAGGGTTCCCTATAGCTGGTGTTGCTTTCCAAAGCAGCAACTTACTGCTGTTGTTTTCTCACTGCCTTGCCGGTGTCACACAGGTGTTTGTTTAAAGGCAGAGCTGCACTGTAACAAAAATTTGTGTGTGTGAGTGGACATACGGGGAACCTGTGGGTCAAATTCACTGTTCCTGGCTGCTGTAGTCATTTCAGCCTAAAACATGTTATTAGCCTATGGCTTTGGGAAGCCATATGGCCAAAAAATCTGGCCAGAAGCAGACTGAATCCAATTCACAGAAAGCTGGTAAACCTGGATTTGTTGCTGAGAGTGTCCAAATGTTGTCTTTAGTCAGCCAAGAAAATACTTGCAGCCAAACTATTATGATAAAGTAAGACTGATTGTTGTATTTTCACCTGACAAACACAGGTGATGGATGCAAAGAGTGACAGCATCTCTGTCAGGCAGTGCAAGTTCATAGCCACTCGTTCCAGAGTATGACTCGGGCTCTGGTATAGTATCAGTGTTATGCTGGCAAGGCTTTGGCTGCTATCCTCTTCCTTCTGGTACCTGCCCAAGAGGAGGAAAACAGGCTCAGATTGTCTCAGTGCTCTGCCTGAGCAAAGGAGGAACAGAGGGGACTTGAGCATCACCTCTGTTAATATTTCTGGCAGCATTGCCCAGTGGACTTTGAATTCTGGGACATGGCTGGACCCGGATTGCATTCAGTTTTGTAATGAGGGAGATGTAACTGTTATTATGTGTAAATCCAACATGTTTAGCTCCACGAGAGAGGGGGTGATTTTTATTATCTTTCTCTGGTAAGAGTTACTCGCTTAAGAAGCTTTCAAAATATTACCCAGTCACTGAAGGTTCTTTAAGAAAAATATGACTGCTCGTGTAAACAATTAATGGTTGTTAAGCGTGGCAGTGTATATTATGACAAACAACACATGCTACATTATGCCAGCTGGTGTAATGATGTGATAATGTCTGACTCATTAACTCTGGCACAC
Source organism: Anomalospiza imberbis (assembly GCF_031753505.1). Lineage (NCBI taxonomy): Eukaryota > Metazoa > Chordata > Aves > Passeriformes > Viduidae > Anomalospiza > Anomalospiza imberbis. The sequence goes on along the minus strand of NC_089684.1, from coordinate 43,570,722 downwards.
AGTTTACGATGCCCTTCTATGACAGGATTAATTGATTCACACATACATTAAAACAAAAATAACTAAACTGAAATTCAGCTGGAAGCCTGGCTTCTCATTTGTCATCAGCCCTGTTCGTGGCTGCAGCCAGTCCGGGCCTAGTGCGGAGTTGGCCGAGGTTTGTCCCCTGACCTCTGTTTTGGCCAATGCCATGTGTACCTTGTGAAGAAGGGAGGAAGTGATGAGAGCAGGCACCAGACTGAAGGGCCCCTGCCATGACTTTCAGGTATTCTGGCACTGTTTGGATTAAGTAATTAAGTTAAAAGGTGAAAATACCCCAGAACTGCAAAGCCCTTTTTGCCTGAGTAAAGCCACAAATGCATGGCCTGTTATTTGCTGTCTGTACAGAGCTGAGAGCTAGTTAATATGCTTGTGTCAGAGCACTAAGATAAGCTGTTACTGGGGAATCTTCCCTCAAACCAGAACTTGGACACAAGGAAAAAGTTCTGAGGGATGGCTGAAAGTTGTCAAGGCAGTAGGAAAACTGAATTGGAAATAATTCAATAAAAATCAGACAAACCAAATTAATTTAAAATGGAAATGAAAATGCTTGTGGTGATGTGACAAGTGGCTTACCTGCCTTGTGCTCTGGTGCCAGTGGGGAGCCTGAAGGGTCTCTGCTGTTGACACTGAAGCCATATTGTCACTAGGCTTAGAGAAAAAAATGCAATCTACATCTTCCCATTTGACAGGGAAGGAAAGAACAAGTTAATTGTTCATACTAAGAAATCTTTACAGTTGTCTTGCTGAGTGACAGTTTGTAACTGAAGGAAAGTCCTGGGGCCTACCTATGTGCTCAGAGCTATTGGCAAAAGGGTGACAGAGAGGGGGGAGTGCAGGGGGGTAAGTGCAGGAACTATCTGGAAGCTTGAAAGAAGCTACAGGTGGAATTGAATGTTTATTTCAACCTGTGGCTGCCTCTGACTTTCCAGAAGGCAAAGAAGCTGCTAAAGTAAACACTGTGATCTGAGAAAAGAGACTACTACTCAAATGACAAATAGTGAAAAAGTTCTAAGGAAGAAGTGGCATTGTCCAATAAGTAGACTTCACACCATTTAAAAAAGAAGTGGCTGAATCTGAATGTTCAGTATGTTCTTAATGTTTTAAATAGGTTCTTTTTGTTTGTGGTATGACTTTGGTAAATGGATCATTCCTGCAGCATGGAGCAGAATGTGAAGAAGCTCTCTTTGGGCAGAGAGATCTGGTCGAGGGGGAGCAGGCCAGTGCAAGCACCTGGAGTAGGTGCTTGAGCTTTGCTACTGGAAGTAGCAAAGTAGTACTGAATAAGACCTAGGATGTGAGTCAGATCTGGCTGCCCCATCTGCTGTGTTTCCCTCTTGATAAACATATGCAGCAGTCACTGAAACTCTCTGAAAGCTCAAAAATAGGTCCCTGGCTCCAGAGGAGTTTGCTGCCTCAGGGGCTTGCTGGATAATAGAATTATACTGTGGCAAAGGATAATCTAGAAGTGAGTCTAATAGGCAATCTCTGTTACAGGCATTTCTATGCAGAAAGGTTTCTGAGTGAAACAGTATCACGAAAAGCCTTTTCCTTCCACTGAATACTCAGGGTTGGGGTTTTCCTCTAGTCCTCTTTCTGAAAAATAGACAATGTTTTATATACCATCCATCTTCCCTGCCTCCAGTTTCTTCTGAAAATAGAATCTTTTGTTTGGGGCAAGTTTATTTACTGTGCTTTTTCCAGCTGGAATCCCGGTGTGACAGCATTCGTGGTGCTGGACTGCCAGCCTTGGCCTAATAGGGCAACTGGTGATCCTTACACATGTTTTCAGCCAGGGTTCTGACCTTATGGAGGTGGTTGGGAGCATGGAGCCCTGAGATTCCATTTCAAATGAAGCACTGCTGGGGTGTTTTGGAACAGAGCTAGCTCAGGCTTTGTCAGTGGTATTTGCACTGAAGCTTTGTGCATGGAGGACCTGTCAGAACATCCTCTCTTTGTTTTGGGTTTGTGTTGGGTTTATGATTGTGGTGTCCTGCCTACAACTGGGCAGTGTGCCAGTAGGAAGGATAATCATACTCGATTTATGATGGTGAAGATAAATGGAATAGTAATTATAGGCAGTATTTTGGCTGTTTGAATTACATTGGGCACTGAGTAGTTTCACGTATCCTAACTTTCCCTGCCAGTGGCTGCTGATACCTGAGAGGGTTTTCAGGTGTTCCTGCCACATGCTCTGGTCTGAGGTCTAGGCATGTCCTAGAGCTCTAGGTGAAATCACTGCTCAAACATAATTGTTTCCTGTAGCTTTGAGTTTTGCTCCACTCTCTCTGCTGTCATTTTCTCTTTGAAAGGCTCTCCTGTGAAAGTGTGCCTCAGGTGTACCTGTCTGTCTCCCTCTGGAGAGAGCCCTGACTGGCCTCAGGGTAGGCTCATGTTGGGTTTGCTGGAATTTCTCCAGGCAAGAGTAGCACCAAGGTACTGCTGAGTTTCCAGCCTATGCTTACTGAGCTGAGAGCTGGGGCTGTGTGCTCAGCCGGCATCACTGTCACCTCATGGGACACGGGGACCACAACAGATGGATCTTATCCTTGAGCTCATCGCATTCTTCTGGAGACTTCACGTTTCCTGCATTGAACTTCTCGGTTGGATTTTTTTCAAATCAAGTATGGTAATTGTCTGACTTGAAAACCCAGTTCAGATCAAGTCCTTACAGTGTTTAAATGCACTGTGAAAATAATTTCTGCCCTAAAGAGCTTGCAAGTAAGCAGGTAAGGAGGAAAAGAATATTTTATCTCAAATAATTCCTGAGAGTGTGGCATAGACAAGGATTCAAGATACTGTCTTTTATTGATACACGTTGAACTGGTATTTAAAAAAAGAAATTAGGTGTTTGGCCAAAAAAAATGCTGCATTATTCTGTGTGAACCTTAGTTGTGAGGATTTGCGTTTGACTTACCTTGAGATGTACCACTCTCAGTGGGCTGATAAATCAGGGGTTTGTGCTTCTGTTCGGGGTTCAGATTACATGATTGGTTGCATGAGATTTTCAGAAGAAAGAAGAAATTATGATGACAAAAATAAATTATAAGTATTGCCTAGGTGGGGAGTGGATGACTGCACACGCACTGTACAGATTGTCTAGCATGCCTATACAGCGTGGCTGGTAACAGAAGTGTGCATCCTACCTCATGCAATCTCCTAATGGCCAAGGATGTTTTAATGGCTACCTTAAGTAAAGTATCCCCCTGTGCTTGGAGCTTGTGTCCCTTGGGCCCTGCAGTGTGCATGCACAGCTCCCAGGGGGTTCCTAGCTACTGCCAAGGGAACAGTATTTCTGGGGCTTCTGGTGATGGTGGAGAGGCTGAATTTCAGCTGAAGGCAGCATCTGATGGTGAGGGAAAGATAACAATCAGCTCCAGAGGGATAATAGATCGCATAATTAGCTGCACTCAGACTTTGCTTCCTCCTGATGTGAAGTTCGTACTTGAGGAGGAGTTACTTTCAGAGATCCCGGCAGCCATTGGCTGGCAATTTGTGAGAGATTTCTCTGTTGTTTGTGTCCTGGGTAAGTGTGTATGACTAATAAGAAATAGCCTGTGGAGCTGCTGGGACAGTAAGAACTGCAATGCATGCTAAACACAGGGGCCAAGCACTGCAGGCAATTCCTCCAGGTCTCCTCTAAACCACCTGGTAAAGTTTTTGCTGCAAACTGAAGTGGATATTTAAATATTCCTCAGGTTAAGTTTATTAATTTTGTTTTGATTAAAACAATTGGAAAAAATGGTGTGGCTCTAATTTCAGTAGGAGGTTCAAGTGGGTGACTGACTGAGTTGAGTGTATTTACTCCAGGCCTCAGCAGAGAGTTTACTCATGAGGATCTTATTGGGCTACATGATTAAAATAAAAATAACAACAAAACAAAAAGCAGCAGCAGCAGCAAATTTTCAATATTTAACACATATAGTAGCTGCATAATGTTGCTTTTAGATGGATGATGGTTTAATTTAATGTTTAGTCTGATGCATGGGCTTACTCAGACAAACAATTGCTTACTCCCAAGGGATTATGGGCATTAATATCAAAGTGATAACACAAGCATCACAGCCATGCTCAAAGAGAGAGTTGGAGGATTTGAAGCAGCCTGGTCCTTACAGGAGCTGATTTGTTTGGTTGATTTCACTGTGACTTTTTGAGAGGCTGGAACAGCTGCAGCATTACCTGTGCCTGCAAGTGAGAGGGAGCTGGGCTCCTGCAGCAGTCCCTCGTGGGCTGTGCATGAGACACCTTGTCCTTGAACTGCGTTGAGGAGCTGCAGCTCTGGCTGTGCTCACATCCCCAGTCTGTACTTCAGTGAGTGCTCCTGTCCTTCCCACCCTGCTCCTGGTGACCTTTCTTGCTCCAACCCTCAGCTCCGACTGCTTAAACACAGGAAGAGCAGCCCAGAAAAATGTCCTAGGTGAAGTAAAGTCCTGCCCTTGGTCCTGCCTTGGGTGTGTGTAGGCAACACACTGGTCATCACATGATGGCTTGGTGTTCGGCTTAGTGGCAGTGCAGAGAAATTATTAATTAACCAGTTTGGTCATAGAATATACAGAGGCGATATAGCTGCCTAAAAGAGGATCAGAGGGCTGTAATTTGCTGCTATCACTTGAATTATATTATGGAAATGAGCTTCAAAAACTGCAGGAAAGTAGAGTTAAAAAATATGGCTGTAATGGGCTTGGGTTGTTTTTCAGTTGCCTTTTTTTCTGATTTGCTAATGATTATTGTATGTCCATCCTTAAAGTCATTTGTGATGCATCCCATGCTGAGAATTATGACCAGCAGCAAGAAATGAGAAATTAATTTGTTTTAAATGATACTGCACATTATCAGGAGAGAGGCTGCATTTTTAGCCACCAAAATGATTCCTAATGACAAGCTTAATCCTTCCATCAGACCCAGCTGCACACAGTGCTGCACGTCTGCTGCTGGGTGCCAGGGTAAAGCACAGGGTGGATAGTCTGGCTCAGTTGTTTGAACCAGTAAGTAAACGTGGCACAAAGATGCTCTGGGTGACAGAGCACTCCTGTTGAGAATGCAGTAAATAGGGAAGTGCAGAGATGAACCTGTGTGATGAGCAGAGGTACACGTCCCTGATGGGAGTTCCTGGGGCTGTAAAGGTCTGGAGCTTACACAAATCAGGCAGTGAGGAATGCATGCCCCACCACTCCTGATGGTTCCCAGCACTCCTACAGGGCCTTTCATTAGGAGCTGGAGCCAGGAAGGAGCTCCAGATCTAACTTCCTGGCCACTAGGTGGTTAGATGAATTAACAGGTCATGACATACAGACTTCCTTACAGAAGTGCTTGTGTTTCCCTATATAATCAAAGCCCACCTTGCCATGAGTTTTTAGGCTGCATTTTTGGCACAGTGTAATACTTCTCTCTCCGTCTTATTCCACTGAAAAAATTTTTCCCCCAATTTTCACCCAGTTTGGACTTTGAGCAATACACAAGTGGAGATTGGAGTTGTTTCAGCTGTTGTGCTGATGGCACAAGTTGCAGGCTGCTGCTGGTGTAATGGGATTTACGAGTAGCAAGGTACAGGTTGATGGAATAGCGAGTCTAGTACAAAGTACAATTTGCCCTGGTTTGGAGGTCAGTGGCTCAGAGAAAGAAGCTGTTTTCTAGGTTTGAGAAGTACTGACTCAAGGATGCCAGGCTATGGATAGAGCAGCTACAGCTGTGATGTACACTCACCATGGTGCACATGTTGACGAGAGCAGTCACCTGTTGGCAGGCTCCAGTGTAGCCTTCCGTGCCTGGTGTTTTAATATCAGTCTCATGTGGTTTTGTCAATAAATCTTGTTTGAACTGCTCCTGACCTGTAACAACTTCTTGGTGCGTCTCTGAAGGTTTTGTTTAGGCTGGAAATACTGATGCACTTAGAGAATTTCCCTCCATTTTTGCTTGTGAATGACACAGGAACACACTGAAGGAAGTAGTGATGTTTGTTATGCCAGTTGTCTCTCCAGCTGTGTGCCTGGGCTGCCCCAAGGTGCTGGTGTTTGTCCTTGCATGAGATGTTGGGTGCCTTGGAGTGGTGTTTTCAGAAAGAGTTGTTTTGTGCCTTGGCAGCTGTTGGTATGGTTGTTCCCAGCTAGCCAGGGTCCTAGACTTTGCTGTGCCTAAGGCAGTCAAAGCACAATGGGTGTGGGAGAAGCAGGCCATCAAAAGAGGGGTCTGAACACGGTCTGGCTGAGTGTCCTGTGTGGGATGGAGCCTCCCTGTGTGTGTCACACTGCTGCGTGTGCTGAGCGCTGGAGAGGGGCTGCTAGGGCTCATCAGCTAGGCCTGTTTGTTTGGTGTAGCCCACAGCTGGCTGTAGAATGTGGGCTCGTGACTGACAAACCAATGAGTTCATCCTTCATCTTCTGAAAGTGATACTGAGACTCTCCGCATCCTGTATTTTAATTTTTGTGTCCTTCTTTGTCATTTTCCCAATGAAAATTACTGCAGCACTGATCTCAATGTTAATGTATTCCTGCTTACAATTGACTTCTGAATATGTTACGGCTAATTATCATTACACAGGATGAGAGATCAGAGCCCTGACTGAGGTGCTCAGTGTGGGAACAAAAGGAGGCCAATGCTGCGCCTTGGCTTGAGGCCCAAAAATGGTGACCAAGCATCTTGAAACTGGTGGAGTCTGGGGAGGGGGGCTTTTTGGCTTTTTTTTCCTCTTAGTTTTGTTTTATTATTTTTTATGGACTGGGGGAGGGGCCAGGATGGGGCTAAAATTTCCCCTTGAACATGATGTCAATATGTTGGCATGTCTCCTTTTATTAAGATGCCATCCAACTGATAACAAGTCCTGCTGTGTTTTACCAACATAAAAAATTAGACTGGAGACCAGGGAGCGGCAGGTGGCTTTTGGCACCAAGAAATAATCACACTTGATGTGGAAAGTAAAGTAAAAGGAGCCATCTGTTCACTGCAGGAGGACGTGAAAAATCACATTAACATATTGTCACTAACATCATGAAATACACAGTTAATAATAAATTTAGTTATCATGGCAAGCTGCATCGGGTGCTTCCTTAGAACAGGTATTGTGTGGAAGATGTGCTTGCCCACACACCCTTGTTGAGCTCTGTCCTGGCTGCTGTGGCAGCCTGAGCCCTCCAGTTTGTTGCTGCTGGGTTGAGCAGACATGCCTGTTTCTGCCAGGAGCAGGGACAGTGTGTCAGAGCTCTGCTCCTGCCTCTGCCTTTTCATCTGCTCTGCCTGGATCTATCCCTGTCTTCTGATTGCCAGGCAAGCACACAAGATGGTTGAAGAGGAGGAACTAGAAATCTGATGGAGGGAAGGGAATGAAAAGCTTAGAAAACGAGGAGTCATGAGTCAGGGCTATATGCAGTGAGTCCCGAAGTCCACTCCCATGTCCACTTCAGTCCTTGGGAAGCTGGTTTTGGATCACTGGATTTGTTGGGCATTTGGGGATGGCGCCCTGTGTTAGCTGACAGTGCTGGGTGCAGCCTGTTCCCTCCCTGTCACTGCCTGCATTTCCCAGGGGTCCCAGAACTGTAAGCACTGATGGATTGATCCTCACAGCCCTCCATGAAGTAGGACTGAAGGGTGTGCTCATCTATAAAAGATGAGGATTGAAGCCTGGAAAGGCAAGTAACACCCACACATAGGCAGGCTGGGGCAGAAACAAGCATTGGATATAATTAATGTCAATCAACTTGGCCGTATGGAAAAGAGATCTTGTCAAATGAACTTGATATCGTTTTTGATGAGATTATGAATCTGGCTGATAGACTTCTCTTGGTACCCAATGAGATTTTGATTAAGAAACTGAAATGATACAAAGTTGTCACACCTCACCAGATTAAAAGCTTGCTAACTGCTGAGTCTTGAAATACAGCTATAGCCAGGTTCTCAGTGTTGAGCATGTGTGATTGTACTGATACCCTGCAGGTGTAGCTTTAGTCCTGCACTGTTACACCTTGCATTTTTCTGTTACTGGCATTGAAGAAAATGCACTGTGGCTCTCAGCGAGGGCACAGAGGTGTCTGGGATGTTGTGTAGCAGGAGAGGCATTGCAAAAGTTGTTACTGCACCTCTAGAACAGCACTAAGGAGTTAACAGTGAGAGGACTGAAGTGCTTCCATGCCCCTGGAGGCTTGTGACTGGTGTTTTCAAGGCTGTGTTTAGTCTTGGGGCTGCCTGTTCTGGCAGTCCAGTGGAATTTAAGAGAATGTGAAGAAGACTGTGGAAAAGATGGAGAAATTGGACTAGCTCTCTTCTTGGAAAGTGGCATGGTCACTCTGTTGAAATGAAAGTGTGGATAAAGCTAAGGAGAGGTTGGAATAGCAGCCAGGGGCTCTGGGACTTGACATGAAGTCACATCCTTCCAGATTGCTTTCTTCAGTTTGCCATTGTTTACACTCTTTGGGCCTGGAGCTGCAACGGTGCCCTTGGCTCTCAGGCTGTAAAAGGATTGTTTTGTCTAACTAAACTGTGAAGAGAACTTGCTAACACTTTATATGAAGTTCAGAGTCACATACCAATGCAGTACAGAATCTGAAAAATATCAAAGCTAAAACTTAAGGCATCAGGATAATAAAAAGCTCTTCAGTAAAAAGACATAAACCTGCAATAAAAAGACTGTGTGGTAAGAGACCGTGTCTGGAAGCTGGAACAATTTTCTGCTTGCAGGTGCAAGTTTTCTGGTAAAAGGGGGGCTCGATTTTTCATGGCTTGAGATCTTGGTAGAAAAAGTAACCAATTTATGTTTTCAGTGAGGAAGCAAGACCTGAAAAGTAGAGTTGAATATCCTTGTTTTACTCAGTAATCCATGTTGTGACCCTTCTTGAGAGGCCATTCTGCCTCTCTTGAAACCCCTAAACAGAAACCTTTGTTTGTTGTGAAAGTGAGTTGCCTGGAGTAGAGTGAAATTATGGACTTGGCAGAATGTTTGGCTGCTGACAGTTCATTTTACAAGTAAAATGTCACTTGAGGGGGAAAAGCCATATCTATTGACAGCCTTTGTGTGTTCTGACAGGCCTTTCTAGTTTAGCTCCTTCGTTTTGTACCTGATGTTCCTCTCCAGCTGTGGATGCTGAGGCAGATGGGCTCCACAGGCAGCCTGAGGGCACAGGAGGAGGGAGGGACCAGAACTCCGGAGTGCCCGGAGCTTTTTGCCTTTCATCACAGCGCTGAGGGGACCCACAGAAACTGAGAGCACTGCAGGGGCTCCGGGAGGAGCTATCGGTTCCCAGGGACAGAGTGCACAGTCCCCCTGTCAGGCCATACAGGCATTTCAGCGCAGGTGCAGGGATTGGGAGGAGGTTGTGCCTGTACGGCCACAAGCACCTATGCTTCATGATGGATTCCACGCTTCTCTTCCCTGGCTTGCTTGTTGCCTTTCCATGCTTGTATTTTCCTTTCTTATGTACAAACATGCCTCTCCCTGCACAGGGGTCAGTCCTACCTGTTTGCAGCAGGCAGGGAGTCAGCTCCTCCCAGCTGATGGCATCTTGCAAATATAAAATAAAATGGGGCCTTGGTGCCCCTCTAATGACGGTTAGCTGCAGGGGTCAAGTTATTCGGTGCTTGAAGTCCTCCAGAAGCCAGTGTTACATGCAGAAGAAGGTTTGTTGGGCTTTACAGTTTGGCAAGTTTTCGTATGTATAGTGTCTATGCACAGCTTGTGGTCTGCCACTGCCAGAGGTGTCCAGCCAGCTCCCTGGGATATGCCACTTGGTGCAATGCAGTGTTTTAAAGGACAAGAATGTTTCCCTTCCCTTTTCAAAACATTGCCAGTGCCCAAACAAGGCTCTTTAAGGATGCCTCCTGCTATGGAATGGAAATGGAATTGCAAGGAAGCATCGCCATACATATCACAGTGTGCTCATATACACCTGGATCGTGGGAGTAAGAGCAGTGTGCTATATTGTATTCTCATTTACATAACTAATTGGAGCACAATCCTTATTATTTTGATGATGAGTCTGCATAATAGAAATCTCCTTAAACCCCAGGAGGGGATGGGGGAGATAAATACCTTTGAGGTTCAGTCCTGTGCTTCCTTCAGTACTGCAGCGTGCTTGAAGTGGTGCTAAAGATTTCAGAACATCTGGCAGGAGCAGGTGGCAGTTTACCTTTCAATATGTTATTTAAATGACAATTTAGTTAAGCCTGCAAATAATAATAGTCATAAAAATAGTCTCACATATATATTCTTGTCTTAAGGGAGCTTTCTGAGCTGAGCTATCTAGCCCTTTTATGTTCCAGGCTCAGCCTGGGTCCCCTCTTCTCTGTGGTACTGAGCGGGTTTTCTATGCGATGTTTGTGCTGAATGTTTTTTCTTTACTCTCTTGTCTAAAATGAACCATCATATTGAATTAAGGTGTGAGGTCTAAAATGAACCATCATATGATGGTGTGAGTGCAGAGACAGCTGGAGGTGTCAGCCAGGAGCAGTTGTCACGTCTGAATATTCTGTTGCCTCTTGTATCCCATCTCCAGAGAGAACGTCTGGTGCCTCAGACAGTGACTTAGGCTGAATTAGTGTCTTCCTGTGTCCAAGGTGTCAGTCACTAGCATGTATGATCCTTTGGAAGTGGTGATCTTTACCGTTGGCCTCTGATAAATGCACTCAGAGCAAGAGCAGCACCTCCCTGTTTTTCTGTGCTCTGTGTTGGATCCTGCCTGTTCCACAGACATGGCTTCCTTTCACCACATCAGCACTGTGACTGCTTAGAATGGGCAGCACTGAGTAGTAGTGAGAGTCTGATGAGTACAAAGAGGCCCTGCTTCCTTAGTTTATTAATTGGCTAAAGATATTAGAAGTCTTATTTACAGGCGGAAAGTTGACTGTAGCTGTAAACGTGCTGATAGAGCACTGGGGCCACAGGACATATAAGATGAGACAGAGAAGGGAATGAATAAGATGCATTTTCTGTTGGAATAGTCAGAGGCATGGATGTAAACATGTTTGACCCAGTAAGGTGATGGCTGCAATTTTCATTGTTCAAGAAATTGTTTTCACTCTGTATTAGTGCATAAGTGTAGATTGGTGACATATTAATGGAGATTATGCTTTCTCTTGGCTTAGGTTAGTGGCTTTGAAAACAGACTGGTTTGCAGAAGAGAGAGACCGTTACAAAAAAAAAACTAATTCTGAGGATACAGCCACTCTTTTCTCCTTGGTCCTGGATGTGCATGTAGGTGAGCCTGGAAAGAGTACTTCCACGGTCACGGCAGTGGGACTGCACTCCATGGACAGATATAAGGAACTAGGTTTTGTCAAGTATTTCCTTTTTGGCACTGCTTCATTACCTCCTCTCTATAATTTATTGTGCCATGTAGAAGGAGATGGATTGTTCCCTGTCTCTATGAACATGCAGGTCTCATTTACCTGGAGCAGGCTTTTCAGTGGGAATGGAATCAGAGCTACATTGTTGCCTCGTTACAATCCAATTAAAATGCGGCTTGAACCTAACAGTAGGCTGATTATTAGTTGTCTAGAAGGCCTTTTTCCTTCTGTGCCTTTAACTAGGATTTCCCATTACAGCCTCGTCCAGAAGGACGCAGGGCTGAGAGCTGTGCCATGCGCTGGGAGCTGTGCTGTGGGCAGGGCTCCGGACCTGTGCACAGAGAGCAGGTGTAGTGCAAGTGCTCCCAAGTCCACCTTCTGCAGTTGACAGGAGAATGGCCATGTCCCAGCTGGGGATTCTCACCTTGGACCTTCAGCTGAAGGCTTTTAAGGTTGGAGTTTGAGTGTGCCATGAGTTGGTTGCAAAACAACTCCTTTTTTACTTGTTTACATGTTTGTTTGGTGTTGGAAACAGTTAGGAAGTGCAGGCTTACAGGGCCTCTCGAAGAACACAGTTAGGTCTCCAGGGGTGCAATAGGAACAGGACTGCAAATTTTTAGGCTTGCTTGCTTTCTGATGTTTATAAATCTCTTTGGTATTTAATCATTGAGAGGAGAATTAGTGGAAAGGACTTCAGAGGAAGATGTCGTTAAGTGGAACTCCGTGCGGTGAAATGGCTGGTTTAAGCTGGCTGGTGCGGCACGATGCGGAGTATCTTGTAAAGGTATTGCTTGGGGCCAAAGGTGCCCCAAGCTGGGGTTTGTTTTGAGAGGGAATGGCTCACTCTCACATATTGCGCAGTAGGAAACCTTCTGCCTTGCAGCTCCCGAGTGATTTATTGGAGGTGTTTAGCCAAGGACTTAAATGGGTTAGTAGACTAGCACCTTCAGGGAAGTTGCTCTTTATAATTTAACTTTGAGAGAGCAGGTTATAGTGCTCTCAAACAGTCGTGTCAAACACCCAGCAAAAATTAATGGCTCAGAACTAATGGCAAGCTTTCCAGGATGCTGCTCTGATTTATTGAGTGGTGCTAAGCTCCAGCATCCTTGTGTGGAGAGCACTTGCCTTCCTGTAAGGGGGCTAATATTACCTCAAGCTGTTGTCAGTTGACTTGGTGAATTGCTGAGATGCTGCTCTGGGTGTAGGTAGCTGGTAGTGATTACTCCGAAGCATTCAGGGAGCAGAAACCCTGGGGAAAGGCTGATGAGCTGCCCGGGAGGATGATGATCCAGCCGTGTAAACAAACTCCTGCCGTCTCCTGGCCATAATGAGGACCAGGCCCCAGCGACAGAGCCCACTTTGCTCTGTGCTGCTGCATCGGAGCTGAGCAATTTGCAGGGGAAAGTGATTGGAGGCAGGCCCTGGGCTGCACGTAATCCACTAATCACCACTTGGAGATTCCTGGTGCTCGGGAACAGCAGGAGGGAATTGGCTTTTATGAGCTGAAGGAGACACTGGCATATGTTGTTGAGGAGAGGGGGAGGAGGGACTGCTTAAATATTTATAGATTAAGGGTACATTGGGATCCCTTCTGTCTTCTTGTGTGCCTGGTTCCCCTACTTCCTCCTGGGGATAGCAAGACACAGTCTCCTCAGCCTTGCCTGTGTTTTAACTGGGAAGCATCCAGTCTTGAGCCTCCTTCCAGCCCTTGTTCTTGCACTGTTAGACTGGGTGCATGTGGAGCCTTGTCACCACCTGTCTCGCTGGGCCGGCCCAGTCTTCCTCAGAAAATAAGACAGCTGAAAATACTCAGGGCATGGCCACCTGGTTGCTTATGGTAAGTGAGGGGGGAAGAGAAATAAAAACCAGGTTTGTGGCAGGCAGAGAACAGCTTCCATCAGAAAGCTCACTGTGACACTGTCCTGCATCTTTACACCAGACATCCCAGGCAGAACTGCGGAGTGGAGCTCTGAGTTTCTTTCCCACTCCTGATTTCAGTATAAAGGTTTGTCTTCCTGCAAACCAAAAGGAGGTGGCCTGTTCATTGGAAGGCTCCTCCTCCTTCATTGATGACTTCTCATGTGTGAGTTCCCCTGTCGTAGAGGAGGGTGTGTCTCATATTGTGCACAGTCACAGAGGAGCAGGTGACGTAAGCTGTAATGTGCAGAGTGCTTTGCTCAGTCCTACCTATGGAACCTATGAGGGAGACAGGAAAGGCCAAGGAAGAAGGAGCCCTCGGCTACCTCCTGCTGTTCAGTTGAAGCCACCCAATGTGGACACAGCAGTAATGGAGCAGTGCTCCATGCAGGAGCCTGAGGGTGGAGGAGATGCAGTGAGAACGATGTTGGTGAGCAAATTGCCTGGAGGAGCCCTTCCCATGTGGACAATGACTGTGGTACTGAACCCAAGGAGCTGTGTGTTCCCTTGCTCCAGCCTGGTGAAGGCTGTAGGACTTTGGTTTGGGTTTTCCTGCTTTTGCTGTGCTGTAGTAAATTGGTTTCTCAGCAAGACACACGTATTTTTCTCAAGTGCTGCTCTTTTCATCAGTGCTCCTGGAGGATAATTGAGGGGATAGAAATACCACGACAGCCATTTCAGAGGTGCTGGCTATGATTAGAATTACTGTTGCAGGCAGAGCTGAACCCCATGTGCTAATACCCCAAGTGCAGAGGCCTGTCTGCTGCGCTCCTTGTCTGCTACAGGTAAAATACAGAGAGAGAGGCTCAGAGAAATTTTGCTGGTTACCTGTTTTCAAAAGACCCCACAAAGCTGTAAATCAGCTGTAGTTGGTGTTTGCAGAGCAAGATAACTTGGTTTAATGTTTGTGCACATCCTCAAATCTCTTCACTCACATCATTGAATTGGTTCTATGTACTGTTTGGTTCTTTTGCAGGAATTGGTGCATGAATATGTTCTGTCCTATCCAGGTTAACAGCTCTTTTAAGACCTGATAAAACCTGTACTTATATAAATCACATATTAAATGGCTTAATATTGCATATTAAATTGCATAAAACAGTTCTAATTATTAAAACTGTTGCTGTAATGAAGATCTGCCCCTCAAATCCAGTGTTGTGCACCAGTCCTTGACAACCCCTGTGCAGCTGGCCTGAAGGCTTCAAGGCAGCTCAGCTGATGTGCTGAAGGGACCGCTGGAAACAGCAATGCAAACTGGGCGTTGGAAGTGTTCCAAAATGGTCCTGGACAGTGTGAGTATGACAGTGTGAGGCTCTGTGTGGCTCTGTTATGGAGCTTAGGTGGTTCTGGTGGTCGTGGCTTTGGTGATACATCTGGAGGTACAGAGTTAGCGGGCCAGAGGAATGTCACCTTTGGCTTTGTGGGTGTAGAAGAGCTGCTGCTGGGGTGAATGGGGACCTGCTAGGGCAGGTTAAGGAGTGTTTCTGCCTAGCTGCAACATAAACCCTTCATAAGTGAATTTTAAGCCTGGTGCAGCTTTAATGTTGTGTTCAAGGGAATTGTTTACAGCCCAGTCTCCAAGCTTGGGTTAAACTTAATGCTCCATCTGTCATGTCAGTTCTGGCAAATTCTGGCCTGAGTTGCTTCGCTGGCTGGCAGTCTGGAGCTGTTACCTGGAGTCTGGAGATAAGTGCACCATTCAGTCATCCAGCCTCCCAGGTCACTGGCCTTTCACTGGGCCTGTGCCGCTGTGGCTTTGCCAGTGGAAATACTGGAACCTTGTCTGGAACTAGTAGCCACTGCACTTCTTGTATTTAGCCAATGGTGTCACTGCTGCTCCACAAGATTGGCATATTCCTGTGGATTTGGGGAACACACAGTCAGTGGTGCTCGGTGTTCCAGGGGCTGGTGGCTGCTGTCCTCCCCAAGAACGAGTCTGGGCAGGTGAAGGCAGCCCTGAAGAACTGAGAGGAGAGTGGGTACTTTGTTTTCATTTAAAGCTTTCAAGACAGCTGTGAGAGTTGATGTCGTGGGTTTACTGAAAATGGCAACTTTGACATCACTGGGGTTGTTGGAGCTCCCAGCCACCGCCACAGAGAAAGCCGAAATGAACCAGAGAAGTCCTGAGACTTTGTTCATGAACTTTGGAGAGCCTCAGACTTGTCCTGTCCTGGTTTGCCAGTGCTGGTTCCCTCCTTAAGTGGAAGCTGTTGTTGTTCCAACGGCTTTTGATATCCAGGATGCTGTGTTGCTCCTGACAAAGAGCTGACAGTGTGTCGGCAGCGTGTGTGCCGGCTTTGATGGAACTGCCAACGCATGCAGCTCATATTTTTTATAAATGCCAGCTATGGGTCCAACAATAGGATGGCACCCTGCAGTGAGGTTGGAGCTGAGGGGAAAACACTAGTCCACTCCTGTTGTAGGGGGAGAAAGGGAAAACCCTGTAAACTAATTAGCTCATTTGGCTCAGATGTCATTTCTGATCAAGCCACTTAGTGCTGCTCTCAGTGGCAGATCAGATGACTTCTGCATTAAATGCCATTCAGCCAGACTCAGAAGTGTCTGGGGTACCTGTCATCTGCTCTGTGGGGATGCTGGGGACACGATTACCGATGGCAGAGAAACTTTCTCAGATTTAGTTCAGCCACCAGAGTTGGGTTTGTTCTGTCAAAGGGCATTTCAGTGTGGTAGACCAGATGTCAATGAGCTGCAGGGTTTTGTCTTTTGCCTGCTTACTGGGAATTCCCAGGGAGTGACCTTTGTCCAAGAGGCAAAACTCAAGGAGGAGCATGAGGGTACGGTTTTAACTGTGCCGGTGGATCTTGGACTCTTCCTTACCGCATTCCCAGGAGCCAAGAAGCAGCTATGTCAGTGTGGGGCAAGGAGGCTGCATGATGCAGGACAGGAACTGAGTCGCTAAAACTGTGTTTTTTGGGCTGCAATGATCATTAAAAGGGACTAATAAACAAGGAGGATGTGCTTTGAACAATGGATAAATAAAATCCTCGCCAGAGACTTACAGAGCACTCAGGGTGTTTGTGTGATCCAAGTGTGTTGACATTTGACTTGGAATGACATGGTATAAAACTATGTGGTTCAATTTTTGCCTTTTCCTCACCTTTATTCTGAGGAGCCATTTCTCCTTCCAGGATTTTTTTTCACTGTTCACAGTGAAAAGGGTTAAGAGGATAGGCAAAAATAAGTGATCAAGTGAGAGGCATTATTTGGCCTCTGGTCTGAGACAATTTATTTTCATTTTGTTAGTTCTTAGGGATTGCAGGTAGGTTGGCATGTGTGCTTCAAAGAGCATGTGAGCCAGGGGGTCACTCCACCCAGAGTCAGTAGGTGTTTTATTGTGATAGAGGAACAATTTGGAAAGAAGAGCACAGAGGTGAATTTCTCAGAAGGATGCTGAGGAGACCAGCTGCAGACTGATGCAGTGCTTGCCTAACCACTGTTGCATGTTTGTACCAGTGCTTCTGAGATAGCTGCAGATGGAGGAGCACTGGAATGATGACATCCCACTAAAAGCAGGAGAATCCCTGCAGAAATTGGTCAAAATCTGGGAAGCTCTTCTTGTCCCCTACTTGAGTGGCCGTAAGCTTTTCCAAAGGTTTCTCAGAGAACTTAGAAAAGGAATATGTGATTTCCCCCTCTGAAGGCCAAAGTGTGTGTAAAACAGCCTCGCGACAAAGTGTCCATGTGCAGTTGTTGCTGGGGTGTGACAGCAAGCGTGGGATGTCGTGCAAGGGAACAGAGGGCCAAAGTTCTCCAGTGGTGTAAATTTGGCATTGTTCCAGTGATGCCAGACCTGTTAATGCTGGCTTACACTAAATGAAAATATGGTCCAGATGATCTCCATGAGAGAAAAGTATCAGGAGCCCAGTGTTTTCCATTGTATTGCACTTTGTCATGGTTTCACACCTGTGAAAATTGGCACAGGATCAAAATGGAGGTGCATAGGGATGGATACACACCCACAAGTGCAGACCACTGGAGAGAGAAGCCCGGTGGTATCTGGGCTACCATTTTTCCCAGAGGTAACTGCATATTGGTGTGTCCAGGCTGAAGCACAAGTTCATGGCTTTGTGTATTCACTGTCTGTCTTTGGGTAATTACAGTAACAGCATCTTGCTTACCAAAGATAATTCTCTACTGGAAGCAGTGTCTGCGGGAGTGGTTAAGGATAAATATGACAAGAGTGTCGTTGCTTGAGTGATAAACTCAGTGAGCTTTGTTTGACAGTGTCATGTCAGATCCCACACTAGGATAAAATATGTGTAACTTCTGTCTTCATAAACATATGGTACGTGTAGTGGGGAAGGTGATTTTCTGACACGTCTACCTGTGGTGTGCTTTAGTAACGTGTGGTGGAAGTACTGGAAATGTACTTGCTTGTGGTCTCTGCAGACTCTGCAAAAGATAAGTACCACTTCTCTAACCCTCCTAATTCAGATTTTGGATTCAGAAAGAGGAACAAGACTATTTTCTGCTTATCCAGTTCTTTCCTGTACCTGTGGCTGACTTGATCCTCCCTGATGAAATTGCTCATGTTGTTCCTGCTGAGATTACTGGAACTGACCAAGCACTGGTCAGCGGAGGGTGGGGGTGCATTATAGTGGTGGGGAGAACTTGGATTTAACTTGATCATTACCACTGCAGGGTGTTGGGCTGCACATTGGGAAGATGTCCCTTCCTGGCACTCAGGTGCAGCTTTGGTGGTGGATGGCACTAGGAGAGGTGACTGGGAAACAGCCGGCAGCAGTTTCTGAACTCACCAGGGATAACTATGCTGGTGGTCAGGGCATCACAGAAGGTCTTTTTGAACAGGGTGCAGTTGGCAACCTCTGGCATCTGTAGGACTGGACAGACAGGATGTGCTGCCAAATACCAAGATCTGACCTCTGGTAGTTACTGGGCAGTGTTTTCTTTTTTAAAAAATAGGGAGGTTTGCATCTCAATATTTGAGTGGTCGAGCGTAATACAGTGAGAAAGGTGTCAGGATGCATTTCATCTAATACAAGAGGATGCTGTAGGCAACACTTTGAAATTTGTTGAAAAGCAGGTGACAGCCACCCATGTAAAGAGTCTCACTTCCCTGAAGTGTGTTATGCTGGGCTGTTGCTATTAATTTCACAGGCTCTGTCTGTGAGTGGGGAGTGAATGAGTGGTGCAATGATGGTACCCAGAGCCCCCTTGGCCTCGGAGGTTCCTGGGCTAGTTAAACTTGTTCCATGTAATCCACTTAATTCTATGCATGAGCTTGTTAGAACTTGCCAGCAAAAGCAGACCAAAGATGTGCTCAGAGGTGTGTGTGGAGAACCAACTGTGTGGTGAATTACCATGGTGTGTTACTGTTCTTTGAAGTTCAGAGGTAGCTTTAATTTCAATCAGTGATTAGAGCAGTTGCTACTGGATCTTAGTATAAATCAAGTCAGGTGTGGCAGGAAGCATCCAGTTGGAGCGATCAGACATGGGGACAGCAGAATACCTGGGGTTGTAGGGCAGGCCTGGCAACCTCACCCCTCAGGCTCAGCGTGGGGGAAGTTACATTGCAACTGTCCACACCTGGCACCATTTCTACCGTAGTTTCGTTTTCTATCTCCCTGTCACAGTGACAGGGATGTGAAGTACAGGTGGAAGTAGCAGAATTGCTCAGGTGCTGATCATGTCCAGCACTGCATATAGGTCAGGCACATGCAAACGCATTGCTCCCTGCTGCCTGGGTCTTAGCAGAATGATAGCATGTCCGTTCCCAAAAACTGTGTGGAATTAGGGGGTGTTTTGTGGTGTGTCAGCCTCTCCTGTACAAGCCAAGCACAGTGACTGCTACTCAACAGTCTTCAGAAGGGGCTGGTGTAGGACTTGGAAAGGATAAACAAAGCTCAACTCCTCATTCGCATTTGATTCTCATCACTGTTGAGTTGCAGTTCTGAGTTCCTTTATGCAAACTCCAGAAGCAGTAACCAGTCAAGTCACTGAGAAGGAAATTGTGTGTTTTCAGCATCATCTTCTCATCTGGTTGTTGATATAACCCTTGTGCTTTGTCCTTTCTTACTGTTGAGTTTGTAGGGGTCCAAGGACTTCATTTACTGTGTTTGCAAAGCCTCTCTGCTAAAAGTGAGGCACTCTGTACTGGCTCATCTAATGAACCTCCACAGCTCAAGAGTATTATTCCTGCAGAGAGAAAATTTGGCTTTGTAGCCTGGAATGTGTTGGATGTGTCTGAAGCCCCACTATAAACTATTCAGGTAGCAGAAAGTAGCCAGAGATGCCTGTCAGGTTTGTGAACTGCCTCAGTATTGCTGCATGTAGTGCCAGTTTTTCTATTGTAAATGGAAAAGAAGTTGCTGAGGTGGTTGTTGGGATGGTTGAACCATGTGCCATGCCTCCAGCTACTCTCCTTCCACTCTCTGAATGCTCAGTGGCAAGGTTCCCCACCCTCTTGCTCTTGACTTTTGGGTACAAGTGGGCAGTATCAGAAAAGTTGATGCCTCACTGGAGTGCAAATGGAAACCTGGATCAGTGAGTGCATTGGAAATTCTGTCCCTTGATACTGTTTGTAATCAAGGTAATGAAACGAGCCCAAATCACTACATTTGAGACCAGGCAAGGATGTGTCCATCCCTCGTGGTGTGTGTGCCAAGCACCATGATTTCCATGCTCCAGGCTTGGAATGCAGCTGTCACTCTCCAGTGTGAAGAACAGAAAATGTAATTTGTTGGGTGGAAAGAGTTAAATGAACTTTAACTGAAAAGCTCTATCTCTCCCTCTCAGGGTAGAAAATAGCCAAGGGCAACAGCGGATGACTAATGTGTAGAATATTGCAATTAGTATAGCAAGGTACTTACAGGGATCAAATTAAAAAATTCATTAACGTACGCACTTAATTAAGAAACACTTTTCGGTTTACATGATAAATTATGACACCTATTAAATCTTCTAGTACAAGCTGTAATGGTTTCTTTGCTCCTGGGCAGAGAACTATTGCCTTTGAGGTCCCCCGAGCTTCCCTGAGGACCACGGCAATGGTTCCTTGGGTGTCACAAACAATGCTGGTCATTGGGAGGTGCAGGCCCAGCTTTGCTGGAACTCACTGAAAGTCAAAGAATCAGCCGGGGGATGAGAGGTACAGAATGCATGATGAGGTGAACAAGAGATGACCTTGACAGTATAGAAAGGACCAAGAGAGCAAAGTGCTGAGGAGGGTCCCAGCAAGGCAGCAGGACCCAGTGAGGAGCTGGTCCCTGGACATGTCCCTGTGTGACTGGGTTCAAGTCTGCTCATCCTGGCTGGTGGTGTTGGGAATATGGAAGAGTTTCCCAAGGCAGGAGCCTCAGCTGCACCTGCCCCTCCCTGCTTTGGGCATTCTTTGCAGTTTTGGGGCACAGCAACACTGAAGTGGGAACTGGACTGTTGTACTGCACTGGGAATGTGATGGATCAAAGGGACATTTAGGGAACTTTTTTTACATTCTGAAATAGAGCAAACTTGCAATTCCCAAGGCACCTGTTACTGTAATTTGAGGGGCGAATCCAGCTCATGGAAACCCATATTTTGGCTTTATTGTTATACAGCTTTGAAGTAAATCCATAGTACCAGTTTAAAAGAAACTGAGAGCACTCCGATCTTTAGGAGAAGGGCGTTTTCCACTTCATTTTCATAAACCTTGTGGGCTTTTATGTTTCATTAGTCTGTGATTTGCTCATCCAGGTTTTCTCTCTAGCATTGGCCAGAGGAGAGCACGGTGTTACCAATGTGAGCTGAGCTCAGGGACACTAGAGGCTGGTACCCACAGATCTGGGGAACTACTCCAGAGTTGTCAGGTGATGGTTTGTCCTTGCAGAGATGTCTTTCATGGTTTTCTTAGTTATTCCAAAACCTGCCAGGTAGATGTAGTTGCCCCCTGTAGTTGTTATTCTATTTATTTGGTTTTAGTTTCACTTGGCCTGTAATCTGCTCTTGTTTTTGGCTCTGTACAGTACCTGGTGAGGAGCACTTGTGCAGCCAGGTGAGTATGAAACTATTCCAGATGTGGAATTCCACACGTGCTCTGATCCTTTGGAAAATCATTTTCCTTTGGAAAATCATTTTGGATTCCTGAGTAAAATCTGCAAGAACTTAAGATGCCTTCAGTCTTCTGCTCTGAACACCTCACACTGCTTAGGTGCGTCTCAAGAGTGTTTGGTGTCTAGCATCTCTCTAGCATTTCAGGCACTTCAAGTGCTCATGTTACAGTTTCAGACTCATGTGCTTTCAGAAACTGTGTGTTTCATTTTCAGGTTCTGAAATTAAACTCTTGAATATCAGACTCTCCTTATTGTCCAGAATGCTTCAGTCAGCCTGAACCTGTGTTGTGCTGCCAGGGCCTTTCTGGGAGTGGAAGCCATCTTTCTCTCAGACTGATGTGGGTTTTTTCATAAATGAGTTTGAGTTTTAAATAAGGTTGATGAAATGCCCTCAGTTTATTAACCAGAGCAATTCTAAGTAGTCTAAAGATTTACTGTTCATTAGCAAATGTTTGAGTAAACCTGAAATGAGAACAGGGCAGGAGAAGAAGGAATGATGGCTTAATTGTTACAGGCACATAAATAGAGTTCAAAATGGAAGTGCCTTGGCTTTGTGGTGGAGCTGGGCAGGGTGGATACAGTTGGGCCGTGCCTTACGTGCGCAGCTGTTCGAGTGGAGATGTGAGACTTTGATGCTCTTTGTGTTGGTTGTTTTCTTGCTGGTTGAGTTTTGATTGTTTTCCTTTGCCCTTGGTGAACTCTGGGCTGGTAGTAGGTTTTCCACTTGCATCTTCTGTCTGGTGTTCCCAGAGATGAACCCTGACCTGGAATACCTTTGGGGAGCCATGGGACTGTTCCAGGTCAGTGGCAGGAGGACAGGGCTCTGCTGTCCTCAGGAGCACCTCTGCACTCTCTGTGCACCCCTCCTGCCTGGGCAGGATCAAGATTCTGTTGAGCATTTGCACAGAGGTCTGCCCTTTCCCTTAATTATAAAGAGTGCAGTAATCTCTAGCATTCACAGTATTTTATCAACAGTGACAGGCCTGCATAAATAAATAAAAATCTTACTTTATACAGTGAAATATCTTGTTGCTTTTTAATAAATCAATAAGCGGAGGTGACATGAGAAAAGCATCTTGAAAACAATTTCTGAGGTGATATGGAAGGCACTAGATGATCTGATACAGTGATGTTCTTTGCAGATTGTTTGGTTTGAAAGGAGTTTCCTGCTGAGTTCTCCAGAGCAGCCTAGAAGGGCTGCTAATCACTTGGTTTGTCAGCATTTAGAGCCTTAGGTTTCCTTGAAGTGCAGGAGGTGCCTTACATGTTCAAGAACTAGCAGTAAAAATCACTACCAGATAAATATTCTGGTCCCATTTCAGCTGACTGCATGTTTCTGTTTATGACAGAGGGTAAGGGTTGTTTGGAGCTGGGAAGAAACAGCTCAGATTTCTCATTGCAGTTTTGCATTCCTCTGGGGTTCTCTTCACGCAGTGCCAGCACTCATGTGCATGCTACCTGTGATCCTGTGTGAGAGCTGTGGTACAAAGTACAGGTGTGAGTCCTTTACTGGTGACCAGGTGAAGCTCTGCCCAGAAGCCAGGTCTCTCTGAAAGCACCTGGAGCTGTCAGGCTGAGAGGCCAGACCCCAAATGGTGAAAGGAAGACCTGGGCAGCATCACACCATGGTTTGTTCTGATGTTTCTCTCTCATCATGTGCCTCAGAGAAGGTACAGAGCGAATGCTGTTGCATGGACCTGTGCACCTGATCCAGCTGAGCTCAGTCTCACCCCATGTGTGCGGCAGGACATGTGCTCAGCCCCGTGCCCGAGGTGATACTTCCGAGGGGCTGCTGTCCAGTCCTGTGCAATGGGAACTTGCTCTCAGGTGTGCTCTGCTTGGGGTGAGGGCTCCTGTGGCGCTCTGTTGGAAGGGTTCTGGGGTACCCTGGGATGCTGAGCCCCAAGGGGGCTTTTCAAAGAGTTCATTGCTCTGTTTGGAATGGCAGTTTCTCCTGTTAGGAACCTTCCTGGAACACAGGAACATATGAAAATCTACATGTGTTGGGCTGCAGGGACCATTCAGCAGAGAATGAAGGGAATTTCTTCAATACTCAGTGTGCACAGTCACACAGACTGAGCATGTGGTGCCACAGTTGCTGTTCTGCAAGTGTGCAATGCCTTGGTTATATTGGTGTGACATTTTTCTGTCCTCTGCTGAAAGTGCAGGGTTTGGTGTGGGTCTGAGCAGCTCCTGCCAAAGGGAGTGCTGAGGACTTGGGAGCTCCTGTGGCAATGTGGGGCTTAGGCCTGGGGGGTGTCCCCTTTCCAGTCATTGTAATGTCCATGTGACTGTGTCCTCTGCTCGCCAAAATGGGCCTTGGAAGTGTGCCCAGAGCCCCAATCCAGAGGGGCATTTTAAGCTGCTGAGCTCTTCCATTCCCACTGATGGTTGTAATGCCCTTGCCTGGTGGGAATGGCTGTGAGTGTGCTGCTGGTGCCATGCGCAGTCCTGCCCTCGGCACTGTCACGTGGCACACCAGGGAGTGTTCACCATGAGCTCCAGGAATCCATTCCTGCTTGTCTCTGTTGCTCTCTGCTCCTTCTAACCTTCATTGGATTTCTCCCTGTCTCTCCTCTCTGGTTTGTTTCCTTCATCTCGTATGCACTGGCATGGAATACTGATGAGGAAATATTTGGTCTAAAGCCAGCTAGTCAATTTTGGTTAATTAATTGGAATGGTGATTGGCAAAACCCCAGCCCAAATTTTTGTAGGTAATTTATAGCCTAGGTAATCGTTTACTCGTGGATAATTATCTCTACCTGTAGGTAGCAGAAGGTAATGGTTATGGCAATCCAGATGCATCCCTAACAAACGCAGGCTGAGGAAATTGCAAACACTTAGTCTGAGTTATCTATTTAATTACTAGAGCTGTGCACTAACCCCATCCTTCTTGGATTCCTGCACTTCGGGCCAGGTGAGCAGAAGTAAGAGTGAAGTGATTTACTCTTCCTGGGAAGTCAGTGTTCCTGTCTGGGCTAGTCTGAGCTAGCACAGATCGCTGGCTCCTGGGATATCCTAATTTCTTTTGTATGAGGCAGCAATAAATCCCTGCAGCTCTGCAGGGTGTGTGAGGCAGCAGATGAAGGGTGATGGGAGAGACCAGAGTGCTTTGGGTTGTAACCTCTTCTGGTGTGCAGATCATGTTCGTGGCTAATCCTGGTGTGGGTGTGGGGCAGCCTTTGGCTAGGTGCTTGACTCTTGGAAAGGGATGAGCTCATCGAGCAGGGGCACGGAGCACCTGCTCTAGAGCTCCCTAGTGCCAGAGTGCCAGCCTGTGCACTGTTTCTGCAGTGCTCGTGGGCTAGGAACACTGTCCCTTTGGTGTGCAGCACTCTTAGACCTGGCTCCCAGTGTCACATTCTGCTCTGCAAATGACTTGGTCCTACCACAGATGTAGGAGGTTTATTTTGGAGGGTCATGCCAAGTTGGTGTCACTCTCTACAGGACAGGGAATATCTTTTGTCTGCACTGACAGTGCTGTGTCCTCTCTTGCAGACGAGAGAGGAATGTGTCATGTCTTGCTTTGGCACTACTGGAAAATTTCTGTTGGTGTGTTCAAGTGTTTGAAATCCCCCTCTGCAACAAACATACCAGAGTTTGGAACAAAGGAGCAGCATATCCCAGTGCATGTTCAGTACTTAAAAGTGACAGCTACACGAGAGGAAGACCAACCAACTGCTGGGATTCCAGACAGCTGTTCCCTTCCTCTGTGAATGCGCTGGACCTGTTTCTTTGTTTGCCTGAAGCTGCTTTTTGTGCCTGTGGAATCTGCTCAAGTTCCTGTTCTTGCTGCAGTGTGAAGCAGAGCCCCAGTACTGCTGCAGCAGTGGGCTGAAGGGTTGTTTTTTGCCTTGTAAAATCCTTTGAGTACATGGTGTCATTCCCAGGAGGGAGCAGGCTGGATGGCGACATGCCTTGGAATAAGAAGCAGGTCTCCATGCTGTCAGTCTAATTTTGCATTAGTGACAGTATGATTTTTAGCTCTGCCCCTCAAGAAGAGAGCAGAGGCTTCTCCAAAAAGAGGAGAGAAAACCCTTCCATTTTGCCTAGCAACAGAGCAATATTTCAGTTTTGAAAACCAGATTCTACGAGTCCTGTTGGGTTTTTAGCATGCTGGCTTTTCAGTTTGGCTGCCTTACTGAGGGGGTCGGGAGGGAGCCCAGGGGCTGAGTGCTCAGGTTGGTATGAGGGCTGATACTGCCCCCCAAGCTGTGTCACACCTGCCAGGTCTCCTTTGGTGCTTAGGGAACATCCCCCACTGGCCCCTCCAGGCCAGGCGCGAGGGGGGGCTGTGTCAGCAGTGACCCAGCAGTGCTGCTGGGCACCCAGAGCCCTTGGGATCACACACACAGAGTACCACCGGGTCTGTGCAAACAGATTGACATCCAGGGTTTGGCACAGCCAATGGGATTTACATGGATTTATACCAGGCACCAAGTTGGGTCTATAGGAAAGCTGCTGGTTTGAGGGGATTGCGTGTGGCCCAGGAGAGCAAGGAGAATGGGAAACATATGCTTGACACCCACAGGTACTGCAGAACCAAGTGAGTGTGAATTGCTAAAGCGTAGTTTACATAATCTGGTCAATAATATGCACAGATGGAGCCTGAATGTATTGCATGAATCAGGAGATGCTTAGTGCCGTAAGGGATGGCACAGCAGCAAGCTGGAACTTTGAGGGTAAATTGGGAAATTATTTTCTATTCACTAGAGCAGAGGGTAAGAAACCCAATAGAATTAGGAGGTGTGTGCTGTGGACAGCAGCGCTGGCCACTGATGTGCATGAAATGGGTCATGTTGGGAAATGCTGGTGTAAAACCACTTGGGGTGGGCACTGTGCCCAGTCTGCAGAATTCCCTCACACTGCCTCTGGACTTGAGTGGCTGGGGGGTTCAGTTGACAGAAATGGTGCTTGCAGATACATTTGGATGGATGGGAATTCTTCTATCCCTTTATCTCCCAGTCAATTTTGGTGAACTTTGAGTTAGAGCCGAGCTCTTTCCTTGGTATTGCTGATCCCAAATTTGCTTTGCTCAGCTTTAAGGTGTTTCTTGTCAGGCTTGGCCTGTGATGTCACCTGGATGGAAGGCAAAAATGTGTGTTAAGGCTTGGACTAGAGCAGTAAAAAAACACTTTTCCCCCACTTGTTCTGGACACCTGTGCTTTTGCCAGTAGAACAGTCAGATGCGCAGTGGATAAGTGAAAGATGCTTCTGGGGCAGAGAGTCTTGAACTTGAAGCAGTGTTTTGCTGCCTGCTCTGTTAGTGATTCACAGTACTGTGAATGTCAAGGATCAGCTCCAGCCTGGTGGGAGGAAAGGACCTTTGGGCACCAGCACAGGAACCACTGGTATGTGTGTGGTGCGTGGAGGGTCAGGAGTCCTTCAGAAATTGAAGTAGGAGACTTTGTATGTGGAATTCCTTGCTAACATCTCAGCAGAGATGGAAGTTGGCACATATATAGTCTTTGCTTGGATCTTTTGTTTTTATATGCTTTGCCAAAATTTAGTTTGGCTATTTTCATTTTATGTAAGTGTGAAAAATGTTATCTGTTTAAGTTGCTTCTTTGCACTTGTATGAATAAAAAATGGCTTTAATTAAATTAGGGAAGAGCTTTGACAAGTGATTTGTCTATAATACGTACTTATGGTTTGTGGCATTTCAAAGAATAAATAACCAAGATGTTGAGGCTTAAACATTGGCTGCTGCACATGTTCTGTCATTCCTTCATGGAGAGAGAAGTGGTTTGAGTGTGGATTTAGGTCCCCATCCTGCAGATCTTGCATGTTAGGTCTCCCCTCTCCTTCAGAGATAGGGAAGGTGCCTGTCAACGACCTGGGGAGGGAATTGAACTGTAAGCAGCCCAGAGGCAAGGCTAGGCGAGGCTCAGATTGCAGCTCTGTGGTTCTGCAGGAGAATCAACAACAATAGGAAACTCGGTGAACTCACCTGTGAATAAACCCAAATAACCTTGAGAAGGTTGGAAGGAATTGCAGCTCTGGAGAGACTTTGCCACAGTCCCAGTGTGGCACATCAGGTGCAGGGAGGCAGGAAAGTACGTGATTGGAGGGGAGGAGGAGGATTCAGAAAAAGAGGTGATGGGTTAACAGTGCCCAGCTCAAAAAGGAGAGCTTCTGAAGAAAACTGCCTTCCAGGATTATTGCTTGTGATGGGATTTTTGCTTTGCCTTCCTTAGCATTTACTTTACTTGGAAAAGACAGGCAAGACAGGAGAATGGAAGGATCAGGTCGTCTCACCCTGTTGTTTTAGTGGCTGCATTGATATCGTGAGCATTAGCAAGTCCCAGCTCTGGGGGCAGAGGAGCCGAGGCAAGGTGACCTGTCCAGCAGAGCACAGCTGTGAGGCCGGCTGAGAGCCTCTGACCCGGGCTGTGCATGGAGCAGTTCTGGCAACCCTGGGCCCAGGTCTCTGTGGTCTCTGTCAGCTGCAGCTCTGCTGGGACACAGCCCACCCTTTTATTTATTTGTAGTTTTTCTCCCTGACTCTTTGACACCCACCACCTCCCTGCCAGCCTGGTGTGGCTGATCAAGCTGTTCAAACAACTGGAAGACATCAGAAGTTAAACACTCATTATTTTAATTTGATGCTAATCATGTGTTAATGAGACTAATCCTTGCAATGATTCAGGTAATTTGCTTAATGGCTGCCCAGAGTACAGATTACAGCAATCAGTCACATCTGATAAGATGTCTGTTCTGTAGGAGCCTGTCAGGCTGTCAGGTGAATGAGGTGGGAAAAGACTAAGGAGCAAGATCTGATCCGGTGTAAGTCAGGAACCTTCCTGTTGGGAAGGGCATAGGAAGGGGCAAGTCCCCTGCACAGCCAGGTTTGTGGCAGCCAGGGAAAAGCACCTCAAATCTCTGTGCTTCAGGGCTTGTTCCATCGGGGATCTGGTCCTCTCCTGCTTGGAGAAGGACTCACACAGCCATCTGCATTAGACACTGTTCTTGAGGTCATTTGGGTCATGTCAGAGCCTTCGGGTGTAAGAGACCTGACTGATCCCATGGGGTAGTCCTCTGCCATAATTACAGGCCTGTGTCTCAGTTATTGTCTTTGTGGCGGAGCTTCTGTTGCCAGTGAAGCTGAGGTAGCTCTGGAAAGCTGCTTGTAGCCACCCTGTGTTCCAGCAAGTCTTGGCTGGACAAAGTGAGGTTCAACAGAAATACTTACTGGGGGTGTAAAAACAGTTGTAATTTAGAGTGAGCCAAGCCTGGATTTAAGTGAGAGAGTGCAGATATCCAGTAGTGCTATTGGTGAGATGATGCTTGGGTGCTTGTCAGCACAGCCCCTGTCCCTGCAGGCACATTAATCCTAAACTTCCACTTGCCAGGCCTCAGCACCTGCCCCTTCAGAGCTGCGCTGGCTCAACACCTCCCCCGTCTCCCCCACCATCCCCCCCCGCAGAAAACAACTGGAGACAGTCTCTCATGTGGGAGATGTGAGCCCAACAGCTACCTCTGAACTAGGGAATGCTCTGTCTCCCCCCACCCCTGGCAGCAGAATATTGTGTGATTCCTAAAATAAAGAATATGATAGCTGTTGAAAACCTAGGTTGGAAATAGCCATTAATCATGTTCCTGTCTGCAGACTCAGGAATGGGAAAATGTCTTTGGCTTGTCTTCATGGTGCGTGGCAGAAATTACTGTTTGTTCAGTGGTATTTGGATTCTGCCATTTGTGGCAAAATATGCTGGGATTTAATCAATTTGCATCTCTACTTAAGGCCCAAATTGTTCCAGGCTTTAGGGGGATGACATTGTCCTAAAGCACTCATTTAATGATTTAGAGCAAACAGATGGTTTTATTTTTTCCCATTAGAACCTTTCAGCTTTTCTAGTTACATAGAGATATAATTATTATCTCTCCCTTTGATTAAAATGCACAGTATTAATGCCTTACTCTGTCGGGTTCCAATTGCATTAGTTCTCTGTGGGTTTATTAAGTGCTGTTGAGTTGACATCATGTCCAACACACTGTGCTGCACGAGTCTCTGGAAACCAGCTGACAGGGAATACCAGGCACTTGGCATCCTGGCAGGGCTGCCAATGTGTGAGCGCACGTTAGGGGTGTTGGAGCAGGGGGCTGGGCTGGCTGCAGGCAGGGAGCTGTGTCCTCTGCAGGGGGGCTTGGTAGATGGCAGTAGCTGGTAATGGTGGCTGCTGTGACACAGGCCCGTGTAGCCTGCTTTGGAAGGTGCAGGAGGTTCTGTCCTTTTGGAGCAGGGCACACAGTAGCAAAATGCTGAGCACACAGAATTTGGGATGGGAATTTAGCAGGAATTTGTTACAGTCTTGAATATTTCTTCTTTTTTTTAACTGATTGATGAACAGAAATTTTAATTCTGTGTCATAATGGGTGGAGCTGAGGCATGAAAATCTTTTTAACAGCTCAGAGGTTTTGGCTTAGGAACACTGTGCAGGAACATCAGCACTGGGACACATGCAAAAAAAGCCCATATGGTTTATTTACAGTGTGTGATAAGTGAGTGGCAGTCTGTTTGTATGTTTTATGTCTCGTGCTGGGTAGTTTTATATGTTGGTCACTCAGTGATCACTTGATCTGACATTTTTCAGTTATTTGTGAGCACTTTGGGTTTATCAATTACTTTCCCAGGGTATAAGTTACCTTTTTTGAGAGCATAATTTGTTTATAATATATGTTTTAACAGCATGATTTGTTTCATGTTTGTAATTAATTTTGAGCTTTGAGGCTAAAATTGCTTGAGAAATCGTTATGCAGAGAGCTATTACCTTAAATATTGCTGCTAAGGACTCATAATATAACTGGGACTTTGTCTCTTTTATTACTGACTTGATTTTAGTGATCTTGGAACTGGGATTCAGGATGTTGCTGTGGTGTCAGTGGTTTCCCTTCCTGAAAAGTAGTTGAAAGTTCCACTGGTTCCTCTGGCACTGCAGGAAGGATTTAGGGAACCCTAAGTCCAACTTAATTCAGAATAGCAAAGGAGCTGCTCTGCCTGACAATGTTTTCTTACACATTGTTCCTGGAACACTGAGCAAAACCCTCAGAACAAAACAGTCAATGCAGGAAATAGGCACTTCTTCCATTAATAGCAGATTTTCTTTCTTGATGTCTTATTCTCAAAGACAAACAACTTGCCCTGAGATGACTGAAAGTTTCTGTTTCCTGGAAAGACAATGATTTCCTTTTTTTTTCCTTTTCCTTTTCTTTTTTTTTTCTGGTTGTTGTTGTTGTACTATCCAACAAGTCCAAGAACATACTGAAAGAATGACAGTTTCAAACATTTGCTGGACATGCTCAGAAATATGACATTTCTTAATGACACTTCATGAGGCTTAAAGACTTTTTTGAAATGGGGTAATTCTGTGGTGGGGATGACTTGAGGGAGGTTCATAAATGGGGGTCTTTGTGAAGGACTTTGTGAAAAGGGTGAAAGATGGCAAAATTTAGTTTCAATTTAAGTACTTAAAAATGTGACAGTTGTTTTCAGCTTGGAAACATAAAAAACTTTTTCCAGGTAGAACTGGGATGGAAAGCTTTGCTTCACATGGTGTTTTAGGCAAGTTCTGCACAGTAAAAGTGGCATGTTCAAACAAAAATGGACATTGTGAACAAAGGCATATCTGGAGGCAGTGTCTGTGCTGTGAAATTAGTGTCTGTAAGACAAAGCTGAAGGCAGGCAGCTTGATTAAAAGCATTCATAGGTACATATTCTGGGTTTGACATTCTCGGCAGTGCTGTAGGTGGATGTGTGGCCTAAGGAGCCAGAGGAACTGGTGTGTTTTTTCTGTCCATTGCTGCATGTTGGGTGCTACCAGATGAAGGTAACTTGAATTGCAAAACTTTTCTATAAGAAGACTTGAAATTTTTATTAAAATTTCATTTCTTACCTTTAGTTTGACGGCATCATATCCTAAGGCTTGTGGGAATACATGAAAGTGGGAGTTGCAGATTACGTTATGGTTTGTCCTCTAGTTCTGAGGTAGATTTTCCACTAACTTGTGTTTGGAAAAGCACACATTTAGTATGTTTGTGTAATGTAAACTATTATCCCTCTAATTCCCTGTCCATCTGTAGGACAAACGTTTAGGCTGTGTGCAAACTATACCAAGTGTATATCATCCATAATGTATGACTGTATATGAGAATGTGCCACCAATGTCAATTTTTATTTTATTAAATATAAGCTGCTCTCCCATCTGCGCATTGGCGACCCCATATATTGTTTGCCAAAAAAAAAAAAAAAAGGCACCATTTCCAAGCCTTCAGTAATGTAATTTTGCATGGAACAATATGGAATGCCTCAGTTTCTTCTCTCCCTTACATTGATAGAACTCCTTGAGTTTTGATTCCTCATTGCTACTTGTTCCTTGTTGTGTAAGAGCAATGCCCTGACGGCTGAGCAGCCATGCAGGCTCAGCCCGGTTCACCTGCCAGAAGCACCCTCTGGCCCAGTCCGTGGCTGCTGTGATGCTGCCGGCTGCAGAGATGCAGCTGTGCTGCAGTCAGCTGGGGTTCTGTCCTCCTTCCCAAGCCTTCTCCCACCACGATGCAGCACTCCAGCCACAACAAGGCCTTCAAATGAGCAAGGAGACAAATGTTTGCTCTTTATGCTCTGGCAGATGAGCTGCTGGGACCTTTAGTTGGCGCATCTCTGTGGTTCCAAAGGAGAAAACCTTGTCACGGCTGCCTTCTTCCCTTCTTTCCCACTGCAGGGATCTCGCACTGTATGTGTGTGTAAGAGCCTGAGTGTCTGTGTGGCTCATGATACCCCTCAACAGAGATTGACAGGAACCAGAAGCCAGGTTCATCAAAGGCACAGATTTCTGATCCAGAATTGCAGTGACTGATCTGTGCCAACACAGACCTAGACTGGCCAGATAGACTGAACAGGAGGAAAACGCAATGCCAAAAGGAAGGAGCTGAAATCTAATTAATCAGAAACAAATAAGTCATCCTAATGGCAGCACAGAAGTGGTACCAATTTAATTGGAGAGTACCCTATGTTCTGTGAGGATGACACTGTGCAGCAATTCCACTGCCAGTTACTGCCGTCACAAGTGCTGAGTAGTGAGAACTGAATGAGTTAGTGCCTCAAATGGGCTGGATTCTGCTCATTTCAGTTCAAGCCCCCAGGGACTGGAAGTTCAAGTACTACTTAGGGATTTTGGCCTCTTTTTCTTTGGGTGTGACATCCAGATCATGGGACCCTCTCAAATCCATCAGTCCTCTGCATGGTTTAGAATAAGGAGAGTGGGTTTCAGGGAAATGAGATGGTTGTGATGGCATGATAATGAGGTATGTTCACCAGGCAAACAGGACGGGAGCTGGCTGCTGTCTGAGGCACACCTCAAAAATTTG
This sequence comes from Anomalospiza imberbis, assembly GCF_031753505.1. NCBI lineage: Eukaryota > Metazoa > Chordata > Aves > Passeriformes > Viduidae > Anomalospiza > Anomalospiza imberbis. The sequence goes on along the minus strand of NC_089684.1, from coordinate 43,538,065 downwards.
GGGCATGACAGGAACTGAAAACAGGTGCTTTTCACCACAGAAGGGGAGGAGGTGTGTGAAGTATGAGAATCAAAGTTCCCAGTGAAAAGGATATGAGGGGAGTGCCTGTCCACTGTCTGTATGGGTCCGGTAGCATCCCTCACTTGCACCATGCTGTGCTCAGCAGTTGCAGCGAACGGGGCGCCTGGGGCTGGGAACAGGGGCTGTGAAGATCCTTGCCTTCAGTGTCCAGGAGATTAGTCCCACCCAGGTCTTGGAGAGTGCTAACCAAGAGGAATGCCATGCAGAAGTGGCACAGCTGCTGTTCCAGGCCAGTGGAGTTAGATTGGTTTGGCATGAGGAGCAGAGCCAGCCTGGGTCAGCGTAGCAGGACTCCTTTGGTGTTCCTCTGGATTTGCCATAAGCTTTTCATTACTGTCTTGGAGAAAGGCACTTAAAAAGGGACAGAGCCCTTCTGAAAGAATCAGTGCAAATGTCATGGCTAGGAGGGCAGTAGCCAAGCCCATGGCTACCAGGTATCTGATTACTGAAAGTACATGAGCATTACCATGTTCATATTATCCTGAGGGACTGTGGCAGTGTGTCATATCATTGGAGACAGAGAGTGTGTCCTGCTTGGGAGCAGCAGGTAGTAAGAGATAGCACTGCCTGGAAGAGCTTGGACTTGAAACGCTTATGGTAGGAAACATGGGAGAGGGCAGTCACAGGTGCTGGATAAAGGTAAAGAAAGGAAACTGGTGTCCTGCTGCTGTGTCGGGAGTGCTGGCTTTATCTGGATGAAATTTGGCACTCAGTTTTCAACAGCTATTAGACCCCACAGATTTAGAAAGCCTAACCCTTAAGAGAAAATGTTGGATGAGGGAGAAAAATCACTTCTGTTTCCTTGGTTACAGAAGAACATGAATAAATTATATGGGGAAAAAAAAAAACTCAGTACATTTTAAGTGGTCATTTGTGACAACTGGTCCTGTGAGCATTTGCATTAGGAGGAAGAAGCAAGAGCTCTTCCTTTCTGGAATGACCCCTGTGTATGGTGTGCAAAGCTGGACAGCTCACTTCTGTGCATAGCCAGGCTGGCTGGGCCAGTGCTGGGGCAGGGAAGGTGAGGGACCTCTGCCACTGGCAGGGAACTCGGGCAGGGGGAGTGGCTCTGGGACCCCATTTCACACCTCAGCTCTAGTCAGGTGAACCCTTTGTGCAAAGCTCACATTTCAATGAGTTGAGGTCTGCAGCCTGATTCATAAATCACCTAATTTCCTGCTAACTGGGTTTGCAGAGCCTGTGTGTGAGTTGGGTATTTCCATATGGAACTGTTTTACCAAGACAAGGTGTGAATATAAAGTGCCCTCTAGGAACATTATCTTCTAGAGTACGTTAATTTCACTGAAAAATACTTTCTTTGCAATTTAGTTGATGTCACTTTAGAAATTGTTTGAACAATGCCAGCAAGCTATTCTTAGTGTAGAATAAGGGATCCCTTTGGATAGCTATGCCTGTTTAATGATCTTTGTTTATTATGGACATGCACTGGTAACCTTCATTCAGTTCAGGAGGATTATGGATGTCTGGGTACCAAACTTGCTTTGGAAATGGGTCTTGGAATCTGTTAGCTGTAAATTTTCCTAAGCCCCAGTCCTGTCTCCCATCTAAAGAAGCTGTTCTCCTACAAAGCTGGGTCTGATTTCCTGTTGGATTACCTTCAGAGGCTTGTGGGCAGAAGCTCTTGGTGATGCTACTTTGCTTGTACAGAATGCTTTTCATTCCAGAGGAGAGTTTACCTGTGTGTACAGCTTCTACTCTGGAGGCTAGGCTAAAGGTCATCCTTTTCAGGATGGTGATCTCAGGCATGGCATGTGTAGAGGATTGCTTTAACCTTGTTCATGACTGCATTCTGTGAACAGTCTCAGAGTGTTTGGAGGATTCTCTAAATGGGATACCACAGAGCTCCTGCAGTAAGGGTGTCTGGCAGACCCAAGGGCCCCCAGGCAGCAGGAGCAAAGGCTGTGAGAGGGTTCACTTTTCAGTGCTTTCTGGATGGTGAACGAGGGGTCACTGTTATGAGGAATGGAATCAGCAAGGATTCCTTCCAGAAACAAGTGGCAGTTCTTCCATGCAGTGCCACAGCAAACCCAAGCACACTGTCCTACTGCAGTGGCCCTCAGGGTCCTTTCCAAGTAAGGAATGGCCGGGGAGAGCGGGATGGACTGCAGCAGCCAAAGCCTGTTCTGTGCGGATCCTCTGCCATGGGGAAGCTTCTTGGAGCCTTTGGGCAGGCAGCAGAACTCACTCTAGGCTGGGCATGGCAGATTCCAGCGTCAGGGCCAGCTGTTCCTGACCCCCACTGTCTGTGTGGGTCTGGCAGCATCCCTCACTCACACCAGCAGTGCTCAGCAGCTGCAGCGAATGGGGTGGTTGGGGCTGGGAATAGGGGCTGGGAGGATCCCTGCCTTCAGTTCTGCCATTTACAATTCTGAGATAGGAAAAGTTAACACACTTTGGAAGAGTTTTTTTCTTTTTTTCTGGCACTTACAAGTTCAGCACGCTTTTGTGCATTCCAAGCAGTCCTGCCCAGATCGACCACCTGTTCCCTAATTCTGGGTATAGGCAGGCTATAGTTCTTTTCCATATGGGCAGTGTAATTCCATTAAGTAGCAATCCAGCACTCTTTTTTTAACATTAAACCTCGAGAGTTAATCATCCATCTGTGTGTAATCATTGATTCCATTAAGCCTTATGGCCTTGTCAGATTATCAAACATTTTAAACAGCACTTTTTTCTTTTTTCCTTAGTCGACAGCAAAAGCATTTGTTGGGGGCACGATTCAAGTGAAGTTTTCAAGCCATACCCCAGTCTTAGGGACATTTACATTTCCCAAATCCTCTCCCTCTTCCCAAACACAGAGCTGGCCTGCATGGGGTCATTTGTGTCACACACTGGGTCATTCAGGTGTTCCTTGCCAGGCAATGCCAAGACGTTTACTTGATGTTGACAACTCCCCCACCCCCAAAAAATCAATAAAGCAACAAAAAATCCAATAAAAACACCCAAACAACCCCCACACATGCTTTTTTCCCTGATTATTCAACACTCAGGGCGTATTCACATCGCCTTGAATTTGGGGGTATTACGGTACTTGTGCTGCACTCAGAACAGCCCCTCAGACTGATAGATGCATCTGACCCTTATTTTTGTAGGAGCAGGGCAACCTGTTGTGTGACAGCACGTAGAGTTTTTAGTATGCAAACAGAACCAAAAGCTGTTTCTCCCACGCAGGATTTGAAAAATAAGGACATGATATTCCTGGAATTAACCGTGTTCTCAAGTGATTTCCTAAATGTGACAGTATAACTTTGCATAAGCATGTAATTACAGCCTGGTTATTGTCCAGAAATTCCTGAAATCAGAGCTCAGCAGTGAGTCTGTTGGATGAAGAGGAAGGAGATGCTTCAGAGCTGCTTACAAAATCCTGAGCCAAGAGTGTGGTGGGTTGAATGGCAGGTAACAGGTGAGGAGTTAATGGCAGGAGGCACAGTTTTTTCCTTCAGACTTTTCCTTCCTTACATATTTGTTTCCCTTAATTGCATTAAGTGTCACCTATGAGCCAGGAATGCAGTTGCCCCAGCCACTGATGCCTCTGTTGTGCCTGGCTGAAAAAGCAGAGGGTTTCTGTGTCACTGGAGACACATGTCCTGCAGCTGAAAAGCCTTCTCAAATATTTGATAAAAGCTGCTGAAACAGAGTGAAAGCTAATGGTACAAGGCATGCCGGTAATTTTGGGGTTTGGGTCTGGATTACATTTACACTGTGCTTGTGTCAGATAATTTATCCCATGAAAAGCACATATTTCAGCTGCATTTTTGATGACATTGTTTACTCAAATATTTTTTAATGAAGAATCTGTGAAGATACTCAGGTGACTTGGGAGGTGAAGAGAAGAAGTGAACAGAGATGTGGGGAGGTTTTGATTTTGAAATATTCTATGAATTTCAGAATCTGTGATGTGCTGGCAAAGAATCCAAATACCATGCCTGATTTCAACCAAACCACTGTGATTACTACTGAACCTGATTTAAAACCCAACAAAAATAGCAAGCTGGGTGGGGGGGTGGTGGGGGGGTTGGTTTCTTAGTTCCTTGTTAATTACATTAGTTTCTTTTTTTCGGAAAAATATTAGAGTGATAATTAGGCCACACATCATGTGTGGTTGGATAAATACTAGTTACATGTTGAGAAAGGGGGCAGAAAATCGTATCTAATGAAAGGAACTGGTGCCAAATAGTATAGAGATTTGCATTTGTCTTGGATAAAAGCCGTGCATTCACCTCGGCTGAAGGAGGAGGTTGTACAGAGCACAATGCTCCCACGCAGTACTGACAGAGGCTGGGGACCGTTCCGCTGGCAAACGGGTCACCAGCTTGGCTCTGCGTAGCACAGTGGCTGTTCTGCAAGCAGTATCTTTGGGAATGTTTGAGTTGAAGTGTCAGTTCCTGTGCTTTGTACAAAGCTGAGGTCTGCTGTTCTCAGCCGTGGACTGCAGTCAGCTGTCTTGAGGCACAAGGCCTCTGGGGTGGGATGAGGGCTGGCTACCTAGGAACCAACAGGAATATATAGGACAAAAGCCTGGTGTTCCTGCTGTGAGTGCCTGGTTTTGGTGGGGCTTTTGTGTGCTCTGGAGGCTGTGTCCGGTCTGGCCCCCAGGGCCACCGATGGCAACACCACAGTTGGCATGAGGGAAGTCACTGAGCCATGTGAGCAGGTGTCTGGAAACTCAGCATATTGTGAATTCTGCATGGAATTTCTTGTGCTTGTGCACCACTGATCTAGAGCAACATGAGGCAGTGCCTGATAGGATGAAATGGGTGGCATTGGGGTGTGCCAGACAGTCCCGTGGAGTTCGATATGGTGACTTCTGGCCTAGTGGGAAGATTGATACTTTGGCTTAATGGATAACTTAGGCAGCAGCTCGATACATTCTGAATTCAAAGTTGTAAAAATGAGGAAGAGCTGGATGTTGCAGTTAAGAAAATTGATAATTACATCAGTGAGCTGTCTGGCTAAGGGACTTAGTAAAAATGTCTTGATCCCTCAGTTTCAAAATTACTGACTTTTTCCCTCTGAATTTCAAAAGTACAAGAGGGGAAGCAAGTTGAATTGCTGTCTGTCTCCTTGCATTTCTCTTGAGCAGATAGAAGGTACTAGAAAATAATTTTTAGTGGGTTTTCCCTTGCTTTAAATCATGCCTTAAATGTCAGGTCTTATGGTGATCAAGTAATTACCACACGCAGTACATGTGTGGTAGGAAAAGCTGTCCAGTTTGTTTATACCCAAAATCTGCACTGGGCCCTTTTCTGTGTGTTGTAGGACCGGGGATTCCTTATGCCAGCTTGCGTGAGGGCAGAGCCACCCAGTCCTGTTTGGAGCAATTAGAAAAGTTGCCTTTCTCCAATCAAAGAGAGGTATTAGCAAAATGAATGGGAGTAATTAAATCTAATTTAGTCATGTAAATGAGTTTAATTAAAAGAAATCTACCCTTTAATAACTTGAGGGGGAAAGGCGCTCCACACGGAGTTTGGAGTTTGGTTAAGCTAACGAGACACAATAGCTGAGCTGATGAGCCCATGCTGTTGTCACCTGCCGTGTGCCCAGAGGGCTCGGGGGGCCAAAGCCTTGGGGTGGGCACCCCAGGAGCGACGGCTCTTCCTTTGGCCCTGGAGTCCCACCTACTGGCATTTGTCATACTTGAGGAATTTGGGGAAAAAAATCCTCCAATGATTCTGGGTAAGAATTGGTACACGGGTTGAGGTATGGCATTTTGGGAAAAAAATCCTTAAGCTGCTTAGCTGCTCCCCTGTGTTGTATCCTTCAAGACCTTTCTGTATGAAGCTGTATTAATTCCTTAAATATCTAGTCATTGCCAATAAACTTTGACTGCTTATCAATGAATCCAAAGTAAAGGAGCAGTGTGTGTGTGGGGAATGGTGCCAGGAGAGCTCCCGGTTTTTTGGGAGTGGCTGTGCAAGCCACGTGGCTCCTTCCTGCCAGCCTGACCTCATTTTTCCATCGCTTGGAGAGTGCTGCTGCCAAGGGGTGTTATTTGAGGCCCTTCCTGACAGGGGAGTTGGGCATGGCCATGGGGTGTTCTGGGGCAGGACAGGGACGCCGAGGTGAAGATGGCCATGGAGGGGAAGAGTTCTGCTCCCAGCAAGGTGTCATGTTCCTCCTTGAAGAGCAGCTGTCCGTCCCCTACAAGTTGTATCTGAGTGTATCACTTGGAGCTTTGACCTTTGTTCCTTGTGGTGAATTGGAAGTAATTTTACTTGCCATATCACAGTGCAGAGCAGGACTGTGGAGGAGTTGTTTGTTCCTCTCAGTATAAAGAGGGGACTGACAAAGAGGACTGAGGCTCATGCTTTCCACCTAGGAAATGCCAAAGTGTGTTAGAGCATCAGGGAGAGCCGGGGCTGATAAACATAGGAGAAATGCCGGATGCTTAGTGCCATGGAGGCCGCTCAGAAGCCGGGTGGCCCTCTTCTCCCATCTGGGATTCCTGAGCATTATAGAGTGCATGTCCAGTGGCAGCGCAGGGCTTCCCAGCTTTCGGAGCCTGGCCTCTCATCTGGCCAGGACACAGCAGCCTACCACATCCACTTCCTCTGGAAACAAATAATTCTGGTGAATCATTCCTTCAGAGTCATTGGTAGTGTCCATTTGTGTCTGCAGGGACTGTGATTAAAAGGCCAGAGGCAAGTTAGAAAAATGAATCCAAACAGCAGCTGAATAGAGCTGAGCAGAGGTGGGGAAGAGGGGCAGGGGCCAGTTCCAGCTCCCTGCCCACATCTGGTTCCAGTTCGCTAAGATTCACTGAGATTGTTAAAAATCATCTGGTTTTATGTTCTTGCCCTGTCAATGTGCACTGCACAGAGCTGTCTGTGCCAGGGAATGCCACTGACTGGGTTGAGTGTTCCTCAGGGATGTGAGCAGGTGTGCTGGAAGGGCTGCATCAAACAGGCTCCTCAGAAAAACCTGTGAGAGCTGTGGCTTCCATTGGCATAGCTGACATGTTCTTCCATTCCAAAGGCTTGTAGATTTGTGTGTTTATTTTTCTGACTTAATTTACACCAGCTGAGATATGTTTGGCCATTAGTTTCTGTTGCCTCTTGCCTGTTGAGGAGCCCTGGCTAAATGATGTTCTTGTGACTTTATGCAGAACAGTTGTCTTGTGCTTAGTGTCACCGCTTCACCCTGGTAATGTGCACAGTGTGGAGGGATTTTATATGTAAATCATTTGTGTAGCTAAAAAATATTTCAGTAAGCCCAACTGTATGTATCAGACCCAACTATAGCCATTAAGTGATTTTTAAATTTCTGTTTCTCCTTTGAATATAGCTTTTTGCCAACAGTTGGCAACTGCACCATCCTATCATATGTTTTCTCTTTCATGGTCTTTCGATTTTCTGAAAGTAGTCTCTCTCATAAAACACTTCATTTCTTCTTCAATAATAGTGAGCATTCTGCAGCTGGAATTTCAAGTGCTGGTTCAGATAAGCATGTTCATTTTGATGGGATGAAGCAGCTTCTAAAGAGCGTGTGATTTTAAAAACCAGTGCTTGGGTTCAGCTCTACTCCTGATGCTGTATGCCAGATTTACTTTCCCTTACAAGCAAATCCTTGTCCAGGTGGACACTTCCACTACCTAAATCCCCTCCCAGCCAGCTGCAGAGACTCTCTTTAAAGCAAAGAAAATTAAATACATGAAAATCTAAAAGTCTGATTTGGGTTGAGCAAGAGAGAGAGTGGTTGCTATTGGAGGTGGTCATGAAAAAAATTACTGCATTTGGATTCCTTCCTCCCCTTCTCTTTGCCTTGTATCAAAGCAGTTTTTTTAGAAATTGCTGTTTTGAAGACTAAATTAAATTCAGACAGCTTTGTTAATAGTGCCCTGCACTGGTTATTTGCTTTGACTTGGCTGAAATTAAAACTTTTTTCTCTGCAAATTATTTGCTTCTTCGGGGTTTTGTCCAAGCTGGTTCATCAGCACAGCAAAAGCAGTTTGAGCTGTCACGGCTCCACTGGATTTACTCAGCTTTGCCAGCCTGAAAGAAATCAGCCAAGCCATCAAATTAAAATTAAAAGAAAAACTTGGGAACCAAGGTACTGGAATCAGTTGCTAGGAAGAGCTGTCTAAGGGCTAAGCCGTGGGACTCAGCAGGCTTTTGTAAGCACTGTGCTGCATGGTGTATTGATCTCATCCTCTTCTGGTGGCTGGATTGGTGCTGGAAATGCAGGGGCAGTGCTCTGTAGCACCCAAGGAGCTGCTGCAATGGGGCTTTGCCCAAAGTACCTGGAAACTGGGTGGAAATGTGTATGGATATTTCCTTACACTTGTGTCCATCTTGAGCTCTTTTGCTCCTTGCCAGGAGGCCAGACTCTTAGCAGCCATGGAGCAGGGCATGCACACACTTTCCAGGTGGTGTCTGCTGCAGGGTTCAGCAGTGCCATTGATGTTGTTTCTCTGAGATATCCTCCATCCCAGGCAGCAGTGCCTGCTGCCCGCAGCTGCCCTGGGCAGAGCTGCCCTGGCCTTGCTCCTTGTGGGAGCTGTCCTGGGGTGCTCCAGGAACAGCCATCACTGTGGATACAGAGATGGATAGGCCCTGGCTTTGGCTCTGCCAGTTCAGAGAGCTGCCTCCTTCCTCCCAGCTGCTGAGTGCTTCTTTCAGGCACCACGTATGTGTAAAGGCAGAGCTGGACAGTGATGGCAGCAGCTGCAGAAGGCTATAAAATGAGACTGAAGCAAGAAATACTATTTCTGTAATTGCTGGGGGGAAAAAAGTCAAATTGCTGTTATGTACACCTACTGTAACAGGGATTAAATCCCATAATGAACTGCACTACTCTGGATTGACACCAGAGAGCAAAATTTATCCTGCTAACTGGGTGTCCCTCAGATTCCATCAGACTGCACTGGCTCGCTGATGATAGAGGGCTCTGAGCTTTGCTGCTGTTCCTCAGCCTGTGCATTGCCTGCCTGACACCGAGCCTGCCAGAGCCCTGTGGGGTCCCTGCTTGGGGCCCCGGCTGTGCACAGCAGACTGGGGAAAGCTGGCACAGGCAGGCAGGGGCCCTCCTGTGTCCTCCCAGGATGTGTGGGATCACACATCTTTGGGGATCCCAGGTTTTGTAGGTAAGCCCTGCTCCCCCTCTTGCCACTCCCCAAGACATTGGTGGAGCAGTGTGCTGGAGCGGATGATGCCTAATTGAGCACGGCTGTATCTGAGTGTGTTTGGGGTGCAAAGCATCCCTGTGTATGAACAGGGTTTGTGTGTTAATGTGCTTTTCCTTCATGCAGGCCTGGTTCCATTAGGAAGGGAGGCATTGTGTAATATAATAGACATGATTAACTTTAATTGCACTTCTTTGTTGGGAAAATAGACATGTAATTAAAAACCTGACATGCGTTGTACTTTTTTTCTCCAACAATTTACTTGCTGGCATGTCTTCAAGCAGATATTCCGCAAGGCCCTCGCCACTTACTCGTGCACATCTCCATGAGTCCAACTCCTTCCTGTCTTTCCGAAACCGCTGATGCCCAGACTGAACTGGCTACTTGGCATATCCTAGCTAGCTGGTTGTTCCCTCCTTTCCCAAGAGAAAAAGAGCTGTGAGTCTTAAATTGCTGCTCATTTTGTGGGATAATTTGGGGTATTGATTTACTGGAAAATCAGATGCTCTTTACCTTCTCACTATTGAGGAGCATGCCCAGTTCTTGCTCAGAGTCTCTCATCCACAGAAGGTGAGGCATGACTCAGGCCAGGTCTTAGTTCTACCAGTTAATCATAATTCTGGTTTGTCTGGAGTCCAGACCTGTTCTCCAGAGTCACTTCTGTGTATGCTGCAAAAATCTTTTGAGGTTTCTTAGTACCATTCTTATTTCCCAGGAAAAAAAGGGGAAGTTCAGATAGCCCCAGCCAGGCAGCGTTACCTACGGCTGATTTTAGTCCTCTGTCAGAGTCCTTTCCCTTTGGGAATTCCTGTCTCTTTTTCCTGCTCAGGTCCCTAAGACAGTGCTGAGTTACTGAACTGAACTGTTGTACCCTGGCTCTGTGCCGTGGAGCGATATGGGTCCCTTTGCCTGGCAGCGCACAAGGACATAGGTGAAAACCTGAGATGGTCTCACTACCAAACACTTCTGGGTAGGTACAGAGCACTACACAGCCTTATAGGAGAAGATGAGCAGACACCTAGCACCCGAGTTGTATGTCATGGTTAAACACTTTGGCTGTGCTCCAGGGTTGTAACTATCTGCCAGGGACACTGCTTACATGGGGCAAACTCCAGCAGAGATCCCCCAGGAGAGCTTGGGAAACGTTTGGGCCTCCGTGTTCCTTTAGCTGGGTTGCACTGTGGTCTCAACAAAATTCCTGCTGTCCTGGAAGACACTGTTGCTGTGCTGATGATTTGTGCTCAGCTGTTCCCAGCTTCTGGGAAGGTGGGGTTTTATGGGCCCCTCATTCCATTTGTTCTGTTTATCTCTGCCACACTTTATTTTGTCCATCTTTCCATGGTCTGTGTTGTTTTCTGGTTCTTTTATTGTCATTATTCAAAACATGAATAGAAGTGAATATCCTCTAAGTTATGAATGTAATCAATTTTGAGTCTTTAATTGTAATTTTTTTTCCATAAAATTCTTTTAATTTAGTCTAATATAATGGCACATCAAGCAGTAATGGGTACATTAAATTGAATCATGATGTTCATATACACATTTTATGACACAATCAAATATCCCAATGCATTAATTCATGTCAATCAGTTAATAAAATCAAATAGGAAACATTTCTCCAGTGCTGTTAACTGCATTTCTCCCATTTGGAGGGTGACAAGATGGTGAGGGCCTCTATATCTTGCCTAGTTGGTGTTTTCTTGGCTCTGTTGGAGTCAATATATTTACTTACTTGATGAGTACAAATCATGTCAGTTCCCGTGGCCCCCCTCCAAAATCTAGTAATGGGGAGCACAAGACCCCACCTTTACCTTGTCCTACCCCAGTTTTGTTGGTACAGGCCTGTCCCCAGAGACTCCCCTAAATAAGAAAGGAATATCAGCTGTGAACTTGGGGGATAACTTCTCTTTAAAGATGTCTTCCCTTCTGATGTTGGCATTCAAGGACAACAAGCTGCAGTGAGTTTACTGCACGCTCTTGTGAGGAAGGAGAAGAGGAAATGTCCTTCCTTAGCAGTTGTCATTGGACTCAGCAGATTTTTGGGCTTCTCATCTGTGCATTTTCACAGTGGGTGCCAGCTGGGCTGCAGAGGGTGCTGAACCTGCAGTAGGTCTCTTTCCCTCCTTCACTTGTAAGCACAAGTTTGCTTTCTAGTAATGCTGTTCCTTTGCCTTGCAAATAGCCTTCTGACAGGTGTTTTATTTTCGGTGTACAGTACTGGATGGAAAATGGACCTTTTGTGCAGCTGTTACTCAGCGTGCATCAAAAGTGGACTGTAACAAAAGCAGTGAGATGCAAACCTTATGGGCTTTCAACATCTGAGGCTGAGGCAGTAGAATGTAGGTGGTAGCAGGTCTTCCTTCTTGTGTAAAGAAAGGACTCGTGTCAAGAAGCAGCTGAGTAGCTAAATGAATTGTGTCTAGATACTCCAGTAAATGTTCCTGAACTGACATTCCCAGCCCACACATGGATAGGGTTTGCTGGAGCAATTTCCTCTGTGATGCTTTAAATTTTATTTCGTTGGGTTTTCTTTTCCTGTGTTTTATGCCTACGTCTAGGGCTCCTAAATACCGTGTCTGATCTCAGAGTGAGAGCTGTGATATGGCAACCGAAAGGAGGGATTTCTGGCTCTATGGCAAGGGTCTGGCTGTGATTTTATGATTTTATCAAAAATTCAGTCTCTTCATTACGGAGCTTTGAGCAAAGGCTGGAGATGTGCAAAGCAGCTAACCTGAACACTGACAGTTGAGTGTTCACCAGGGCAGTTGAGTCTCAGAAGTCAGGAGTGGGGTTGTAGGGATGTGTTTAACTCGGTGACATTGGTTGAAGACAGCTCTCCATCGGTTGGCCATTCATTGCTCTCCGGTTCCTTGTTCCCTCATAATCCTGTATGTCACAGACACCATTTGTGTTGGGAAGGAAATGGGGGAAGAAAGCACTGGTGTCCGCGCCCTGTCTGTCCATGGTGGTGAACAGCAGAGTGTCAGGACATCTCAAACGTGCCAGGCACAGGCTGTGCCAGAGGGCTGGAACAGGTGCATTGGGGCACGGTCCTTGTAACCCCAAGGCTTGTGTCCAGTGCCCATAGCCTCTGTGGAATTAGAACCTGGCCAGGCTCACTGGCAAGTATTTGTGAAGAGGACAAAGAGGATTATTTGCTTGCTGCTTTTTTCTGCCTGACTTATCACTGGAGCCTGGCTCAAGGTGTGCTGAGCTTGGATTCCTGCTCTTCAGTACCTCTGATGTTGTTAGTAAGGAGTAGCCACTGTGGAAATGCAAATTAGAGTGGAATTGGGAGATGAAAATAAGCAAAGCCGAGACTTACCAAGGACAGGGATTGTTGAAGGCAGCTGTGATAGTCCAATGTGTGAAATGTCTGTAAGCACACAGCATTTGGACACCCATTTTTCTGCTGAGTGGGTTGAAATCCTCCAAGCCCTTGTGTTTTGATATCATCTGATATTATGGTTGGTTTGAGAACAATGAGGAATGACAGCATCATGCATATGGATCCATGTGAGTGTGTGTGAGCAGGGAAGGGAAGGGTTGGGCTGCACCGGTGGGTTGGCAGAAGTTCTCTGCTGATGGCACCATGTGCCCAGCAGTTCCCAGCGAGTATTTGCTTTTTTTCTCCTTCCCTCCCCATAACATTATATGAGAGAGGGATTTTTAGCAATGTTGATGGACCACATAGGTGGAAGCACTAGATTAAGTTTAAGCTCAAACACTGACCCATGATGGTCACCCTGCTCTGTGCTGTGCCTCTTGGGGGGTGAAGGTGCTTTCAGAGCAGGATAAAATTCCTTCTAAATGATTAGTTTTGACATTTCCTTCCCTGTATAGTGCCTGTGAGGAATGGTACCAGTGGCATCTTGGTAGGGACAGCTCTGTTAGGCCATTTCATGGCCCTAGAGGTGTCCATGGAATCGGCTGTGGGAAGGAATCAGCACCTCTGGTTTGTCATCTCAAAAGTGTCTGTAGGCTGATGGCTCAGTGCATTTCCCAGGTCCGCTCTGCCTGATGCAAGAGAAGATGTTTAGTCAGCAGAAACAGAGCACAGTTCATGGGCTGTTGGCGTTTTATTTCACGCACCACATTATTTGTTTGCAGGATTGTCACAAACCCAACAAATCTGTTAGAGGTGCCTGCTCTCAGAGGGCATTTCAGACCTGTCTGTTTCTGTACAGCTGGGATTGTGCTCCATGCTCCACTCTACCTCTGTGCTGGAGTGGTATTGGGGGAACCTTTGACAAGGGCTCAGATACCCTTCACTAGAGAGCCAAGCTGGTTTCACTGTCAGGAGAGACACTTGAAGCCTGGGAGGAAGAGTTGCAGGTGAGAGGGGCCTGGCCTGTGCAGTGCTGGGGCTGGGTGGGATTTTGGAGGCAAACACAGCCAAGAGCAGGCAGTGAAAGCTCTCCAAGCTGAAGCTGCAGGGAGAAATTTGGTTTAGGGAAGGAGGTTCCTTGTTTTATTTGTCCAGGTGACATTGCAGGTGGGTAAGTAAGAGATGGTTCAAGGCATTGGGTAAACCCTGAGACTGAGCAAAGTCAGGCTGTTCTGAAAGCAGGTGCTGCTGCTGCTGCCTTGGTTGAAAACTCATGAAGAGTGACCAGGGTTGGGGGGAGGGAACAGATTTGGTTGCATCCTTGGAGGCAGGATGGATCCCAGGAGTGCTGGAGGGAGAGATGCAGAAAGAGAACAAGTGTCTGAGTGGGACAGGAGGGCTGGGAGATCCCTGCTCTCGGAAGTCACTTTCCAGGGCACAGACAGATGCTGCTGGGTTTGTGCTGCATGTGTTTTGGAGTCCAATTCCCAGCTAAGGCTCCCCTTGGCAATGGAGTGGAGGGTTGTGGAGGCAGGAATAGTGGTGTTCCTACATCTATGGAGCAGATAAACAGCTGCCATGGGGGCTGGGCAGAGCTTTTTGCCTCAGGCTCGGACCCGTCAGGCATTTTGTGGGAGCGTGCCAGCATCCACATTTGACAAGGCAGTGGTTGAGGTGCTTTCCTTTCCTGGCTGTCCCTCCCCACTGCCCTGGACTTAAAATATTTAAGGAGATGCATCGCCCTCCCTGGGCAGCATGAAAAGGCAGAGATGGGTTTGTTGGCAGTGGCAGTGCCAGGAAGAAGACGTGGCTCTGCAGGCCCATCCCTTCACGTTCCAGCAGCTCCATTTGGGGCTCTGGGTCTGACCACAGCCACACGGCAGCTGGAGTGGCTGGGAGCAGAGCACAGCATTGCACCTCTGGCTCTGACAGCCCTGTCAGCCCTTCTCCAGATGTGCAAGGGAGCCTGTCTGTGACAGGTCTGTCAGTCTGTCTCCAGGTGTACAAGTGGAGCCCTTTTAAAGAACAGCCTTGCCTGAGATGCGAAGTGCGTATCCATTTCTGCCTCTAACCCAAATTCACAGCCTGCGAGGTGGCTGTAGCAGCAGAGCGGGCCCATCATCTCTCTCTCCCCTTTTGTGGTCTCCAAGAGCAGCATTTCCTTCCTTCTGCTTTCACCTCTGGCAGTGGGGACTCTGAGTAGGCACTACATTGAGCTCTGGTGGCTCAGGCTTTGGGAGCCAAGGACTGGAACGCTCCTCTTGGTGTCTGCCTTGGAGCATTGCAGAGGCTTTGAGCTGATGGGAAAAAAATATTGTGATTAACAGGTGCTTACTGTGTGCCATCTTTTCTACCTTCCAGCTCACCTTGAGATCATGAAGACCAAACTGAAAAGGTTTCAGAGAAAATCTCTTCTTTCTTTCTTTCTTTCTTTCTTTCTTGGTATGGCATGGCATTATGCCTGTCATTTGTGCAGTGGTAGATAAACTTAGTATCAAGTCTGTAAGAAGATCAGTGATGCACAACCTCCAGGACCATAATTCCTCTGTAGACTGAAGATAAGGTTCCTCTTGTCTCAGCTCAAACCTCAGCTTTTTGGTGTGATTAGTACATGTTCTTTGTTGTTAAATCTGTGGATTACCAGGAAAGATGCCAACCCAAGGCACTCTGGATCCAGACCTTCTGTGTTTGCACTGAAATGCCTTTAGGACAAAACTAGTTATTTTCTAAGAAGCATCTCTGAAAATAGTTGAGGAAAAAAATTGAAATAATGTGCCCTTGAAAGGAAGAGATGAGGTGAGGAATTCCAGCCTAGATGCAGGGTCTGTTTGTAGTGTCTTTCCATTCTGTCTCTGTCTTCCCATGTAGAGCAAGATCCCTTAGCACCAAAGTTAGGGAATGTTTCCTTTACAGTATCCATCATGGTGTATGTGTGTGTGTAGAATGCTGAGGAAGAAGGGGCATCTCCAAAGACATCACTAATGAAAATACTCATTCTAAGTGAGAGAAAGGGTTCTAATCAGTCTGCCTCATTTTAGGTTATTAATGTAATTGAAAACACAGTCTACCTAAATCATGCAAATTATATGCAGGGTGAGGATTTTTTTTCTGCTATCATAATGATAATCTAAATAAAATGTGGGTTGTAAGTGGAGTTGTGAAAGACTGGATCTGAGATTAATATGAAATGCAAAGATTAAAAAAAGATACGCGTAGTGTAGAGCTGCAACTCTGCTTTTATGACATTTGAAACCCTGATTTATGACCATTGTAACCAGGTTTTTAACTGTATGGAAAATGGAATGAGGTTAAACTTCTTCCTATTAGCATTAGAGTTACAATCACAACACATTACAATGGACTAATAAATGTGACTTTTTGAGTAATGAAATTGCCATCAAGGCCCCGTTAAGTGGAATGAGGTTATAATTAGAGTTGGGCTGTACATGGATGGGCAGAAACTGCCAGAGCACCCACTGCATCCCAGACACCATAGGCAGTCGTGGCTCCAGTCTCTACCTACGGAGTGCTCCCATAACACCTGAGAACACGCAGATCTGCCGCCGAGTCCCATGGAGCCAGGGCAGCCTGGAATCATTATTCCAAGTTGTCTAGGATCTTTTGGGAAGTGGATATAGATTGTGTGTAAAGAGGCCCAGGACAGAGCTTAGCAATATGTCTGTGCCATATGCAGAAATTTTGGGTTATCACTACATTGGATTGGATTTCAGATTTTATTTCTGCAGGGAAATGGGCTAAATTGTCAAAGCCAGAGTGGGGATCAGGTATCCTGCAGCAACTGGAAGTCCCTGAAAATACTTATATGACTTAACCAGAAATAACTCCCAGTCCATTCCTGAACCGCTCCAGCACAAGGCATCATGGAGCATCATGGTGAGCTACCTGCATTTCCCCACTGTGTCCCATGGTTGGTCCAGGAACCCAGGGAGGGAGTGCTGCAAGTACCCACACCACATCTAATTCCATCACAGCCTCGGGAAGGAAAGTGTTCACAAATATCCATGTAAGAGGATCTGTTCTGTGGCTGTTCAGGGACACAGGTATCAATTCCTGTGTATGGAAAGTGATCTGAAATGCTGGAGAGTGCAGAGGGACCTTTGTCCTGGAAACAGCAGAGACCTGGCACCTTCTGACAACTGGGTCGCACTTGGGGAAGGTCTGAGGGCACACCGTGGAATTGGGAGTGGGGCTGTGGCAGAGCCTCCTCCCTAATGGGTTACAGCTGTGACAAGCAGGTGAGCATTGAAGGTAAGGAGACATGGAGTGCCCAGGTGTGCTGCCCAATCACCAAAGGGAACAGAGGGCACACAGGTGCAATGCGTGAACCATGAGGGTATAAAAGGTTAGGGTAAAGAACAAGAAGGGTAAAGCTTGCAGCCTTCTGAAGTGACATGATGTTACTCTGTATGGGTTGAAGCTTTCTGAAATCGTATGGTGACACTCTGTGTATGATGGCCATCTTGACTGCGACGTGTGCTGTGACAAAGGTCTTTCTTGGTTCCTGTTCCTTCCCTCATTGTGACCAAAGCTCTGGCCCACTCCATGCTGCGTTGCCCAGGTGAGAGGGGATGAGGAAAGACTGGTTGTGTTCTTGTATAAATCATCCTTGGATTTTTTCTTGATTTCCTATGGCTGAATGTAGTAGAATCAGACTATTAGATGGTGGTGGCCTGTTGTGTTCAGCCAGCACTTGAGCAGGTAAAAACTAAATTAGATGTCATTTAGAATTTTCAGAGGTGGTTACACGAATTCTGATAAATTTTCTCAGTCTTTGTCCTGGAATGTCTCAGAGTGGGTGCGCAACTTGGCACCAGGCAGGGATGACTTAGCTTGGAAAAGGGCTCTGCTGAGCTATGGTCAGCAGAACCAGGGACCCCTGGGGGCTGCAGGGAACCTGACTGCAGTGGGCATGGGCAGCCAAGACACCTGGGGGTGCGAGAGACAGAGGGTGAAGTGTTGTCATAAACCATAGAGTCATTGCTCTCAGGTCTATTAGCTGCATGTTGTACCTGGGCTGTCAGCCTGCCCTTTTCCATGGGGCCTGGTTGCTAACCCTTTGCGTTCTGACAGTACTTTCCATCCAGGCAAGTGCAAACCATCCTCAGTTCCAGCACGAGCCCACTGCCATGGTAGCACAGCAAGCCCCAGTTCCTTGGGAAGATGTGGACTGTTATCTCGTGTGCTTAAATGGGACTGAGCTCAAAGCAGAGCACTGACAAACTTTATGGAAGCATCCCATGGAATTTAGTAGTCCAGGCCACTGACATTCTAGCATGTGAAATAGAAGCTTAATGAAAATAAGGTACTTAGCTGGACGAAAAAGGAAATACTCTGGTAAATAAGGAGCTTAAGGTCCTGAAAACTTGTCTGCTCTTGCTGGGAGCTGTGCTGGTATGGTAGAGGATGTGGTCTGGTTTTTCTCAGAGACTCATCTTGTCTGCAGCTGTGGTTTAGGACATGTCCAAGTATATTCCAAATTCACTTCTTCAGGAGCATTTCTTTGTGTGTGCCAGATATTGCTCTTTGGACTAATGTCATGGCTTCTGTTATGGAGGGAGGCTAGTGGCTGCTTCCACATGGCTTCTCTCCTTTTAAAAACACTTTCACTACAAGGTATTCAAAGGTTATGTATAAAATGCAGCCTAAATTGGCTTCCCATACGGATCAGCCTGGCTGCGTTGATGTCAGTGCTGCTGGTCCAGCCTGCTGGGCACTGCATCCTCACAGTGGAGCCACAACTTAGCTCCCAGAAAAGATTTGCCCCCAGGAATTCATTGTATTCCGAATTCTTTCCCCCAGGAGCCCTGTGGGGAGGAGTGGTATCTCAGTGCACTGGACAGCCAGCCAGGCCTGGGAAAAAGGCTATGGCAGCATGTGGAGAATGAAGAGTAGCATGTAGCATCCCTAGCTCCTTAGAGGTCTTTCCAGGAAAATAAACATCTAACCCCGAGTTACAGGGAGGAGCAGCACACTGCTGTCCCTGTCTTACGTGTCCCAGTGGTTTCACTGTCCCCCAATTAATAACAGAGACTCTAAATTTCCTCTCAGCTTGGCTCCATTTGATTCCCACCCTGGCTCCCATTATGTTTGGAAGAGCTGACTTGAATTCTAATGCAAGGAATTACTCCTGCTATGGAGGGTGGACTTCATTCTGCAGTTCATTCTTGCTGCATGGTCTCCTGCCCTGTGTCACCCTCAGCTGTCATGTTGTGCTTCTAGCATTCATGGATGCATCTGAGGGTCACAGACCTGGGCGACTCTGGCTCCATCAGAGGCAGAGGATGTTGGGCTTGTGTCTCTCCTGAATTGTTTTCCTAGCTGTTGGGGTCCCTGAGGGTTGTATAACACTCATCAGGACTGAACTTCTGACTTACTAGAATCAAAGGAAGTGTTTTGATCCACTGCTGCTATTTGGTGCTCATCTCTATGTCCCTTCCCTGGGTTTTTCTGAATGAATGTCTTTTACAGGCATATCAGAAATGAGCATTTTGTGGGTAATAATTTTGATATCTCATTCAGAGTATCGGTACCTTGTTCCCATTCCTATGGACAGCCCCTAAATGGTGGTTTGTTTGGTTTTTTCAGAAATGCTATTAATTTACTTTGCAGTTGCCCTTCTAGATCAACATCAGGATGCTAAATTAGATCTGACCATACAGAGATTTTGTTTAACCTTTTTGCTCTCTGTTTTCTCCACAAACACAAGCCAGTGCAATTGGTGCCTTGTGTTCACCTGGGGTTGGCTGTTTTACAGGAAACAAGGCAGGTATCTTAGATAAACCAGAACCTTTTCTCCCTGCCTTTGTGTGTTACAGAGCAAATGGTCCACACATCTGACAAAATTGTGCTGCTTAGTTGCAAACACAGTCACTTCCTGTCCAGAACCTGGTGGTACCAAGGGTCAAAAGGAGATGGTTCCCTATATCTATATTTCCCTTGGATAGATGCAGAAGTGAATGTCTGAGCAAGGATGGAACTTGGTGCCCCTTCTCCCTGTGGCTCAGACTCGCCACAGTGCAGGCTGGCCAGGACAGCGCGGCATTCACTGCAGGCAGGAGGAGCAGGCTTTGTTTGCTCCAGGTGTTCTCCTGGGCTTCTCCTGGCACTCCCCGTGGCACACTTGCTGCCTCCCTGACTCAGCTGCTGTCACTGCTCTTGCTGGAGGTCACTGCTGGCTGGCCATTGAGCCTGGCTTTTTGTCACTTCCACTCTCCAGGCAGAGCCTGATGCACCGCTCACAAGGAGCAGCCTCTCCTGACAGCCAAGCTCGCTGTGCTACTCCCTTTGGACAGGTGATTGATTCCTCTGTAATAGTCTTAAATGGGAGCTGTATTGGGATCCAGGGCCATCTCTGGATCAGAGAGACAAGGTCTTTAGCAGTAATTGGGCCACCCTGTGTCAGGTGAACTGCCCTGCTTATGGGCCAAATGCAGATGTCACTTGGTGTCACTGTTGGAAGGGATGAGCGCAGCCATGAGAGCGTCGCTGGTTTGTGGCACAGGTTCCAACCCCACGCCTGGGAGAGCAGATCGTGCCAGCAGTGCTGAAATCATTGCTTGTGACACCGCTGGTCACAGATTATCAGGGCTCACAGGCAGCAATGTGGGCATTTTTTTGTCGTATGTTAATATCCAGCTGTGCTCTGAAAGGTGTGGGGCCTCCTAGATTCCTAGCTCCGGTGGCTCTGCCTGTGGAGGAGAATGACAGGTTCTCTGGTGGCAGCCCTGGCCAGGGTCTCGCACAGCCACACTGCAGTCTAATGTATGGCAGCTTTTTAATGGCATTTTTCCTTTTAATAAGTGTTCCACTAAGAGATAAGTAACAACAAGAGGACACTGTGAGGTGGAAGCAGTGCTGACACTGAGAGAGGTACTGGTTTTCAGGAGTAGTGGCTTTGCAAAGTTTTGTGGTTGGGTTTGCACCAAGGACGTGTCCCTGTAGCCCTGTGCTGCAGCCTCATGGTATGTGCTGCCATAGAAACCTTCCCAAATGTCTGTCCAAGGCACCTGAGCTGGGTGTCACCCTGGCTGGCTGAATTTGGGTGTATCTATGTGTACATGAGAGTGTAGTTATCTCTGCATGTGTGCAGAGTGACATAAATTCATCACATATACCAGTCTGAAGAATAAACTTTTTTGGCATCTCTGGTGGGTGCTGATGGTCACTGCAGAATCTTAGTATAGTCAGTCTAGGCTGAAATCCTGGGACTGATGAACTTTGATCCCCCTGATCCCAGGATAGTCCTAAAATCCTGCCTTGTTTTTCTTATCTAAAAGTCTTCTGACCCAGAGCTAAAACAAACACCGGATGCATGGAAATAGAGGGCTCTGACTTTGGCATGGGCTTTTGTATGATGATGTACCCAAAGCAGACCTGTGGGGTTTAATTGATGTGTTAGGGCATGATGATAACTATTTATACAAAAGCTTTTAAAATTATTTGTAGTTAGGTCCCAGAAGCTGTCCTCCCCTGGTACATCCATTCAAAAAATAAATCCTCTTGATTTCAGCTTCCCAGGAAAGCAGTCAGTGATCCTCACCTGCTCCTGCCCTACCCCTTTTCTTTGTTGTTTGCCTAGTGCATCATCCCCTTATCCTTTATTATCCACACTGCTCTCTCTTCTCTGAATCCATCCACCCAGGTCTCTCAGGGCTTGCCAGCTGCACATGCTGCACACACTCAGATGGATGCTGGAGCTGTTTACTCCCGTTATTCCTTTGCCATTTGTGGTGATTTATTCAGCTCCTCTCATGGCTGACAGGCTGAGCCTCTGTCAGTTCAGGAGTGTGACATAGATAGTGCAAATGGTACTGATCAGCTGGAACTCTGATGCTTTCTGGTAACTTGTTCTTGTTCCTTGGCCTGTAGGCAAGGCCGGTAAATAAAATATACCTTGGAGCCAAGTTTTGCTGTGCCGTGGCTGGCATTCCAAGTGCTTCCCTCTGAGGTCTGGGAGCACTCTCCTAGCCACAGCAACGGGCAGGCAGCAAGCTCCCAGTGAGCACACGTGCTGCTCTGGGCATTCCTGGCACCCTCCCCCGGCCCTGTCTGCCCTTCCCAGTGGCAGCAGGCTCTGGAGCACCCGAGTAATCCTCTTGAGCCAACCGACACCTGATCAGCGGGTCCAGGGGGTTTTTATGCAGGCTTATATCCGATGAAATCTCCCAGTTTTACTTTAATTGCTGTTGGCAACATGTGGTCTCTGATAAAAAACATATTTTCTGTCGAGATTGCATTCATCAGTTGGGCTAATTTTTCCTGGCCCTCCACCCATCAGAGCTTCTTTGGAAAGGGAAACAGCAGCTTGTGGGTTAGTGGATGCCAGGCAACTGAACAAAAAGAGAGAGAGAGTGGGGGGGGGGGGGCGGAGGAAAGCAGCTCCGTGCCTACTGCAGAGCATTTGCACGAAAAGCCCTGGAAGGTTTTCTGTTGCCCGGAGCCCTGCCGATCTGGTGCATGCTTGGGTGGCAGGATAAGGAGCGTGTGGTCCATGGGCCCCGTGGCCGGCGTGGACCCACACTCAGAGCCCAGGAGGCCCGTCAGGAGCCGCTGTGCAGACAGCTTGCACGCCTGACACGCTGCCAGCGCCAGAAGCTCGCCGGGTATTTCTGTCTTGGCAGATGCACATTCTGTTGTAAAGGTCTGTTCAGCTCGTGCCTGCCTCATTCCCAGGTAATGCTCAGCACAGGCTTGCAGCAGGATTTTGCAGGAGATTTTCCTTGACGCCGAGGAAAAAGAGGGGAACTTGTGTGTCATACAACTCTGGGTGGATTGCTGTCAGGATGTGGTTTCCCAGATGTGCTGATACCAGCTCTCTATGCCAGCAGCTCCCAGGCTCTTGTGGGAATGCTGTGGGTGACCCTGTGTCTGCATGTGTTTAAAAAGTAAGACAAGAGGAAGAATGTTTGGTGGGCAGGCACCCTGCCACTTGCTGAGAATTGCTGTCTTGGCTTAAACCATCCCCTGGTTTCTTGAGAACTTGCTCCAGAGGTAGCAGAAGTTGGGGGGGGGGGGAGGGGGGAAGAAGTTCAAAATAATGGATTAGCATTAGTTTTGAAGCAAAACTGAAATGTTTGCAGGGTTTGCATGCTGGTCTCCATATGTCTCTTTTCAATTGCATGTGCTGGAAGAAAAAATGGCAACATGTAAAGGGATCTGTTAAAATGGAGAGAGGGAAGCGCCATGTGCTCAGAGGCTGTGGGAGAGAGCAGGGACCCCCCAGCCCTTCCCTTCGAGGAAAATGCATATTGTTCTGAATTCCTTAACTTGGGAGTAATGGCTGTTGGTTTCATGTGAAGCAGCATTCCTGTGCTTTGCCGTGTCCAAGGAATGGAGGAGCAGAGTATTGTGGCCATCTGCTCCCAGCCCCGTGCACCATCCAGACCGTTCAGTGAGGAGCTGGGAGACAAATAGCAGCCTGCTCCCTTCAGGGGATGGCTCCCACTGCCCTGTCTGCCTGTTTTTCCAGTGTTTTTCATTCCTAGATGCAGACTGACTCAGCCTTGTGCTAATAAAGGCCCCTTTCTGCCCAAATGCAGGCTTCCATCGTGTGCAGGGGATGGCGGCGCTCCCGCTGACTCTGGGGAGGGCAGGCCTGGGCCATCTGTCCCTGCCGCTCCTGGAGCCACGCACACACCACATCCCGCATATCCCTCCCACAAACTGGTGCTGCTCTGTACAGCAGTGTCTGCGGTTCCTGAATGGATTTATAATTCATCCAATACGGTACATTCAGAATGTGTTACAAAAAGGACAGATTTACAGGAGACAATCTGCCTTCATGATGATTGCATATTGTGGCATTTCTAGTCCATATGGATCAGTAAGACTTGGATAGCAGGCATTTGACCTTCAAAATCATGCAAATGTGAAACCAGACTTCCATTTTTTACAGCTGGGAAAGTCACAGTGTAGCTTCTTCATCTGATTTGGGAGGTATTGATTAAAACACAGTTTGACTTCAGAAATTACTGAGATTTTCATACTGCCTTTTTGCAAAACCGTGGCTCTAGATCTTTCTCCCTCATCCCTCACCCCTCCTGGCTAAGCCTGACTCATTAACGCCTGTGACTCAATTGATCATTTCAGAGAGAAGTTGCTAATTTAGAGCCACGGGCTAACTCTAAACAAGACTTTAAACCTTTTTGCTCCCGCCATAGTTAATCTGTGATAATAATTCCTGAGAGCCTCTGAAAAGGTCTGAGTGTGGCTTTCTGTCAACAGCATTAGGGAGCTGTACATTTTCTCACTGAGAAACCTTGGCCATGCCAGATCCAATCAGGGTGTTTGGGAGCAGCATTAGCCTCTTGGGTTGCAAGGAGGTTCTGCTGGGGCTTTAGGGTGGTTTCGTCTGGGCTCACAGTTCTTGTATTGCCATTGTTGTTTGCTGGGCTGGGAAGGAAGGGCTCTTGGCTCTGCCCAGTTTAAGCCCCATATGCCCAGCCTGGGCAGGGCTGCTGTGTTTGCCTGCTTTCACCACCCCTGCTCCTGCAAGCTTTGTCTTGCTGGTGATGTATCCTCACAAGAAATCCTACCCAAATTCCTTCATTGAAATCATTAGGTTTGCCCAGTTCCTCCTTTGTCAAGTTAAAAAACCCAAACCCAAGACAGTTTATCTTTCACAGTATTTTGGCTAGAGCCTGAAGATGCAATTTACTTGTACCACGTGCTTCCACTGAGCTGTCTCATGCACTCCAGAAGGAATGTGTTCAGGCTGAGATGAGAAGAATCTATTCTGGCACAGGGCAAAGGGAGAACCGGAGATGCCCAAAACCTGTGTGCCTTTAGTTTGTATGATTTTTCCAATCATTCTGTGGATTTGGATTGGTAATTGTGTGAGTTTCCTTTTTTGATGTCTTTCTTTTTTTTTGCAGTTCCTCCCTAGTCTTCATGCATCTACAAAACTTGATGCCAATTATATATACTTCACACCCTTGTACAGGGACAGCCGTGGCAGGGCTGGTTCTGCAACCCGGGAGAGAGTGGGTCCAAGGCTAGAGAAAGAGGGAAGGGTTTTATGTGGTCTAGTGTAGTGTTTAAAAAAAAAAAAAAAAATCTGTTTCTTCAGTTTTAAAATTAACTCGTGGACAGAAGTTTCTGAAGTTTCAGTAATTTAGTGGCCATATGCCACAGAACTGTTTCCTGCTGTGAAATCTGTCATGGACAAAGAATTGAAAACAGAAGGAAAACCTACACTAATATCACCAACTCTGTGGAGAAGAAAGAATGAGTCCTAGGCTCTGGACGCTGGCAGTCCAAAGCAGTAATTAAGGGCCAATGTCTGCCTTTATCAGTAAAGGAGCACTTGAAGGAAATGTCTTTGCCCAGCAGAAGCAGAGGGTCCAGATATCACTGTCAGCTGGTTGTTCCTCACAAACAGAACCAGTGTAGTTCAGGGTACACTCTGCAGTAAGGGCAGCAATACCTAAGGCATATGTACTTCCCTAGCCTACACGGACCTGGGGATCTCGGCTGCTCCTTGAGCTCCCCCGACACAGTCTTGGCAAATTAAAAGGAACAGATTCCCCTGAGACTGTGCAGACTTTATCCCAGCACTCATTTACCTGGGTTTACCTTGCTTTGTGTCCTTAACAACAGATTTGCTTTTCCTTTGGGTCTAAATAATTCTGACAACTAGCTGGAGAAGGTTTGGGTTGATGGATTTTCTTTTTTTTTTCTGTGAAGTTTCCTTTTTAGAAGAATCGACCAGGGTATGACTGGACAAAAAATAGAAAATGATAGGATCATTTTCCTCTGCATTTTCTTAGTTCTGTCATATTTTGAATGGCACAATCTATTTTTTGTCACAGATTGAAGCAAATGGTTGTTTTTTCCTTAGTTCTGCCTGTGAGCTGGCAAGTGCCACCATGCCATGCTCTCTGTTGCTGCCTCCAGGGCTCCGGTCTGGCGATGCCAGGAGGGACTGGTTTGCCTGGCACCAGAGCCTGGGAAGCTTTTGCCCAGCTCATCAGCAGCAGCCCCGGGCAGAACACGGAGCTGGCAGCTCCTGGTCCTCTGCACCGAGCTTCAAATGGAGGGTAAAACCAGGGGTGGGGAGTCGGCATAGGCCCCCTGTGCCCCCACAGAGGAGCAGTTGGGCAGGGAGTGTCTGTCTTCCCATTCCTGTGGCACAGACACTTGGGTTGGGCATTCAGCTGGTCATTGTGAGAGAGCAAGTAAATCGGGGTTTTTACAGGGAATATTCTATCCTCAGCCACTCATTCTTGTGGTGTCTGTTATCAGCTACTGCTGACTGGTAAAGGAACAGACCTTAAAGATAATGATATTTGCTGGAACGTTTTTGTCAGGCAGCCAGCTTTCCTCATACAGCGGCTTTTATTCTCCCTAAAGCACTACTTGTGCTTAACTCCTGCTGCTCCTGCTCTCCCAGAGCTGTTCCCGTTCCCACAGCCCCTGCGTCAGTGTCAGCACAGCAAACCTGGCAAAGCTGGGCAGGGCTGGAGGAGTCCTGCAAACAGCCTTTCCAACAGCTGAGGCCAAGTGAGCATGCCAAGTGCTGTGTCTCTTAGTCATAGGAATTGCTGGTTTATTCAATACACAGGTATCAGCTTTTACGGGAAGAAGTGTTTGGATTCCTGATGAAATTTACTGAAACCCGGTAAACAGAAACTTGACTTTATTCTCCCCCTGTGTCTGGGAGAATAAAGTCTTTAGCTTTTGTCTGCCTCTTATACACACACAGCGATACAGCTATTTTGTGGCTCTCGGCAGCCTGTAGCTCAGTCACTGTCATTTTGTGGCTCTCAGCAGGCTCTGGGTCAGTCATGTCCATTTTGGGGCTCTCCACGGTCTGTGGGTCAGTCTCCACCATTTTGTGGCTTTCAGCAGGCCGTGAGTCAGTTCCCACCATTTTGGGGCTGGCTGTTGGTCAGCCCAGGGAGGGGAGATGTGGAAAGAGGATGGGAAGATGTCAGCGGTGGAACAGGGGGAAGTGTGGCATCGATCTCAAACTGCAAACAGTGACAGGTACTACAAACTGAGCACCTCTAAAATACTGTGCAGATTCAGGTAGGTTTCTTGTTTCTTACCACACCAGGCTGCCTGCCTGACCCCTTTTCCAGGGCACACATATCACACTTTTTAAGCTGTCCTTGTATATATGTTGTCAGGAGAGCTACTTTGCCAGGGCAGCAGTGAAATCTGATCTAGCTCTTCAATTGGAATTTTGGCTTTTGTTTCCTCTGAAAACCTGCTCTATCTCTCTCCCAGCTCTCCTCAGGTATCCAAGCATTCTTCTAAGTACAGTGGAAAAGGGATTCTTTGAGAAGAGTTCCCTGGGCTGTGATTCTCTGGAGGAGTGTTGTTGGCACTGTTTTCCATACTGGTACCAGCAGGTGTCCAGTTGGCATCCCTCACGTGGCTGGGGAACATTGAGAGCCAGGACTGGTCTCAGGAAGCAAAACTGAACTGCTGGTATGGATAGAGATTAACATTTGGGTTAGTATAGTGTCTGGACCATGCTGGGGGGGAAAAAAATAGTAATTTTTTTCAGTGCTTAACTCCATTCTGCTGGGCAAAATCTACCTTGGCAAATCCTGACTACTTCTGGCTTCACAAGTGTGTGTACATTTTGAGTGGTTGAGTTTCCATGGAAATTCAGTGCACCCATCAGGTTCTGAAATGGCTCCACGTGCAGTCTGGATGTGAGAGCAATTGTTAGCTTGTCTTTTTTTTCTTGCAACCTTTTGATAGAATTGGCCCGTTCTCCTTTTAAGTTGGGGAAGAGCAGTTTCATAAGCAAGCAGACTCTAGAAGTATCTGCTCTCCACACAGGTACATTTACAGGCATTGTACAAGTCACTGTGTGGGAGAAGCTGCAGAACTTCAGGGTTGGTAATGGAGGTGCTTCCAAGTGTTCATGTGTGTTTCTGAACATCTCCAGAGGGTCAATAGTCTGCATTTTTAGAAGAACCTTAGTATGTATTTACGTAATCTGCCTTTTAACAAGTCCTTAATTGTGTATTTATGTGACAGATCATAACAGCACCAAAGGAGCCATTAGTGTCTTCTTTGTCACTCCTAATAGACTTCCATGAGGGATGTTTTCCTGCTTCAGGTTGGTGTTTGTGCATCTGAAAGTGAAGGGACCAGCAATGGGGCTCTCAGTACAGTCAAGAACACTACAACAGAGCTGGGCAGGGAAGGGCTCCTCCTCCTCTCCTTGGCTGTGTGATGCTGTTGTGCATGCAGAGGGGTCATCTTGAACCAGCCCTTGCTGCTGGGTTGGGTTTGAGATGTCTGGGCTGTTCTGCTGGAGTCTGGGCAGGGCCAGGGCTGTGTCACAGTGGGTTAAAGCCCATCCTGCGAGGACCCCCCCTTCCCAGGCCTCATTCCCAGTTCTCCTGCCTATTACCTCCTAAGCATTGTAATAACTCGGGTAAACTGCCAGGACAACAACGCCGTCTGGAGATCCTGCATCTGCCTGCCTTAATCAGCTTCTTCCCTTGAACAGGAATTTAAATAATGAGTCAATTAATGTTCTCAAATGCCAATGAGATGCAGAAGAGATGGGTGGAGGTGGGAGCAGTGTGAGCTGTTCCAGCACTGGATTTTATGAGGAGTCACACACTAGAGCACCCAACTGATTATGTGTCCCGCACAGATGTGCCCAGCTGGCACTGCTCCTGCTCCCCATGCCTGGCTCACCAGAAAAGGCCCCTTTTCCAGAGAGCTGTAAACCTTTCTGCACAGGGCAGACTTGTGTCACACCCACAGGCAGCCAGATGGTCTTTCCATAGGTGCTTTGTTTTTTAATGGGGGCCTTAAAAATGCAAAAGAAAGCCCAACCTCTGTATCCTCAATTCTGCTTCCTCCATGCTGAGAATCATTTAATTCATCCCTGCAACCTGCACAGATTGTTTTGGCAAGCACCTAATCTCTTGTTTGTTGCTTTGACTTCACCTGTGCTCAGGTAGCACTTCAACTCTTCTTACTACACTTCGCTTATTCTGAACTGTAGCAATAACTAATAATAACTAAATCAGCGCCGTAACTTGTGGGATTTCCTTTTATTTCACAAACTAAATGCAGGCTGGTAGGGCTGAGAAGGGATCTGATCTATAAAAAAGGTTGGAAGGCAAAGAATGGTCCCTTAATTTTGGGTATTAACATTTGTTCAGTTCCTCCTCTCTCTTCTCCACAAAAATAAACTTGGTTGTTTTTTGTCCTGCAGAGGACTTAGGTAATTTGTAATCCTATCTCCAGCAGAACCAGACAAGTAGTGTGGAGCACATGTTGCCTGTGCTCCCCTGACTTGCTGTTTTGCAGACTTTATTGCTGTAGCAGTGCGTGATGGGCCAAGTAATATCCTTAATGTCTCGAATGCCAGAGCTGTGCCGGCTGTAAACAGTGTTGGAGCACCCCATGGCTGGGGAGATTTGCCATCCCAAAAGAAGAGAGGTTGGCTGTTCCCCTGCCTTTGGTGGCAGCCTTCTGTGCTGGATGAGTCTGACATCATCCTCGCTCGTGACAGGAGCAGGAGCTGCATGAGCACCTGGCACACAAGGGTGAGCAACATTTTGGTCAGTAGTTCCTGTTGACCCCCAAAAGGAGTCTGCTGATGTGATGCTGTTAAATCTGAAACCTCCTTCACCCCTCTATCTGTGCATGGACACTGGCTAAAGGCTGTTCTAGGATATGTTGGGGTAAAGGCCAGGGGATGGAGCTGTGCATTGTGACTGTTCCATCAGGTCCCCGCAAACCTCCCCTTCAGTTATTCCTCTGCTGGTGACTTAGAGAAGCCCAGTGCAGAGTTATTCCACCTGACAGCAACAGCAGAGCATCCAGGTACATAAAGATCACAGCCTGGTTGAGAAATGAAGTTGGACCTCAGTCAGATCTAATCATGGTTAGCTCACCTAGAAACTTACCTGTCAGCGTGTGCAGGACTCGGATACTTTCCCTCCTCCTGGTGAATCATGAGCAAGGGTGTGAGGCTTTGCTGGGGGCTTGGATGGGGATTTGCTGTCGTGCAGAGTTGCGATGGGGCCAGTCCCTTCAGAGGAGTCCTCCCTGAGTCTGTGGGAGAAACAGGGACACACCAGGGCCTCCAGCACTTGGCCCCAGGTTTATTGGTATCCAGTGGCTTGTGAAAGCACAGACCTTGCCCGCTTCCTCTCTAGTAAGTAACAACCTGTATGTGGAACACATTATCCCTGTCTGTCAGGAGCCCTGCCTAATTGCAATGGGAAATGTAACGTTATCCTTTTACTTCCCATTTATGAAGCAATTTGCCGTGGAAATGGGGACTGGGTGATGGCCTTTCAGAAAGGAGCTACAGAGCTGGAAAACACACACAATTTAATAACTGACACATCCAATTGTAAGGCAGAGGAGGAGCACTGGTTAAAATATTCTCTCATTTGCTTGCCTTGTGTGTGGAATATGCTGCTGTGGAATAGGCATCAATGGTTACTGCAGCCTTTGAACTCATAGGGCAGGTGAAGCCCAGGGTGCCACAGCAGCTCTGCCAGGAAGGTGGGGTTACAGCAGAGAGAGACAAATTGCTCTGGCTTGGATATTTGTGTTTGGTCTGAAACGTGTTCGAAGCATGCAGGGTTTTCTTCTAGGGTAGATTAGAATAGAATGAGCTCCTGAT
This sequence comes from Anomalospiza imberbis, assembly GCF_031753505.1. Lineage (NCBI taxonomy): Eukaryota > Metazoa > Chordata > Aves > Passeriformes > Viduidae > Anomalospiza > Anomalospiza imberbis. The sequence continues at coordinate 43,507,876 of NC_089684.1, read as the reverse complement.
GAAGGCCAGAGGAGCCAAGCACACCCACAGGTTGGTCAGGCTGCCCCAAGGCAGTGAGCTGGGCTGTGCGCTGTGCAGTGGGAACATGGAGCTCCTGTGGGATTTCCAGTGCCACTTCCTGAGCAGAAAATGCCAGATGGATTTCCTGCAGATAGGCAAAGCAGGGTGCTTACTCAGGTTCTGGTCAGCAGAGATAGGGACTGGACAGACTGGGAGTCCCGAGAGCATCTGTGGGGTTGATGACCTGTAAACATTTGTGCTCTCACTCTTTGGCCACATTTTCCATCCTGCTCAGAATTTCCCATTAAAGGAATTGGCCATTATAGGAATTGGACATCGCTGTGAAGATGTCAGTGACCAAATATGGATATGTGGTGCTTTTCTCTCACCTGTCTGATTCACCCTCACAATGGCTCAGCTTTTGCTGCCTCCTTTGCTTATCTCAATCATTTGTGAATGATTTGAGGCTTTCAGAAATGCACTTTCCATAGCCAGTAGCCAGAGGTGTTATTTCTACCAGGATAGATTTTCTGTCTCTTTTTCCCCTTTGTCTCCATGTGTCATTCCAAGGCAGAGTGAGTGATACACTGTGCCACAGCTCGGTGAATTAGTCACTGACCTTTTGCTGGGGGATTCTCTCTGATGTAGCCTTAATTCACAAGGGAAGTGCAGCTGCTTCTGTGCTCACCAGTGAGTGCAGGAACTAGCAGACTCCTGACGAGTTTCCGTGTACCCTTCTGGGGATCTCTGCTCTTTATCCATGGCTGTGGGTCTGCATTTTTAGTCAGTGTTTGGGTTGCTGAGGCAGAGCGAGTGCAGGAGGCTGCTGCTGGGATCGCAGGGAGCAGTGTTGGGAGGGAAGGGGCTGGTTCAGTTAGGAGTTACCGAGCCCCACTGCTCTGCTTCAGTCATTGGCACTGCACTGCCAGTGACAGCCCAGAGCACTGGGCTGCACATGATGAGGTGATTCTCTCAGCTACAATTCCTGCTTGGCCAGGGGATCTGAGTCTCTTGAGGAGCAAGAGAGTAAGTCAGATGCAATCAGAATAACCTGCCTTATCTTGCAGCTTTTCTTTCCTTCATTCAGAGGCTTAAGATAAACCCTTGGAAAAAGTAAACATGAAAGCCATGTTCTTGAGTGCAGGCTATGGGACTGTTGCTCTGCTTGTGTGGCATTTCCATTGTTTTGTCACTGCAAAGGAAAGTGTGGAAGAATCTACCTGTTTACCTGAAAGCCAAGTAAAAAAGTTGGAACAAATTCCCTGTGGGATTTGAAGAGAAGAAAGGAAGGCTGTAGTGGAGAATTTGTTGCTAGAAGGTGGGCATCCATCACTAAACCAAACTCATGTGCTCTGGATTGTCTCTGTTGCTGTGCAGGACAGGCCAGTGCTGGGCTTCACTCCCACAGCCTTAGGGCCGAGGCATGGAATTCATGTGAGCCTGATGGGGAGTGCAGGCATTGAGGGTGGCATGGAGCTGGCTGGGGCTGCTGCCTTTATGCAATGTCACTGGGGTCCTGGAAACCGGAAACAAGCCCAGAAGCATCTGCAGGAGTGTTAAGGAGCAGCTTTCTTTTGCCTGTTGAAATACAGCATAAATTGGATGCAAACTTCCTGGCCTTTTCTTCAGACTGGTTTGGGAATGATGTGTTCCTGTGGCTGTCCAATACATTGTTAATTAGCCATGTATATCCATAGTGACATATGCAAAAGCTTTTTGTGAATTAAAAATACACGTCTCACTGACTGCCTAAGTCACATAGGCATTTTGCAAATTTCTTCCAAAATAATTTCTGAGGATCTCTTCCAAAGGGAAGTTGAGCATAGGATTTGCTCCCTTTGGGAGGAGCTGCTGGCAGTGTGATTTATGGACTGTGCCTCCTGGAATCCAGGGATCAGGAACACACTTGAGAGGTGGAAGGACAGGAGCAGAGGGCAGGCCTGACCATCAGATGCATTAATGGAGGGCAGTCTGTCATGTCACTAATGATGGCAGTGGCACTTCATTATGTTGCTGTAATACCTGTGGCTGGTGCTGAGGGAGGAGATGCTCTTTGATGTGTCAGTGTAACCTCTGTGCCACAGTGCTCTCAGGATACTTCACTTACCCGAGAACACAGGATTTTCCCTTGGGTATTGGTCCTTCCTTCACTGATTTGGGTTGGGTTTTTTGTTACCATTGTGGCTTAGACAACTGCAAGCATTAAAGGGCCATTCAAATTAAATGAGATTCAGCTAGCTGAAGGGGCCCTTTGGAAAACTGGCACAAGCAAGAGGAAGCTGGGAGTCCCTGTCAGCTGGCAGCAGCACAGACTGCAGAGCTGGGGGTGAGTTCCTGCACCGGTGGAAGAGGTTGCATGGCATCAGGAACCTGAGTCCTGTGTCTACCTATGCCTGTAGGCTCACAAGTCCCAGGGGCTGATGTGCTTTTGGAAAACTTGAATTCAAGATCCTGGTGCTGGGGTGAAATAGGGCAGCTGGCTTAGATGTAAAATAGTTACAATGGCCAGTGTATCTCAGGTGAACTGTTGGAGATCTGCAGGTACTGTGCATGGCATGGGGTACCATATGCCATTCAGTAAGAGCACAGTTGGTGTGCTGGTGACCCACATCCAAGGTGGAGGGTATAGACTGAAGAGGTGACAGTGATTGGGGTCCTGGCTCTCCATGTCCTTGTGTTATCTGCCTTCTTGGTGAGACATTCTATCTGCAGTAGTGCTAAAGGTACATGTATGCCCACAACTCTTGCTCCTTCTTTACCTCTTGCTGTTGACCCTTTTTAGGAGTTAGTTTTTAAACAGGGCAGAACCATATACTCCTTTTCCTATTCAAAGAGGATATCTGGTTAATGGTGCTTTATGGTTATTAATGGTAAATAAATAGTGTTTACCTCAGCAGGTTCGATTTGCTTTTACTACCTGACATTATTTTGGTAGGAGAGCTTAGGTCAGT